>NC_092036.1:89784916-90480799 GCF_003086295.3 Arachis hypogaea | reverse complement strand
ACCATAAACCCATAAACCATAAACCTAAACCTAAACCATAAAAAAAACCTAAACCATAAACCAAAACCTAAAAAAACCTAACCAAAAAAATAAACCAAAAAACACTAAACCTTAAACCCAAAACCCGAAACCCTGAACCCTAAATCATAAACCTAAAACCATAAACCATAAACCTTAAACCCTAAACCATAAACCCTAAACCCAAAATCCTATACCATAAAACCTAAACCCTAAACACTAAACCCAAAATCCTACACCCTAATCCTTAAACCATAAACCCTATACCCCAAACCCAAAACCCTAAACCATAAACCCTAAACCATAAACATAAACCCTAAACCATAAAACCTAAACCCTAAACCTAAACACTAAATCACAAACCCTAAAACATAACCCCACAACCCTAAACCATAAACCCTAATCCCTAAACACCACCCCACAAACACAAAACCCTAAAACACAAACCCTAAACCCTAAAGCTTAAACCATAAACCCTAAACCATGAACCCTAAGGCCTAAACCCAAACCCAAACTCTAAACCTTAAACTCTAAATCCAAAAACCCAAACCCTAAACCCTAACCCTAAACCTTAAACCCCAAACCCTAAAGCCCAAACCATAAACAATTAACCTATACACTAAACCCTAATCCTTAAACCCCAATCCCAAAACTCCAAATCTTAAACCAAAAACCCAAAATCATAAACCCTTAACCCTAAACCATAAACCATAAACATGAAACCTAAACCCAAAACCCTAAACCCTAAACCAAAAAACACTAAACCCTAAACCCTAAACCATAAATCCTAAACCCCAGATAATAAACCCTAACCCTAAGCCATAAACCCTAAACCATAAAACCAAAACATTAAACCCTAAACCCTAAACCGTAAACCATATATCCTAAACCATAAAACAAAAACCATAAACCCAAAACCATAAACCCTAATCCCTAAACCCTAAATACTAAACCCTAAACCCTAGACACTAAACCCTAAATCCTAAACCATAAACCATAAACCCTAAAACCTAACCTAGAAATCCTAAACACTAAACACTAAACACAAAACCCAAAACACTAAACCCTAATCCCTAAACCCAAAACCCTAAACCAAAAACCATAAACCATAAAGCATAAACCCTAAACCTAAACCAGAAACCCTAAACACTAAACCCAAAACCCAAAACACTAAACCCTAAACCAAAAACCCAAAACCCTAAACCAAAAACCAGAAACCATAAACCTTAAACCCCAAACCCTAAAACATAAACCCAACACCCAAAACCCTAAACCTTAAATCATAAACCATAAACCCTAAACCCTAAACCATAAAACCTAAACCCTAAACCATAAAACCTAACCCTAAAACACTAATTCCTAAATCCTAAACCATAAACAATAAACCTTAAACTCTAAACCATAAAATCTATACCCAAAACCCTAAATCATAAACCCTAAACCATAAAACATAAACCCTAAACACTAAATCACAAACCCTAAACCATAACCGTAAAAACCCTAAACCCTAAACCCTAAACCCAAACCATAATCCCTAAACACCACCCCACAAACACAAAACCCTAAACCACAAATCCTAAACCCTAAAGCCTAAATCATAAAAACCTAAATCATAAACCCTAAGGCCTAGACCCTAAACCCCAAACCCTAAACCCTAAACCCTAAATCCTAAAACCCTAACCCTAAACACTAACTCTAAACCATAAACCCTAAACCCCAAACCCTAAACCATAAACCCAAAACCGTAAACCATAAACCTAAAACTATAAACCATAATCCCTAAACACTAAACCATAAAACCTAAACCCTAAACCATAAAACCTAAACCCAAAACCCTAAATCCTAAACCCTAAACCATAAACTATAAACCTAAAACTCTAAACCATAAAACCTAAACCCAAAACCTAAAACCCTAAACCCAAAACCCTAAACCCTGAACCCTACATCATAAACCTAAAACCATGAACCCTAAACCCTAAACCCTAAACCATAAACCATAAACCCTAAATCCTAAACCATAAAACCTAAACCCTAAACACTAAAGCCAAAATCCTAAACTATAATCCTTAAACCTAAACCCAAAACCCCAAACCCAAACCATAAAATCTAAACCCTAAACCCTAAACCCTAAACCATAAATCCTAAACCCTAAACCATAAACCCTAAACCCAAAACCATAAACCCTAAACCTTAAACCCGAAACCCTAAACCCTAAACCATAAACCCTAAACCCTAAACCCTAAAACATAAACCCTAAACACTAAACACAAACCCTAAACCATAACCGTAAAAACCCTAAACCCTAAACCCTAAACCCAAACCATAATCCCTAAACACCACCCCACAAACACAAAACCCTAAACCACAAATCCTAAACCCTAAAGCCTAAATCATAAAACCTAAATCATAAACCCTAAGGCCTAGACCCTAAACCCCAAACCCTAAACCCTAAACCCTAAACCCTAAATCCTAAAACCCTAACCCTAAACACTAACTCTAAACCATAAACCCTAAACCCCAAACCCTAAACCATAAACCCAAAACCGTAAACCATAAACCTAAAACTATAAACCATAATCCCTAAACACTAAACCATAAAACCTAAACCCTAAACCATAAAACCTAAACCCAAAACCCTAAATCCTAAACCCTAAACCATAAACTATAAACCTAAAACTCTAAACCATAAAACCTAAACCCAAAACCTAAAACCCTAAACCCAAAACCCTAAACCCTGAACCCTACATCATAAACCTAAAACCATGAACCCTAAACCCTAAACCCTAAACCATAAACCATAAACCCTAAATCCTAAACCATAAAACCTAAACCCTAAACACTAAAGCCAAAATCCTAAACTATAATCCTTAAACCTAAACCCAAAACCCCAAACCCAAAACCATAAAATCTAAACCCTAAACCCTAAACCCTAAACCATAAATCCTAAACCCTAAACCATAAACCCTAAACCCAAAACCATAAACCCTAAACCTTAAACCCGAAACCCTAAACCCTAAACCATAAACCCTAGACCCTAAATCCTAAACCCTAAACCATAAACCAGAAACCCTAAAACATAAACAGAAACCCTAAACACTAAACCCAAAAACACAAAACACTAAAGCCTAAACCATAAACCCAAGACCCTAAACCGAAAACCATAAACCATAAACACTAAACCCCAAACCCTAAACCATAAATCCAAAACCCAAAATCCTAAACCTTAAACCATAAACCATAAACCCTAAACCCTAAACCATAAAACCTAAACCCGAAACCATAAAACCTAAACCTAAAATCCTAAATCCTAAACCCTAAACCATAAACCATAAACCTTAATCTCTAAACAATAAAACCTAAACCCAAAACCCTAAACCTTAAACCCAAAACCCTAAACCCTGAACCCTAAATCATAAACCTAAAACCATAATCCATAAACCCTAAACCCAAAATCCTAAACCAAAAAAACTAAACCCTAAACACTAAACCCAAAATCCCACACCCTAATCCTTAAACAATAAACCCTAAACCCCAAACACAAAACCCTAAACCATAAACCCTAAACCATTAAACATAAAATCTAAACCATAACCCCACAAACCCTAAACCATAAACCCTAAACACAAACCCTAATCCTTAAACACCACCCCACAAACACAAAACCCTAAAACACAAACCCTAAACCATAAACCCTAAACCATAAACCCAAAACCATAAACCCTAAACCCTAAACCCTAGACCCTAAACCCTAAACCCTAAACCATAAACCATAAAACCTAAACCACAAATTTTAAACCATAAATCCTAAGACCCAAACCCTAACCCTTAACCCACAAATCTTAAACCATAACCCCACAAACACTAAACCCTAAATCGTAAACCCAAATCCCTAAACCCTAATCCCTAAACCCTAAACACCACCCCACAAACACAAAACCCTAAACCATATACCCTAACCCATAAATACCAAATGCTAAAACACAAATCCTAAACCCTAAACCCTAACCCATAAACACCAAACCCTAAACCCTAAACCCTAAATCATAAACCATAAACCCTAAACCATAATCCCTGAACCCTAAACCATAAACCATAAACACTAAATCACAAACCCTAAACCATAAACCCACAAACCCTAAACCATAAACCCAACCCAAAATCTAAAACTCTAAACTCTAAACACCACCCCACAAACACAAAATGCTAAAACACAAACCCTAATCCCCAAACCACAAATCCTAAACCTTAAACCCTAAGGGTTAAACCCTAAACCCCAAATTATAATCCTTAAACCCTAAACCCTAAACCATAAGACCTAAAGCATAAACCCTAAACACCAAACCCTAAACCCTAAACTATAAACGCTAACCCACAAACACCAAACCATAAACCCTATACACTAAAGCCCAAACCATAAACCCTAAACCATAAACCAAAAATCATAAACCCTAAACCATAAACCCTAAACCATAAACCCACAAACCCTATACCATAAACCCAAAACCCAAAACCCTAAACACCACCCCAAAAACACAAAACCCTAAACACAAACCCTAATCCCTAAACCCTAAATCCTAAACCATAAACCCTAAGGCCTAAACTATAAACCCAAAATTCTAAACTGTAAACCATAAACCCAAAACCATAAAACCCAAAACCCAAAACCATAAACCCAAAACCCTAACAAACACACATTAAACCCTAAACCATAAACCCTAAACACTAAACCCTAAACCATAAACCTTAAACTCTAAACCCTAACCATAAACTTTAAACGCTAAATCGTTAAACCAACACACCAAACCATTAACCATAAACCATAAACCCTAAACATTAGAACCCAAAACCCAAAATCCTAAACCCTAAACCCTAAACCATAAACCATAAACCATAAACCCTAAACCCTAAAACCTAAACCCTAAACCGTAAACACTAAACCCAAAATCCTAAACCCTAAACCCTAAATGATAAACCCTAAACACTAAGCCCAAAACCCTAAACCATAAACCATAAAGCATGAATCCTAAACCCTAAACCATAAATCTTAAAACCTAAACCAGAAAACCTAAATCATAAACCCAAAACCCTAAACCCTAAAGCCTAAACCTTAATCCGTAAACCATAATCCCTAAACCCTAAACCGTAAAACCTAAATCCTAAACCTTAAAACCCAAACCATTAACCCTAATCCCTAAACACAAAACCCTAAACCCTAAACCCAAAACCCTAAACCCTAAACACAACCCCATAAACATAAAACCTAAAACATAAACCCTAAACCCTAACCACTAACCCACAAATTTTAAACCATAAATCCTAAGACCCAAACCCTAACCCTTAACCCACAAATCTTAAACCATAACCCCATAAACCCTAAACCCTAAACCCTAAACCCTAAACACCACCCCACAAACACAAAACCCTAAACACTATACCCTAACCCATAAATACCAAATGCTAAAACACAAATCCTGAACCCTAAACCCTAACCCATAAACACCAAACCCTAAACCCTAAATCCTAAACCATAAACCATAAACCCTAAACCATAATCCCTAAGTCCTAAACCATAAACCATAAACACTAAATCACAAACCCTAAAGCATAAACCCACAAACCCTAAACCATAAACCCAACCCAAAATCTAAAACTCTATACTCTAAACAGCACCCACAAACACAAAATGCTAAAACACAAACCCTAATCCCCAAACCACAAATCCTAAACCTTAAACCCTAAGGCCTAAACCCTAAACCCCAAATTATAAACTTTAAACCCTAAACCCAAAACCATAGGCCCTAAACCATAAACCCTAAACACCAAACCCTAAACCCTAAACTCTAAACGCTAACCCACAAACACCAAACCATAAACCCTATACACTAAAGCCCAAACCATAAACCCTAAACCATAAACTAAAAACCATAAACCCTAAACCATAAACCCATAAATCCTAAACTATAAACCCAAAACCCAAAACCTTAAATACCACCCCACAAACACATAACCCTAAAACACAAACCCTAATCCCTAAACCCTAAGCCCTAAACCATAAACCCTAAGGCCTAAACTATAAATCCTAAACCCTAAACTATAAACCCTAAACAGTAAACAATAAACCCAAAACCCAAAACCACAAAACCCAAAACCCAAAACCATAAACCCGTAACCCAAAACCATAAACCAAAAACACACACTAAACTCTAAACCATAAACCTTAAACACTAAACCCTAAACCATAAACCCTAAACCCTAAACCCTAACCCATAAACCTTAAACCCTAAATCGTTAACCCAACACACCAAACCCTTAACCATAAACCAGAAACCCTAAACATTAAAACCCAAAACCCAAAATCCTAAACCCTAAACCATAAACCATAAACCATAAACCATAAACCCTAAACCGTAAAACCTAAACACTAAACCGTAAACCCTTAACCCAAAATCCTAAACCCTAAACCCTAAATGATAAACCCTAAACACTAAACCCAAAACCCTAAACCATAAACCATAAAGCATGAATCCTAAACCCTAAACCATAAATCTTAAAACCTAAACCAGAAACCCTAAACCATAAACCCAAAACCCTAAACCCTAAAGCCTAAACCTTAAACTACAAACCATAAACCCTAAATCCTAAACCGTAAAACCTAAACTTAAACCCTAAAACACAAACCATTAACCCTAAACCATAAACACTAAACCCTAAACCCAAAACCCGAAACCCTAAACACAAACCCATAAACACAAAACCTAAAACATAAACCCTAAACCCTAACCATTAACCCACAAATCTTAAACCATAAATCCTAAGACCCCAACCCTAACCCCCAACCCACAAATCTTAAACCATAACCCCACAAACCCTAAACCCTAATCCCAAAACCTTAAACCCTAAACACCACCCCACAAACACAAAACCCTCAACCCTATACCCTAACCCATAAATACAAAATGCTAAAACACAAATCCTAAACCCTAAACCCTAACCCATAAACACCAAACCCTAAACCCTAAACCCTAAACCATCAACCATAAACCCTAAACCATAATCCCTAAACCCTAAACCATAAACCATAAACACTAAATCACAAACCCTAAAGCATAAACCCACAAACCCTAAACCATAAACCCATCCCAAAATATAAAACTCTAAGCTCTAACCACCCCACAAACACAAAATGCTAAAACATAAACCCTAATCCCCAAACCACAAATCCTAAACCTTAAACCCTAAGGCCTAAACCCTAAACCCCAAATTATAAACATTAAACCCTAAACCCTAAACCATAATCTCTAAACCATAAACCCTAAACACCAAACCCTAAACCCTAAACTCTAAATGCTAACCCACAAACACCAAAACATAAACCCTATACACTAAAGCCCAAACCATAAACCCTAAACCATAAACCAAAAACCGTAAACCCTAAACCATAAACCCTAAACCATAAACCCACAAACCCTAAACCATAAACCCAAAACCCAAAACCCTAAACACCACCCCACAAACACATAATCCTAAAACAAAAACCCTAATCCCTAAACCCTAAGCCCTAAACCATAAACCCTAAGGCTAAAACTATAAACCTTAAACCCTAAACTATAAACCCTAAACAATAAACCATAAACCCAAAACCCAAAACCACAAAACCCAAAACCATAAACCCAAAACCCTAACAAACACACACTAAACCCTAAACCATAAACCCTAAACACTAAACCCTAAATCATAAACCCTAAACCCTAAACCCTAACCCATAAACCTTAAACCCTAAATCGTTAACCAAACACACCAAACCCTTAACCATAAACTTTAAACCCTAAACATTAAAACCCAAAAACCCAAAATCCGAAACCCTAAACCCTAAACCATAAACCATAAACAATAAACCATAAACCCTAAACCGTAAAACCTAAACACTAAATCGTAAACCCTAAACCCAAAATCCTAAACCCTAAACCCTAAATGATAAACCCAAAACACTAAACCCAAAACCCTAAACCATAAAACATAAAGCATGAATGCTGAACAATAAACCATAAATCTTAAAACCTAAACTAGAAACCCTAAACCATAAACCCAAGACCCTAAACGCTAAAGCCTAAACCGTAAATCGTAAACCATAAACCCTAAATCCTAAACCGTAAAACCTAAACCCTAAACCCTAAAACACAAACAATTAACCCTAAACCATAAACACTAAACCCTAAACCTAAACCCAAACCCTAAACCCTAAACACAACCCCATAATCACAAAACCTAAAACATAAAACCTAAACCCTAACCACTAACCCACAAATCTTAAACCATAAATCCTAAGACCAAAACCCTAACCCCCAACCCACAAATCTTAAACCATAACCCCACAAACCCTAAACCCTAAACCCAAAACCCTAATCCTTAAACCCTAAACCCTAAACCATAAACCCTAAACACCACCACACAAACACAAAACCCTTAACCCTATACCCTAACACATAAATACGAAATAGTAAAACACAAATCCTAAACCCTAAACCCTAACCCATAAAAACCTAACCCTAAACCCTAAACCCTAAACCATAAACCATAAACCCTAAACCATAATCCATAAACCCTAAATCATAAACCATAAACACTAAATCACAAACCCTAAAGCATAAACCCACAAACCCTAAACCATACACCCATCCCAAAATATAAAACTCTAAGCTCTAAACACCACCCCACAAACACAAAATGCTAAAACATAAACCCTAATCCCCAAACCACAAATCCTAAACCTTAAATCCTAAGGCCTAAACCCTAAACCCCAAATTATAAACCTTAAACCATAAGCCCTAAACCATAAACCCTAAACACCAAACCCTAAACCCTAAACTCTAAATGCTAACGCACAAACACCAAACCATAAACCTTATACACTAAAGCCCAAACCATAAACCCTAAACCATAAACCAATAACCATAAACCGTAAACTATAAACCCTAAAACATAAACCCTAAACACTAAACCATAAACCCTAAACCCTAAACCATAAACCATAAACCATAAACCCTAAACCCTAGACCATAAACCCTAAACCCTAAGCCCTAAACCGTAAATCCTAAGCCGTAAACCCTAAACCATAAACCTAAAAACCTAATCCATAAACCCTAAAACCTATACCCTAACCCCAAAACCCTAAAGCCTAAAGCCTAAACCCAAAACCCTAAACCCTAAACCCTTAACCGTAAACCTAAAAACCTAAACCAGAAACCCTAAAACCTAAACCCAAAACCCTAAACCATAAAGCCTAAACCTTAAACCATAAACCCTAAACATTAAACCATAAAACCTAAACCCTAAACCATAAACCACAAACTATAAACCCTAAACCCTAAATCCTAAGCCCTAAACCTTAAACCCGAAACCCGAAATAATAAAACCGAAACCCTAACCCATAAACCCTAAACCTTAAACCCTTAGGCCTAAACCCTAAACCCAAAACTAGAAACCCTAAACACTAAACCCTAAACCATTAACCCTAAACACCAAATCTTAAACACTAAACTCTAAACGCTAACCCACAAACACCAAAGCATAAACCCTATACACTAAAGCCCAAACCATAAACCCTAAACCATAAACCAAAAACCATAAACCCTAAACCATAAACCCTAAATCGTAAACCATAAACCCTAAACCCTAAACCATAATCCATAAACCATAAACCCTAAACCCTAGACCCTAAACCAGAAACCATAAATCATAAACCCTAAACCCTAAACCAGAAAACCTAAACCATAAACACTAAACCCAAAACCCTACACCCTAATCCTTAAACCATAGACCCTACACCCCAAACCCAAAACCCTAAACCCTAAACCCTAAACCATAAATCATAAACCTTAAACCATAAAATCTAAACCCTAAACACTAAATCACAAACCCTAAACCATAACCCCACAAACCCGAAAACATAAACTCTAAACCCAAAACCTAAAACCATAAACCCTAGACGCCACACCACAAACACAAAACCCAAACCCTAAACCCTAAAGTCTAAACCATAAACCCTAAATCATAAACCCTAAGGCCTAAACACTACACCCCAACCCATAAACCCTAAACCATAAACCCCAAACCCTAAACCCAACCCTAAACCCTAAACACTAAACTCAGAACCCTATACCCTAATCCTTAAATCATAAACCCTAAAGCCCAAACCAAAACCCCAAAACCCAAAACCTAAAACCCTAAACCATAAACCATAAACCCTAAACCCTAATCCATAAAACCTAAACCCTAAACCATAAACACTAAATCACAAACCTTAAACCATAACCCCACAAACCCTAAACCCTAAATCCTAAACCCTAAACCCTAAACCCTAAACCCAAAACCCAAAACCGTAAACCATAAACATCACCCCACAAACACAAAACCCTAAACCCTAAACCCTAACCCATAAACACCAAACGCTAAAACACAAACCCTAAACCCTAAACACTAAACCATAAACAATAAACCCTAAACCCTAAATCATAAACCCAAAACCCAAAACACTAACCCACACACACCAAACCCTAAACCCAAAACCCTAAATCCTTAACCATAAACCCTAAACCATAAACCTTAAACCGTAAATCCTTAACCCAAAACACCAAACCCTAAACCATAAAATATAAACCCTAAACCATAAACCCAAAACCCAAAATCCTAAACCCTAAACCCAAAACCATAAACCATAAACTATAAACCATAAACCCTAAACCATAAAACCAAAACACTAAACCGTAACCCTAAATGTAAAACCCTACACCCCAAACCCTAAACCATAACACAAAACGCTAAACCCTAATCCAGAAACCGTAAACCCTAAACCATAACGACACAAACCCTAAACCATAAACACAACCCCACAAACGCAAAACCCTAAAACACAAACCCTAAACCCTAATTCCTGACCCATAAATACCAAACGCTAAAACAAAAATCCTAAACCCTAAAGCTTAAACCCTAAACACTAAACCATAAACCATAAACCCTAAACCTTAAACCCAAAACCCTAACCAACACACACTAAACCCTAAACCCTAAACCATAAACTGTAAACCCTTAACCATAAATCCTAAACCCTAAACCCTAAATCCTAAACCCTAAACCCTTAACCATAAACCCTAAACCCCAAACACTAACCCGTAAACATTAAACCCAAAATCCTTAACCCAACACACCAAAACCTAAACCATAAATCGTAAACCCTAAACCCTAAACCCAAAACCAAAATATTAAACCATAAACCTTAAACAATAAACCATAATTCATAAATCGTAAACCCTAAACCGTAAAACTAAAAACCCTACACAATAAACCCTAAACCCAAAACCCTAAACCATAAACACTAAACCCAAAACCCTAAACCATAAACCATAAAGCTTGAATCATAAATCCTAAACCATAAACCTAAAAACCTAAACAAGAAACCCTAAACCCTAAACCCTAAACCCTAAACCTTAAACGATAAACACTAAACCTTAAACCATAAATCCTAAACCCTAAACCACAAACTATAAACCCTAAACCCTAAACCATAAACCCTAAATCCTAAACCCAAAACCCAAAACAATAAACCACAAACTATAAACCCTAAACCCTAAATCCTAAACCCTAAACCTTAAACCCGAAACCTGAAATAATAAAACTGAAACCTTAACCCATAAACCTTAAACCTTAAACCCTTAGGCCTAAACCCTAAACCCAAAACTAGAAACCCTAAACACTAAACCCTAAACCATTAACCCTAAACACCAAACCTTAAACACTAAACTCTAAACGCTAACCCACAAACACCAAAGCATAAACCCTATACACTAAAGCCCAAACCATAAACCCTAAACCATAAACCAAAAACCATAAACCCTAAACCATAAACCCTAAATCGTAAACCATAAACCCTAAACCCTAAACCATAATCCATAAACCATAAACCCTAAATCCTAGACCCTAAACCCTAAACCCTAAACCATAAACCATAAACCATAAACCCTAAACCCTAAACCAGAAAACCCTAAACCCAAAACCCTACACCCTAATCCTTAAATCATAGACCCTACACCCCAAACCCAAAACCCTAAACCCTAAACCCTAAACCCTAAACCATAAACCCTAAACCTTAAACCATAAAATCTAAACCCTAAACACTAAATCACAAACCCTAAACCATAACCCCACAAACCCAAAAACATAAACACTAAACCCAAAACCTAAAACCCTAAACCCTAGACGCCACCCCACAAACACAAAACCCAAAAACCCAAACCCTAAACCCTAAAGTCTAAACCATAAACCCTAAATCATAAACCCTAAGGCCTAAACACTACACCCCAACACATAAACCCTAAACCATAAACCCCAAACCCTAAACCCTAACCCTAAACCCTAAACACTAAACTCAAAACCCTATACCCTAATCCTTAAACCATAAACCCTAAAGCCCAAACCAAAACCCCAAAACCCAAAACCTAAAACCCTAAACCATAAACCTTAAACCGTAAATCCTTAACCCAAAACACCAAACCCTAAACCATAAAATATAAACCCTAAACCATAAACCCAAAACCCAAAATCCTAAACCCTAAACCCAAAACCATAAACCATAAACTATAAACCATAAACCCTAAACCGTAAAACCAAAACACTAAACCGTAACCCTAAATGTAAAACCCTACACCCCAAACCCTAAACCATAACACAAAACGCTAAACCCTAATCCAGAAACCGTAAACCCTAAACCATAACGACACAAACCCTAAACCCAAAACCCTAAACCATAAACACAACCCCACAAACGCAAAACCCTAAAACACAAACCCTAAACCCTAATTCCTGACCCATAAATACCAAACGCTAAAACAAAAATCCTAAACCCTAAAGCTTAAACCCTAAACACTAAACCATAAACCATAAACCCTAAACCTTAAACCCAAAACCCTAACCAACACACACTAAACCCTAAACCCTAAACCATAAACTGTAAACCCTTAACCATATATCATAAACCCTAAACCCTAAATCCTAAACCCTAAACCCTTAACAATAAACCCTAAACCCCAAACATGAACCCGTAAACTTTAAACCCAAAATCCTTAACCCAACACACCAAAACCTAAACCATAAATCGTAAACCCTAAACCCTAAACCCAAAACCAAAATATTAAACCATAAACCTTAAACAATAAACCATAATTCATAAATCGTAAACCCTAAACCGTAAAACCAAAAACCCTAAACAATAAACCCTAAACCCAAAACCCTAAACCATAAACACTAAACCCAAAACCCTAAACCATAAACCATAAAGCTTGAATCATAAATCCTAAACCATAAACCTAAAAACCTAAACAAGAAACCCTAAACCCTAAACCCTAAACCCTAAACCCTAAACCTTAAACGATAAACACTAAACCTTAAACCATAAATCCTAAACCCTAAACCACAAACTATAAACCCTAAACCCTAAACCATAAACCCTAAATCCTAAACCCTAAACCCAAAACAATAAACCACAAACTATAAACCCTAAACCCTAAATCCTAAACCCTAAACCTTAAACCCGAAACCTGAAATAATAAAACTGAAACCTTAACCCATAAACCTTAAACCTTAAACCCTTAGGCCTAAACCCTAAACCCAAAACTAGAAACCCTAAACACTAAACCCTAAACCATTAACCCTAAACACCAAACCTTAAACACTAAACTCTAAACGCTAACCCACAAACACCAAAGCATAAACCCTATACACTAAAGCCCAAACCATAAACCCTAAACCATAAACCAAAAACCATAAACCCTAAACCATAAACCCTAAATCGTAAACCATAAACCATAAACCCTAAACCATAATCCATAAACCATAAACCCTAAATCCTAGACCCTAAACCCTAAACCCTAAACCATAAACCATAAACCATAAACCCTAAACCCTAAACCAGAAAACCCTAAACCCAAAACCCTACACCCTAATCCTTAAACCATAGACCCTACACCCCAAACCCAAAACCCTAAACCCTAAACCCTAAACCATAAACCATAAACCCTAAACCTTAAACCATAAAATCTAAACCCTAAACACTAAATCACAAACCCTAAACCATAACCCCACAAACCCAAAAACATAAACACTAAACCCAAAACCTAAAACCCTAAACCCTAGACGCCACCCCACAAACACAAAACCCAAAAACCCAAACCCTAAACCCTAAAGTCTAAACCATAAACCCTAAATCATAAACCCTAAGGCCTAAACACTACACCCCAACACATAAACCCTAAACCATAAACCCCAAACCCTAAACCCTAACCCTAAACCCTAAACACTAAACTCAAAACCCTATACCCTAATCCTTAAACCATAAACCCTAAAGCCTAAACCAAAACCCCAAAACCCAAAACCTAAAACCCTAAACCATAAACCCTAAATCCTAATCCATAAAACCTAAACCCTAAACCATAAACACTAAATCACAAACACTAAACCATAACCCCACAAACCCTAAACCCTAAATCCTAAACCCCAAAACCCTAAACCCTAAACCTAAAACCCAAAACCGTAAACCCTAAACATCACCCCACAAACACAAAACCCTAAAACACAAACCCTAAACCCAAAACCCTAACCCATAAACACCAAACGCTAAAACACAAACCCTAAACCCTAAACCCTAACCCATAAACACCAAACCTTAAACACTAAACCATAAACAATAAACCCTAAACCCTAAATCATAAACCCAAAACCCAAAACACTAACCCACACACACCAAACCCTAAACCCAAAACCCTAAATCCTTAACCATAAACCCTAAACCATAAACCTTAAATCGTAAATCCTTAACCCAAAACACCAAACCCTAAACCATAAAATATAAACCCTAAACCATAAACCCAAAACCCAAAATCCTAAACCCTAAACCCAAAATCCTAAACCCTAAACCCAAAACCATAAACCATAAACTATAAACCATAAACCCTAAACCGTAAAACCAAAACACTAAACCGTAACCCTAAATGTAAAACCCTACACCCCAAACCCTAAACCATAACACAAAACCCTAAACCCTAATCCAGAAACCCTAAACCCTAAACCATAATGACACAAACCCTAAACCCAAAACCCTAAACCATAAACACAACCCCACAAACACAAAACCCTAAAACACAAACCCTAAACCCTAAATCCTGACCCATAAATACCAAACGCTAAAACAAAAATCCTAAACCCTAAAGCTTAAACCCTAAACACTAAACCATAAACCATAAACCCTAAACCTTAAACCCAAAACCCTAACCAACACACACTAAACCCTAAACCCTAAACCATAAACTGTAAACCCTTAACCATAAATCATAAACCCTAAACCCTAAATCCTAAACCCTAAACCCTTAACAATAAACCCTAAACCCCAAACATGAACCCGTAAACTTTAAACCCAAAATCCTTAACCCAACACACCAAAACCTAAACCATAAATCGTAAACCCTAAACCCTAAACCCAAAACCAAAATATTAAACCATAAACCTTAAACAATAAACCATAATTCATAAATCGTAAACCCTAAACCGTAAAACCAAAAACCCTAAACAATAAACCCTAAACCCAAAACCCTAAACCATAAACACTAAACCCAAAACCCTAAACCATAAACCATAAAGCTTGAATCATAAATCCTAAACCATAAACCTAAAAACCTAAACAAGAAACCCTAAACCCTAAACCCTAAACCCTAAACCCTAAACCTTAAACGATAAACACTAAACCTTAAACCATAAATCCTAAACCCTAAACCACAAACTATAAACCCTAAACCCTAAACCATAAACCCTAAATCCTAAACCCTAAACCCAAAACAATAAACCACAAACTATAAACCCTAAACCCTAAATCCTAAACCCTAAACCTTAAACCCGAAACCTGAAATAATAAAACTGAAACCTTAACCCATAAACCTTAAACCTTAAACCCTTAGGCCTAAACCCTAAACCCAAAACTAGAAACCCTAAACACTAAACCCTAAACCATTAACCCTAAACACCAAACCTTAAACACTAAACTCTAAACGCTAACCCACAAACACCAAAGCATAAACCCTATACACTAAAGCCCAAACCATAAACCCTAAACCATAAACCAAAAACCATAAACCCTAAACCATAAACCCTAAATCGTAAACCATAAACCCTAAACCCTAAACCATAATCCATAAACCATAAACCCTAAATCCTAGACCCTAAACCCTAAACCCTAAACCATAAACCATAAACCATAAACCCTAAACCCTAAACCAGAAAACCCTAAACCCAAAACCCTACACCCTAATCCTTAAACCATAGACCCTACACCCCAAACCCAAAACCCTAAACCCTAAACCCTAAACCATAAACCATAAACCCTAAACCTTAAACCATAAAATCTAAACCCTAAACACTAAATCACAAACCCTAAACCATAACCCCACAAACCCAAAAACATAAACACTAAACCCAAAACCTAAAACCCTAAACCCTAGACGCCACCCCACAAACACAAAACCCAAAAACCCAAACCCTAAACCCTAAAGTCTAAACCATAAACCCTAAATCATAAACCCTAAGGCCTAAACACTACACCCCAACACATAAACCCTAAACCATAAACCCCAAACCCTAAACCCTAACCCTAAACCCTAAACACTAAACTCAAAACCCTATACCCTAATCCTTAAACCATAAACCCTAAAGCCTAAACCAAAACCCCAAAACCCAAAACCTAAAACCCTAAACCATAAACCCTAAATCCTAATCCATAAAACCTAAACCCTAAACCATAAACACTAAATCACAAACACTAAACCATAACCCCACAAACCCTAAACCCTAAATCCTAAACCCCAAAACCCTAAACCCTAAACCTAAAACCCAAAACCGTAAACCCTAAACATCACCCCACAAACACAAAACCCTAAAACACAAACCCTAAACCCAAAACCCTAACCCATAAACACCAAACGCTAAAACACAAACCCTAAACCCTAAACCCTAACCCATAAACACCAAACCTTAAACACTAAACCATAAACAATAAACCCTAAACCCTAAATCATAAACCCAAAACCCAAAACACTAACCCACACACACCAAACCCTAAACCCAAAACCCTAAATCCTTAACCATAAACCCTAAACCATAAACCTTAAATCGTAAATCCTTAACCCAAAACACCAAACCCTAAACCATAAAATATAAACCCTAAACCATAAACCCAAAACCCAAAATCCTAAACCCTAAACCCAAAATCCTAAACCCTAAACCCAAAACCATAAACCATAAACTATAAACCATAAACCCTAAACCGTAAAACCAAAACACTAAACCGTAACCCTAAATGTAAAACCCTACACCCCAAACCCTAAACCATAACACAAAACCCTAAACCCTAATCCAGAAACCCTAAACCCTAAACCATAATGACACAAACCCTAAACCCAAAACCCTAAACCATAAACACAACCCCACAAACACAAAACCCTAAAACACAAACCCTAAACCCTAAATCCTGACCCATAAATACCAAACGCTAAAACAAAAATCCTAAACCCTAAAGCCTAAACCCTAAACACTAAACCATAAACCACAAACCCTAAACCTTAAACCCAAAACCCTAACCAACACACACTAAATCCTAAACCCTAAACCATAAACCGTAAACCCTTAACCATAAATCCTAAACCCTAAACCCTAAATCCTAAACCCTAAACCCTTAACTATAAACCCTAAACCCCAAACACTAACCCATAAACCTTAAACCCAAAATCCAAAACCCAACACACTAAAACCTAAACCATAAATCGTAAACCCTAAACCCTAAACCCAAAACCAAAAAATTAAACCATAAACCTTAAACCATAAACGATAAATCATAAACCGTAAATCCTAAACCGTAAAACCAAAACCCTAAACAATAAACCCTAAACCCAAAACCCTAAACCATAAACACTAAACCCAAAACCCTAAACCATAAACCATAAAGCTTGAATCATAAATCCTAAAACATAAACCTAAAAACCTAAACAAGAAACCCTAAACCCTAAACCCTAACCCCTAAACCCTAAACCTTAAATGATAAACACTAAACCTTAAACCATAAATCCTAAACCCTAAACCCTAAACCACAAACTATAAACCCTAAACCATAAACCATAAACCCTAAATCCTAAACCCTAAAGCAAAAATAATAAACCACAAACTATAAACCCTAAACCCTAAATCCTAAACCCTAAACCTTAAACCCGAAACCCAAAATAATAAAACCGAAACCCTAACCCATAAACCCTAAACCTTAAACCCTTAGGCCTAAACCCTAAACCCAAAACTAGAAACCCTAAACACTAAACCCTAAACCATTAACCCTAAACACCAAACCTTAAGAACTAAACTCTAAATGCTAACCCACAAACACCAAAGCATAAACCCTATACACTAAAGCCCAAACCATAAACCCTAAACCATAAACCAAAAACCATAAACCCTAAACCATAAACCCTAAATTGTAAATCGTAAACCCTAAACCCTAAACCATAATCCATAAACCATAAACCCTAAACCCTAGACCCTAAACCCTAAACCCTAAACCATAAACCATAAACCATAAACCCTAAACCCTAAACCAGAAAACCTAAACCATAAACACTAAACCCAAAACCCTACACCTAATCCTTAAACCATAGACCCTACACACCAAACCCAAAACCCTAAACCATAAACCATAAACCCTAAACCTTAAACCATAAAATCTAAACCCTAAACACTAAATCACAAACCCTAAACCATAACCCCACAAACCCGAAAGCATAAACACTAAACCCAAAACCTAAAACCCTAAACCCTAGACGCCACCCCACAAACACAAAACCCAAAAACCCAAACCCTAAACCCTAAAGTCTAAACCATAAACCCTAAATCATAAACCCTAAGGCCTAAACACTACACCCCAACCCATAAACCCTAAACCATAAACCCCAAACCCTAAACCCTAAACACTAAACTCAAAACCCTATACCCTAATCCTTAAACCATAAACCCTAAAGCCCAAACCAAAACCCCAAAACCCAAAACCTAAAATCCTAAACCATAAACCATAAACCCTAAATCCTAATCCATAAAACCTAAACCCTAAACCATAAACACTAAATCACAAACCCTAAACCATAACCCCACAAACCCTAAACCCTAAATCCTAAACCCTAAACCCTAAACCCTAAACTCAAAACCCAAAACTATAAACCCTAAACATCACCCCACAAACACAAAACCCTAAAACACAAATCCTAAACCCTAAACCCTAACCCATAAACACCAAATGCTAAAACACAAACCCTAAACCCTAAACCCTAACCCATAAACACCAAACCTTAAACACTAAACCATAAACAATAAAACCTAAACCCTAAATCATAAACCCAAAACCCAGAACACTAACCCACACACACCAAACCCTAAACCCAAAACCCTAAATCCTTAACCATAAATCCTAAACCATAAACCTTAAACCGTAAATCCTTAACCCAAAACACCAAACCCTAAACCATAAAATATAAACCCTAAACCATAAACCCAAAACCCAAAATCCTAAACCCTAAACCCAAAACCATAAAACGCCAGAACTGGCACCAAAGCTGGAGTTAAACGCCCAAACGGGGCTGGCGTTTAACTCCAGAAATGGCACATGCACGTGAAAGCTAGGAAGCTCTGCCCAAACACTCACCAAGTAGGCCCCCGAAGTGGATTTCTGTACTCTGCATCTAGTTACTCTTTCTCTGTAAACCTAGGTTACTAGTTTAGTATAAAAACTACTTTTAGAGACTTATTTTGTAACTTATGACAGTTTTGACAAATCCTATTGTATCTTCTACAGTATGTACCTCTAAACCCCATAGGTGGGGGTGAGGAGCTCTGCTGTGTTTCCATGGATTAATGCAATTACTACTATTTTCTATTCAATCACGTTTGTTTCTATTCTAAGATACTCACTCATATTTTAACATGGAGAATGTGATGATCCGTGACACTCATCATCATTCCCCAACTTATGAACGTGTGCCTGACAACCACTTCCATTCTATGCGAGCTCAACGTAGTCATTAGGCGACAGCTTGAATGTGTATCTCTTGGGTTTCTAATCCATGAGTTTGACCTGCATCTCCTGACAATAGAGCACTCAAACTCATGAGATCTGAACCTTCGTGGTAGAGGTTAGAACCAATTGGCAGTGTTTCTGAGATCCGAAAAGTCTAAACCTTGTCTGTGGTATTCAATGTAGGATCTAGGATAGGATGACTGTGACGAGCTTCAAACTTGCGAATGTTGGGCGCAGTGACAGTGTGTAAAAGGATAAATGTATCCTATTCCAACACAAGTGAGAACCGACAGATGATTAGCCATGCGGGAAACCGCAGAGGACATGTTTTCACTGAGAGGACGGATGGTAGCCATTGACAATGGTGATCCACCAACACATAGCTTGCCATAGAAGGAGCCATGCATGTTTGGAGAAAAAGACAATAGGAAAGCAGAAATTCAGAGGGCAGAACATCTCCGAAACCCCAACCTGTTTCGCATTACTGAATCACAAGTACTTTTTATTTCATGTTATTTATTCTTCATCAATAAAATCATTTTTATCATTAATATTCTGACTAAGTTACAAGATAACTATAGCTTGCTTCAAGCCGGAAATCTCCGTGGGATCGACCCTTACTCACGTAAGGTATTACTTGGATGACCCAGTGCACTTGGTGGTTAGTTGTGCGGAGTCGTGGAAAGTGTGAGCACAATTTCGTGCACTACCAATGCTAGAAAATGTCAAGAAAAGTTGGGCATGCCACTTGAGATCGAAGGTGTGGCACGCCAGGCTCTCATCCTCACTTAGGCGTGCCACTTGAATACCAAGGTGTGGCACGCCAATCCTCATTGATCATTTGGGCGTGCCACTTGAATGCTGGACGTGGCACGTCAGCTACTGGAGCATGAAGAACACTGGGCATGGGATGCCACACACTGAGCGTGACACGCCAGCTCTATTTTTCAGAAGAGGGAGTTAAGCACATACAAGGGGAGTGGCATGCCAAACCCTGGGCGTGCCACGCTAGTTCAACTTTCCAGAAAGGAGAAGAAAGGCATGGGCGTGCCACTTGGGATCGAAGGCATGGCACGCCAGGCTAACAAAGACCCAACAAAAGCCTGGGCGTGCCACTTGGGCTCGAAGGCGTGGCACACCAGGCTAAACAAAGCTTGAGAAGACCCTGGGCGTGCCACTTGGGATCGAAGGCGTGGCACGCCAGGGATATCAACACATGGTGGCATGCCACTTTAGAGCTGGGCGTGGCGCGCCAAGCTGGAAGGTCACGTTTATTGGGGTTTCTTTCCCTCCAATTGTAATTTTCTTTTCCTCTTTTGTATTTTCTTTATTCCAGTGCTAGGAGTAGTATAAATAACCCCTGAGAGTATTGAGAAAGGGGTTGGATAGTAGTTTTGTTAAAGTAGAGTTAAATTTACTTTCACATCAACTCTTCCATCTCTTGTACTTTTCTCTAAGCTATGAGTAGCTAAATTCCCTCTCATTGGGGGAGGGAGCTCTGTTGTACTTGATGGATTAATGATAGTGAATTTCTTCTCTTCATCTTCTTTTTGAATGGCTAGAAGGAATTTTGTTTTATTGCTAGTATTCAATCATCTTGGGAAAGAGGTTGAATGTAAAATGGGTTTCATGGGAACCTTGGAAAAGGAAACATAGAACCATGCTTGAAATCCCTTCTCACATTTGAGTAGATCTTGGTTTTGGTGATTAGATATGGTGACATATAATCAACCCTCTATTCTAGATCTGCAAGAATGAGTGGTATAATCAGGGACCAAGAATGTGTGGTATAATCAGGGACCAAGCATATCTCTCTTCATGAGCAATTAGACCAAGAAATTAGCTGATTATCAAGATTTGCGAGATTGAGTCACCAAGGGATTGGGGCTCAATCAATCACGATTGTCAAGAGGTCAATGAGTTGCAAGATTGAATATGAGGTGAGCTGGATTTTATCCAAAAAGAATAACATCTCCCAATCTCAATGAACTCCCCTATTCTTATCTTCCACATTCTTTATAGCTTTCTTTACAATTCTGTTAATCCCCACTCCCATTTACAATTAAGTCATTTATGATTCTGCACTTTACATTATTGCCATTTCCTTTTATGCACTTTATTGCTTCTCTTTACCTTTGAGTCATTTACTTTCCCAATTATGCAATTATTCTTTATATTTCTCAGCTTGACTAATTCACCAATTGATTAAAATTGCTCAAATCTACCAATCTCTGTGGATATGATCCCACTCCACTGTGGGTTATTACTTGACGATAATTTTGGTGCGCTTGCCAAAAGAACGGGTTCATGATCAAAATTTTGAGGGGTATGAATTCTGGCCATCAAGTTTTATGGCGCCATTGCTGGGGATTGATTTGAATTTAACAATTACTAAATTGATTGGGGAGCTAGATTAAGCATTTTAATTACCTTGTTATTTCCTTTTCAGTTTCTTTTCTCTTCTTTCTTATTTTGTTTTGTTTTTGCTTTAGTCAATTTAGTTACTCATTGTTCATATTTGTAGTCTTCTTACTACTCTATTAACTGTTTGATCAATTACATCAACGAAGCTAACCACTAACCTCAACAAGAGTTTTCACTTCACTTGTCCTTTGCTGGCTATTTGTTGAATGTATGACAGGTAGAAGGGGAGAAACTTTATCCTCCTTCGATAGTGAACCTGGGAGGACCTGCCTTAGATTAAGGAGGGAAGCAAGAGGCAAAGGCATAGTTGGAAAGGAAGTAGTGGAAGAAGAATTGAGAACTACTATGGAGGAAGAGGTGCATAACTATATTGGAGAGGAAGCTAGCAATCATGTTGGGCAAGAGAGGAGAGTCTTAGGCTCCTACATCAACCCAAATCCAGAAAACTGTGTCAGCAGCATTCTAAAGCCAACAATCCATGCTAACAACTTTGAGTTGAAACTTCAACTCATCACACTTGTCCAGAATAATTGTTCATATGGAGGGGGTGCCCAAGAGGCCCAAACCAACATCTTACTACATTTTTGAGGATATGCGACACCGTAAAATCCAATGGTGTACACCCTAACACCTACAAGCTACTCTTGTTTCCTTTCTCACTTAGAGATAAGGCAGCAAAGTGGTTGGAGGCATTCTCCAAGGAGAGCTTGACCACTTGGGAGGAGGGTGTGAAAAATTTCTAGCAAGATTCTACCCTCCACAGAGAGTCAATAGGTTGAGAACTGAGGTGCAAACCTTCAGGCAGCAAGATGGTGAAACACTTTATGAGGCCTGGGAGAGGTTCAAATAATTGACAAGGAAGTGCCCTTCGGATATGTTCAATGAATGGGTTCAACTACACATCTTCTATGAAGGACTATCATATGAAGCAAAGAAAGTTGTGGACCACTCTTCAGGGGGTTCACTCAATAAGAAGAAAACTATTGAAGAGGCCATAGATGTTATTGAGACTGTAACCGAAAATGAGTACTTCTATGCTTTAGAGAGAGCTCAAAAGAGAGGAGTGCTGGAACTCAACTCTATGGATGCCTAGTTAGCACAAAACAAGGCAATCGCAGCACAATTAGCAGCCTTAACAAAGAAAGTGGAGGCAAGCCAAATCTTAGTTGTCCAAGCTCAAGCACCACCACAAGAAGAAGATGCACCAGAAGCTGAATGTGAATGGGTGCAGGCAAATTATGTAAACAACCCATCTAGACCACTATATGATCCAAACGCTAAAACATATAACCAAGGTTGGAAGAACCACCAAAATTTTGGGTGGGAAAACTGGTGCACAAAATTGTGATCTCAATGGCACCAACAACTTGGTACGCACAATTGTAATCTCAACTCTTTTTCACAACTTCGTACAACTAACCAGGAAGTGCACTGGGTTGTCCAAGTAATAAACCTTACGTGAGTAAGGGTCGATCCCACGGAGATTGTCGGCTTGAAGCAAGCTATGGTCATCTTGTAAATCTCAGTCAGGCGGATTCAAATGGTTATGGAGCTTTGATAATTAAAAGATAAATAAACATAAAATAAAGATAGAGATACTTATGTAATTCATTGGTGGGAATTTCATATAAGCGTATGGAGATGCGTTATTCCTTCTGAATCTCTGCTTTCCTACTGTCTTCATTCAATCATTTATACTTCTTTCCATGGCAAGCTGTATGTTGGGGATCACTGTTGTCAATGGCTACCTCCCATCCTCTTAGTGAAAATGGTCCAACTACGGGTTATGTAGGGCTAATCATCTGTCGGTTCTCACTTGTGTCGAAATAGGATCCTGTGATCCTTTTGCGTCTGTCACTACACCCAACAGTCATGAGTTTGAAGCTCGTCATAGTCATCCCATCCCAGATCCTACTCAAAATACCACAGACAAGGTTTAGACTTTTCAAATCTCAAGAATTCTGCAAATTGATTCTAGCTTATACCACAAAGACTCTTATCTCATGAAATAGAAGGCTCTGTTGTTAGGAGAGGCAACCATGCATCGTGGACCAGGAGGCCAAGAGATACACACTCAAGCTATTACAAATAGAACGGAAGTGGTTGTCAGGCACGCGTTCATAAGTGAGAACGATGATGAGGGTCACGGATCATCACATTCATCAGGTTTAAAGTACGAGTAAATATCTTAGAATAAGAATAAGCTTGAATTGAATAGAAGAACAATAGTACTTTGCATTAATACTCGAGGAATAGCAGAGCTCCACACCTTAATATATGGTGTGTAGAAACTCCACCATTGAAAATACATAAGTGATGAAGGTCCAGGCATGGCCGAATGGCCAGCCTCCATAAAAGTCTAAGATAGCATAAGACTGATCAAAGATCCTTAATACAATAGTAAAAGCCTATTTATACTAGACTAGTTATTAGCGTTTACAGAAATAAGTAAATGATGCAGAAATCTACTTCCAGGCCCACTTGGTGTGTGCTTGGGCTGAGCATTGAAGCTTCCATGTGTAGAGACTTTTCTTGGAGTTAAACGCCAGTTTTTATGCCAGTTTGGGCGTTTAACTGCAGCTTCTATCCTGTTTTTGTCGTTTAACGCCATAATAGGGCAGGAAGTTGGCATTTGAACACCAGTTTGCATCGTCAAAACTCAAACAACGTATGGCCTATCATATATTGCTGGAAAGCCCAAGATGTCTACTTTCCAAAGCAATTGAGAGCGCGCCAATTGAGCTTCTGTAACTCCAGAAAATTCATTTCGAGTGTAGGGAGATCAGAATCCAACAACATCAACAGTCCTTTTTCAGCCTCTGAATCAGATTTTTGCTCAGGTCCCTCAATTTCAACCAGAAAATACCTGAAATCACAGAAAAACACACAAACTCATAGTAAAGCCCAGAAATATGAATTTTGCTTAAAAATAATAAAAATATACTAAAAATTAGCTAGATCATACTAAAAACTACCTAAAAATAGTGCCAAAAAGTGTATAAATTATCTGCTCATCACAACACCAAATTTAAATTGTTGCTTGTCCCCAAGCAACTGAAAACAAAATAGGATAAAAAGAAGAGAACATACAATGAATCTCACAATATCAATGAAACTTAGTCCCAATTAGATGAGCGAGACTAGTAGCTTTTTGCTTCTGAACAGTTTTGGCATCTCACTTTATCCTTTAAAGTCCAAAATGATTGGCATCTATAGGAACTCAGAATTTTAGATAGTGTCATTGACTCTCCTAGTTCAGTATGTTGATTCTTGAACACAGCTACTTTATGAGTCTTGGCCGTGACCCTAAGCACTTTATTTTCCAGTATTACCATCGGATACATAAATGCCGCAGACACATAACTGGGTGAACCTTTTCAGATTGTAACTCAGCTTTGCTAAAGTCCCCAATTAGAGGTGTCCAGAGTTCCTAAGCACACTCTTTTTGCTCTGGATCATGACTTTAACCACTCAGTCTCAAGCTTTTCCCTTGGACCTTCATGCCACAAGCACATGGTTAGGGACAGCTTGATTTTGCCGCTTAGGCCTAGATTTTATTTCCTTGGGCCCTCCTATCCATTAATGCTCAAAACCTTGGATCCTTTTTACACTTGCCTTTTGGTTTAAAGGGTTATTGGCTTTTTCTGCTTGCTTTTTCTTTTTCTTTTTCTTCTTCGCCATTTTTTCTTTTTTTTTACTATTTTCTCTTTTTCACTGCTTTTTCTTGCTTCAAGAATCAATTTCATGATTTTTCAGATTATCAATAACATTTCTCTTTGTTCATCATTCTTTCAAGAGCCAACAATTTCAACATTCATAAACTTCACTATCAAAAATATGCACTGTTCAAGCATTCATTTAGAGAACAAAAAGTATTGCCACCACATCAAAATAATTGAACTAATTTCAAGATAAAATTTGAAATTCAAGTACTTCTTATTCTTTTGTAATTAGACACATTTTTCATTTAAGAGATGTGAATGATTCATGGAATTATTCATAACTTTAAGACATAGACACTAGACACTAATGATCATGTAATGAAGACACAAACATAAACAAACATAAAGCATCAAATTTGAAAAATAGAAAAATAAGAACAAGGAAATCAAAGAACTGGTCCACCTTAGTGATGGCGGCTAGTTCTTCCTCTTGAAGATCCAATGGAACACCTGAGCTCCTCTATGTCTCTTCCTTGCCTTTGTTGCTCCTCCCTCATAGCTCTTTGATCTTCTCTAATCTCATGGAGAATGATGGAGTGCTCTTGGTGCTCCACCCTTAGTTGGTCCATGTTGTAACTCAAGCCTTCCAAAGAGGTGTTGAGTTGCTCCCAATAGTTGTGTGGAGGAAAATGCATCCCTTGAGGCATCTCAGGGATTTCTTGATGAGGAATTTCCTCATGCTCTTGTTGAGGTCCATGACTGGCCTCTCTTGTTTGCTCCATCCTTTTCTTAGTGATGGGCTTGTCCTCTTCAATGAGGATGTCTCCTTCTATGTCAATCCCAGCCGAATTGCATAGGTGACAAATGAGATGAGGAAAGGCTAACCTTGCCAAGGTGGAGGACTTGTCAGCCACCTTGTAGAGTTCTAGAGGTATGATCTCATGAACTTCCACTTCCTCCCCAATCATGATACTATGGATCATGATGGCCCAATCCACAGTTACTTCGGATCGGTTGCTAGTAGGAATGATGGAGT
Organism: Arachis hypogaea; assembly: GCF_003086295.3. Taxonomy (NCBI): domain Eukaryota; kingdom Viridiplantae; phylum Streptophyta; class Magnoliopsida; order Fabales; family Fabaceae; genus Arachis; species Arachis hypogaea. The sequence goes on along the minus strand of NC_092036.1, from coordinate 90,453,516 downwards.
GTTGGATGAACTCCAACCATCCTCTAGCCACGGGCTTAAGGTCCGGTCTTCTCAATTGAACCGGTTTTCCTCTTAAGTCTCTTTTCCATTGAGCTCCTTCCACACATATGTCCATGAGGACTTGGTCCAAACTTTGATCAAAGTTGACCCTTCTAGTGTAGGGGCGTGCATTTTCTTGCATCATTGGCAAGTTGAATGCCAACCTTAGATTTTCTGGACTGAAATCTAAGTATTTCCCCCGAACCATTGTAAGCCAATTCTTTGGATTCGAGTTTATACTTTGATCATGGTTCCTAGTGATCCATGCATTGGCATAGAACTCTTGAACCATTAAGAGTCCGACTTGTTGAATGGGGTTGGTGAGAACTTCCCAACCTCTTCTTCAGATCTCATGTCGGATCTCTAGATACTCATTCTTCTTGAGCATGAAAGGAACCTCAGGGATCACTTTCTTCTTGGCCACAACTTCATAGAAGTGGTCTTGATGGACCTTTGAGATGAATCTCTCCATCTCCCATGACTCAGAGGTGGAAGCTTTTGCCTTCCCTTTCCTCTTTCTAGAGGATTCTTCGGCCTTAGGTGCCATAAATGGTTATGGAAAAACAAAAAGCAATACTTTTACCATACCAAACTTAAAAGGTTTGCTCATCCTCGAGCAAAAGAAGAAAGAAAAAAGTGGAAGAAGAAGAAAATAGAGGAGATGGAGGGAGAGATAGGTTCAGCCAAGCGGGTAGGAGAGTGTTTGTGATGTGTGAAAATGAAGGAGTGAAGTGGGGTATTTATAGGAAAAGAGAGGGAGAGTGACCGAATGGAATTGGGTGGGTTTGGGAGGGAAAAGTGTTTTGAATTGGAAAAGTGAGGTATGTGGGGTTTTTAGGGAAGAGGTGTGGAGGTGATTGATGAAGAGAATATAGGGAAGAGGATAAGATTTGATAGGTGAGTGGTGTTTTGGTAGAGTGTTATAGAGATGTGTGAGGAGGAGAGAGAGAGGTGGGGTAGGTGGGGATCCTGTGGGGTCAAGGACTTCTCATCCCTGCTGCATTTAGGCGTGCAAAATGCCCTCTGTATGTAATACTGGTGTTTAACGACAGACTGCTGCCTGTTTCTGGCGTTGAACGCCAGCTTTTATACCTTTCCTGGCGTTTAACGCCAAGCTGTAGCATGTTTCTTGCGTTAAATGCCAGTCTGGTGCTTCTTTCTGGCGTTAAACGCCCAGAATGGTACCAAACTGGGCGTTTAATGCCTATTCTGCTACTCTTACTGGCGTTTAAACACCAATAATTTCATCCTCCAGCGTGTACTATTTTTAATGCTGTTTTTGATTTTGCTTTGATTTTTTTGCAGTTGTTTTTTGTGACTCCACATGATCATCAACCTAAAGAAGACATAGAATAATATTGGAAATTCAACATAGATAAATAAAAATTGGGTTGCCTCCCAATAAGCACTTCTTTAATGTCAATAGCTTGATAGTGGGCTCTCATGGAGCCTCACAGATAATCAGAGCATGGTTGTGGCCTCTCAACACCAAACTTAGAGTTTGGTTGTGGCCTCCCAACACCAAACTTAGAGTTTGGATGTGGGGGTTTTGTTTGACTCTGTATTGAGAGAAGCTGTTCATGCTTCTTCTCCATGTGTATAGAAGGAGAACCTTGAGTATTAAATACAAGGTAGTCCTCATTCAATTGAAGGACCAACTCTCCTCTATCAACATCAATCACAGCTTTTGCTGTGGCTAGAAAAGGTCTGTCAAGGATGATGGATTCATCCTCATCTTTCCCAGTGTCTAGGATTATGAAATCAGTAGGGATGTAAAGGCCTTCAACCTTCACTAGCACGTCCTCTACTAGTCCATAAGCCTGTGTCATTGATTTGTTTGCCATCTCTAGAGAGATTCTTGCAGCTTGAATCTCAAAGATTCCCAGTTTCTCCATTACAGAGAGTGGCATGAGGTTTATGCCTGACCCCAGGTCACACAAAGCCTTCTCAAAGGTCATGGTGCCTATGGTACAAGGTATTAAGAACCTTCCGGGATTCTCTTTCTTTAGAGGTAATGTCTGCCTAATCAAGTTATTCAGTTTATTAGTGAGCAAGAGGGTTCATCCACCCAAGTCTCATTACCGAATAACTTGGCATTTAGCTTCATGATTGTTCCAAGGTACTTAGCAACTTGCTCTTTAGTAGTATCTTCATCTTCTTCAGAGGAGGAATAGTCATCAGAGCTCATGAATGGCAGAAGTAGGTTCAATGGAATCTCTATGGTCTCTAGATGAGCCTCAGATTCCTTAGGTTCCTCAATTGGGAACTCCTTTTTGTCCAGAGGACGTCCCATGAGGTCTTCCTCATTGGGATTCATGTCCTTCTCCTCCTCTCTAGGTTCGGCCACACCAAGTAAGGTTATGGCCTTGCACTCTCTTTTTGGATTATCTTTTGTATTGCTTTGGAGAGTACTAGGAGGAGTTTCAGTGACTCTTTTACTCAGTTGGCCCACTTGTGCCTCCAAATTTCTAATGGAGGACCTTGTTTCGTTGATGAAACTTAGAGTGGCCTTAGATAGATCAGAGACTATGTTTGCTAAGCTAGAGGGGCTCTGCTCAGAATTCTCTGTCTGTTGCTGAGAAGATGATGGAAAAGGCTTGCTATTGCTAAACCTGTTTCTTCCACCATTATTATTGTTAAAGCCTTGTTGAGGCTTTTGTTGATCCTTCCATGAGAAATTTGGATTATTTCTCCATTAGGGATTATAGGTGTTTCCATAGGCTTCACCCATGCAATTCACCTCTGCCATTGTAGGGTTCTCAGGATTATAAGCTTCTTCTTCAGAAGATGCTTCTTTAGTACTGTTGGATGCATTTTGCAATCCATTTAGACTCTAAGAAATCATATTGACTTGCTGAGTCAACATTTTGTTCTGAGCCAATATGGCATTCAGAGCATCAATTTCAAGAACTCCCTTCCTCTGAGGCATCCAATTACTCACAGGATTCCTTTCTGAGGTGTACATGAATTGGTTATTTGCAGCCATTTCAATGAGTTCCTGAGCTTCTGTAGGCATTTTCTTCAGGTGAATAAATTCACCTGCAGAATGGTCTAATGACATCTTAGACAATTCAGACAGACCATCATAGAATATATCCAGGATGGTCCATTCTAAAAGCATGTCAGAAGGACACTTTTTGGTTAGTTGCTTGTATCTTTCCCAAGCTTCATAGAGGGATTCACCTTCTTTTTGCCTGAAGGTTTGAACATCTACTCTAAGCTTGCTCATCTTTTGAGGAGGAAAGAATTTGGCTAAGAATGCCGTGACCAGCTTATCCCAATAGTTCAGGCTATCTCTAGGTTGAGAGTCCAACCATATTCTAGCTCTGTCTCTTACAGCAAAAGGGAAAAGTATAAGCTTATCACAAATCTGCAAGAATTCAGTTAAGAACGGAAAAGGATCTTCTGATGGAAGTCCATGAAACTTGCAATTCTATTGCATCAAAGAAACTAATTGAGGCTTTAGCTCAAAGTTGTTTGCTCCAATGGCAGGAATTGAGATGCTTCTTCCATGGAAGTTGGAATTTGGTGCAGTAAAGTCACCAAGCATCTTCCTTGCATTGTTGTTGGGTTCGGCCATTACTTCTTTTTCGAGATTCTCTGTAAGGTTTTCTCTGGATTGTTGTACTTTAGCTTCTCTTAGCTTCTTCTTCAGAGTCCTTTCAGGTTCAGGATCTGCTTCAACAAGAATGTCCTTGTTCTTGCTCTTGCTCATATGAAAAAGAAGAGGACAGAAAAGAAGAGGAATCCTCTATGTCACTGTATATAGATTCCTTTGTGTGAGTAGAAAAAGAAAAGAATAGAAGAATAATGTAGAGAGAAGAGATGAAGAATTCGAACACAGAGAGGGAGAGAGCATTCGAATTATAAGAAGAAGAGAAGAGTGTTAGTGATTAAATAAATAAATAGAAAGAGATGATAGAGAAAGTTTTCGAAAATAATTAAAAAGAAAAAGGAATATATTTTTGTTTTTATTTTAAAATGTTGTTAGAGTTCAAAAATTAAAAAAAGGGATAAAATTAAAAGTTAAAACAATTAGTTAAATAAAAACATTTTTGAAAAAGAGGAAGGTGATTTTCAAAAATTAGAGAGAGAAAAGTAGTTAGGTGGTTTTGAAAAAGATAAGAAATAGTAAAACAAACAAAAAGTCAATTAGTTAATTGAAAAAGATTTGAAAATCAATTTTGAAAAGATAAGAAGTTAGAAAAGATTTTGAAATTAAAGTTTGAAAAAGATATGATTTGAAAAAGATATGATTAAAAAGATATGATTGAAATTTATTTTGAAAAAGATTTGAAAAAGAAATTTTTAAAAAGATTTGATTTTGAAAATTGAAGTTGATGACTTGACTAACAAGAAACTAAAAGATATGATTTTAGAATTTAAAGATTGAACCTTTCTTAACAAGAAAGTAACAAACTTGAAATTTTTTAATCAAAACATTAATTGTTAGTAATAATTTCGAAAATTATGAAATAAAGATAAGAAAAAGAGTTTGAAAATCAACTTTTAAAATTTTTTTCGAAAAACATGAAATAAAAATGAAAAAGATTTGATTTTTGAAAAACTTTTGAAAAGATAGGACTTTTAAATTGAAAATTTGACTTGACTCATAAGAAATAACTAAATTTAAAAAAAAATTTGACTATGTCAACCCAAAGATTTGGAAATTTATGAGTGAAATAAGGAAAAGATATTTTTTGATTTTTTTATTTTTGAATTTAATGAGGAAGGAAAAAAACCACAAAATGACTCAACACATAAAAATTTTGGATTAAAACAAATGATGCATGCAAGGACACTATGAATGTCAAGATGAACACCAAGAACACTTTGAAGATCATGATGAACATCAAGAACTTATTTTTGAAAAAATTTCAAGAAAAGAAAACATGGAAGACACCAAACTTAGAAATTTTTAATGTTTAGACTCTAAGAATTCAAAAATGCATATGAAAAACAAGAAAAGACACAAAATAAGAAAATATGAAGATCAAACAAAGAGAGTTATTAAGAACAACTAGAAGATCATGAAGAATGCAATGCATGAATTTTCAAAATTTTTTTTTTGAAAAATTAAAACATGCAATTGACACCAAACTTAAAATTTGACACTAGACTCAAACAAGAAAGACAGAATTATTTTTGTTTTTATGATTTTATTATATTTTTTTTGGATTTTACGAAAATATCTTTTTGGAAAAACGAAAACAAAGAAAAAATTTTTGAAAATAAAATAAAGGTTGAAACAAGAAAAAAATTACCTAATCTAAGCAACAAGATGAACCGTCAGTTGTCCAAACTCAAACAATCCCCGGCAACGGCGCCAAAAACATGGTACACGAAATTGTGATCTCAATGGCGCCTCACAACTTTGCACAACTAACAAGCAAGTGCACTGGGTCGTCCAAGTAATAAACCTTACGTGAGTAAGGGTCGATCCCACAGAGATTGTCGACTTGAAGCAAGCTATGGTCATCTTGAAAATCTCAGTCAAGCAGACTCAAATGGTTATGGAGCTTTGATAATTAAAAGATAAATAAACATAAAATAAAGATAGAGATACTTATGTAATTCATTAGAGGGAATTTCAGATAAGCGTACGGAGATGCGTTATTCCTTCTAAATCTTTGCTTTCCTACTGTCTTCATTCAATCATTCATACTCCTTTCCTTGGCAAGCTGTATGTTAGGGATCACCGTTGTCAATGGCTACCTCCCGTCCTCTCAGTGAAAATGGTCCAACTACGGGTTATGTAGGGCTAATCATTTGTCAGTTCTCACTTGTGTCTGAATAGGATCCTGTGATCCTTTTGCGTCTGTCACTATGCCCAATAGTCATGAGTTTGAAGCTCGTCACAGTCATCCCATCCCAGATCCTACTCGAAATACCACAGACAAGGTTTAGACTTTTCGGATCTCACGAATACTGCTACTTTGATCTCACAGAATGGAAGGCTCTGTCGTCAGGAGAGGCAACCATGCGTCGTGGACCAGGAGGCCAGGAGATACACACTCAAGCTATTGCAAATAGAACAGAAGTGGTTGTCAGGCACGTGTTCATAAGTGAGAATGATGATGAGTGTCACGGATCATCACATTCATCAGGTTGAAGTACGAGTGAATATCTTAGAATAAGAATAAGCTTGAATTGAATAGAAGACCAATAGTACTTTGCATTAATACGCGAGGAATAGCAGAGCTCCACACCTTAATCTATGGTGTGTAGAAACTCCACCGTTGAAAATACATAAGTGATGAAGGTCCAGGCATGGCCGAATGGCCAGCCTCCATAAAAGTCTAAGATAGCATAAGACTGATCAAAGATCCTTAATACACTAGTAAAAGGTCCTATTTATACTAGACTAGTTACTAGGGTTTACAGAAATAAGTAAATGATGCAGAAATCCACTTCCGGGCCCACTTGGTGTGTGCTTGGGCTGAGCATTAAATCTTTCATGTGTAGATACTTTTCATGGAGTTAAATGCCAGTTTTTATGCCAGTTTGGGCGTTTAACTGCAGCTTCTATCCTGTTTCTCGCGTTTAACGCCAGAATAGGGCAAGAAGTTGGCATTTGAACGCCAGTTGGCGTCGTCAAAACTCAAGCAAAGTATGGACTATCATATATTTCTGGAATTTCCAAGATGTCTACTTTCCAACGCAATTGAAAGCACGCCAATTAAGCTTTTGTAGCTCCAGAGAATCCATTTCGAGTGCAGGGAGGTCAGAATCCAACAGCATCAGCAGTCCTTTTTCAGCCTCTGAATCAGATTTTTGCTCAGGTCCCTCAATTTCAGCCAGAAAATACCTGAAATCAAAGAAAAACACACAAACTCATAGTAAAGTCCAGAAATGTGAATTTTGCTTAAAAACTAATAAAAATATACTAAAAGGAGCTAGATCCTACAAAAAACTACCTAAAAACAATGCCAGAAAGCGTATAAATTATCCGCTCATCAGAAACCAACAAGACCACGAACCATATCACTCCAATCATCACAATAACCCCAACCCCAACCACCAATCAAGCAACAACAGACCGTACCATAACTCACAAAACACATCATATTACCCTACACAGCAAACACACAACAGCCACCACCAAGATACATCAACCCCCACCATGTAACCATGTAAAACCAGCAGCAGTTTCTCAAAATTAGAGGAAGCCATAGCACAATTGTTAACACAACTAACCGGAACTATCTCCACTATTCTGGAAAGACAGCTATAAGCTGACAGAAAGATAGATGCTATCCAGGAAGAGGTCAGATCCAACATAAAGCATCAAAGGGCAGCGATTTCAAAATTGGAGGCACAATTAGGGAGCTTATCTAAGCAAATACCTATGTCCACACATACCTTTCCGAGTGACACCATGGCTAACCCAAAGGGGAGTGCAATGCCATAACACTAAGAAGTGGAAAAGTTGTAGAAGAAACACCCCCAAGTCAAGGCCACCAAGAAGAAGAAGTTGTAAAGGACCCTGAAATCAAGAAGGAAGAAAAAACCTCTGCACCATCCTCACCAAAGCAAGTTCTGAAGCCTTATGTGCCATAAGCACCCTATCCATAAAAGGCTGAGGAATGATGGGAAAGATAGCCAGTTCCCTAGATTCCTAGAAATCTTCAAGAAGCTCCAGATCAATATACCTTTTGCTGAGGCACTAGAGCAAATGCCACTTGATAAACCACTATTTTGTGGTTTATCCGATGCTAATTTGAGTGGTTTTTATCAACTCTTTATTCACTTATTTATACTATTTGCATGATTTTACAATTCCTTCCTAATTATGCCCTATGATTGAAAACCTGCTCCCTGAGCTATTAAATTGTGTATTTTTAATGTCCTCTCGTACCATTCGATGCCGTGATCCGTGTGTTCAATTTTTTCAGGCTCAACAGGGCAGGAATGGTGTAGAGGATGGAAAGAAAGCTTGCAAAAATGGAAGGAACACAAGAAACTAAGGAGATAACCAGTGATCACTGACGCGCACGCATAGCTCACGCATGCGCACGATATGAAGAAATTTGCAGCGACGCATGCCCGTGCCTGACGCGTATGCGTGGATTGGAGTTCTGCAATATGACGTGAGTGCGTGCGTGACACGAACGCATAACACACCAAAATAACCAGCGACACATACGCGTGACTGACGCATACGTGTTACATGCGCGATCTGCAGAATTAACAGAAAACACTCGGGGTGATTTCGGGCCGAGTTTTGACCCAGTTTTTGGCCCAGAAACATAGAATAGAGCTACGGAACATGCAAAGACTCAACACACACTCTCATTAGCATAGTTTGAGAATTTTAGATCTGAATCTAGAGAGAATCACTCTTCCTCTAGGTTTTATTTACTTTCATAGTTATTAGTTTTATGCTTTTGCTTTGGATTTTGGATATTGAAGAGTCATTACCTCCGTTGAAGTTACTATTATAGTTTGTTTCCTTATTCCCTTACTCCTTTAGTTGTTTATTAACCCTGCTCAGATAATTATGTTGCATTTTGGATTTATTAATACAGTTTATTTCTTTTCCCTTTAATCAATTTTCAATCCTTATTCTATTTAATTTATCATGTCTTCTTCTATTATTTCTGTGAGTGTTTTATTCATATCAATGGAGTAAATCCCCCAACTTGATTGGGAGTTGATTAAAAGGAGAACCTTGAGTTGGAATACTCAAGTGTTAATCCTAATGGATGGTTGATGACTGACAACTCTAGTTTCTAACTCTAATCCTTCCTTAGGAGAGGATTAGGACCTGAGGATATTAGTTTGTTAGTTTGTTACTTGACTTTCCCTTATTCATTAAGGGATGACCAAGTAAGATAACAATCTTTTATGATTACACTTGGGGATTTCCAACAAGGATAGAACTTCCAATTAATCTTCTCCCGGTCAAGGCTTTTATCTTTAGTTACCATTATTTATTTCTCTGTTTCTCAAACTCAAAAATTTCTTGGAAAACCTCTGATTAATAAAATAGCAATCTCTCTGCAACTCATTGGGAGACGACCTGGGATTCATACTCCCAGTATTTTATTTTTAAATTTTGTGACAACCCCTTCAAAATTGATACGTAGAATCAACATTGGTTAAGAGCTATACTTGCAACATTGTTTTCTCTATAAACTCTTGATCGGTGATTTTTCCGTACCTCAATTTTTGGTGCCGTTGCTGGGGAGTTACAACAGTGTGCTAATTTATTCGTTGGATTTTTATTTTATTTGTATTTTACTTTATTTTATTTTATTACCATGAGCTGTATGTTTCTTTCATTGAATGACACGTTCACTACCTGATCCAAGCCTACTCGTATTTGATCCTGAAATTGAAAGAACTATCTCACATATAAGGCAGGCTCGACGTCAGTTAGTCGTTTCTGAGGATGAATTTGAAACGTCATTTAAGGAAGAAACAAGCCCCCTTTCTACTGATTTGGTTGATTTGAGCACAGAGGACATGGCTGCTCCCAGGAGGATTACTTTTCAGGAGGCAAGAGCTCCAGACTTTACATTACCACCTTTCCAAGCGCGTCATCCAAATCTAGGTGTAGATATAAAACTGAAGACTACACTAATTAATCTACTACCGAAGTTTCATGGCTTACCTGCTCAAGAGCCTCTCAAGCACCTCAGAGATTTTCAGACAGCCTGTTCTATTGTCAGGCGTAATGGTGCAACTGAGACTTCTATTCTGCTGGCAGCATTCCTGTTTTCTCTTGAGGGAAAGGTGAGAGAGTTGTACTACACTCAACCTTAAGCAATTGTTACTAACTGGGATACGCTCAGGAGAGAATTCCTAGAAAAATACTTTCCAGCTGAAGTTACTGATAGACTAAGGAAAGAGATTTCAATGATCGTCCAAGGCGAATCTGAGACTCTCTACGAGTATTGAGAGCGCTTCACTAATCTCCTAGACACATGCCCCCACCACATGATTGACAAGTTGGTGTTGATCAGCTACTTCACACAAGGCATGAAGTCTCAGGATAAGACTACATTAGATGGTGCAAGCAATGGTTCTCTGAAAAGGTACAAGACCACAGATGAAGCATGGCAACTGATCACTGACCTGGCTGAGTCTGCTCGGACTCACAAGCACAACAGGAACAACCACCCCAAGGCTGTGGTAGAGGTTTCCTCTAGCAGCGAGAATACTGCTCTCACATAATCAATATGTGAGATGACGAACCTACTGAAACAGATACAACTGGGCCAACAATAGTCTCAACCTCCTTCACCACAATGTAGTCAACAACTGGTTCCTCAGATAGCATGCAGAATATCTGTTGATTATAGTCATTCCACTGATGAATGTCCACAATTCCAACATGAAGACAACACCTTGGCAGCTACTCACAATTTCTATGACCGCCCAAATCAAGGATACTATCAACAAGGCAGTAACTATAACCAAGGTGGAAACTTTAACCAAGGTTGGCAGGACAACTCCAACCAGGGTTAGAGAGATAATTCCAACCAAGAATGGAGGGATAACTACAACAGAGGAGGCAGAGACAACAATAGAAATCAGAGGTGGAACAACAACAACAACCAGCAAAACCGGTATCAGCAGAATCCTTCATATCAACAGCAGAACCAGAACCAACCTTACATAGAACCTCACCAAAGGCAGTCCCAAGCACCTCAAAACAACCAACAGCAGACCCTTCAGATTACTTACCCTCCTTCCTCTTCTAATGACGAGTTACTACACTCGATTGATCAAAGACAAAAGACCAGGAGAACAACCTCAGTTCTACCTTGAACAATCTAAACTCTACTTTCAAAGCTCTTGTCTCATAGATTGGATCACTGAATAACTCCAACAACCAGCCTTCAAACTCTAGTGGAATTCCCTCTCAACATTTACCCAACCCCAAGAGAGGTATCAATGCCATCACTTTGAGGTCTGGAACCACACTGCAAGAGATGAATTCGGATGAGCCAAGCTCACTAGAACACACCCCAATGGAGGACGTGGTTGAAGTGGAGGAGGTTGAAGAAGAAGATGAAGTGCAAGACTTGGTTGAAAAAGAAATATCTCACCCCAGGAATGGAGCACCAAGGGACACAGAAGCTGCAAGAGACGCAGAAGTTACAAGAGACGCAGAAACTGCAGGAGACGCCGTCCATATTCCATTTCCGCACCTTGCAAGGAAGCCCAGAAAGCATATGGAACTCGATCCCAAAATGGTAGAAATCTTCAAAAAGGTTGATGTAACTGTTCCCCTTTTTTATGTTATTCGGAAAGTACCTAAATATGAAAAATTCCTAAAAGATTTGTGCATACATAAGGATAAGATTAACGAATTAGAAACTATTCCTTTAGGTAGTTCTATATCTGCTTTAATGGGGGGTATACCTGAAAAATGTAGTGACCCAGGTCCATGCATGGTTAACTGTACCATCGGGGGTGTAATATTCTCTGACTGCATGTGTGATTTAGGAGCGTGCGTGAGTATTATGGCTTTGTTTATATATGATGCTCTGAGGCTCCCTCCTTTAAAAAGGTCGGCAGCTCATTTTGTGTTAGCAGATAAAAGCATTATTACAATGGTTGGAATTGCCGAGGACGTGCTGGTGAGCATTAAGGGGCTCACATTTCTCATTGACTTTTATATCCTAGAGATGCCTCAAAATGACTCAGGGAAGCCGTCATCCATCCTGCTTGGAAAAACATTCCTGAAGACTTCGAAGTTCAAGTTGGATGCCTTTTCTGGAACCTATTCTTTTGAGATAGACGGCCGAGCAGTGAGCTTCCATCTGAATGAAGTTATGAAGCATCCTCCGAAAGATCATTCTGTCTTCGAGTGCGACATCATTGATGAGACTGTAGCTACAGTCACCCAAGAAGAATTGGAAGAGATGCACATGGAGCACGGTCCAAGTGTGGGAAAACCCTCCGAACACAATGAGGACGCCTTGCCATCATCACTAGCTCTAGAAGATCCAGTGCCTAGTCAGGAGCAGAAACTAGAGTTAAAGCCTCTTCCACCCCACCTCAAGTATGCTTACCTTGAGGATAATCAGAAGCTCCCAGTCATCATTGCAAGGGAACTCACTCCCCAACAAGACGAGCAGCTACTTAGTGTGCTGAGAAGACACAAGAAGGCCATTGGGTGAAGCTTGGTGGATATAGTAGGCATCAGCCCTCAAGTTTGTAACCATAAGATATATTTAGAAAAGGGAGCAAAGCTTGTCCGTCAACCTCAGAGAAGACTGAACCCCACCATACTGGAGGTTGTTAAGAAGGAAGTGACCAGATTACTTGAGGCAGATATCATCTACCTGATCTCAGACAGTGAGTGGGTCAGTCCAGTACAAGTGGTACTTGATGAGCGGATATTTTATACGCTTTTTGGGGGTAATTTCATGTAGTTTTTAGTATGTTTTTAGTATATTTTTATTAGTTTAAGGCAAAATTCATATTTCTGGACTTTACTATGAGTTTGTGTGTTTTTCTGTGATTTCAGGTATTTTGTGGCTGAAATTGAGGGAGCTGAGTAAAAATCTGATTCAGGCTGAAAAAGGACTGCTGATGCTGTTGGATTCTGACCTCCCTGCACTCAAAATGAATATTTTAGAGCTACAAGAGTCTAATTGGCATGCTCTATATTGGGTTGGAAAGTAGACATCCAGTGCTTTCTAGAAATATATAATAGTCCATACTTTACTCGAAGATAAATGACGTAAACTGGCGTTTAACGCCAGTTCCATGTTCTATTCTGGCGTTAAATGCCAGAAACAGGTTACAAGTTGGAGTTAAACGCCCAAAACAGGTTACAACCTGGCGTTTAACTCCAGAAACAGCCCAGGCACGTGAAAAGCATAGGTTTCAGCCACAACACACACCAAGTGGGCCCCAGAAGTGGATTTCTGCACTATCTATCTCAGTTTACTCATTTTCTGTAAACCTAGGTTACTAGTTTAGTATTTAAACAACTTTTAGAGATTTATTTTGCATCTCATGACATTTTTAGATCTGAACTTTGTACTTTTTGACGGCATGAGTCTCTAAACTCCATTGTTGGGGGCAAGGAGCTCTGCAGCGTCTCGATGAATTAATGCAATTATTTCTGTTTTATATTCAAACACGCTTGTTTCTCTCTAAGATGTTCATTCATATTTAACCATGATAAAGGTGATGATCCGTGACACTCATCACCATTCTCAATCTATGAACGCGTGCCTGACAACCACCTCCGTTCTACCTTCGATTGAATGAATATCTCTTGGATTCCTTAATTAGAATCTTCGTGGTATAAGCTAGAATCCATTGGCAGCATTCTTGAGAATCTGGAAAGTCTAAACCTTGTCTGTGGTATTCCGAGTAAGATCCAGGGATTGAATGACTGTGCTGAGCTTCAAACTCGCGATTGTTGGGCGTAGTGACAGACGCAAAAGAATCACTGGATTCTATTCTGACATGATCGAGAACCGACAGATGATTAGCCGTGCTGTGACAAAGCATTTTGACCATTTTCACTGAGAGGATGGGAAGTAGCCATTGACAACGGTGACGTCCTACATACAGCTTTCCATAGGAGGAACCTTGCGTGCGTGAAGAAGATGACAGTAGGAAAGCAGAGATTCAGAAGATAAAGCATCTCCGAAACTCCAACATATTCTCCGTTACTGCATAATAAGTATTAATTAATCCATGCTCTCTTATTCATTTACAAGTCAACTGACAATTATAATTGATATCCTGACTAAGAGTTACAAGGTAACCATAGCTTGCTTCAAGCCAACAATCTCTGTGGGATCGACCCTTACTCACGTAAGGTATTACTTGGACGACCCAGTGCACTTGCTGGTTAGTGGTACGAATTGTGAAAAGTGTGATTTACAATTTCGTGCACCAAGTTTTTGGCGTCGTTGCCGGGAATTGTTCAAGTTTGAACATCTGACGGTGAATCTTGTTGCTTAGATTAGGAAAATTTTGTCTTTTGGGTCAGAGTTTTTTATTTTCTTTTCAAAAAAAAAATTTTCAAAAATATTATTTTTCTTTATTAATTTTTAGTTTTTCAGTGAGTTTAGTGTCATGTTTTAAGTTTGGTGTCAATTGTATGCTTTTCTTTGTCTCTTAATTTTCAAATTGCATGTTCTTTGTTCTTCCTTGATCTTCAAATTGTTCTTGTCAATTTTTCCTGTTCGATCTTTGGTTTGTTTTGTTTTGTGTCTTTTCTTGTTTTTCTTGTGCATTTTCAAATTTTTAGCTTTCAAAAAATTTTTATTTATTAAATACCTTATTAAAACACGTTAAATTTATAGCTCAGTTGGCTAGAGCGTGGGCTTGTGTTCTTGGTAATTGGGTATCTTCCATTTAAAACTTTTTCAAAAATAATTTTTCTTTGATTAAATCTTGTGCCAAATTTTAAGTTTGGTGTCCTCTTGTTAATTTTCTTTAATTTTCAAAAATTTTATTTTGGTTTTCTAAAAATTTTAAGTTTGGTGTTCCTTCTTTTGTTCTTGGTGTTCTTGAGTCTTTTTTGTGTTTTGATCTTAAAATTTTTAAGTTTGGTGTGCCTTGGTGTTTTCCCCCCAAAATTTTCGAAAACAATGAGCATTGGATTTAAAAATTTTAAGTCTTGTGTCTTTTATGTGTTTTTCTCTTTCATAATAAAATTCAAAAATCAAAAAATTATCTTATCTAACTTTTTTTAAGCAATTGTTTCGAATTTTTTTCATAAAAATTCAGATTTCAATTTCAAAATTTTTCAAATCTTATCCTTTAAAGATTTTTAAAAATCATATCCTTTTCAAAAATATCCTAACCACTTTCTCTCTCCTCACTTTTTCAAAAATCTTCATAAAATATTTTTTAATTTTTTTATTTTTATTTTAGTTTTTATTTTATTTTATTTTATTTTATTATTTCGAAAATTTTTTTTAATAAATAAATAAAATAAATCCACGTCATCTCCCTTTCTCCATCTTGGACCTAAGTGGAAATGAACAGTCCAGAAGGACGCTGGGGTCATATGCTAACCCCATATGCTAACCCCACTACTGCCTCATATAGGAGTAGTATCTGTATACCCTCCATCAGAGTCAATATCTTTGAGTTGAATCCTCAGCTCATTATCATGGTGCAGCAAAGTTGCCAGTATTTCGGTCTTCCACAAGAAGAACCTACAGAGTTTTTGGCACGGTTTTTACAAATTGCTGACATAGTACATGATAAGAAAGTAGATCAGGATGTCTACAGATTATTATTGTTTCCATTTGCTGTAAAAGACCAAGCTAAGAGGTGGTTAAATAACTAACCTAAGGCTAGCATAAGGACATGGAAACAATTGTCAGAAAATTTTCTGAATCAATATTTCCCTCCAAAATGGATGACACAGCTAAGGCTAAACATCCAAGGCTTTAAACAATGAGATAATGAATCTCTTTATGATGCCTGGGAGAGATACAGAGAGATGCTAAGAAATGCCCCTCTGAAATGTTTTCAGAGTGGGTGCAGTTAGACATCTTCTATTATGGGCTTACAGAGAAAGTTCAGATGTCTTTGGACCACTCAGCTGGTGGATCTATACACATGAGAAAGCCAATTGAAGAAGCTCAAGAGCTCATTGATACAGTTGCCAGGAAAATCAGCATCTATACCTAAGTAGTGAACCTTCCATGAAAGAAGAGGCTAAAACAGTAACTGCTGAACTCAGTCCTGTAGAACAAGTTACTAAATTCAATCAGCAATTAGATTTTCTAACAAAACAGCTAGCCGAATTCAAGGAGATATTACAAGACACAAGAATGGATAATATGAACATGGAAGTACAGTTGAAGCAAATAGAACAGCAGTTATCAAAACAAATAACAGAAGAGTACTAAACAGTTCAATTAAGAAGTGGGAAGACATTAAATACCTCACTTTAAGGCAGCAGGAAGCCAAGAAATGAACAAAATGCTACCCAAAATCCCTCTGAGGATAGTAATAGCCCAGAGAGAAATAATTCTGGCGTTCAAACGCCAGAAAAGGGTGAAGGGCTGGCATTAAACGCCCAACCCATGCTCAGTTATAGTGTTCAAACGCCACAAACAGGTAGGGAAGTGGTGTTAAGCGCCCAAAGAAAGCTCAGTTCTGGCATTCAAACGCCAGAAACAGGTAAGAAATTGGCATCCAACGCCAATCCAGCTTCCAACCCTGGCATTCAAACGCCAGTGGGGATCAGACACATACAAGTGCTGATAGAAACCCCTCTAAGAAGGCTTTCCTAACCACCTCTGTAGGAAATAAACCTAAAGCAACTAAGGTTGAGGAATACAAAGCCAAGATGCCTTATCCTCAGAAGCTCCGCCATGCGGAATAGGATAAGCAATTTTCCCGCTTTGTAGACTATCTCAGGACTCTTGAAATAAAGATTCCGTTTGCAGAGGCACTTGAGCAAATACCCTCTTATGCTAATTCATGAAAGAGATCTTAAGTCATAAGAAGGATTGAAGAGAAACTGAGAAAGTTTACCTCACTGAAGAATGCAGTGCAGTCATTCTGAAAAGCTTACCAGAGAAGCTTAAAGATCCCGGAAGCTTTATGATACCATGCACATTAGAGTGTACTTGTACCAAGCAAGCTCTATGTCATCTTAGGGCAAGTATAAACCTAATACCTGCATCTACTATCAGAAAGCTTGGATTGACTAAAGAAGTCAAACCAACCCGGATATATCTCCAACTTGCTGATGGCTCTATTAAATTCCCATCAGGCGTAATTGAAGACATGATTGTCAAGGTTGGGCCATTTGCCTTTCCCACTAACTTTGTGGTGCTGGAAATGGAGGAGCACAAGAGTGCAACTCTCATTCTAGGAAGACCTTTCCTAGTAACTAGACGAACCCTCATTGACATCCAAAAAGGGAAATTAACCCTGAGAGTCAATAAGGACGAGTTTAAGTTGAATGTTGTCAAAGCTATGCAGCATCCAGACACCCCAAACGACTGCATGAGCATTGATATTATTGACTCTCTGGTGAAAGAGGTCAATATGACTGAGAGTCTCGAATCAGAGCTAGAAAATATCTTTAAAGATGCTCAGCTTGGTCTGGAGGAACCAGAGAGAATAATAGAACCTCTGAAAATCCCTCAGAAAGAGGAGAAACCTCCTAAACCTGAGCTCAAACCATTACCACCATCCTTGAAATTTACATTTCTGGGAGAAGATGACATTTTTCTTGTAATCATAAGTTCTACCTTAAAGCCACAGGAAGAGGAAGCATTGATTCAAGTGCTAAGGACACAGAAGACAACTCTTGGGTGGTCTATCAGTGATCTTAAGGGCATTAGCCCAGCCAGATGCATGCACAAGATCCTATTGGAGGATGACGCTAAGCCAGTGGTTCAACCACAAAGGCGGCTGAATCCAGCCATGAAGGAGGTGGTGCAGAAGGAGGTCGCTAAGTTACTAGAGGCTGGGATTATTTATCCTATTTCTGATAGCCCTTGGGTGAGCCATGTCCAAGTCGTCCCTAAGAAGGGTGGCATAACAGTGGTTCATAATGAAAAAAATGAACTGATTCCTACAAGAACCTTTACAGCGTGGCGTATGTGTATTGATTACAGAAGGCTCAATACAGCTACCAAAAAGGATCATTTTCCTTTACCATTCATAGACCAAATGCTAGAAAGACTAGCAGGTCATGAATACTACTGCTTTCTGGATGGATATTCAGGTTATAATCAAATTGCAGTAGATCCCCAGGATCAAGAGAAAACAGCATTCACATGTCCATCCGGAGTATTTGCATACAGAAGGATGCCATTTGGTCTGTGCAATGCACCTGCAACCTTTCAAAAGTGCATGCTCTCTATTTTCTCTGATATGGTGGAAAAATTTATGGAAGTCTTCATGGATGACTTTTCAGTATTTGGAGACTCATTCAGCTCCTGTCTTGACCATCTAGCACTTGTTCTAAAGAGGTGCCAAGAGACTAACCTGGTTTTAAATTGGGAGAAATGTCACTTTATGGTGACTGAAGGAATTGTCCTTGGGCACAAAATTTCGAACAAGGGAATAGAGGTGGATCAAGCTAAGGTAGAGGTAATTGAAAAATTACCACCACCTGCCAATGTTAAGGCAATCAAAAGCTTTCTCGGGTATGCAGGATTCTATAGGAGGTTTATTAAGGATTTTTCGAAAATCGTAAAACCTCTGAGCAATCTGCTGGCTGCTGATACACCATTTGTCTTTGACAAAGAGTGTTTGCAAGCCTTTGAGACTCTGAAAGCTAAGTTGGTCACAGCACCAATCATTTCTACACCAAACTGGGCATTACCATTCGAACTAATGTGTGATGCCAGTGACCATGCCATTGGTGCAGTATTGGGACAAAGGCACGATAAGCTTCTGCACATCTTTTATTATGGTAGCCGTATTCTAAATGATGCACAGAAGAACTACACAACCATAGAAAAGGAATTGCTTGCAGTGGTTTATGCCATTGACAAATTTAGATCTTATTTAGTAGGATCAAAAGTGATTGTGTACACTGACCATGCTGCTCTTAAATATCTACTCACAAAGCAGGATTCAAAACCCAGGCTCATAAGATGGGTGTTGATTCTGCAAGAGTTTGATATAGAAATAAGAGACAAAAAAGGGACAGAAAATCAAGTAGCTGATCACCTGTCCCGGATAGAACCAGTAGCAGGAGCGTCCCTCCCTCCTACTGAGATCTTTGAAACCTTTCCTGATGAGCAATTGTTTGCTATTCAAGAAGCTCCATGGTTTGCAGACATTGCAGACTAGATTAAAAGCTCAGTAATAGTCCAACTAAAGGCAACCCATAAAAAAGCGCTTGCTGGGAGGCAACCCAGTCATGAGTTCATTTTATTTGTAACTTTAATTCTAAGTTAGATAATACATTTCAGTGAATGATACAGAGAAATAAAGGTTCAGGACATAAAGCAGAGGAATCACAGAGAAAAGGACATCACTAGCGCAAAAACGCCAGTAAGGAAGGTTTCTGGCGTTTAACGCCAGAAAAAAGCAGCAAGTGGGTGTTAAACACCCAAAACAAGCAAGGACTGGGCGTTAAACGCCCAAAGGAAGCATCTCATGGGCGTTTAACGCCAGGATTGTGAGGAGGAGAATTTTAGAAATTGCCTCTCCTTCTATTCCTCTCCTTTCCTTTCTTTTGCTTGAGGACAAGCAAACCTATAAGTTTGGTATGATTTTCCGTGATTAATGAGCTAAAACTCATCAAGATCATGGCACCTAAGGGAAAACAAACCATTTCAAGAGGCAAGAAAGAGAATATTCCAAAACCACTTTGGAATCAAGAGAAGTTCTTAACCAAAGAACATGCAGACCATTACCACAAAATAATGGGTCTGAGATCAGTGATCCCGGAAGTTAAATTCGATCTGAAAGAAGACGAATATCCAGAGATACAGGAGCTGAAGCACCAGAAGCTGTCTCTTGAAGGACCAGACACCCCACAGGTTGAAGGAGCACCTATCATCTCCCAAACTAAAGGTTGTTGAGTCCTAATCTTAACCTTAAATCTGTGATAACTTTTATTTTTAGGAACCTATCAGATTAGTAGTAATTAGTGTCTTTATTTTGATTTTATCTCCAATTAAACTATAATTCATTTTTCTCATCATCATCAAACTTGAATAAAATAGCAGATTTTTAGAATAAGGAGGCAATATTTTTTCGAGTTTTTAATAAGGAAAATTCTAATTATTTATATGTGGTGGCAATACTTTTTGTCTTCTGAATGAATGGCTGAACAGTGCATAATTTTGATAGTGGAGTTTATGAATGTTAAATCTGTTGGCTCTTGAAGAAATGATGAACAGGAGAAATATTATTGATGATCTGAAAAATCATGAAATTGATTCTCGAAGCAAGAAAAAGCAGTGAAAAAAAAAGAAGAAGTGGCAAAAAAAAGCATAAAAAGCCAATAGCCCTTTAAACCAAAAGGCAAGGGTAAAAAGAATCCAAGGCTTTGAGCAACAATAGATAGGAGGGCCCAAGGAAATAAATTCAGGCCTAAGCAGCTAAATCAAGTTGTCCCTAACCATGTGGTTGTGGCATGCAGGTCCAAGTGAAAAGCTTGAGACTGAGTGGTTAAAGTCGTGATCCAAAGCAAAAGAGTGTGCTTAAGAACTCTGGACACCTCTAATTGGGAACTTTAGCAAAGCTAAGTCAAAATCTGAAAAGGTTCACCCAGTTATGTGTCTGTGGCATTTATATATCCGGTGGTAATACTGGAAAACAAAGTGCTTAGGGCCACAGCCAAGACTCATAAAGTAGCTGTGTTTAAGAATCAACATACTAAACTAGAAGAATCAATAATACTATCTGAATTCTGAGTTCCTATGGATGCCAATCATTCTGAATTTCAAAGGATAAAGTGAGATGCCAAAACTGTTCGGAAGCAAAAAGCTACTAGTCCCGCTCATCTAATTAGAATCTGAGTTTCACTTAAAACTCTAAGATATTATTTCTTCTTGATTTCTTTTTATCCTATTTTATTTATCTAGTTGCTTGGGGACAAGCAACAGTTTAAGTTTGGTGTTTTGATGAGCGGATATTTTATACGCTTTTTGGGGGTAATTTCATGTAGTTTTTAGTATGTTTTAGTTAGTTTTTAGGCAAAATTCATATTTCTAGACTTTACTATGAGTTTGTGTGTTTTTCTATGATTTCGGGTATTTTCTGGCTGAAATTGAGGGAGCTGAGCAAAAATCTGATTCAGGCTGAAAAAGGACTGCTGATGTTGTTGGATTCTGACCTCCCTGCACTCAGAATAAATTTTTTGGATGTACAGGAGTCCAATTGGTGCGATCTTAATTGGGTTGGAAAGTTGACATCTAGGGCTTTTCAGCAATATATAATAGTCCATACTTTGCTCGAAGATAAACGACGTAAACTAGCGTTTAACGCCAGTTCCATGTTCCATTCTGGCGTTGAACGCCAAAAACAGGTTACAAGTTGGAGTTAAACGCCCAAAACAGGTTACAACCTGGAGTTTAACTCCAGAAACAGCCCAGGCACGTGAAAAGCTCAAGTCTCAGCCCCAGCACGCACCAAGTGGGCCCTAGAAGTGGATTTCTGCACTATCTATCTTAGTTTACTCATTTCCTATAAACCTAGGTTACTAGTTTAGTATTTAAACAACTTTTAGAGATTTATTTTGCATCTCATGATATTTTTAGATCTGAACTTTATACTTTTTGACGGCATGAGTCTCTAAACTCCATTGTTGGGGGTGAGGAGCTCTGCAGCGTCTCGATGAATTAATGCAATTATTTCTGTTTTCTATTCAAACACACTTGTTTCTCTCTAAGATGTTCATTCGTACTTAACCATGATAAAGGTGACGATCCGTGACACTCATCATCATTCTCAATCTATGAACGTGTGCCTGACAACCACCTCCATTATACCTTTGATTGAATGAATATCTCTTGGATTCCTTAATCAGAATCTTCGTGGTATAAGCTAGAATCCATTGGCAGCATTCTTGAGAATCCGGAAAGTCTAAACCTTGTCTGTGGTATTCTTAGTAGGATTCAGGGATTGAATGACTGTGACGAGCTTCAAACTCGCGATTGTTGGGCGTAGTGACAGACGCAAAAGAATCACTGAATTCTATTCCGACATGATCGAGAACTGACAGATGATTAATCGTGCTGTAACAGATCATTTGGACCATTTTCACTAAGAGGATGGGAAGTAGCCATTGACAACAGTGACGCCCTACATACAGCTTGCCATAGGAGGAACCTTGCGTGTGTGAAGAAGATGACAGTAGGAAAACATAGATTCAGAAGACAAAGCATCTCCAAAACTCCAACATATTCTCCATTACTGCATAATAAGTATTATTTAATCCATGCTCTCTTGTTCATTTGCAAGTCAACTCACAATTATAATTGATATCCTGACTAAGAGTTACAAGGTAACCATAGCTTGCTTCAAGCCAACAATCTCTGTGGGATTAACCCTTACTCACGTAAGGTATTACTTGGACAACCCAGTGCACTTGCTGGTTAGTGGTACGAATTGTGAAATGTGTGATTTACAATTTCGTGCACCAGTGCCCAAGAAGTCTAGAGTCACTACAGTGAGGGATGAGCATGGAGAACTCATAGCAACCAGAGTACAGAATTCCTGGAGGGTTTGCATTGATTACAGACGCCTCAACCAGGCCATCGTAAGGATCACTACCCCCTACCTTTCATTGATCAAATGCTGGATCGCCTGTCAGGTAAATCACATTACTGCTTTTTAGATGGTTACACATGCTATTTCCAGATCCGTATAGCTCCTGAAGATCAGGAAAAGACTACCTTTACATGTCCCTTTGGGACTTATGCTTACAAGAGAATTCCCTTTGGCTTGTGCAATGCACCAGCTACTTTCCAAAGGTGCATGATGAGTCTTTTCTCCGATCTTCTTGAGAGCTGTATGGAGGTTTTTATGGATGATTTTAGCGTATACAGTTATTTCTTTAGACTTTGTTTGGATAGTTTATCTAGAGTATTAGACAGGTGTGTTAGTTCAAACCTTGTTTTGAATTTTGAAAAGTGTCATTTTATGGT
The DNA here is from genome assembly GCF_003086295.3 of Arachis hypogaea. Lineage (NCBI taxonomy): Eukaryota > Viridiplantae > Streptophyta > Magnoliopsida > Fabales > Fabaceae > Arachis > Arachis hypogaea. The sequence continues at coordinate 90,430,909 of NC_092036.1, read as the reverse complement.
CAAACAAGGTATTGTTCTAGGACACGTTGTATCTAATACTGGTATCTCTATCGATCCAACAAAGATAAATGTCATTTCTAGTCTTCCTTACCCCTCCTCCGTGAAGGAAGTTCGTTCGTTCCTTGGCCATGCAGGTTTTTAACGGTGGTTCATCAAGGACTTCAGTAGGGTAGCATTGCCCTTATCCAGACTGCTGTAGAAGGATGTTGAATTCGAGCTAAGTGAGGATTTCATGGTAGCATTCGATAAGCTGAAGATCACCTTGACTCAAGCTCCAATTGTGAGAGGACCAGACTGGAGCCAGCCCTTTGAGATTATGTGTGATGCCTCCAACCATGCTGTGGGAGCGGTACTGGCCCAGCGCGTAGGTAAGGATCCTTTCGTAATAGCTTATGTGTCTAAGACCTTATACGCTGCTCAGTCTAATTACACTACTACTAAAAAGGAGCTTCTCGCCATTGTTTTTGCTCTGGATAAATTCCGAGCCTATTTACTTGGTACTAAGGTAGTAGTGTACTCGGACCATGCAGCTCTAAAATATTTATTAGCTAAAAAAGAGTCCAAACCAAGGTTGATACGTTGGATACTGTTGCTGCAAGAATTTGACTTAGAAATTAAGGATAAGAGTGGTAACCAGAATTTAGTGGCAGACCACTTGAGTCGCCTTGAGCACATTAAGGATGACTCCACTCCTATCAACGATGCTTTTCCATTTGATAGCTTGCATGCAGTATCTAAAGTAGCTCCTTGGTATGCACCTGTGGCTAATTATCTAGCCAGTCATACCTTCCCTCCCTATTTAACTAAGCACGAGAGGGACAAGCTGAAAAGCGAGTCCAAATATTATATATGGGACGATCCTTATTTGTGGAGGTATGAAGCTGACCAAATAATTAGAAGGTGTGTACCTCAATCAGAATTCCAGTCCATTTTGGAAGCCTGCCACTCCTCTGAGAGTGGTGGCCATTTTGGCCATCAAAGAACAGCTAGAAAAATTTTAGACTGTGGATTCTGGTGGCCCACTCTTTTTAGAGATGCTGCTGCTTTTTGTAAATCTTGTTCCCCATGCTAGAGATTTGGTAATATATCCAAGAGGAATGAGATGTCCCAACAGATTATGCTTTTCTGTGAAATTTTTGATATTTGGGGCTTTGACTTTATGGGTCCGTTTCCAAATTCAAGCGGTTTTTCATATATATTGTTAGCTGTAGACTATGTTTCTAAGTGGGTGGAAACAATCCCTACCCATGCTGATGATGCTAACACTGTTGTCTCCTTTGTAAGAAACCATATTATCTGTCGCTTTGGATCACCACGAGCAATCGTGAGCGATCAAGGCACCCATTTCTATAACAGGAGACTGACCGCTCTACTGAAAAAGCATGGCATCCTTCACAAGGTCGCAACAGCCTACCACCCGCAGACTCTTGGCTAAGCAAAGGTGTCTAATAGAGAGATAAAGCGTATCCTGGAAAAAATAGTCAAGCCTCATAGGAAGGACTGGAGCACCAGGCTACAAGATGCGCTTTGGGCATACCGGACAGCATACAAGACACCTATAGGGATGAGCTCCTTCCGCTTAGTTTATGGAAAAGCATGTCACCTCCCAGTAGAGATAGAACACAAAGCATTCTGGGCAGTGAGAGAGATCAACATGGGATTTGAGAAGGCCGGAGCTGAACGGAAGATACAGCTACAAGAATTAGAAAACCTATGCCTAGAAGCATATGACAACTCCAAGCGATACAAAGAGAAGATAAAGGTCGTGCATGACAAGCACATTAAAAGGAGAGAGTTCAGCCCAGGGAAATTAGTTCTCCTCTACAACTCCAGACTAATGCTCATGCCAGGCAAGCTGAGATCAAGATGGGAAGGCCCCTAAAGAGTAGAAAAGGTAAAACCATACGGAGTCTTTCACCTAAGTCATCCTTCGAGCTCTAAATTCATCAAGGTAAATGGACATCGCCTTAAGCTATATTACGATGAGCAGATGAAGAAAAGTAAGGAGCTGGAGATCTTCCTTTTGGAGGACCCACCCACAGCAGAAGACTGAGCTAGTGGACCGTCCAACTTAAGGACGTTAAAGAAAAGTGCTGGGTGGGAGTCAACCCACCATGGTATGATCGTTCTTTCTTTCCTTAGTTTTATTTTTAGTAAATTTTCCCATTAGAATTGCATATATTCTGCATTCTGTATTCTGCATAAAAAAAAAGCGTACGCGTCATATGTGCTTTCTAAACAACGAAGAAAAGAAGCAGAGAGTTACGCGGGAGCTTGGCTGGAGGCGTGCCGTAAGCACAAACACGCCTACACGAACGCGTCCTTGACGCATCCGCGTCACTTGCAAATTTAGCCTTCCACGCGTGTGCGTCCCTCACGCACACGCGTGACCCTACGAAATCAATGTAAATAGGTGTATGGCAGAGAGTTATGATGGAGTAGGGCTGGCATTGTGCTGGAAGCATAAACCCCATCACGCGTACACGTCACCCACGCGTTCGTGTAATTTTTCAACATAAGGCCATTCATGCGTACGCGTCACCGACACGCTCGCGTCACCCTAAATTTTGGCAATGTGCGTATGAAACCGAGAGTTGTCAATGCGCAAGGCTGCTTTCGCGCCAATAGCACAATTCAGGTCATGCGTGCGCGTCACCCATGCGTACGCGTCACTTGATAATATCACAACCCACGCACACGCGTGCTCCACGCGTCCGCGTCACTTGCGCCGCACAGTTATCCAGATCAGCACCAGAATTCCTATCTTTTCTTTCCTAATCCTAATTCTTTCTTATCCCTCCTTACTTCTTTCTTCCCCCTTCTTTCTTCTTTATTCCCTTACTTTTTACTTTCTCCCTCCCTTTTCACATTCAACATCAAGGTTCTTTTCTTTTCTTCTTTCCTTTTTACTTCTCCATTATTAATTTTTATTTTTGTTCTCTTCTTCTTTTTTCTTTTGATTGGTGTTAGAAATTTAATTAGGTGATTGTTTTTCTTCTATATTTTGCTTGTGAGTGTATCGTGGAATTGCTTGACAATTAATATTACTTCTTAAAAGGGTTGCTTGCATGTTCAATTTAATGCTTTCCATAACATATTTACCACGCATGCTAAATGTTTGTGAAAAAGCCCGTATGGCATTATGCATTCTTTTTCTATCATACTACTTTAATGCCTGTTTTTCACAAAACCCCTTTTCATATATTATTGATTAAATATAATTGTTAATACAAACAGATTGTTAGTTTGAAACACTTGATAATCAAATTGGGCAATTAATGCTTGATCTATGCTACTCATGCCTTTGCCGGCATGCCAATAAACACCTTACATCTACTTGCCATAACATGCACTTGCTATATTTCCATTGATGAACTTATCACATGTGGTCCTGACCATGTGTTCACGACATCCTTCTTTACCGTGCAATGATTATCACTTCCACTGCTCTCTTCCTTGCTCAAACCCTTAGCTTTACATGTTACTTTCCTTTTCCTTTATCAGGATGGCCACCAAGAAGGGTAAAGAGAAAGCCACTCCCAAACCACCAGCATGGAAAGGAACAAAAAGTGCACTAGCTGCGGAACCTTCCTCAACAACAGTAAAGCCTTCAACAAAGCGAATCAAGAGGATCATCAAGGTCGATGAAAAAGAGAAAGCCTTTCCAGCAAGGGATACTGCACGGTTCACTAACCGCTACTGTGATCAGATGTTCCCCATACTGGCTGAGCAGAACTATAACAATGAGTACCTACTCATCCTCTCGACCCACATTGTTGAATTTGTTGAACCCCGCATTAAGCAAAGCCAATGGAGATTCTTACGAAGATAGCCACGGCAGGTTAATCTATCATGGGTAGTTGAATTCTACTCCAATTTTCACATGCCAACATTGTAGTCTGTCTACATCTGTCAGAAGCAAGTCCCCATAACTGAAGAAACCATTCAGTGAGCTTTAGATCTTCCCCCTACCCTTGAAGGATTGGACGCATTTTAAGAAGCCTCTGTCCAACGCCAGACATACAAATTCGATTGGGACATCGTTCTCAGAGTTATAGCACAACCTGGCAGCCGATGGATCTATGGATACCATCGTTCTCGATCTAAAGGGATATTGGCTTCAGCACTTACCTTGGAGGCTCGAGTGTGGGCGCAGATTATGTCCCACTACGTTTTTTCGAGCACTTACGAGTCCTCCTTCACTGTAGACATGGCTATTCTACTCTAGTGTATCCTTACAGACCAGCCTCTTAAATTACCAAGACACCTTCGGCATGCTATGGGACATGTGCAGATTGCGGGCAACCTACCTTTTCTCGCATTAGTATCAGATCTAGTCTCAGCAACCGGGGTCTCCTACAGAGCTGGGAACACCAATGCCATGATTCCACAGGATGATTAGTACATCCCTAACAGGAAGTGCATCAGACCTCCAGCAGCCATGACTAGCCGGCCTGCAGAACCGGCCGGAGATATTCTTTCTCCTTCCACATCACAAGCACCTCCAACAAACCAACTACTCCAACAAACCACCCACCCGAGGAAGATCCAGACTCTACTTCTTTTATTAATACAGGGAGCCATGACAGTCCCGCTTGTGGAGACGCTACTACCAACCCCCCTTTGTTCCTGATTGATGGCACCGATGACGGTGCCAAGCTTTAAGTGTGGGGAGGTCGGTTAGTACCTGACTTTCGGAGGTAACTTCCCTTTCTTAAACACCAATAGGATATTTATTTTTCTTTTGTTAGAATAGGATAAATTGCATAGTAATAGGTATTTGCATGCATGTTCTAATTGGTGGAAAAATAATAAGTTTCTTTTTAAGACCCTATTTTTGAAAGATTTCACTAATTTAAATTAAAAATCTTTTTGTGTTAAAACTTGTTGGAAGTTGTATTTGGAACATAAAACGATAGCTAAAGAACACACAACCCGTGAGATTTAAGCTTAATTACATGGTTACATTATTTAACCATAAAAAAAATTTATTCTTGTGTGTTTACTTCTCTATGATTGTAATCTATATTTTGTTCCATCCTAGATGTCCATTGTTTTGTGTATTTAAATGTATGCATATGATTGAGGCCATTATTTGATTATCAGCTCACTTATCTCAAATAGCCTACCCCTCCATTTACCTTTGTTAGCCACTTTGAGCCTTTTAATCCCCATTTATTCCATATTTTACCACATTACTAGCCTTAAGCGAAAAAACAATTAAATACCCCAATTGAATTGTTGGTTAGCTTAAGACAGAGATTGTGTATCAACTAAGTGTCGGGAAACTGTGGGAACATGGGTTAATAAGGGAATGTCTTATGATTATGAGTTTGATAAAATAATGGGAAATTGGGTATCTACTCATGTAAGACCAAAAAAATTAAAAACCACTGTGCATTGATGGCTTATGTTTACTTTTATATTTTTAATAAAAAATAAAGAAAAAAAAGAAAAAAGAGAAAAAAACCAAAAATATTCAGGTAATTAAGTAAATAAATAAATAAATAAGGGGACAAAATCACCCCAATGTTAAGTTGATGAAAAGATCAATACACATGTGATACAAATTAAAAGAAAGGTTAGTGCATGAGTATGTAATGCAAAAGTTAGAAATTATGGGTAGCTAGGCATAAATTTAGAAGTTATATAGAGCGTGTGTGTGTTTATGTGAGAGCTTATGTTAGTCAAGGATTCAATTTATAGCTTACTTAGCCATACATATGTCCTTACCCTTACCTTGGCCCCATTACAACCTTGAAAAGACCTCATGATGTTTGCATTGGTACATTAAATACTTGTTGATTGGTTAGGTGAAGAACAAAGTTTAGAAAGCATGACTAGAGAAGAGTATAGTGATTACCCTATACACTTGAGTGACTAGAGTGCATATACACTATCAGTGAGGGTTCAATGCTTGATTTTATATTCCCTGCTTTTATGAGCTATCTTCTTACAAGTTTACTTGTCTTTTATTATATAATTTGAAATAGTGGAATTTTATTTATGTTTATCTTGAAGAACTTATTTGCTTTTAACCAAGTAGACACAAATCATCTTAGCATATAGTTGCATTCATACATAGGTTGCATTGCATGAGTCTTATTTTTCCCTACTCATTTATTTTATCTCCTTGAGCTAAGCATGAGGACGTGCTAATGTTTAAGTGTGGGGAGCTTGATAAACCACTATTTTGTGGTTTATCCGGTGCTAATTTGAGTGTTTTTTATCAACTCTTTATTCACTTATTCATACTATTTCCATGATTTTATAATTCCTTCATAATTATGCCCTATGATTGAAAACCTGCTCCCTAAGCTTTTAAATTGTGTATTTTTAATGTCCTCTCGTACCATTCGATGCCGTGATCCATGTGTTCAGTGTTTTCAGGCTCAACAAGGCAGGAATGGCATATAGGATGGAAAATAAGCTTGCAAAAATGGAAGGAACACAAGAAACTAAGGAGATAACCAGCGATCACCGATGCGCACGCATGGCTCACGCGTGCGCGCAATATGAAAAAATTTGCAGTGACGCGTGCGTGTACTTGACGCGTACGCGTGGATTAGAGTTCTGCAAAATGATGCGAGCGCGTGCATGACGCGAATGCGTGACACGCCGAAACGACCAGCGCGTGTACGCGTGACATGCGCGATCTGCAGAATTAACAGAAAATGCTGGGGGAGATTTCGGGCCGAGTTTTGACCCAATTTTTGGCCCAGAAACACAGAATAGAGCCAGGGAACATGCAGATACTCAACAGACACTCTCATTAGCATAGTTTGAGGATTTTAGATCTGAATCTAGAGAGAATCACTCTTCCTCTAGGTTTTCTTTACATTCATAGTTATTAATTTTATGCTTTTGCTTTAGATTTTGGATATTGAAGAGTCATTACCTCCGTTGAAGTTACTATTCTAGTTTGTTTCCTTATTCCCTTACTCCTTTAGTTGTTTATTAACCCTACTCAGATAATTATGTTGCATTTTGAATTTATTAATACAGTTTATTTCTTTTCCCTTTAATTAATTTTCAATCTTTATTCTATTTAATTTATCATGTCTTCTTCTATTATTTCTCTGAGCATTTTATTCATATTAATGGAGTAAATCCCCTAACTTGATTGGGAGTTAATTAAAAGGAGAACCTTGAGTTGGAATACTCAAGTGTTAATCCTAATGGATGGTTGATGACTGACAACTCTAGTCTCTAACTCTAATCCTTCCTTAGGAGAGGAATAGGACCTGAGGATATTAGTTTGTTAGTTAGTTACTTGACTTTCCCTTATTCATTAAGGGATGACCAAGTAAGATAACAATCTTTTATGATTACACTTGGGGATTTCCAACAAGGATAGAACTTCCAATGAATCTTCTCCCGGTCAAGGCTTTTATCTGAAGTTACCATTAATTATTTCTCTGTTTTTCAAACTCAAAAATTTCTTGGAAAACCTCTGATTAATAAAATAGCACTCTCTCTGCAACTCGTTGGGAGGCGAGCTGGGATTCATACTCCCAGTATTTTATTTCTAAATTTTGTGACAACCCCTTCAAAAATTGATACGCAGAATCAACATTGGTTAAGAGCTATACTTGCAATATTATTTTCTCTATAAACTCTTGATCGGTAATTTTTCCGTACATCACCGCTCTATGCCAAGTTCTTAAAGGAACTTATGACAAGGAAAAAAACTGGGGTGAGAAAGAAACGGTGGTACTTACTGAAGAGTGTAGTGCTATAATACAAAAGAAGCTTCCCCAGAAATTAAATGACCCTTGGAGTTTCCGAATCCCCTATATCATTGGGGATATGAACATTGAGAAGGCATTATGTGGTCTTGGAGCAAGCATAAACCTCATGTCTTTGGCCATGATGAAAAGAATGAGAATAGAAGAAGCCAAGCCAACAAGAATGGCCCTTCAATTGGTTGACAAAACATTTAATTCCCCCATGGTGTGGTGGAAGATCTATTGCTGAAAGTGGGGGAATTCATTTTCCCAGCTGATTTTGTTGTGCTTGACACGGAGGAAGAAGCCAGCACATCAATCATCCTAGGAAGGCCATTCCTAGCTACTGCTGGAGCTATAATTGAAGTTCAAAAAGAGGAGCTAGTCTTGAGATTACATAAAGAGAAGATGGTTTTCAATGTCTTCAAGGCAATGAGCTATCCCAAGGAAGCCATTGGTGAATACATGATGGTAGATACAATTGAAAACTTGGTTCAAAGAGTCCTAGAGGAAGAACAATGTGAAAAAATCAAAGAACAAGATCAACAAGTCTCATGTGGTGAGCTACCACTGGAGGCTATGGACAAACCAGTCATGATAGACAAGACAATCAAGATGGAATTAGAGGCACCAAAGTTGGAACTAAAGATTCTACCCCCAAGTTTGAAATATGTTTACTTAGGTGATAATAATACATACCCAGTGATCATTAACTCAAACCTGAATGAGGAACAAGAAGAGAAGTTAATCAAAGTGCTGAAACAACACAAGGATGCTATAAGGTGGACACTTGCAGATCTAAAGGGAATCAGTCCTTCAATGTGCATGCACAAGACCCTACTTGAGGAAGGTGCAAAGCCCTCAAGACAGCAACAGAGAAGGCTGAATCCAACAATGAATGATGTGGTCCAAAAAGAGGTGTTGAAACTGTGGCAAGTAGGGGTGATTTACCCTATCTCAGACAGCCCTTCGGTGAGCCCTGTCCAAGTGGTTCCTAAGAAAGGAGGGATCATTGTTGTACCAAACGAGAAGAATGAACTAATACCTACAAGAATAGTAACCGGATGGTGCATGTGCATTGACTATAGAAAACTTAATGAAGCCACCCGGAAAGACCACTTTCCCCTACCTTTCATGGACCAGATGCTTGAAAGACCAGATGCTACTCTGGCTACAACCAAATAGTTGTAAACCCAAAAGATCAGGAGAAAACCTCTTTTACTTGTCCCAATGGAGTCTTTGCTTATAAGAGAATGCCTTTTGGATTGTGCAATACACTTGCAACATTCCAAAGGTGCATGCTCTCCATCTTTTCAGACATGATTGAGAAGTTTATAGAAGTGTTTATGGACAACTTCTCTATGTTTGGGGATTCATATTCTGATTGCCTACATCATCTTGCCATGGTGCTAAAGAGATGCCAAGAAACCAACCTGGTTTTAAACAAGGAGAAGTGCCACTTCATGGTAACTGGAGGGGTGGTTCTTGGTCATAAGATCTCTAAAAAGGGCATAGAAGTAGACAAGGCAAAGGTGGAAGTAATTGAGAAGTTGCCTCCACCTTGCAATGTCAAGGCAATTAGAAGCTTTTTGGAACATGTTGGATTCTATAGGAGGTTTATAAAAGATTTTTCTAAGATTGCCAAACCCCTCAGCAACCTACTTGTCTCAAATACTCCCTTTGTTTTTTATAGAGAGTGTATGTTAGCCTTTGATGAACTTAAAAATAGACTTTTCTCTGCACCTATTATAGCACCACCTAGCTGGGATCTACCCTTTGAATTGATGTGTGATGCATCTGATTTCTCTATTGGTGCTATTCTAGGACAAAGAAAAGACAAGCTAGTACATGTTATCTACTATGCTAGTAAAGTTCTCAATGAGAATCAAAGGAACTACACCACCACAAAGAAGGAACTTTTAGTCATAATCTTTGCTTTTGACAAGTTTAGATCATATCTTATTGGCTCAAAAGTTACTGTTTTCACTGATCATGCAGCCCTCAAATATCTGTTGACCAAGCAAGAATCCAAGCCTAGGTTGATAAGGTGGGTCTTGCTACTTCAAGAGTTCAACATAGAGGTTAAGGATCAAAGTGGAGCAGAGAACAAGGTGGCTGATCATTTATCAAGAATCCCACATGAAGAGGATGAAGCACAACAACTTGAAGTGAATGAAAGTTTCCCTGATGAGCAGTTGATGATGATTAAAGAAAGCCCTTGGTTTGCTGACATAGCCAACTTCAAGGCTATTGGGGAGCTGCCCACCAACATCAACAAGCACATAAAGAGGAAACTAATCAATGATGCTAAACACTACATTTGGGATGAACTCTACTTATTCAAAAAGGGTGTTGATGGAATCTTGAGGTGTATTTCACAATAGGAAGGACAAGAAGTGTTGTGGCAATGCCATGGATCCGCATATGGAGGCTATTTTAGTGGGGAAAGAACTGTAGCCAAGGTGCTCCAAAGTGGGTTCTATTGGCCAACAATATTCAAGGACGCAAAGGAGTTGGTATCAATGTGCAATGAATGCCAAAGGGCTGGCAATCTACCCAAGAAATATGAGATGCCACAAAGATTTATAATGGAATTGGAATTGTTTGATTGTATGGGGCATTAATTTATGGGACCATTTCCATCCTCATACTCAAACAATTATATACTAGTGGCTGTAGACTATGTGTCAAAGTGGATAGAAGCCATAGCCATAGCAACAAATGAGAGCAAGGCTGTGATAAGCTTCTTAAGAAGAAATATCTTCAGCCGGTTTGGAGTTCCTAGAGCCCTTATTAGTGATAGAATGACACACTTCAAGAAAAAAATGGTCCAAAAAGTTGGATGATGCATTGTGGGCCTATAGGACAGCATTCAAGACACCTATTGGGATGTCTCCATACCAACTGGTGTTTGGAAAAGCTTGTCACTTGCCAGCAGAGCTTGAACACAGAGCATTTTGGGCTCTAAAGATGTTGAACTTGGATGATCAAGCTGCTAGAGAAAGAAGGCTAGTGCAACTCAATGAGCTGGAAGAATTCAGAAACCGAGCTTATAAGAATGCCAAGATTTACAAGGAAAACACAAAGAAATGGCATGACACAAAGATAGCAAGGAGAAAGTTCACAGAAGTCTAGAAAATGTTGCTATAAAACTCAAGGCTCAAGTTCTTCCCAGGGAAGCTTAAGTCTCGATGGTCTGGACCCTTCACCATTCTCAAGGTCTCCCCCTACGGTCTTGTAGAGCTCATGGAAGACAAAACACAGTGAACTTTTACAGTGAATGGCCATAGACTCAAACACTACTTGCGGGACTCACTGGATGAGCAGAGAGTGAGCTACAACCTCAACTAAAGAGGGAAGAACATCAAGCTAGTGACGATAAAGAAGCGCTGGTTAGGAGGCACCTTAACACTCTATATCCTTTTGATCTCTTGCATTCTAGAAGTAGCTTCAGAATTGCTAGTTTAGATAGTTTAAGTTCCAGTTTAATACTTTTGTTTCTCTTACTTTCTAAGAGTAGATTGTAAGTGATAGATTAGGTAGTTTAAATGTCAGTCAAATTGATGAACACACTTATTGATGATGAGTGATTGGGTCGGGAACTAGCTAAAAAGCTAAGTTTGGTGTGGCCACTAACCCACTTAATCTAGGCTTACAACTCTTTGAATGAATTAATTTTGAGAGTAAGCCCAGAGATTAAGTTTGGTGTGGCCACCACCATATGATGTCCACATAGCGATCCCATTATGTTATTAATCTGAGTGCATTAAGTAAATTGGCTATGCATACAAGGTCACTTTAATATGTTCAGAAGGAGTTAAAGAATGTGAAAAAAATAAATTTATCCCACCTTTATGAACGCATTAAATATCAAATGATAAACCCAATTTATTAGGTGCAAGAAAATTAAGTTTGGTGTTCCAAGGGACACTCATCAAATGCATTGCAATTATATGTTATGAAAAGGAATATAAAGAGGTCCCTTTCACTAATGGTGTTTCAGTTTTCACTTTCAAGAGAGAGGATAGGGCTCACATGATTGATAACTCATCAAGAAAGGAGTCAAAGTGTACTTGCACTTTGGAACTCAACACATGCAGAGAATCAAAAGAAAAGAAGGGTTGGCGCCTCTTCCCACGCTACGCGCCACTTCCCAAGTGGAAAAAGATGAATTGCTTTTAATTCCCACCATAACCCCCCTTTCGAGCCCGCACCTCTCACCACTATAAAAGCCAAACACTTCCCACCACTCTTCACACTTCAACCCCCTCCCCAAAGTTCACACACAAAAGAACCCTCTTCTCTCTTTTCTTCTACTTTATTAGGGACAATCAAGCCCTAAGTTTGGTGTTGTGGAGCAAACCCTTGCTTTGCTCCCTATTCTCTACCCCTTCTTCCAATTTCTTCAACCCTTCACACTTCTTTTCTCACCCAATGGCACCACCAAGATCATCATCATCAAAGAAGAGAAAGACCAAGGAACCAATTTCCCAATGAATACAAGTTTCTCTCATCATTCAACCAAAACCAATTTTATGGTTGGGTGAATGAGAGGCAAATCATTCCCGAAGTTGGCTTCCAACTTGGTAGAAATGAGCACCCTGAAATCAACCAGGAAATCGACAACAGAGGATGGGCACTCTTGTGCAACCCACCAAAGGTGGTGGAAAGCTTGGTTAGAGAATTCTATGCCAATGCAGCACCCCAACCTGGGCAGCCTTATGGATATCTGAGCTATTTTAGGGGAAAGCCATTGATTATAGATGATGAGTCCATATTTTCCCATATATTTTAGCTTGATTTGAGTGGATTTGATCACATAAACCTACACTTAAACACCATAATAACATACTTTTTGTTTGATTCCTAAATTGAACCTAAATTTGAAACATGCATTTTTATGCTTAAATTGAGAAATTTAATCCCACTTTTATTCTTTAATGCCGTGATATGTTTGTTGAGTGATTTCAAATCCTAGAGGCAAGAATGAGTTGGTAGAAGTGGAAGAAAGCATGTAGAAGGGAGAACACATGAAGAAAACAAAGAAAAGCACACACAACGACGTGTGCTTGTGCACAAGTACCTGTGCGTACACACAAGAAGATTTTCAGCCAAGTGTGCGTCCACACAAGTCCCTGCACGTGATTTTATTAATGAAACACGTGCTTTGCGATTTTTGAGGCCTCTTGGCCCATTTTGAAGGCTTGAAGGCTGAATTGGAGTGCTATATCAAAGGGAATTCAATACTTATCAAGAGAGCCATCTTAGAATAGGAAAAACACATGGTAGGAGTAGGAGTAGTGTAGATTAGGAAATTCTCTCTTAGGGTTCTTAATTAGGATTTGTAGCATTTTATACTTCAAGTTTGATTTTGGATTATAGCAATTGCATTGTAACTATTTCTTTAATTCTCTCTTTTATTATACCACGTGTTCTACACTTTCCTTTATTTCCATTTCTCTTGTCAATATTTACTTTGCTTTGTAATTTTGGATTTCTAGTTGTTTAATTTGATGTTTGATGGCTTTCATATGTTTGTTGAGTTGCTTTTATTGATTTTGAGCATTTATGGTTCATAGCTTTCATTAATTTTCCAAATTTGCCATGTTTTATGTTTGTGCCCTCTATTTGTTTGATGAAATGCCAATCTTAGTTATGGGGTAGATTTCCACCCCTTGGCTTGGGAAAAATGAGTTTATGGATTACTATAGCCATAATGTCCAACATTTAGTGATAATTCTTGGGTTGTTAATTGTTATTGTTTCCATTAATGCTAGCTTTTTACCAATTAATTTGGTAAGTTAGCTAGGACTTGTGGATTAATAACAATTATGCTCACTTGACTTATCCTTGATGTTAAGGGTTGACTTAGTGAGATTAATCCATCATAATTATCATAGTTGTGGTTATGGCAAGGAAGGGATTCCATAACTCATCCCAAGTCAATGTTTTATTTATGTTTTGAACCACCTTTTTCTTCATTTTGTGTTTTACTTGTTCATATTGCAGACATAGTTCTTTCATTCCTTTATTTTGTTTGCTCTAAATCATTGAAAACCCCTTTGCGTCTCACAACCAAAATTGTATGCACTTATTGGCATTAGTTCCTAGGGAGAATGACCTGTGAGTCTAAATACTCCTGGGAAAGCTAGTGTCATAAGTGCTATGTTTTGGTTGTTGTAAATATGTGAATAGTGTGAATACATACTTTTTGGTTGTTTGTTTGCTTTTGTTGATAATTAGTATTTTATTTCTTTTGTCACTTGATGTTTTTAGTTTTTATTTTCCATTTTCTCTATGAGTTATTACCCTCTTGATTTGGAGTTTGGTTTTGATCATTTTGTAGGGTTTAATAACTTCAATTGTGGATTGCATCATGGGTTTGGAGCAACAATTTTGGGAGGAGCAACCTCCTCCATATTACAATGAACTATACCCTCCCCAATATGCATATCCAAACCAAGGATATGGTGGATTTCACTATGACTATACACCTCCACCACCATATACATATGACCTCTACCCTCAGCATAACCCTCAGTCACCGTATTTTCAATCACCACACCACCACCATCATACATCTTCTTACACACCACCTCAAGATACTCATCAACATGAACTACCTCCCACATATCTAACCTTCTTCCTAACCAATGAACCTTCCTTCTTACCTAATTGTGATGATTTTCCACCCTTGACCCAAGACCATTAAGACCTTCAAGCGTTTCTCCAAGAGCAAGAAGGATTCTGTAGGACACAACGGTAATTCGTGGCAACCATAGCCGAAGCGGTGAACCGCTTAGTTCTCCTACACTCATCAGATCAAGGCATTCCTCTTGAGGAATGTGGAGGATCAACTAATGCATGTAGTGAAGAGGAGAACATAGAGCCACAAGGGAAAGAAGAAGGGTTAGAGCTTGAAGTGCAACAAAAGGGAGAAAGTGAAGTATGTGAACCGGAGGAGAGAGAGGAAGAGTTGAGAGAGATTGATCAAAATGAGGATTCCATCATAAGTGATTTTTTGTCCTCCTTGGTCAATCCCTTCAATGATCCTAATGAGCCTCTTCCCATTCAGTTTGAGAGAGACATGGAGGTAGACTTCTCACAACCTCTTGGCTATGACTTGAGTGATGGGGAAGGGGAAGTTGGTGAGGAAGCAATTCCGTTCCAAGAACATATTGAGTGGGTGGCAATTTCACCTATGAGCTTCATTGGCCCTCACCAATATGCTATCATGGAAACAGATTACCAACTCAAGGTCCTTCTTGGGTTGGTACATGGTAGAGAAAGGAGTCTGGGTTGCCAATTGAGTCCAAGGCTCTTCAAAAAAATCAATTCAAGAGTTGGAGCTCAAACATAGTGTGAAGCACAATTGGGTGATTTTTGGAGAGTGTTGGGATACTACAAGGGTCAATTGAGAACTTGTTCATCTGGCTTGGAGCATAGAAATCTACAAGAAGGAGGACGGGAAACTAGGACATGGGATCCTGGAGAAGCCTTAAGAACCAAGCATGGATGGAGATTCAAGGAGGGGTGGAAACACAAGCCACCTTAGCAAGAGTCTCCTCAAAAAGTCCAACTTAGGACTATAAACCAAAGTGCTAGGTGGGAGACACCCCACCATGGTAACATCTTTCTTACCCTTTCTCTTTGTTTATAGTCTTGGTTAATTGCATTTTTGTTTATCTTGGTTAGCTTAGGATTAGTTTAATTTTGAGTTTAGTAGGTTAATTTGCATATGGATCATGATTTTGTGATGTTTTGAATGTTTTAGGGTTGATATGTTGATGTGCTAAGGCTTGTTACCTTAGTTTTGAAAAGAAAAAATTTGTGAAACAGCGCATCTGTACGTGCGCACCATGTTGTGCACGCGCACACATCTGAATTTTTTGCTAACTGTGCGGCCACACAAGTTTGTGCGTCCGCACACTCCTTAACATGCCCTCTGGTCGCAGCGCCAGCACAGCTTGTGCGTGCGCGCCGCTCTGTTTTTTGTGACCTGTGCGTCTGCACTATCCTGTGCGTACGCACACAATCCCTTTTCGCGAACCTTGTGCGTTCACACCCAGTTGTGCGTACGCACACGCTCTTGCACTCCCTCTGGTGGGAGCTCTTGCACAGCTTGTGTGCGTGAACGCCCCATCCATTTTTTTGCAGCTGTGCAGATGCATGATCCTTTGTGCGTACGCACACATGATCCTTCAAAAAAAAACAAAAGAAAAAAAGTGTCATGTGCGCGTGCACATGTTCATGCGAATGCACACGTCTTGTTTCTCCTTCTGCCCAGAGTGTTCGCACGACCTGTGCAAGCGCACACCCACCCTATCTCTCCTGGTGTGCGTACGCACAGATACTTGTGCGTATGCACAAGTGCTGTTTTGGGCAAAATTTTTAATGCACTTCCAATTAAGCCCTAACACACTTTCCACCCTTCCATCTTTCTCTTTTGTTACTTTTTTCTCTGTTTTTCTACTTGTTTTACATAGTTTTTATTACATCTCATTTTCATTTTAATAGTTATATTAGTTTTGGCTTATTTGCTTGTTAATTGAATAAGTTGCAAGTGTCTCTTTAATGTTGATCAAGTTACTTGTTGATTGAATTTCATCGATGCACTTGTATTTGCCTTAAATTACTATCACCTAATTGGATTTGCACATGTACATTTTGTTGCATATTAGGTGAAACTATTATGTAAGTGCATTGAACTAAGTGATTTGAGTTAAAATTACTTGTTCATCATGATTTTCATATTAAATTCAGCACATGTCCGGTACTTGCTTCTTGTTAATGCTTTGCATTTGTTTGAGTGACTGAACTTGATTTTTATCAAGCTTATCACTTTTTGTAACAAGTACCTTCACCATGTGACTTTTTCCTTTTGTTTCATGATGAATAAGTGGTTTCCTTTTCATTAATGGATTGGTTGTTGTTTATTGTGCTATCTTATATCGATTTTGCGCTTTCACTTGCACAATTTCAATAACCAATATCATATACTTAATTCACTCTTGTGGTAGTTACCTAAGTTTGCTTGTCCTTAATTGATGCTCATTTATTGCTTGCATCTTAGGCCATTTAATTGAGGAACTCATGATTACTTTTTGATTGTGTGGATGCCATTTTAACCGGCCGTTGTGTGTGTTCCAACCGCGCGCATAATTGGAATACACATGGCTAATTTTTTTCATCATACCACACAACTATGCAAGCTTCCTCAATTAGATGCTTGTTTGGATCCCTCCTTTACCCTTTTGTGCTACTTGCCCTATGATTCCTAATTATACCTTATTCACTCTTTTTGAGGATGAGACATAACGGCAAGGAGCCGGGAGAGGAGGAGGACTTGGCAATTTCCATGCAACCCGAGCACCGGCATTCGCCAACCGAAGGTGGAGCTCTTGAGAGATACCCCCCCCAGGATTGTGTTCGTGCACGAAGGACCGTGCAACGCTTAAGTGTGGGGGAGGATTCACCATTTTTGGGGCGTAAACTTTCTTTTCTGAACACTTTGCACTTTATTTTTTTGTTTTCTTTTATTATGTTTCTTGTAGATATTCGTTAGTATTTTTGACTATTGCATCCTTACTCTAGTTAATATATATATATATATATATATATATATATATATATATATATATATATATTACATTTGCATGGTATATATTTATAGATAGAAGCTGTGATTAGATGATGTGAATAGTATAGCACCTAGTTCAATTTTGTTCTAATTGTTCATGTTAATTTTTGCTTGTTGAAAATTAGGAGAGAACTAGGAAAAATTTTAAAAATTGCATCCATCACATACATACATACATATAGGAAATAATTTTGGTGAAAAACAACAAAGATTTCCAAGAATTTTGTTTCAAGGGCATTCTATTGAATTGATTTGGAAAACTATTTTTATACTTGCATGAATGATTTTTTTTATGGAACAAAGAAGAGAGATAGAACAAAGCAACCTTGTGAGTTGTTGAGCCTTAATGAGTGGTTACACATTTTAACCACTATTTTTGTTCATTCTGTGCTACGCTCCTTCTATGATTGTGATCTTGGTTTTGCTTGATTTTTTATTTCCAATATTTGATGTTGTGATTGCATTTAGCATGATTGAGGCCATTTTTATATTAAACCCACTCACCCATATGGACCTACTCTTGCATCTACCTTTGTTAACCCCTTTGAGATTTTTAATCCCCTTTGTTCTAATTGTTAGCACATCACAACCCTAAGCAGAAAACCATGAATTACCTTGAATTGCATCTTTGATTAGCTTAGGTTAAAGAGTGTGTTTCATTTAAGTGTAGGGGAACTTTTAGAAAACATTGGTGGTGAATGAAAAAGTTTGTATTGGATATGCATTGAAAAAGAAAATTTGGGAAAAATAGGTGTGCATTCATGTTTCAATTTGTTTTAACCATATGCATTTGTCATAGAAAAAAAAGAAGTAGAAAAGAAAATAAAATGAAATGAAAAATAATAATAATAATAATATAGTAATAAGTTGGGACAAAAGTTATCCCAAAGAAAAAGAAAAAAAATGAATAAGAAATACATATGTGTTTTGAATAGAAACTAAGGCATGAATGTGAGTGAAAAGAAGTAATGGGTGGTTAGAATGCATATTTTTTCGTGGGTTGATTGATATAGGTTGAGTTTGATACTTGAGCTAATCAAAGATTCAATCATTTATTCCACTTAGCCATATACTCATCCTACCCTTACCCAACCCCATTACAACCTTCTAAAAGACCTCATGATACTTGCATACATACATCAAATACTTGTTGATTGTTAGATAAAAAACAATTCTTTGAAAGCATGATTAGAGGAGGCTTGAGTGATTAAACCCTAAACATGGAGCATTGAGAGTGTATACACACCTAGTGAGGGTTCGATAACTCAACTTTATGTTTCCATACTTCTTGTCATGTATTCTTGCAAGTTACTTCATTTTTTATGAGCAAATCAATTCTTTAGATTTTTTATTACATTGAGTTATTTCTTTGCCTAGCCCTATATGTCTATACACTTGCTAGGAATTTGATTGTTGCTTTCACCAAATAAATAGGACATTATAGATAGATAGATATATATAGTATATACATCCTTGCATGCACATAGGTAGTTAAATTAAATAAGTTGTTTCCCTTTTGATCATTCTCCTTGTTGGTTTAACATGAGGACATGCTATTGTTTAAGTATGGGAGAATTGATGAGTCCATATTTTCCCATATATTTTAGCTTAATTTGAGTGGATTTCATCACATAAACCTACACTTAAGCACCATAATAGCATACTTTTGTGTTTGATCCATAAATTGAACCTAAATGTGAAAACATGCATTTTTGTGCTTAAATTAAGCAATTTAATCCTACTTTTATTCCATTCAATGTCGTTATATGTTTGTTGAGTGATTTCAGGTCCTAGAGGCAAGAATGGGTTTGTAGAAGTGGAAGAAAGCATGTAGAAGGGAGAACACATGAAGAAAACAAGGAAAAGCACACACAGCGACGTGTGCATGCGCACAAGTACCTGTGCATACGCACAGGAAGATTTTTAGCCAAGTGTGCAAACACACACATCTGTGCATCCGCACAGGTCCCTGCATGTGATTTTATTAATGAAACACATGCTTCGCAATTTCTGAGGCCTCTTAGCCCATTTTGGAAGGCTTGAAGGCTGAATTGGAGTGCTATATCAAGGGGAATTCAACACTTATCAAGAGAGCCATCTTAGAATAGGAAAAACACATAGTAGGAGTAGGAGTAGTGTAGATTAGGAAATTTTCTCTTAGGGTTCTTAATTAGGGTTTGTAACATTTTATACTTCAAGTTTGATTTTGGATTATAGCAATTTCATTGTAACTATTTCCTTAATTCTCTCTTTTATTATACCACTTGTTCTACACTTTCCTTTATTTCCATTTCTCTTGTCAATATTTACTTTGCTTTGCAATTTTGGATTTCTAGTTGTTTAATTTGATATTTGATGGCTTTCATATGTTTGTTGAGTTGCTTTTATTGATTTTGAGCATTTAAGGTTCATAGCTTTCATCAATTTCCCAAATTTGCCATGTTTTATGTTTATGCCCTCTATGTGTTTGATGAAATGCCAATTTTGATTATGGGGTAATTTCCACCCCTTGTCTTGGGGAAAATGAGTTTATGGATTACTAGAGCCATAATGTCCAATATTTAGTGATAATTCTTGGGTTGTTAGTTGTTATTGTTTCCACTAATGCTAGCTTTTTACTAAGGTAATTAGTAAGTTAGCTAGGACTTGTGGATTAATAACAACTATGCTCACTTGACTTATCCTCCGATGTTAAGGGTTGACTTAGTGAGATTAATCCATCACAGTTATCATAGTTGTGGTTATGGCAAGGAAGGGATTCCATAACTCATCCCAAGTCAAGGTTTTTTTACGTTTTGAATCATCTTTCCATCACTTTATAGCATTACTTGTTTATATTACATACATAGTTCCTTTGTTCTTTTATTACTTTATTAATTGCAATTTTGTCTAGTTCTTTTATCTCTTTATTGCTTGCTTAAACCATTGAAAACGCCCCTTTGCTTCTCACAACTAAAATCATGTGTGATCATTGGCATTAGTTCCTAGGGAAGACAACCCGAGGTTTGATTACTCTCGGTTAATTAGAAATTTTAAACTTTGATATTTGCGATTTAAATTGCCGGTTTGGACTATACTACCGATGAAGACATTCTCTTTTCTAGAGTGAAATTCTGAACCGGTACGAATCCTATCATCAATAGCCCCGCCAACATAGACAGAATGTTTATGGTAAAAGAAACAAACTCCACCCGGAGTTATGAAGAAAGGATAAAGCAACAGGACCCAGGATTTGATGAAATCCTCAATGAGATCTGCGTGCTAAATGTACAATGGATCAATGACAAGGATGGGAGACCCAACCAGTTGAGGAGATGAGATTTGAGCCCCTAATATAGAGGGTGGCTAGACTTTGTGAGAAGGTCTCTAATTCCCACATCCAACACTTGAGAGGTAACTAAAGAAAGAGCTGTGCTCATATACAACATAATGAAGGGAGAAAATGTCAATATTGGGGAGATGATTGCCAACAACATCAACAAAATACTGAAAAGTACCAAAGACAGCTCAAGATTGCCATTTCCCAGCATAATTCAAAGGCTGTGTTATGAGGCAGGGGTTGAAAAGATCATTGACTAGGTGCTAGTGGAGCAAGACAAGCCTATAACTGCCAAGAAGATGGCCAAGGTGCTAGCTGTTAACTCACTTCAAAGGGCCAGGGAGCATAGAACTCATGCTCATGAACCACAAGGGCAACCTCAACAAGAAGAATGGGCTGAAGATCAACCACTTCACCTAGCACTTCAACCACCACCATACCACCATTACCAATAATATTTTGAAGGTGTTAATTGGGAACAATTGCAAGGAGACATACAACAAATGAAAGGGGACATACACCATCTGAGAGAAGATGTCAACCAACTCAAGGAACAACAACAACAATGGAACCACATGAGTGAGAACATACAACAACTCCAAGGAAGTATGCAGCAATTGACGGAGCAGCAAGAACAGTCTGAATGGGGTGAAATGCAAGGTGCACTCAACAAAATAGTAGAGCAAAACAAATGGCATCAGAGGAACCTTGCTGATTTCAGGCATCTTTATGATGCTAGAACCATTTCAAGAAGGCAATATGATATCAACACACAAGTGAAGCTAAATCACTTGTGTAATGCTGTGGCTGCCTTGAACCCAGGATACCCAACATTCATGCAAGGAATGGAAGAGCTAAGCACGAGACAGGAGGAAATTTTGGCTAAACATAAGGAGGATGAAAAATCCTACATGAGAAGGCTAGGATTTTGGAAACCCAAGGACACAAAGGCACAAGAGGGATCCTCCAAGAAGAATGGTGATGACTCCTCCCCTTCCAAAAAGAAGGACAAGGGAAAAGGGCCAATGAACTGAAGCTACTCAAAGGTTGTTAAGTCACATGGTTGACATTCTTATAATTCTAAAAATTCTGTTTAGTTTTCCTTATGTTTTAAATTTCTGTTCAATAATAAGTTGCAATGTTTGGATAGTTTATGATTAATGCTTAGTTTCCTTATGTCCTGAAGTCTTTTATGAGTCCTTTATGTTTTCAAGAAAGAAAGTGCAATGATGTTTGAAGTCTCATAGTCATCAATAAAAGAATAGTTTGTTTCCTTAAGAGTCTATTGTGAGTTGTGCAAAAACAAAGAGTAAAAGAGTCTAAGACAAAGTAAGACCATTCAATATCAAGAGATAAGGACTTGAGTATAAGACTCTGGATGAGCTAGAAAAATTTTTAAGTCATGATAAGCAATTAGACTTGAAGGGTATGACAAGTAGAGGATAAGGGTGTCCCTTGAAAATCCATAAAACCAAGAAGTAGTAAGCAACAAAGACCCAAGGCTCTGAGCATCAACTACTGGGATGGACAGAAACCTAAATAAGCTCAAAAGAGTTAGATATCCTAGTAGATGCTTGTGGTGAAGATGTGTCAAGAAAAGAGACCTGGGCAAGTAAATTCTTAGGGGTATTTCAACACTTAGTACCCTAAAGCCAACTGGTTTAGGAGTGCTAATTGAAAGCCTAACTTAAAGGGTCGTCTTGAGACAAAACATTTAGAGTTGTGGTCAATAAAGAAGAGAAAAAGAGAATTGTAAATGAAAGAACAACTAAAGAAGAAGGAACAATCCTTGCTACTTCAACGTGATAATCAATAGAAAGGGAACCTAAGGCAATTACTTGGAAGAATCCTCGAGAGTCTAGGAGTTCATTGTGACATCAATCATTAAGGTTCATGCATGAGTTAAGACTTAACCCTATCTTGGTAGTGAATGCTTATCTCTAAGGTCAAGTCTCTATTCAATTAAAGACTACTCACATTGATTTGCTTGGGACAAGCAAAGCTTAAGTTTGGTGTTGTGATTACTTGCATCATTTACCCTTTTTTCTTGTCCAAAAATGGCCATAAAAGAGCATAAACTCATTTGATCATTGAAATTCATGAGCTAATTGATGAATATTATGGTATATTGCTTTGAAATGGGTTAGTGCTGAAATTCAGGTGAAAAGTGCAACAAAAAGAGAAGAAAACAACAAAACAGAGCTGGGCATGTGAAACTAGCGTCCCACTTAGAGCAAACGCCATGAAAGTACATGGGCGTGGCACACCAGGAGCTGGGCGTGGCACGCAAGTACAATTTTCCAGAGAGCAATGCTAGAAGCCACAAGAAGGGCATGGCACGCCAGAACCATTAACCATTACAGGCGTGCCACTTGATCTCGAAAGCATGGCATGCTAGCTCCCAACCATCACTTCGGCGTGCCACTTGAAGATCCAAGCGTGGCACGCCAATGCTAGAGAAGGCCAAGTAACGTTGGGCGTGCCACTTGATATTGAAGGTGTAGCATGCCAGCTCCCAACCATCACTTGGGCGTGGCACTTGAGCATCCAGGCATGGCACGCCAATGCTAGAAAAGGGCAAGAAAAGTTGGGCGTGCCACTTGAGATCGAAGGCGTGGCACGCCAGTCTCTCATCCTCACTTAGGCGTGCCACTTGAATACCAAGGCATGGCATGCCAACCCTCATTGATCATCTGGGCGTGCCCCTTGAATGCTGGGTGTGGCACGCCAGTTACTGGAGCATGAAGAACAATGGGCGTGGCACGCCAGCTCTATTTTTCAGAACAGGGAGTGAAGCACATACAAGGGGCATGGCACGCCAAACCCTGGGCGTGCCATGTTAGTTCAACATTCCAGAAAGGAGAAGAGGAAGATAAAGGCCTGGGCATGCCACTTGGGATCGAAGGCGTGGCACGGTAGGCTAACAAAGACCCAACAAAAGCCTGGGCATGCCACTTAGGCTCGAAGGCGTGGCACGCCAGGCTAACCAAAGCTTGAGAAGACCCTGGACGTGCCACTTGGGATCGAAGGTGTGGCACGCCAGGGATACCAACACATGGGGGCGTGCCACTTGAGAGCTGGGCATGGCACGCCAAGCCAAATTGGAGGCTGGGCGTGGCACGCCACTCAAGCTTCTATCACGCGCCAAGCTGGAAGGTCATGTTTATTGGGTTTTCTTTCCCTTTAATTGTAATTTTCTTTTCCTCTTTTGTATTTTCTTTATTTCAGTGCTAGGAGTAGTATAAATAACCCCTGAGAGTATTGAGAAAGGGGTTGGAGAGTAGTTTTGTTAAAGCAAAGTTAGATTTACTTTCACATCATCTCTTCCATCTCTTGTACTTTTCTCTAAGCTATGAGTAGCTAAATTTCCTCTCATTGGGAGAGGGAGCTCTGTTGTACTTGATGGATTAATGATAGTGAATTTCTTTTTCTCTTCTTCTCTTCATCTTCTTTTTCATTTGCTAGAAAGAATTTCGTTTTAATGCTAGTATTCAATCATCTTGGGAAAGAGGTTGAATGCAAAATAGGTTTCATGGGAACCTTGGAAAAGGAAACATGGAACCATACTTGAAATTTCTTTTCACATTTGAGTAGATCTGGGTTTTGATGATTCGATATGGTGACATATAATCCACCCTCTATTCTGGATCTACAAGAATGTATGGTATAATCAGGGACCAAGCATATCTCTCTTCATGAGCAATTAGACCAAGGAATTGGCTGATTATCAAGATTTGAGAGATTGAGCCACCAAGGGATTGGGGCTCAATCAATCATGATTGCCAAGAGGTCAATGAGTTGCATGATTGAAGATGAGATGAGCTGGATTTAATCCAAAGAGAATAACATCTCCTAATCTCAATGAACTCCCATATTCTTATCTTCCACATTCTTTATAGCTTTCTTTACAATTCTGTTAATCCCCACTCTCATTTACAATTAAGTCATTTATGATTCTGCACTTTACATTATTGCCATTTCCTTTTATGCACTTTACTGCTTCTCTTTACCTTTGAGTCATTTACTTTCCTGTTCATTTACAATTCTGCAATCATACTCTATGTTGCTCAGCTTGACTAATTCACCAATTGATTAAAATTGCTCAAATCTACCAATCTCTATGAATACGATCCCACTCCACTGTGGGTTATTACTTGACGATAATTTTGGTGCTCTTGCCAAAAGAACGGACTCATGATCAAAATTTTGAGGGATGTAAATTCCAGCCATCAACATTAATCCACGCATTAGTCATATATGGACTTAATGACCTCAGATATCTCCTGTGGGCAAGCATTGGTAGTCTGGTGCAAACCTGTCAAAGAAAAAACTTCACATTAACAAACACAAAAGATAAACAAACTTAACACAAACAAACTTAACATAAGCAAACTTAAGATAAGCAAACTTAAGATAAGAAAAGTTAATATTAAAAAATTAAACTCATGATTGCATACTATCGGGCCAAATTTTCAGCTGGATGACGGCTAGTGTAGAGGGGCATTCTACTCAGAAGCATTGAAGGAATCACCAATTGCGGGCTCCGTCGACGTCATCGCTGTATCTACAGGGGGCGTGGCAGAAGGAGGCGCCCAGTTTAGGTTTGAGAGCATGATAAATTGTTGGTTTGATGGACCTAACTATGGTGTCACAAGGGTCAACGGGGTAGCCGGGGTCGAGGTCAATGGCTAGGCAGCCTGGGGGATTCGGTGGAAGCCCGTCCTCAACCACGACTACGTGACCCATTTGACCTACCTCTGCTACCTATCGTCATGTCTGTACAACAAATTTAGTAATAATATATTAATAACATAACAAACACCAATAGATAATAATATAAGAAAAAACTCAATAAATAACAAATAATTTTCAAAGTGTTTTAGTATAATAAATTAAAAAAAAGGAAAATTACATTGTGTTTTAGTTACAAAATAATTAAATTAGAATGGATAAGTGACTTGGCTCGTTAGCAAACTAACAAGTGCCTATAGAACAATAAACATATAATTGCAAAGGAGAAAATCTTCTTTCATAAGAACCAAAATGAATATATACATATATAGTTCTCTTGTAAATGCTATACATATTTATCATAATACCAAATTAACAAAATCAAGAAAATAAACTAACACCAATAAATAATTATTAAAATTAACAATTGAATAAAAATATAGCAACCAAATAAATAATTATAACAATTTCAAAAACATAATTTTAATTTTTTCATTTCAATGAAAATTTTATAAAAATTTCGACAAAGTCTCCCCTAAAATTTGGATTTAGCCACCCTTAAAGGGTTCCATCCAAATTAAACCAAATAACCATCAAACCTTATCAACATGTTAATTTATTCAATCATTATTAGGGTAACATACAAACAGGTCAATCATCATTAATATAATCAAGCATTTTCCAAACAAAATCAACAGCAGGAATAAGTAAACAGTTTAATAATCCAATAGTTTCACCCATCTCAAAGCCTAATCTGACCTATTCTAACATATCCTAACCACCTAAATCCACTAAAAATGAAAATTAAACTAACTAAACTCTACTAACTAATCAATTAACTTGATATAACAGAATTTGAAATAAATAGAGTTCAGATATTAAAATCGTGAATATAGAACAAGAGAAAATGGAGAAGGGGTGGAGTTCTGTAAACCCCGCTAAAATCGGTAAATAATTGGTCAATAATTTGAATTTTTAGTAGGAAAGTTAAAAATGCAAAACTAATATCAAAATAAGATAGAACTCGTCAAAACGAGAATTTTGATATCAATATCGATAATTTGGCCCAAAGTTGGACCGGAAGGGCCAAACCGGTTGAACCAGGACCCAAATCGAGCCCGTGGGTCCACCCGAACCCAAACATTTAAACAAAATAGCAGCTCTCTTTCTTCCCCATTGCATGCAGCGAACACAAACAGAATTAGAGAAGGGAGGAGGAGCTCTCAACCCTCACAACCTTTGATCCACCATAACTCCTCCGTCCGGGCTCCAATCGCCGCACCGTTCGCAGCCACGTGCTCAGTGCATCGAGCTCTACCTTTCTATCCGAACAATTTCACTGGTAATCCTCATATTTGGTTCTGATAAACCCCATTTGTAGGATTTATCTTGTGTTAAATTTAGGGGATTTTATCACCTTTTACCCACATTTATCCAATGAAATAGCATGGTTTTATAACTTCTCCTTTAATTGTGCTTAAGAGTGAAAACATGCTTTTTAGGTCTTAAAATAGCTAAATTTAATTTACCTTTGATTCCATTAGATGCCTTGATATGTTTGTTAAGTGATTTCAGATTTAGGAGGCAAAGATTGGATAAAGGAAATAAAGGAAAAGCATGTAAAAATGTAGAATTCATGAAGAAATGAAGGAATCGCAAAAGCTGTCAAGCCGACCTCTTCGCACTTAATCGGCCATAACTTGAGCTACAGAGGTCCAAATGATGCGGTTCTAGTTGGGTTGGAAAGCTAACATCTGGGGCTTCGAAATGATATAAGATTTTTCATAGTTGCATCGTGCATAGGGGTGCGCACGCGCACGGTACGCGGATGCGCCGATGGTGGCACATGATCCACTTAATGCAACTCGTGGCCAGCAATTTTAGAAGCCTTGTGGGCCCAATCCAACTCATTTCTGATGCTATTTAAGCCAAGGATTGAAGAGGGATGAGGATGTTAGTTACCATTAGTTTAGTTTAGCTTAGTTTAGTAGTTAGAGTTAGTTTCTAGAGATTAGGATTAAGATTAGGTTTAGTTCTTAGATCTAGATTTTAATTCATCTTCTTCTACTTCTATCTTTTCAATTCCTTGTAGTTACATTCATGCTTCTTCCATTCTCTTGTTGTAATCTCTTTTATGTTGTTCTTGTGTTTTGTTGTAGATCTACTTTTGTTTCTTCTACTCTCTTTCAATTCAATCAAGGTAATTCATAATAAATGTATTTCTTTTAATTGTTGTTGTTAATTCCTTTTAATAATTGTTGTTAGATTTCATTCTTGTTGTCAATTTACTATGCTTTTCTTTTGTGCCTTCCAAGTGTTTGATGAAATTCTTGGTTGGATTTTAGTGTGGGTATTGTTCCTCTTGGCCTAGGTAGAGTAATTAGTGACTCTTGAGTTATCTAATTCCTTTGTTGATTGATAATTAGAAGTTGCTAATTGATTTGAATACCTCTAAAGCTAGTCTTTCCTTTAGGAGTTGATTAGGACTTGAGGAATCAAATTGATTCATCCACTTGACTTTCCTTCATGGTTAGAGGTTAACTAAGTGGGAGTAATGGATAATTTGTTATCACAATTGAGGAGGATAACTAGGATAGGACTTCTAGTTCTCATATCTTGCCAAGAGCTTTGTTAGTTGTTAGTTTATTTTTTTTTGCCATTTATATTTCTTGTCTAAAATCTCAAAAACCCCAAAATAACTCACAACCAATAACAAGACACTTTATTGTAATTCCTAGGGAGAACGACCCGAGGTTCCAATACTTCGGTTTATAAATTTAGGGGTTTGTTTTAGTGACAAACAACTTTTTGTATGAAAAGATTATTGTTTGGTTTAGGAACTATACTTGCAACGAGAATTCATTTGTGAAATTCTAAACCATCAAAAATCTACTCATCAGGTTCATAATCTCTACCCCTCTTTCCTTGGTAAAATTGAAAACCTATGGAGAATCTTATCCAATTTTGGTGTTCTAGGTTCAAGTTAGCTTCCGGAACTTGTGGGCTCAAGCTATTGAGCATATGAGTATGGTAAGAATACCCTAACCCTAGCTCAATCTTGTATTTGTAATGGAAAACTGAATTGGAACATATATATATGTATTAGGTGTAGGTTTAGTGGGT
Source organism: Arachis hypogaea (assembly GCF_003086295.3). NCBI lineage: Eukaryota > Viridiplantae > Streptophyta > Magnoliopsida > Fabales > Fabaceae > Arachis > Arachis hypogaea. Next base: position 90,402,369 of record NC_092036.1, on the reverse strand, counting down.
GTTTATGCATTGGAATTGAATTGGGATTACTTGGAGGTTTGTTGGTGACCAAGGCTTGTTTTGGGGCTGTTTGATTGAGTTTGGAGGGGCTGTAATTTTGAGTTGTGAGGCTTCCTTGGGTGAACTAAGTGATCGGCCAAGGTATGGTTTAAGTTTCGCACGTTTAATATTTACGGTGTTGTGAAAACTTAGGTTAGAGGAACCATAGGATAAGTTGAATTATTTGTTGTATTTAATGATTAGCCTTTTAATGTTGTTGGAATAGATTTGTTGGTGGATATATATTGGAATTATGAGGTGTGGAAGTTATTAATGGTATGCTCTTGTATTTATTTATGATGGATTATGGTTGGTGTTTGTTAATAAGGATGTAGAGTTGTGTTGTGGTGGTATTGCATATGCTGTAACTAATTCTGTGATGATTGGAATTGCGTGGAACCAAGTCATGGTTAAACCTCGAAATATTTGGAACTGAACTAGATAATTTGGGATCTTTCCGTTAAATATATGATTTATGGTGAGTTTTCAAATTGTAGTCGTGGAATCTAATTTTTACTGCATAATTTTTAGGACAGCAATAACTTGTTGGCTCTGCTGCGAATGTTTCAAAATGAATTTTAAAATGAAACCAATTTTAAATAAAGCTTTAGTCCTATTATTTTAACATCATAAAATTTCAGAAAGGTTGGACTTGTAGTTTTAAAGATATGAATTTTTGAAATACGATGCGTACGCACAAGAGCCACAAAACCATGTGTGCGTGCGCACGACATCCTGTGCGTATGCACAAGAAGAAAATCAGCATGTGTGCGTACGCACACACCTATGCGTACGGACACGTCCCAGCACATGACTCACTTAATGGAAATCGCTGGGGGCGATTTCTGGGCCTCCAGAGCCCAGTTTTTGGACTTTCTGAAGCTGACTCTTCCTATATCTAAGAGGGCCTCACTCCATGTGAGAAGGTGGGAGCAATTAGGGTTTAGTTTAGCATAATGTAGGTTCTTTTCTAGAGAGAGAAACTCTCCCTTCTCTCTAGAAATTAGGATTCTTAGTCTATTTTCCTTATAATTTCTCTTTTTAATTCTTGTTTTAATCTAGTTTCTTCTACCTTTCCTTGTTCTATTGTCTTAAATTCATTACTTTATCTTGTCACTTTCTTTATTTTTGCCACTTTTATGTATTTGTACTCTTGTCACTTTCATTTACATTTAATGCAATTTTATGTTTCATGCCTCTTTTATTTCTTTATTGAGTTGCTATCTTTATTTTCCTTGCTTGGTAGTGGTAGCATTTATTATTTCTTGTCATTTTACCATGCTTTCTTTTCATACCCACCAAGTTTTTGATAAAATGCTTGGTTGGGCTTTTGCATAGTTTTTTCTCACTCTTGGTTGGGAAATTGTGTGGTTTGGGTGAACTTGAGTGGTGGATGTCTATTCCACATTGTGTGTGGGTTGTTAATTAATTTGGTTTCCCTTGACTCTAAGTGACCCCCCTAGTGTTGACTTAAGACTTAGGGATTGAGATTAATTATGCCTAGTTGACTTATCTTCGATGTAGGGTTGACTAATTAGGATTAATTGACACACAATTACCATGTTTGTGGTCCACTACTAGGATAGAAAGCCCTAATTACCCAATTCTCACCAAGAGCTTGTTTTTGCCATATAAATTCCTTTATCATTGCCTTTACTTGCTTTCTCTTATAATTACTTGCATGCTAAGTTACTTTCTTGCCTTTTCATTTTATTCCTTGCATATTTACATTTCTTGCTATTTACATTTCCTAGCTATCATCCAATCCCCCTTATTCCCTCATAGCCAATAATAAACACTTAATTGCAACACCTAGGGAAGATGACCCGAGGTTGAAAGACTCTCGGTTATTATAATTTGAATTTAAAACATTTGATGTGGGAATTAATTGTTGGTCTAGACTATACTTTCAATGATGGAATTCTACTTTGTGAAAATCTAGATCGATGATAAATTCCTAATCGTCATTAGTTAAATCAGAAAATTTTGATTTTTATTTTTTAGAAAGCTTATTCCGAGATGAACGTCTGGACATAAAGTTTGCCTAATTCCCAGTTCATTTGCTATATTAAAAACAGAAAAGAAAATAGAGTGTCGAGGATGTCTTAGTGATAGTCATGGGTCCGAGAAGACGAAGTTTAACGCTAAGGCTTGATATTTAATGATATATTGATAATAATTGCTATGGCTTATGAATAATGATATCTGAGATACGAGTTTCCCCAGGTAAAAACCGTGGGTCATCACCACGTGTTCCAGGTTGAATCTCGATACTCTGTTGACCCTACGTCGTAAGGGTGACCGGGCACGTATAAATTCCCGGGTATTGATAGCCCCCATTGAGTGATTATATGATGATTGAATGTGAACTCTATGCATAGACTCTTGGGGATGCGCGACGAGAGACAGTCTAAGGTTTTCGGACTTGTCGGGTTGGCTGGATAACCGACAGATGGGCCCCATCAGCCATAGGACAGGCATGCATCATATGCATTTGTTTGTTTTGATTGCTATGCATTTCCTGAGTTTGCCTAATTGATATATATATCACCTGCTATCTGTTTTACTTACTATGTGTACTATCTACTCACTACTTGTGCTTGAACTTGTTTGGTTGCTTGTTTATGTTCCATTTTGGATGATGGAGGGATGGAGGAGATGGAAAAATGGTTGGATGTTAGATAAGGATTGAACTTGAGTAAGTTAGCTAGATTTGGAATACCTACCCCTGCTTATGGCTTCTATTTAGTACTCGAGTTGGATAACTGAATAACAGAGTTCTAGGATTGCCTATGGCATTCTCAGGACCTTATTTATTATACGCGTGGCACTTTTACCATACTGAGAACCTCCGGTTCTCATTCCATATTGTATTGTTGTTTTTCAGATGCAGGTCGAGAGGCTCCTCGCTAGGCGTCTGGATCCTGGGAAGCGAAGTAGTCCTTTGGTGTATTTTGGTTTCCTGTTGTATATATGTATATATGTATTTAGCTTACTCTCCAAGTAACTTTTGTATGCTGCTCCTCTTAGAGGTTGACGGAGAGATAGAAGTTTGCTTTGGCATTTTGGTGTATTTTGGGAATACTTCTATGTGTTCATATGTACATATATATATCCTTCGACCAGCCTTAGCTTCGCAGGCTGAGTCAGGGGCTAGTTATACTACTTCTTTGGCTTTCTTTTACTCTTTTGTTTACTTTAATCCTTTTCCTATTAGGTTTCTTAGCACGCAAGTAATCCTATTCCTTGAGTATTGCGCATTTCATTTTGTGATTTTTGTTTACCGCTTTGTTTCAAGGCTCCTAGTATATCATCCTCCTTTCTATTTTGTATCTATTTTTGCTGTTTAGAGGTCCGTAACACCATACTACCTCTGTTCTACGACTTAAGCATAAAACTCTGTATAGTAGGGTGTTACATTATGGTATCAGAGCAGTTCGTTCCTATAGAGCCTGAGGATGGACTGAATATGCTATTGTGCATTCTCTGTATATGTGTCTATGTGCTATTAGGATATCTAACCGATATGTGTAGCATGCATGTTCGTGAGAATGCGTTTGGGACTCTTAAGCACTAAACTTGAGATATTGAGACTGATCACCTTAATATCAATTGTTTGGTGTGAACAGGGACCAAATGTCGACTCGCGGATCCGAGCGAGGTAACTAAAAGGAAAATCCTAGGACCGAACCAATGCGAGGACCCCGAGATAGAAGCTCGGGTGCTAGTACGAGCAACATAGGTTGATACTATAGGTCCATGACCCTTACTGATTTCCTCAAGAGTGGTCCACCCCGGTATAACGGAAATGCCAATGCGTTAGAGGCTGATCGGTGGTTTCGAGATGTAGAGAGATTCTTATACACTCAGCACATACCGGAAGTACAGTCGGTGGAAATAGTGACTTACATGTTGGAGGGAGATGCTCAGGAATGGCAGCAGGAGTTATATCACACCTTGCAGATGGAGTTAACAGATATTCCTTGGAGTAAATTCAAGACAAAATTTTACAGAAAATATTTCTTACATGCGATTCGCATTGCAAAAGAGTTGGAGTTAATGCAACTGAAGTAAGAAAATATGTCTGCTGCTGACTATACCCGTGAATTTGACAACTTGTGTCATCTCTCAAGAGTTTGTCAAGGAAACATAGCCGACTATGAGGTGTGGAAGTGTGTTTAGTATGAGAAAGGGCTTAGAAGAGACATCTCCAACCGCGTGAGTCCGCAAAGGTTAACGAATTTCTCTAAATTGGTTATGAAAAGTCAATTCGCAGAACGTTACTCCATGAAGTCAACAATATTACAGGAAGGCTATGGAGAGACTACTCTGGATGAGCTGCATAGAGCCGGACTAGGCGTATGTTACAAGTGCAGGAAGCCGGGGCATATAGCTCGAGACTATCCACACAAGAAACGCCAGGATGCAGTCGAATCCGATTTTCAGACCCGAGGTAACCATAAGCTAGCAGTTGAGTTTTTAACTAACTTGTGTATCATTAATATATGTATGATCCATTTGTAAAGCACGACAAATTTTGATGATCGTGGAGTCCGAGCCGAAGGTTAGTCGAAGACTACTAGTTGTTGAGATGGAGCGATACTTAGCTAATTTAGATGAGTGGCTAGGTTCTTGGAAGATAAGAATCAGAATGACGAAATGGAAGCTGGGTGAATTATACCTAAGGAGTTGGAACCGTTGAGAGCTATGCAGAGTTACCGTTTGAAATCTAGTGACGTTAAGATTTCAAGGAAAAGGAATAGAGCAATTTCAACCTTTAGTTGTTAATTGATCGAGAGACAAGTAGAGGTGAGATCGAATTCCTATACAAAAGAGTTTCCAAGACCGTTCTTGAAGATGTACCAGAATTTCCACCTTAGAGAGAGCGTGAGTTTGTCATAGACGTAGTGTCAAAAATTGGATCAGTGTTGATTGCACCACTAGTAAAGACATTATTAGAATCATGACAATCGGATTTTACTGTCAGTAAAGAAATTCACAAATATAATCGCGTTGTAAGTATAGCTTCTAAACCAACAGAAAATCCTTTCGTACAAACGTTTGGTTGTCACAAGTAACAAACCCAATAAAATTTATAAACTGAAGTATTCAAACCTCAGGTCGTCTTCTCAAGGAATTGCAGGAAAGTATGATTTATTATTGGTTATGAAAAACAGTATTTATGGGTTTTTGAAAGGTTGAATGAGAAAAATAGATTGCAGGGAATTAAATCAATAGCAAAGAAAAACTCTTGGCAAAGTATGAAAACTGGAAGTCCTATCCTAGTTATCCTTATCAATGGTGATGAGAGTTATTTTTTGCTCCCACTAAGTCAACCTCTAACTACGAAGGTAAGTCAAGTGGATAAATCAATTTAACACCTAAAGTCCTAGTCAACTCCTGAGGAAAGACTAGAATTATAGAAATCTAAATCAATTAGCAAAGATATCAATTATCAATCACGATGAGTTTGACAAATCAAGAGTTACCAATTAATCAACCAAAGCCAAGAATGTAGAAAGCTAAATTAAAATCATATATCTAAAAATACCTCAAATTGCATTAGTTAAGAAAATCCTAACATGAAAATTTCATAAGCCAATTTGGCAACATAAATCAAATAAAAGCATTAGAGTATCTAAAAATGGAAGAGAAATATAAAGTAAAGGAACATTGAACCTGTGATGAAGAAGTAGAAATCCTAATCCTAAAACTAAGAGAAATCCTAATTCCTAAAACCTAAGAGAGAGGAGAGAACCTCCTTCTCTAAAAACTACATCTAAATTATGAAAAGTGAAATATGAGTCATCTTTCTTCATTCTTCCACTTTGCAGTCTTTAATCTATGGTTTGTGGGCTTGAAACTGGGCCAGAAATAGCCCAGAAATCGCTGGGACCGAATTCAAACACGTACAGGTCGCTGAAATTTTTGCAGAATGACACGTCCACGTGATTCACGCGTGCGCATCATTTTGCTGTACGGCAACTATAGGGAATTATATATCAAATCGAAGCCCCAAAAGTTAGCTTTCCAACGCAACTGAAATCGCATTATTTGGATCTTTGTAGCTCAAGTTATGACCATTTGAGTACAAAGAGGTCAGACTGGACAGCTTAGCAATTTCTTCAAGTTCTTGTATTCTTTCCACTTTTGCATGCTTCCTTTCCATCCTCTGAGCCATTCCTGCCCTGTAATCTCTGAAAACACTTAACACACATATCACGGCATCGAATGGTAATAAGACATGATTAAAATACACAAATTAAAGACTCTAGAAAGCAAGTTTTCAATCATAGAACAAATTCTGGGAAGGAATTGTAAAACCATGCGAATAGTATGAATAAGTGTGCAAAGGCTTGATAAAAACCACTCAAATTAGTACAATAAACCTTAAAATAGTGGTTTATCAACCTCCCCACACTTAAACATTAGCATGTCCTCATGCTTAGCTTAAGGAGATAAAATAAATGAGCAAGGAAAAAGCAAGACTCATGCAATGCAACCTATGAATGTGAATGCAACTACATGCTAAGATGTTTCTATCTATTTGGTTAAAAACAAACAAGTTCTCCAAGACAAATACAAACCAAATTCCACTAATTCAAATTATACAGTGAAAACAAGTAAACTTGTAAGAAGATAGCTCATGAAAGCAGGGAACATAGAATCAAGCACTGAACCCTTACTTGTAGTGTATATCACTCTAACTCTCAAGTGTCTAAGGTAATTCACTCTAATCTTCTCTAATCTTGCTTTCTAAACTTTGTTCTTCAGCTAACCAATCAACAAATATTTAGTATACCAATGCAAACATCATGAGGTCTTTTCAAGGTTGTAATGGGGCTGAGGTAAAGGTAAGGATGTATATATAAGGCTAAGTGAGCTAACAAAGTGAATCCTTGATTAGTCTAAGATCTCACTTAATATACATACTTTATATAAATTCAAAGTTCTTTTACCTACTTACCCAAATTTTCCCACTTCTGTATTACATGCTCATGCACCAAATTTAATTTTGAATTTTGTCCCATGTGCATTGATTCTTTTTATTTTGCATTGGGGAAATTTTTGTATCCCCTTATTTAGTTACTTAAAATTTTTTTTCAATGCACATGGTAATTTAATTTATTTTGATTTCACATGAGCATGCTTGCCAAATTTTTGAGATAGCTTATTCAAATTAATTTCCTTCTTTTTTTTCTATCATCCCATGTTCCCATTAAATTTCTCATTCTTAAATTTTATACAATATCTATCTTAAGCTAACCAAGGATTCAACTTGGGATTTTTTTTATTTTATTTTTCTGCTTAAGGCTAGTAATGTAGTTATAAAACAAAAGAGGGGGTCAAAAAGGCTCAAGGAGGCTAACAACGGTGATTGAAAGGGTAGGCTATTTGGGATAAGTGAGCTAATAATCAAATGATAGCCTCAATCATATGCAAGCATGTAAATACACTAAATAATGGACATATAGACTGGAACAAAGCAAAGATTACAATTATAGAGAAAAAAACACACAAGAATAAAAATTTATGGTTAAATAATGTAACCATATAAATAAGCTCAAAATCTCACAGGTTGTGTGTTCTTTGGTTCAAAAACCATGTTCCAAATACAACTTCAAACAAATTTAACACAAAAATTTTGATTTTAAATTAGTGAAAATTTTCAAAAATAGGGTCTTTAGAAGAAACTTATTATTTTTCAACCAAGTAGAATATGCATAAAATCAAACAAACATGCAATCAAATATGCGAATACAACAATGAACAAACAAAGAAAATAGAGTATTGGTGTTGAAAAAAAAGGTAACTAACCCCTGGAAGTTGGTATCGACCTCCCCACACTTAAAGATTGCACCTCCTCGGTGCATGCTAAGATGTGCAAGTGGATGGGGGTTGTGATTCCTCAGCTGGTGCTCTTTTGTTCCTTTCCTTGCCGGTGGTTTGGGAGTAGCTTTCTCTCTACCCTTCTTGGTGGCCATCCTGAAAAGAAAAAAAGAAAGTAACTTTTAAAGCTAAGGGTTAGAGCAAGGAAGAAAACAGGAAAAGTGGTAATCAATGCACAGTAAAGAAGAATGACGTTAACACATGGTCATGACTACATGTAAAAAGTCATCAATGGAAATATAGCAAGTGCATGTGATGACAGTTAAATGCAAGGTATTTATTGGCATGCCGGCAAAGACATGAGTAGCATAGATCAAGAATTCAATGTCCAAGTTAGATTACCAAGCCTTTCAAACTAACAATATGTTTGTATGGACAATTATAAATAATTAATAAAATATAAAAAGGATTTTGTGAAAAATAGGCATGAAAGTAGGATAACAGAAAAGTAGTACGTGATGCCATACGGGCTTTTTCACAAACACTTAGCATGCATGGTAAATAAGTTATTGAAAGTATTAAATTGAGCATGCAAGCAACCCTATAAAAAGTAATATATAATTGTCAAACAATTCCTTAATAATCCACAAGCAAAATAATGACCCAAATAAATTTCCAACACCAATTAAAAGAAAAAGAAAGAAAAAGAAAAACAAGGGAAAGAAAAGATTTAGAATTGGGGAAGAAAAGATAAGATAGTTGGCGGTGATTTGGATCAGCTGTGCGGCACAGGTGACGCGGACGCGTGGGTCACGCGTTCGCGCGGATAGCGCTTAAATGAGGATTGGATTTCCTGTCGGTAAAGAAATTCACAAATATAATCGTGTTGTAAGTATAGCTTCTAAACTAACAGAAAATCTTTTCGTACAAACGTTTGATTGTCACAAGTAACAAACCCAATAAAATTTATAAACCGAAGTATTCAAACCTCGGGTCCTCTTCTTAAGGAATTAAAGGGAAGTATGATTTATTATTGGTTATGAAAAACAGTATTTTTGGGTTTTTGAAAGGTTGAATGAGAAAAATAAATTGCAGGGAATTAAATCAATAGCAAAGAAAAACTCTTGGCAAAGTATGAAAACTGGAAGTCCTATCCTAGTTATCCTTATAAATGGTGATGAGAGTTATATTTTTTCTCCCACTAAGTCAAACTCTAACTATGAAGGTAAGTCAAGTGGATAAATCAATTTAACACCTAAAGTCCTAGTCAACTCCTGAGAAAAGACTAGAGTTATAGGAATCTAAATCAATCAGCAAAGATATTCACGATGAGTTTGACAACTCAAGAGTTACCAATTATTCAACCAAAGCCAAGAATGTAGAAAGCTAAATTAAAATCATATATCAGAAAATACCTCAAATTGCATTAGTTAAGAAAATCCTAACATGAAAAGTTCATAAGCCAATTTTGCAACATAAATCAAATAAAAGCATTAGAGTATCTAAAAATGGAAGAGAAATATAAAGTAAAGGAACATTGAACCTGTGATGAAGAAGTAGAAATCCTAATCCTAAAACTAAGAGAAAACATAATTCCTAAAACCTAAGAGAGAGTAGAGAACCTCCCTTTCTAAAAACTACATCTAAATTATGAAAAGTGAATAATGAGTCGTCTCTCTTCATTCCTCCACTTTGCAGCCTTTAATCTGTGTTTTCTGAACTTGAAACTGGACCGGAAATAGCCCAGAAATCGCTGTGACCGAATTCAAACACGTGCTAGTCACTAGAATTTCTGCAGAACAACGCGTCCGCATGATTCACATATGTGCATCATTTTTCTGTACGGACACTATTAAGAATTATATATCAAATCGAAGCCCCGAACGTTAGCTTTCCAACGCAACTAGAACCGCATCATTTAGACCTTTGTATCTCAAGTTATGACCGTTTGAGTGCGAAGAGGTCAGGCTGGACAACTTAGCAATTTCTTCAAGTTCTTGTATTCTTTCCACTTTTGCATGTTTCCTTTCCATCCTCTGAGCCATTCCTGCCCTGTAATCTCTAAAAATACTTAACACACATATCACGGCATCGAATGATAATAAGAGATGATTAAAATACACAAATTAAAGACTCTAGGAAGCAAGTTTTCAATCATAGAACAAATTCTGGGAAGGAATTGTAAAACCATGCGAATAGTATGAATAAGTGTGCAAAGGCTTGATAAAAACCACTCAAATTAGCACAAGATAAACCGTAAAATAGTGATTTATCAAATCAGTAAAGTTCAAGACCGAGTCAAAGAGAGTACTGGAAGAGAGGATCATCCAACTAAGTGTTTCTTTGCGAGAGCATGCCAACTAATCTACACGACTTAATCTAACCTTTCTCTTATAGCCTACATTAAAATTCCTATCTTGAACCTTCTCTGTAAAATCCCAACTCATTATTTTTCCGATCTTGTTCCTTACTCGTACAAAGCTTGTCTCTTTTGAATTCAGCCTGAACTCATCCTAATATAATCACATAATTTTTGAATCTTGGTGATCTGCGGTGCGTGAAATTGCTCCCTTGTGAAAACTCGCATTCCTTTCAAGTCAGCTAGAACCTTTACAATCCGACATGCCTTATTCCTTTTATTTAAGCTTTGATTCAAACTTCTTTCCTGAAATGTAGCTAGGTTTCTCTTCTTGTGTATCCCATTAGTTCTGTACAACCCCGGTTAACTGTATGTAAGACTTTCTTTTGAATTCTTGTGAACACCGTTCGTGCTACTCGTTCGTTCCTTTGAACATAACTTTTCTTTGAAAAATAAACTCGTATTGGATTTTGCGTCATGCATAACCCTTATATGCAATTATTAGAGTGTCAATCCTTTAGAGCAAGACTTTGGAACATGAAAGTAAACCAGCAACATTACGAAGGAATTCAAAACCTTAATCCTCGCCGATCGTATCGCTCATCATTGAATAGAGGAAGTGAAGTGCACCGTGTGGATGAAATACCCAGTATATGACGGAAGCCTTCGAGCCATAGAAAGAAGATTGATCCTTATGCCAATACTTACATCACTTAAGCCTAATGAACCACTTCGGAAATGACTACGATGTATTATTGGAGGACTTAATATGCATGCTGATGCAACACCGTGAGATTGTCATAGACGCCTTAAGCAAGAAGTTTCTAAAGGATTTTTTAATGTTAGTTCCAAAGGAGAAAATGTTAGATGAGTTAAAGTTCTAAGTTGAAGAATGAGAGTGTGGTTGGGCGTGCCGGACTAAAACCATTGCTCATCTACAACATGATAACAATGAGATACGGGACGCGTAACGAGACAATAAGGAGCCACCAAAGATATCAAAGTTTGGTAAACAAAGGACGACTAAAAAGAGATTTATATGCCTAATGCAAATGCCAAAATAGAGATCATAGAGTCAAGGACTTAGGAAGTGCAATACAGGTAATAAGGAGCTACCAAGAGTACCGAAGCCGGTTGAATCAAGAAGACACCAAGAGATGGTTATATTGAAATCAGGAGTTGGAATGAGAAACTGTTGTCCGAAGCTTACAAGGGAGGATTTTCGAAGTTACCTTGAGATTTCTAAAATGTATCGCAAATCCAAAAGATATTTTGAGCAGCCAGAAGTGAAGAACGAAGTGACAATTTATGTGATTACATGTTCGACGCATGAGAAAGAAACGAGAGACCACCAGAAGCCGTGTGAAATGCTACAACCGTCGAAAGTTCTATATTAAAGGCAAAAGAGAATAGCCATCGATTTCATAATAGGTTGCTGAGGACTAGGACAAAAGATGCTATTGTTAGGGAATCTTGGATCAAGTAATCAAGTCCGTTTTGCCCATCAGAACAAATGGCTTATTGGAGATATCAACGATACTATACATCATGAAGACGGTGAGACTCCATAGTACGCTAAACACCTTTGAATTAATCGAAAACTGGAACGTCGAACATCTTAGTTCCTGAAATTGATAGCCAAGACAACGGGGAAAAGTTACGTAAATTTGAGTTAGGATTCTCATGATGAAAGCCGATAAAGGAGTTAGGCAGATCTAAGAAGAAGACTTCTCAAGTTGGAAGAAAAAAGACATCTATCTCTAAAAATTGCTTCAACGACTAGCACCGGATGACCAATCCAAAACAAGAAAGTTAAAACCCGCTAAGTTAGCCCATTCCAATTCTTTCAAAAGTATTGATAGCCAGAGGCGTGCCAAATAAATTTTTACCGTAACTTTCGAACCTATTTGACTTACTCCATGTTTCATAACTTCTGAAACACGCTTCTAAAACAAATTCATGTCTTACCACCTAAGCCAGTTTAAATGAAAGGAGATGGATGTTTTGAGTAACGGGGTCAGCTTCAAGAAACTCTGAATATACCAAAGGACTACCCACACCTCGTCTCAGATAATTGAATCTGAATTTTGAGGGAAAATTTTTTAATTAGGTGGGTAGGATGTAAACCTCGCTAAAATCGGTAAATAATTAGTCAATAATTTGAATTTTAAGTAGGAAAGTTAAAAATGCAAAACTAATATCAAAATAGGATAGAGCTCCTCAAAACGATAATTTTGATATCAATTTCGATAATTTGGCCCAAAATTGGATTGAAAGGGCCGAACCGGTTGAACCGGGACCCAAACCGGGCTCGTGGGTCCACCCGGACCCAAACATTTAAATAAAACAGCAACTCTTCTTCTTCTCCATTGCATGTAGCGAACACAAACAGAATTGGGGAAGGGAGGAGGAGCTTTCAACCCTCACAACCTTTGATCAACCATAACTCCTCCGTCCGGGCTCCGATCGCCGCACCATTCGCAGCCACACGCTTAGTGCGTCAAGCTCTACCTTTCTATTCGAACAATTTTATTGGTAAGCCTCATATTTTGTTCAAAGTCTCTACCCCTCTTTCTTTGGTGAAATTGAAAACCTATGGTGAATCTTATCCAATTTTTGTGTTCTAGGTTCAAGTTAGCTTTCGGAACTTTTGGGCTCAAGATTTTGTGCATCTGGATATGGTAAGAACACACTAACCCTAGATCAATCTTGTATTTGTAATGAAAAACTGAATTGGAACATATATATATATATATATATATATATATATATATATATATATATATATATATATATATATATATATATATATTAGGTGTAGGTTAAGTGGGTGTTTATGCATTGGAATTGAATTGGGATTACTTGAAGGTTTGTTGGTGACCAAGGCTTATTTTTCGGCTGTTTGATTGAGCTTGGAGGGGCTGTAATTTTGAGTTGTGAGGCTGCCAAGGTATGGTTTAAGTTTCGCACATTTAATATTTACGGTGTTGTGAAAACTTAGGTTAGAGGAACCATAGGATAAGTTGAATTGTTTGTTGTATTTAATGATTAGCCTTGTAATATTGTTGGAATAGATTTGTTGGTGGATATATATTGGAATTATGAGATGTGGAAGTTATTAATGGTATGCTCTTGTATTTATTTATGATGGATTATGGTTGGTGTTTGTTAATAAGGATGTAGAGTTGTGTTGTGGTGGTATTCCATATGCTGTAACTGATTCTGTGATAATCGGAATTGTGTGGAACCAAGTCCTGGTTAAACCTCGGAATATTTGGAACTGAACTGGAGAATTTGGGATCTTTCCGTTAAATATATGATTTATGGTGAATTTTCAAATTGTAGTCGTGGAATCTGATTTTTACTGCATAATTTTTAGGAAAGCAGTAACTTGTTGGCTCTGTTGAGAATGTTTCAAAATGAATTTTGAAATGAAACTAATTTTAAATAAAGCTTTAGTTTAATTATTTTAACGTAAAAAAATTTCAGAATGGTTGGACTTGTGTTTTTAAAAATATGAATTTTTGAAATATGATACGTTATACAATAAAAGCCAGATTCTGTTTTCTTAGATCAGCAACTTTAAGGGTTTATAACTTTTGATTATGGATGGATATTCAGGTGCAACTAATTGGAGGTGAAAATTAATTATGCTTAGCAATTTTGATTTAAATTTCAGGGCTGTCCATGTTTTAATGAGTGAGTTATGGGACTTGGAAGAGGACATGTTCATTGGTTTTTAAAACAGAATTCTGCAGAACGTTACTCAACTTCCAAGTTACATAACTCCTTCACTAAAAATGGTTTTGACCTGAAACCAATTTTAAAAGAAACCTGGATATGTTACGTTGAACCATATTAAGTTTTAAGGCAATTGGATTTAATTTGAATTTTATATGAAATTTTAGATATCGTATGCTGCAGCTGTTTTTTGGTTTCTAAGCACTGCAGAGCAGTCAGCGTTTGTCCTCTGTTTCTAAAGCTAGTTATTTTCGAAAACTGTGATTTTTGGTTTGTTAGCAAGCTTATTCCGAGATGAACGTCTGGACATAAAGTTTGTCGAATTCCGAGTTCATTTGCTATATTAAAAATAGAAAAGAAAATAGAGTGTCGAGGATGTCTTAGTGATAGTCATGGGTCTGAGAAGACGAAGTTTAACGCTAAGGCTTGATATTTAATGATATATTGATAATAATTGCTATGGCTTATGAATAATGATATCTGAGATACGAGTTTTCCTAGGTAAAAACCGTGGCTCGCCACCACGTGTTACAGGTTGAATCTCGATACTCTGTTGACCCTACGTCGTAAGGGTGACCGGGCACGTATAAATTCCTGGGTATGGATAGCCCCCATTGAGTGATGATATATGATTATTGAATGTGTAATCTATGCATAGACTCTTGGGGATGCATGACGGGGGACAGTCTAAGGTTTTCGGACTTGTCGGGTTGTCTGGATAACCAACAGATGGGCCCCATCAGCCATAGGACAGGCATGCATCATATGCATTTATTTGTTTTGATTGCTATGCATTTCCTGCGTTTGCCTAATTGATATATATATCACATGCTATCTATTCTACTTGCTATTTGTACTATCTGCTCACTACTTGTGCGTGAACTTGTTTGGTTGCTTGTTTATGTTGCATTTTGGATGATGGAGGGATGGAGGAGATGGAGAAATGGTTGGATGTTAGATTAGGATTGAACTTGAGTAAGTTAGGTAGATTTAGAATACCTACCCCTGTTTATGCCTTCTATTTAGTACTTGAATTGGATAATTGAATAACGGAGTTCTAAGATTGCCTATGGCATTCTCAGGACCTTATTTATTATATGTGTGGCACTTTTACCATGCTGAGAACCTCTGGTTCTCACTCCATATTGTATTGTTGTTTTTTAGATGCAGGTCGAGAGGCTCCTCGCTAGGCATCTGGATCCTAGGAAGCGAAGTGGTCCTTTGGTGTATTTTGGTTTCCTGTTGTATATATGTATATATGTATTTAGCTTACTCTCCAAGTAACGTATGTATGCTGCTCCTCTAAGAGGTTAAGGGAAAGATAGAAGTTTTCTTTGGCATTTTGGTGTATTTTGGGAAAATTTATGTGTGTTCATATGTACATATATATCCTCCGGCCAGCCTTAGCTTCGCAGGCTGAGTCAGGGGCTAGTTATACTATTTTCTTGGCTTTCCTTTACTTTTTTGTTTACTTTAATCTTTTTTCTATTAGGTTTCTTAGCACGCAAGTAATCCTATTCCTTGAGCGTTGCGCTTTTTATTTTGCTATTTTTCTTTACCGCTTTGTTTCAAGGCTCCTGGTATATCATCCTCTTCTCTATTATGTATCGATTTTTGTTGTTTAGAGGTCCGTAATACCACACTACCTCTGTTCTATGACTTAAGCATAAAACTCTATATAGTAGGGTGTTACAAGTTGCAATGGCGGCAGAAGCAGAAGCGACAGAGCCAGCAATGCCAGCAGTGGGATTCGATAGCGTCAGAGGCAGAGGTGGCGGAGCAGGTTGACGGAGAAGAGAGATGAGAATGTTAGAGAGAGAATGGGAGGGTGAAAGGTTAAATAGAGAGAGAGGAAGGTGAAAAATTAGAGAGAGAGAGAGAGAGAGAGAGAGAGAGACTGAATTCGAAATGAAGGGAGATGGATGAGTTTGCGGTGCAAATTTATGGCACAATTATCGTCGAATTTACCGACGGGTACTTCCGACGATAACACAATGTGGATCACTAAAATGCAGTGTTTCATTAAACGTGTCTACCGTCAGATTATTCCCATAGTAAATCCGACACTAGACTTAGCACATATCTTATGTGGTTTTCTGCCAAAAGTTACTAGCGGCTTTACCATCGAATGCGACTATCCACCGGCAATTATTTAAATTGACGAATTTCTCATCAAATTCGTCACTAAATTCAACAATAAATTCAACTGTTATCAGCGTTTTTCTTGTAGTGTTGGCGTAATATTGAAGTGCATTTAAAATTGTTTATGCGAATTACCTTCAAATTTATTTAATTAAAGATATCAAAACGCACAAATATAGTAATCACAGAAATATAATATTTTTTTCTATATCTTTTCCAAAATTAAAATACAGACCAATTATTATTGTATGTAATCATACCCATATATATGAGTTTGTCTAAGAAAAATTGAAAAATATAAATTATATACAATATTCAAATAAATTACATTTTTTTTAAATATTTTAATAAAAAATTATATTATATATTAATATTTTTAATAATTTTATTTAGTTAATATATTTTTAATATAAAAATCTAATTATTTGTCAATTAATATAAATTAAACTTTAGTTATTTTATATTTTTATATTATAATTTAAAATATTATTTTAATATTATAAAAATCTTATTACATAATAATTAATCTATATATATATATATATATATATATATATATATATATATATATTGAAATGTAGACCAGTTATTGTATGTAATTACATCCATATATACGAGTCTGTTTAAGAAAAATTGAAAAAAAAAATAAATTATATATAATATTTTAAAAAATTATATTTTTATAAATATTTTAACAAAAAATTATATTATATAATAATATTTTAAATAATTTTATTTAGTTAATACATTTTTAATATCATAATCTGATTACTTGTCAATTAATATAAAATAAAATTTAGTTATTATATATTTTTATGTTATAGTTTAAATATTATTTTAATATAATTTTTTAATTTTATAAAAATTTTGTTGCATAATAATTAATTTTAATGAATAAAAAAATATTTATTTTCTTATATTTATATATTTTACATTTATTTATTTAAAAATAAAATATTATAGTTATTATTTAAAATATTGTATATTAAAAAATATTTACTTATTTATTTATTAATGTATTATGTATTTATTATTGTCTATCAATATTTTTTTTTATAATAGTCTTTAATTTTTATTTAACGAAATATAATGATTTATAAAAATATGACATATCCAATGCGTATAAAGTTGCTGTATTCATTTTAGACAAATCCTATAACTTTCTTTAAATTGAATTTTTAAATCAAACTGTGTTGATCGATTATAGTATTTATCATATTCAAAAGTCAAGGATAGAAAGATGGTTTATGCTAAAACTAATTGAAATTAAACCGATTGAAATGAAAGTATTTTCAATAGAATGATTAATGTAATATAATTTCTTAACAACATCTAATATTACAAGATTGCACACTAAATAACTTTTTTTAACACATCCAAAATTTATTAAAAAAAATCGTGATTGTTCTATAGGCAGTGAAAAAAAATTTGAAGGAAAGAATACATTCCTTGAAGATAAAGATATTTTCATTCCGAAAAAAAAAATACGTTTTTAAGTAAGCATTAGCATAAAGAAACATGGATAACATATAATAATTGTTCTCATAAGGAATATTTAATCCAATAAGATTACCATTTTAATAATCATAAGTTTGATAAATCAATATGTTACATTTTGTTGAATTGTTGATATTCCTGCAATTGAATTAAACCACATTCTTTTGGAATTCTAAATCAAAGAAGAGGAAAAAAAATTCAATAGAAAAATAAATAAATAAAAGTACATTATTACACTTTACACATCTAAATTTATCTATAAGAAGACACACCAAAAATCAAAACAAAAATCAAGGTAGAAACGTGTGTTTTGAGATTTGTTCGGGTTTTATTTTTTATTTTTGAATTAAATTTAAATTACCTAATTTTTGGTATTTTAAATTTGTATTTTAAGATTTGAAAAAAAAAATGTACAAAATATCATATTTATTGAATGTGTTTGTTTTTATTTTTTTTAAATTTATGTAAAAAGCTGATTAAAGAATAAAGAGTAAATTATCGTTTTTGTCCCCAACATTTGGGGTAAATCCTATTTGTGTCCCTAACATTTAAATCGTCCTATTTGTATCCCTAACGTTTGTAAAAGTGATTCAATGTTATCCTGTCGTCAATTACACATCATGAACGCTTTAGTTTGAGTTTTAAAAATCTCTTCCTGAAGTTAGAATACAAATATCTGGGATAGAATCGATGATCCACTCTGAAAAATAGCTCATCAAAAGTTGAAACTAATTCCTACAACATTTACATAATTCACTTTTCTAGGGACATAATTGAATCTTGAAAGGTATCAGAGAACCAGATGAAAAGCAGAACGAAGTAGAAAAAGATATTAGAGTGATGTGAGAGTGATAGAGAATTCCAGAATTTGAGAGAGAGTTCTAGAAATTAGGGTTACAGAAGTTATTTCTAAACTGAGCTGTGATCTGTTATTTATGCATAGTGAGGGCTGTAACAAACTGATGCCAGCTCACCATATTCCTAACCACATTCCTAACTGATTGACAACTCAGATAACAGGACTCAGATAATAGAATTGGTGCCAAGCCACTAACTACTAACTGCTTATAGGCTACTCCTAACATCCTCCCTTAACCTGAGGGGTGCTGCTTCCCTGGTATAGCCTCAGTGAAATCCTCCCTTGAACTTAGTGTGTCTGTGGCAACTCGAAGCTTTGGCCTGAGACTGTGGAAAGCTGTCTGCGACAGTGGCATAGTCAATATATCTGCAAGCTAATCTTCTGAGGGTATGTGAACTACATGAGCTAGTTGCTGCACTACTCTGTTCTGTACAAAGTGTTGATCTATCTCAAAATGTTTTGATCGGATGTGGAGAACTGGATTTCGGGTCATCAGTACTGTACTTTGGTTGTCACAGAACATTGTGGGTGCTGGGCCAGGTGGTAAGCACATCTCTAGTAGTAGCTTTTGCAACCAAATTGTGTCTGTCATAGCATCAGCTAACGATCGAAATTCAACCTCCGTGCTGGACCTTGAGACTGTTCATTGCTTCCTACTCGACCAGGTAACTAAATTTGTGCCAAGGAAAACACAGTATCCTGATACAGACTTGCGATCATCAGTGTCTGTGGTCCAGTCAGAATCACTGAAAGCCATGATTCTTATGTTGTCACTCTTGTGGATCTGCAACCCTAGATCAATTGTCCCGGCTAGGTAGCGAAGAATCCACTTAACTGCTTTCTAGTGTAGAATCTGATGGAGCATGCATGTATTGGGACACCTTGCTAACAGAATAAGCAATCTCAGATCTGGTAATGGTAGCATACTGAAGCCCCCTACCACAGATCTGTATAATGAGGGATTTTCGAAGGGTGATCCCATGCTTACTGTGAGCCTGGGACTTCTAAGCATAGGAGTCGGCACTGGTTTGGCATCTGGCATGTTGGCTCTTCCTAGAAGTTCTTTAATGTATTTGGACTGTTTGAGAAGAAGGGAATCCGGCGAGTCCTTGACCACTTCGACCCCGAGAAAGAAGCTCATTTCTTCTAGATCTTTGAGGGTGAATACCGCATGTAACTGTTGAATTAAGCTTTCAATTTCAGTGATGCTGGTGCCTGTCACGAGAATGTCATCTACATAGGCCAGGAGATAAATGGTGGACTACGAAGAGGTCAGGCTTGACAGCTTTTTGGTTCCATCATTTCTTCATGAGTTCTCCAACTTTACATGCTTTTTCTTCATTCCCTTGATCCAATCTTTGTCTCCTAAACCTTAAATCATTTAACAAACATATCAAGGCATCTAATAGAGTCAAGGTGAATTAAATTTATCTATTTTGAGTCCTAAAAAGCATGTTTTCACTCTTAAGCACAATTAAAGGAGAATATACAAAACCATGCTATTTTATTGAATAAATGTGGGTGAAAGGTGATAAAATCCCCTAAAATCAATACAAGATAAACCCTACAAATGGGGTTTGTCATGGACATCGAGCAGGAATGCACAAAGAGACATGGATCCGAGGTTGTACTGGTGAACCCAAAGCTGAATAAGGTGCTGCTGAGCTTGAGGTACCAGGCTCGTGGGTCTTGTTTCAGCCCATAGAGCGCCTTCTCTAGTTTACATACCACACCAGACCCGTGCTCATAGCTTTCTGGCTGCACCATATAGACCGTCTCATGCAAGTCTCCATTGAGGAACGCATTGTTAAATTCAAATTGTCGAACCTTCCAGCCCTTTGTCATTGCAACTGCTAGAACTATCCTTACGGTAGCATGTTTAGCTACTGGGCTGAACACTGATCATAGTCTAATCCTTCTCTCTGATGAAAACCCTTTGCAACCAACCTTGCCTTGTACTTTTGCACCTTTCCATCAGCCTGCCGTTTGACCCGAAACACCCATTTGCACCCAATTATTTTTATGTTAGTAGTCTCAAGGACCAATCGCCAGGTATTGTTCTTCATCAACGCATCAAATTCCTTATCCATGGCAGCCTTTTAGTGTGATGAGGATAGTGCTTGAGCAACCGTGGCAGGTTCAATTTCTGTGAGGTCTAGTAATGAACTCTGGAGTTGAAGATGATACACTTTTGCCTTGAAGATACCTGCAGGTGACCTAGTGATCATGGGATGTGTCCGAGTGGGTGCTGACTGATCATTTGTCTCAGTTAACTCTGCATCAAAACAATAGGAAAACACATCAGTAGAAGAGCAAATATCTGTATTATTAGATAATGGACAAGAATCAACATTAGTAGTATTGGTTGTGTGCTCTAAGGGGTAAGAGTTGGAAGGGGGAGTTGGTGAGGGTGCACTAGCTGCTGGGTTGGAACAGGGTGGGTGTGAAGGAAGGGGAATGGTGCTGGGTTGAGGCTACTACGCTGTGAGTTGAAGGGCAGGGGCTGTTGGGTGTGGAGCAGGTCTAAAGGATTCGGTTGATGTGGTGTGGGGCTGATGTAGTACAGCATAGGTAGGGCTTTGGTCATTGGTAAAATTTGAAAATAAGACAGGGAAAGGAAATTCAGTCTCATCAAATATCACATGCCTAGAGATCAGGATTTTACTAGCTTGGGTTAGGCACTTGTATCCTTTGTGGAAGGGTCAATAGCCAAGGAATAGGCACTTTGAGGTCTTAAAGGCAAATTTGTGGGGCTGATAGTGTCTTAGCTTGGGATAGCAAGAGCAGCCAAAGGTCTTAAGAGCTGTATAGTCAGGTAGTTGCTTGTTTATAAGCTCATACGGTGATTTTTGGTGAGTAAGAGATGAGGGCAGTCGGTTTATGATGTGAGTGGCTCTAAGAAAGGCTTCATCCCAAAATTTTAGCGGCATTGAGGCATGGGATAGGAGAGTGTGACCCATTTCTATTATATGTCTATGTTTTCGTTTAGCGCTTGATGAGCGGATAATTTGTACGCTTTTTGGCATTGTTTTTAGTATGTTTTTAGTATGTTCTAGTTAGTTTTTAGTATATTTTTATTAGTTTTTAGTTAAAATTCACTTTTCTAGACTTTACTATGAGTTTGTGTGTTTTTCTGTGATTTCAGGTATTTTCTGGCTGAAATTGAAGGACCTGAGCAAAAATCTGATTCAGAGACTAAAAAGGATTGCAGATGCTGTTGGATTCTGACCTCCCTGCACTCGAAGTAGATTTTCTAGAGCTACAGAAGCCCAATGGGCGCGCTCTTAATGGCGTTGGAAAGTAGACATCCTGGGCTTTCCAGCAATATATAATAGTCCATACTTTGCCCAAGATTTGATGGCCCAAACTGGCGTTCAAAGTCACCATCAGAATTCCCAGCGTTAAACGCCGGAACTGGCACAAGAATGGGAGTTAAACGCCCAAACTGGCACAAAAGCTGGCGTTTAACTCCAAGAAGAGTCTCTACACGAAAATGCTTCAATGCTCAGCCCAAGCACACACCAAGTGGGCCCGGAAGTGGATTTTTCTGTCATTTACTCATTTCTGTAAACCCTAGGCTACTAGTTATCTATAAGTAGGACCTTTTACTATTGTATTTTCATCTTTGGATTTCTTTTGATCTTAAGATCATCTTCGGACATCTAGTTCTTAGATCACTGGGAGGCTGGCCTCACGGCCATGCCTAGACCTTGTTCTTATGTATTTTCAACGGTGGAGTTTCTACACACCATAGATTAAGGTGTGGAGCTCTGCTGTACCTCGAGTATTAATGCAATTACTATTGTTCTTCTATTCAATTCCGCTTGTTCTTGTTCTAAGATATCACTTGTTCTTCAACTTGATGAATGTGATGATCCATGACACTCATCATCATTCTCACCTATGAACGTGTGACTGTCAATCACCTCCGTTCTACCTTAGATTGGGTGGATGTCTCTTGGATTCTTTAACCGGAATCTTCGTGGTATAAGCTAGAATTGATGACTGCATTCAAGAGAATCCGAAAGGTCTAAACCTTTTCTGTGGTATTCTGAGTAGGATTCAATGATCGAATGACTGTGACGAGCTTCAAACTCGCAATTGTGGGGCGTTAGTGACAGACGCAAAAGAATCACTGGATTCTATTCCGACATGATCGAGAACCGACAGCTGGATAGCCGTGCCGTGACAGGGTGCGTTGAACATTTCCACTGAGAGGATGGGAGGTAGCCACTGACAGCGGTGAAACCCTTGCATACAGCTTGCCATGGAAAGGAGTAAGAAGGATTGGATGAAGACAGTAGGAAGGCAGAGAGACGGAAGGAACACAGCATCTCCATACGCTTATCTGAAATTCCCACCAATGAATTGCATAAGTATCTCTATCTCTATCTTTATGTTTTATTCATCATTCATAACCATTGAGTTTGCCTGACTAAGATTTACAAGGTGACCATAGCTTGCTTCATACCAACAATCTCTGTGGGATCGACCCTTACTCGCGTAAGGTTTATTACTTGGACAACCCAGTACACTTGCTGGTTAGTTGTGCGAAGTTGTAGTGATCACAATTTCGTGCACCAAGTTTTTGGCGCCGTTGCCGGGGATTGTTGAGTTTGGACAACTGACGGTTCGTCTTGTTGCTTAGATTAGGTATTTTTCAGAATTCTTAAGAATGAATTCTAGAGTTTCATGATGATTTGTTGAAGTCTGGCTGGCTGTGAAGCCATGTCTAATTTTATTGGACCGAGGTTTCAACTTATCATCACAAGAGCTTGTTGATTTCTATCAATCTTGCTGTTGGAGCAATGATCTGCTAAGGCTTGGCTGGCCATAGGCCATGTCTAGTGTTTTGGACCGAAGCTTTCTTTGAAAGCTTGGCTGGCTATGAAGCCATGTCTAATTCCTGGACCGGAGTCTTAGACTGGCATTGCATGATTCCTGGAATTCTCATTAAGAATTTTGATACCTTTATTTTCTTTTTCCACTTAATTTTCGAAAAACCAAAAAATTTTACAAAATCATAAAATCCAAAAATATTTCTTGTTTGAGTTTAGTGTTTTATTTTAAGTTTAGTGTCAATTGCATGTCTTTGTTCTTCTTGCATTCATTCATGTGTCTTCATTAATCTTCAAGTTGTTCTTGATGATTTCATTACTCTGATCTTTAGTTTCTCTTGACTTGAGTGTTTGTGTTTCTCATATGCATTCTCATTTTGTTAGTGTCAGTAGTATACAAACTGCTAAGTTTGGTGTCTTGCATGCATTGTTATTTGATTGCATTTTGATTATTCCTTATTATTAAAAATCCAAAAATATTTTAATTTGTGTCTTTTCAAGTCAATAATACAGAGGATTGAAGATTCAGAACATTCATCAGAGGAATTGCACAGAAAAAGCTGGGCGTTCAAAACGCCCAGTGAGGAAGGCAAACTGGCGTTTAAACGCCAGCCAGGGTGCCTGGTTGGGCATTTAACGCCCAAAAGGGTAGTAGTTTGGGCGTTAAACGCCAGAATGTGCACCATTCTGGGCGTTTAACGCCAGGATGGCACAAGAGGGAAGATTTTGTTTTCAAATCAAATTTTTTTTTTTAGTTTTCAAAATTTTTTCAAAATCAAATCTTTTTCAAATCAAATCTTTTCAATCAAATCTTTTTCAAAATCAACTTCTTTCCATTTTTAAAGATACTTGCTATCAATTAATGATTTGATTCAACTTTTCAAGTATGTTGCCTTTTCTGTTGAGAAAGGTATAATGTTTGAATCATATCTTTTCTTGTTAGCCAAGTTATTGATTTTTAAAATCAAATCTTTTTAAAAAAATGTTTTTAAAATCATATCTTCTCAATCACATCCTTTTAAAACCAATCATATCTTTTTAATCACATCTTTTTCAAAAATAGTTTTTCAATCAAAATCTTTTTCAAAAAATCACTTGATTTCTTTCCCACTTTTATTTTCGAAAATCAATTAGTGTTTTTCAAAATGTTTTCAAAATCTTTTACTTAATTTTCGAAAATTACTTCCCCTCTTCTCACATCCTTCTATTTATGGACTAACACTATTCCTCAATGAATAATTCGAACCCAAACTCTCTTGATAAGTTCAAATTCTTCTACTTCTGCCTTCCATTTTTCTTTTCCTCTGACACCTCAAGGAATCTCTATACTGTGACATAGAGGATTCCACATATTTCCTTGTTTTCATCTCTTTCATATGAGCAAAAGCAAAGACAAAAATATTCTTGTTGAGGCTGATCCTGAACCTGAAAGGACCTTGAAGCGAAAGCTAAGAGAAGCTAAGGCACAATTCTCTGTAGAGGACCTAACAGAAATCTTCAAAGAAGAAGAACACATGGCAGCCGAAAACAACAACAATGCCAACAATGCAAGGAAGGTGCTGGGTGACTTTACTGCACCTACTCCCCACGTCTATGGGAGAAGCATCTCTATCCCTGCCATTGGAGCAAACAACTTTGAGCTTAAGCCTCAATTAGTTTCTCTAATGCAACAGAATTGCAAGTTTCATGGACTTCCATTGGAAGATCCTCATCAGTTTTTAGCTGAATTCTTGCAAATCTGTGACACTGTCAAGACTAATGGGGTTGACCCTGAGGTCTACAGACCTATGCTATTCCCTTTTGCTGTAAGAGACAGAGCTAGAATATGGTTGGACTCACAACCTAAAGAAAGCCTAAACTCTTGGGAAAAGCTAGTCAATGCCTTCTTGGTAAAGTTCTTTCCACCTCAAAAATTGAGTAAGCTTAGAGTGGAAGTACAAACCTTCAGACAGAAGGAAGGAGAATCCCTCTATGATGCTTGGGAAAGATACAAACAATTAATCAGAAAGTGTCCCTCTGATATGCTTTCTGAATGGAGCATCATAGGTATTTTCTATGATGGTCTGTCTGAACTGTCCAAGATGTCTTTGGATAGCTCTGCTGGAGGATCTCTTCATCTGAAGAAGACGCCTGCAGAAGCTCAAGAGCTGATTGAAATGGTTGCAAATAACCAATTCATGTACACTTCTGAAAGGAATCCTGTGAACAATGGGACTAATCAGAAGAAAGGAGTTCTTGAGATTGATACTCTGAATGCCATATTGGCTCAGAACAAGATATTGACTCAGCAAGTCAATTTGATTTCTCAAAGTCTGTCTGGAATGCAAAATGCACCAGGCAGTACTAAGGAAGCTTCATCTGAAGAAAAAGCTTATGATCCTGAGAACCCTTCAATGGAAGAGGTGAATTACATGGGAGAACCCTATGGAAACACCTATAATCCTTCATGGAGAAATCATCCAAATCTTTCATGGAAGGATCAACAAAGACCTCAACAAGGTTTCAACAACAATAATGGTGGAAGAAACAGGTTTAGCAATGGCAAGCCTTTTCCATCATCTTCTCAGCAACAGACAGAGAATTCTAAGCAGAACACCTCTGACTTAGCAACCATGGTCTCTGATCTAATTAAAACCACTCAAAGTTTCATGATTGAAACAAGGTCCTCCATTAGAAATTTGGAGGCACAAGTGGGACAGCTGAGTAAGAAAATTACTGAACTCCCTCCTAGCACTCTTCCAAGCAACACAGAAGAAAATCCAAAAGGAGAGTGCAAAGCCATCAACATGGCCAAATTTGGAGAGGAGGAAGAGGCAGTGAACGCCACTGAGGAAGACCTCAATGGACGTCCGCTGGCCTCCAATGAGTTCCCTAATGAGGAACCATGGGAATCTGAGGCTCCCACTGAGACCATAGAGATCCCATTGGACTTACGTCTGCCATTCATGAGCTCTGATGAGTATTCTTCCTCTGAAGAGGATGAGTATGTCACTGAAGAGCAAGTTGCTAAATATCTTGGGGCAATCATGAAGCTAAATGACAAGTTATTTGGAAATGAGACTTGGGAGGATGAACCCCCTTTGCTCACCAAAGAACTGGATGACTTGTCTAGGCAGAAATTACCTCAAAAGAGACAAGATCCTGGGAAGTTTTCAATACCTTGTACCATAGGCACCATGACCTTCAAGAAGGCCTTGTGTGACCTAGGGTCAAGTGTAAACCTCATGCCTCTCTCTGTAATGGAGAAGCTAGGGATCTTTGAGGTGCAAGCTGCAAAAATCTCACTAGAGATGGCAGACAACTCAAGAAAACAAGCCTATGGACTTGTAGAGGATGTTCTGGTAAAAGTTGAAAACCATTACATCCCTACTGATTTCATAGTCCTAGAGACTGGGAAGTGCATGGATGAATCCATCATCCTTGGCAGACCCTTCCTAGCCACAGCAAAGGTTGTGATTGATGTTGATAGAGGAGAATTGATCATTCAAGTGAATGAAGAATCCTTGGTGTTTAAGGCTCAAGGATATCCCTCTGTCACCATGGAGAGGAAGCATGAAGAGCTTCTCTCAAAACAGAGCCAAACAGAGCCCCCACAATCAAACTCTAAGTTTGGTGTTGGGAGGCCACAACCAACTTCTAAGTTTGGTGTTGAACCCCCACATTCAAACTCTAAGTTTGGTGTTGGGAGGTTCCAACATTGCTCTGAGTATCTGTGAGGCTCCATGGGAGCCCACTGTCAAGCTAATGACATTAAAGAAGCGCTTGTTGGGAGGCAACCCAATGTTATATTTTATCTATTTTCCTTTGTTATTTTATGTTTTCTGTAGGTTGATGATCAAGAGAAGTCACAAAATCAATGGAAAAAGCAAAAACTGAATGAAAAACAGAAAGAAAAACAGCACACCCTGGAGGAAGAACCTGCTGGCGTTTAAACGCCAGTAAGGCTAGCAGATGGGCGTTTAACGCCCAGTCTGGCACCATTCTGGGCGTTTAACGCCAGAAAGGGGCACCAGACTGGCGTTAAACGCCAGAGAAGGGCAAGAACTTGGCGTTAAACGCCAGAAATGGGCACCAGCCCAGCGTTTAACGCCAGAATTGGCACAAAGGGCAATTTTGCTCACCACTTGGTGCAGGGATGACTTTTCCTTGACACCTCAGGATCTGTGGACCCCACAGGATCCCCACCTACCCCACCACTCTCTCTCTTCTTCACCCATTCACCAATCACCTCAATACCTCTTCCCCAAAAACCCTTCACCTATCAAATCCCATCTTTCTCTTCACCACTCACATCCATCCTTCATAAAACCCCACCTACCTCACCATTCAAATTCAAACCACTTTTCCAACCAAACCCATCCTCCCATAGCCGAACCATAACCCCCCCACCCTATATAAACCCATCTTCACTCCTTCATTTTCACACAACCTAAACACTCTTTCTCCCCCTCTTTGGCCGCACCACAAGGCCATCTCCATATCCTCTATTTCTTCTTCTTCTACTCTCCTCTTTCTTCTTTGCTCGAGGACGAGCAAACCTTTTAAGTTTGGTGTGGTGAAAGCATTGCTTTTTGTTTTTCCATAACTATTTATGGCATCCAAGGCCGGAGAAACCTCTAGAAAGAGGAAAGGGAAGGCAAAAGCTTCCACCTCCGAGTCATGAGAGATGGAGAGATTCATCTCAAGGGTGCATCAAGACCACTTCTATGAAGTCGTGGCCTTGAAGAAGGTGATCCCCGAGGTCCCTTTCAAACTCAAAAAGAGTGAATATCCGGAGATCCGACATGAGATCCGAAGAAGAGGTTGGGAAGTTCTTACCAACCCCATTCAACAAGTCGGAATCTTAATGGTTCAAGAGTTCTATGCCAATGCATGGATCACCAAGAACCATGATCAAAGTGTGAACCCGGACCCAAAGAATTGGCTTACTATGGTTCGGGGGAAATACTTGGATTTTAGTCCGGAAAATGTAAGGTTGGCATTCAACTTGCCCATGATGCAAGGAGATGAACACCCTTACACTAGAAGGGTCAACTTTGATCAAAGGTTGGACCAAGTCCTCATAGACATCTGTGAAGAGGGCGCCCAATAGAAGAGAGATTCAAGAGGAAAGCCGGTTCAACTGAGAAGGCATGACCTTAAGCCTGTGGCTAGAGGGTGGTTGGAGTTTATCCAACGCTCAATCATTCCCACTAGCAACCGGTCCGAAGTTACTATAGACCGGGCCATCATGATCCATAGCATCATGATTGGAGAAGAAATAGAAGTTCATGAGGTGATATCCCAAGAACTTTATAAGGTGGCGGACAAGTCCTCTACCTTGACAAGGTTAGCCTTTCCTCATCTCATTTGTCACCTCTATTATTCAGTTGGAGTTGACATAGAGGGAGACATCCCCATTGATGAGGACAAGCCCATCACTAAGAAGAGGATGGAGCAAACAAGAGACCCCTCTCATCATCAAATCCCTGAGATGCCTCAAGGGATGCACTTTCCTCCACAAAACTATTAGGAGCAACTAAACACCTCCCTAGGAGAATTGAGTTCCAACATGGGACAACTAAGGGTGGAGCACCAAGAACAATCCATTCTCCTCCATGGAATTAGAGAAGATCAAAGAATCATGAGAGAGGAGAAACAAAGACAAGGAAGAGACATTGAGGAGCTCAAGCACTCCATAGGATCTTCAAGAGGAAGAACAAGCCGCCATCACTAAGGTGGACCTGTTCTTTAATTTCCTTGTTCTTTATTTTTTCTGTTTTTCGAAAATTATGCTTATGTTTATCTATGTTTGTGTCTTGTGATCATTAGTGTCTTAGTGTCTATGCCTTAAAGTTATGAATGTCCTATGAATCCATCACCTTTCTTGAATGAAAAATGTTCTTAATTGAAAAAGAAAAGAATTGCATGAATTTTGAATTTTATAACAGTTTAATTATTTTGATGTGGTAGCAATACTTTTATTCTCTGAATGTATGCTTAAACAGTGCATATGTCTTTTGAATTTGTGGTTCATGAATATTGGCTCTTGAAAGAATGATGAAAAAGGAGAAATGTTACTGAGGATCTGAAAAATCATAAAAATGATTCTTGAAGCAAGAAAAAGCAGTGAATACTAAAAAAAAATTCGAAAAAAAAAGAAAGAAAAAAAAAGAAAGAAAAAGAAAGAAATAAAGTTGTGATCCAAGGCAAAAAGAGTGTGCTTAAGAACCCTGGACACCTCTAATTGGGGACTCTAGCAAAGTTGAGTCACAATCTGAAAAGGTTCACCCAATTATGTGTCTGTGGCATGTATGTATCCGGTGGTAATACTGGAAGACAGAGTGCTTTGGGCCACGGCCAAGACTCAATAAGTAGCTGTGTTCAAGAATCATCATACTTAACTAGGAGAAACAATGACACTATCTGGATTCTGAGTTCCTAAAGAAGCCAATCATTCTGAATTTCAAAGGATAGAGTGAGATGCCAAAACTGTTCAGAGACAAAAAACTAAAAGCCCCGCTCATCTAATTAATACTGATGTTCATAGATGTTTTTGGAATTCATTGCATATTCTCTTCTTTTTATCTTATTTGATTTACAGTTGCTTGAGGACAAGCAACAATTTAAGTTTGGTGTTGTGATGAGCGGATAATTTGTACGCTTTTTGGCATTGTTTTTAGTATGTTTTTAGTATGTTCTAGTTAGTTTTTAGTATATTTTTATTAGTTTTTAGTTAAAATTCACTTTTCTGGACTTTACTATGAGTTTGTGTGTTTTTCTGTGATTTTAGGTATTTTCTGGCTGAAATTGAGGGACCTGAGCAAAAATCTGATTCAGAGACTAAAAAGGACTGCAGATGTTGTTGGATTCTGACCTCCCTGCACTCGAAGTGGATTTTCGGGAGCTACAGAATCCCAATTGGCGCGATCTCAACGGCGTTGGAAAGTAGACATTCTGGGCTTTCCAGCAATATATAATAGTCCATACTTTGCTCAAGATTTGATGGCCCAAACCGGCGTTCAAAGTCACCATCAGAATTCCCAGCGTTAAACGCCGGAACTGGCACAAGAATGGGAGTTAAACGCCCAAACTGGCACAAAACCTGGCGTTTAACTCCATGAAGAGTCTCTACATGAAAATGCTTCAATGCTCAGCCCAAGCACACACCAAGTGGGCCCGGAAGTGGATTTTTCTGTCATTTACTTATTTCTGTAAACCCTAGGCTACTAGTTCTCTATAAGTAGGACCTTTTACTATTGTATTTTCATCTTTGGATTTCTTTTGATCTTAAGATCATCTTCGGACATCTAGTTCTTAGATCACTGGGAGGCTGGCCTCACGGCCATGCCTAGACCTTGTTCTTATGTATTTTCAACGGTGGAGTTTCTACACACCATAGATTAAGGTGTGGAGCTCTGCTGTACCTCGAGTATTAATGCAATTACTATTGTTCTTCTATTCAATTCCACTTGTTCTTGTTCTAAGATATCACTTGTTCTTCAACTTGATGAATGTGATGATCCGTGACACTCATCATCATTCTCACCTATGAACGTGTGACTGTCAATCACCTCCGTTCTACCTTAGATTGGGTGGATGTCTCTTGGATTCTTTAACCGGAATCTTCGTGGTATAAGCTAGAATTGATGACTGCATTCAAGAGAATTCGGAAGGTCTAAACCTTGTCTGTGGTATTCTGAGTAGGATTCAATGATCGAATGACTGTGACGAGCTTCAAACTCGCGATTGTGGGGCGTTAGTGACAGACGCAAAAGAATCACTGGATTCTATTCCGACATAATCGAGAACCGATAGCTGGATAGCCGTGCCGTGACAGGGTGCATTGAACATTTCCACTGAGAGGATGGGAGGTAGCCACTGACAATGGTGAAACCCTGGCATACAGCTTGCCATGGAAAGGAGTAAGAAGGATTGGATGAAGATAGTAGGAAGGCAGAGAGACGGAAGGAACACAGCATCTCCATACGCTTATCTGAAATTCCCACCAATGAATTGCATAAGTATCTCTATCTCGATCTTTATGTTTTATTCATCATTCATAACCATTGAGTTTGCCTGACTAAGATTTACAAGGTGACCATAGCTTGCTTCATAACAACAATCTCTGTGGGATCGACCCTTACTCGCGTAAGGTTTATTACTTGGACGACCCAGTACACTTGCTGGTTAGTTGTGCGAAGTTGTAGTGATCACAATTTCATGCACCAGCGCTCCTGTTTTGCTCATGAGTGTAGGGATAGTTCAGTCTATGTGCAATCCCATGTTGCATTAGTGTCTTTGTGAAGGCATGAGCGGTGTACTCCTTTCCATTATCTGTCTGTAGTGTTTTGATTTTACAACCTGTTTTATTTTCAAAGAGCAATTTATATTGCAAAAAGGCTTGATGTGCTTGAGCCTTGTTATGCAAAAGATAAATGCATGAGTACTTTGTTGCTGCATCAACGAAAACAATGTAATATCTATATCCTGAACTGCTGATCATGGGGACTGGTCCCCAAATATCTGAGAATACTAGTTCTAGAGGCTGAGAGTAAGTTGTTGTTGAATTAGAAAAAGGTAAATTGTGGTGTTTTCCATGATAGCATGCACGACAGAGATTTTTTATGATTGAAAGAGGACCATTTTTATTTAATTCATTACTAGCAATATTACACAATTTCATTACTTTGTGTACAATGTGTGTGGTTGGATGTCCTAGCTTTCTATGCCAAACATCAAATATAGACACTGATTTTACTCTAGAAGTACCCTCAACTGGTCCTAAGTTGCTTGCAGGCTTTTTAGTCATAATATTCACAGTAGTTGGACAGACTTCAGTAGTGTAAGCAGCATGAGACTTATCAACAGAAACAGCATCAGTTTTCATGAATTTTTCCATTCCTGAATCTGACTCTGAGGTAGAGTTGTGTATGGTGTTGTAGTTAGTAGAGGCTAAATGGTTGAGTGTATGTGCAGTAGGCTTATTGATGTTGTTCGTGGTACTAGGTTTTAGTGTAGGATTATTTTGAGTGGCTTTGGCCATGACTCCAATATCATCAAATTGATATAACCCTTGCCTAAGAGAGCCTTTGAGAAGCGTCTCCCTAGTCTCCTGGGATTTCAAAAAGGAGTCAAATGGCCAGAATTCAAAGAAAACTTGGTTGTCAAAGGAAAATTTGGCTACACTAATGAGATTTTTGGAGATTGAAAGAACATGAAGTAGATTGAGCAATGTAAAGTAGGAATGAGGATTTGAGGCTGAAATTAGAGCAGTTTTACCAATACTAGAAATGTTCATAACTTGGCCATTACCTGTGAATATTTTATTTGTGCCCTCATACTCTGAGCCTGTGATCAGATTGTTCCCAACGAAGGTCAGGTGGTGAGAAGCCCTGTATCTAGGTACCAGTCCTTGTCTGTTAATGGAGTGGAAGGTGGTGCTGCAGCTAGTAGTGCCGTAGCCTGCGGCGGTGGCTGGGGCTGATGAAATGTAGTTGAAGGAGGTACCAGATGTGTGACTATGGCTGCAGCATTTGGATTTTGATAGTTTTCATTGAAGCAGTGATAGCACTCCCATACCGTGTGACCAGGCCGTCCACAGAGCTGACACACCACTCTATTATGTTGAAAACCAGATCTGCCACCTCTATAAGACCCTCTACCTCTGAATCTTCCTCTGGATTGAAAGGGTTGACCACTACCTTTATTGTAGATGTTGGTGTAGGATTGTGAATTGTTGTATTGGCTGCTGTACGACATTGGTGACTGATCTTTATGCTGATAGTGTTGAGATTTTACTTGTGAGTGACTTTCTCCTCCTTGAGTTAGGTTGACCTGGATTGTGCCAAGTTCTATTTTCTTAAACCTCTCGACTAGTTCTTCCTGGCTTAGGAGTTGAGCTTCAACTTCGCTTTCAGTGACACCTTCAGCTCTGGCTGAGATCATCATGATAAATGTGCTATAGTCTTCGTTGAGTCCCTGAGTAATTGCATCCACAAATTCTTCATTGGAAAGTGGTGATCCTAGGGTAGAGAGAGCGTTTGTGATTTTCTTAAGCCTAGACATGTATTCGGTTGCAGATCTTTGTAGTTTCACAGTTTTGATTTGTGCCTTTAGTTGTTTCACCTTCGACTTCAACCTTTTTGCAAAATACTCCTCTAGGTTATTCCAGATTTCACACGCATACTCACAGTTTGTTACCTGACTTGAAAAGGCTGGATCAATCGATGCATAGAACCACGAAATCAGAAATTGATCATCTTGCTCCCATTCCATAAATTTTTGCGTTTCAATATATGCAATTCTGTCTTCTTCAGAGGCGTATCGGCATGGAATTTTCTTCTAGTTCAGGTGATCGTTGGGACCGTTGATTTTGATGAACGCAAGGGCTTGGCGCTTCCATGGAGCAAAATTATTCGCATCTATCTTCAAGGCTACGATGTTGATAGATGTGCGAACTGCGTTGTTTGTTGTTGTTGCGGAGGCTGCTGCGGAAGTGATGGTGACACTAGTGTCGTCCATGGATCAGAACCGGATGCTCTGATACCATGAAAGGTATCAGAGAACCAGATGAAAAGCAGAACGAAGTAGAAGAAGATGTTAGAGTATTGTGAGAGTCATAAAGAATTCCAGAATTTGAGAGAGAGTTCTAGAAATTAGGGTTACAGAAGTTAGTTCTAAATTGAGCTGTGATCTGCTATTTATGCATAGTGAGGGCTGTAACAAACTGATGCCAGCTCACCATATTCTTAACCACATTCCTAACTGATTGACAGCTCAGATAACAGAACACAGATAACAGAATTGGTGTCAAGCCACTAACTACTAACTACCTATAGGCTACTCCTAACAAATCTAAACACAAATAGTGGGTATAATATTAAAATTGAACACATTCAAGTGAGACCTAATTGAAAATGAATACATCCAAGTGAGAATAATTGAAAAATATAATCTGATTTATTGGTATAATTGATAGTAGGATAATATTGAATCACTTTTATAAACGTTAGGAATACAAATAGGACGACTTAAACGTTAGGGACACAAATAGGACTTACCCTAAACGTTGAGGACAAAAACGATTCTTTACTCACGAATAAATTTAAAAGATACTAAATCATATTGGTATATATAAGAAGAAAAATATTAAGAGACTAATATTTTTTATTAATATTAATCAATACTTTAAGTTAATACCTTATTTATATATTATTATAATTTAAAATTTAAAATATATCATTTAATATTTAAAATTTAAAATTAATCACATATTAATTAAAAATAATAAATTTTATTAGTCAAGTAATATTATTCGACATAATAACGAAATGAAACCACAAGATGCATTTTAATGAACAAATTACCTATATATATAATGCTCTCATGGATTTTGGGTACATAATAATTAATCTCTAAAGTAGGTAGGTGCAAATGAACAAAATAAAATTGGTTAGAGATGATATAACATATAGGCCTACATACCTTGTCCAAGCCTTAATAAACAACAAAGCTTTTCAAATCTATATGGGTATTATATATTCACATTTATTATAAATAAGAGAATTATGATTTAACATATTGGTTTCATCAGTTAGGTTCAAGTTCAACAAATTAAATTAAGCATCGTGTTACTCATTTCTTTATACGCTATGGTCCACTTAGCGCCCTCATTGCCCTTGGACCCTTTTCTATACACTCATCAATCATCATCATCATCAAATTATAGAGCAAAAATCACACTGGTGAGAGTGCTCAAATCATAAGAGTTGCCAGAAATTTAAACATTTATGTGAACGTGTCAAAATAGAAGAATGGACCTTCATTAAATGACTAATGGTGGGACATATATATAGGAAAAAAATTGGATGGAGCATAAGCATACACATGCGTCCATATAATCAAAATGAGCGACAAAGCCAAATAGATATATTTAATCTGCGTGTTCACAAGTGAGCTTGGAAAATGGAAGCTCAAAGGAGGGGTCCAAAATAGTTAAATTGAGGGTCGAGTGGTTATACATATGGAGAAACTGATCTGAGCTTCAGTTGAAAAGTTAGAGGAGATATATGTGGCAAGAAAACTAAACGAAGGGTTGTAGTTAATAACAATTATACGGGCAATGCTTACTAGGGTCCATAGGTAGGGTCTAGGTGCATGTTAGTCCATCCTAACTATACCATCTTGAGAGGATTTCATTCGTCCCTAGTGTATGTAATGTGCGATGCACAGAAAATTAAAAGAAAATTAAAAGAGTAATTATTTAAATTAGTCCTTAAAACTAGAATGAGACCCGAGCATCCGTAAATTAACGATAATATATAATAAATATTAAAAATTGTTATGTTTTGTAAAAATAAATTAAATATGTGTAAATTAAAGTTAAATTTAAAAGGTGTTTTATTTTACATAATTTTTAAAAGGTGGTTTGATTTTTGTATTTGTTTTAGTTGATGGACTTAGTCATCTTATGTGGCGTTCGTCCTCCTTTTTTTGTTGGTTGTTAGGGTTGCTGCTTTCTTCTTTTTGTCGTAGGTTCTTGTAAAGACATGTTCTTTATGAATTGCTGAGTTTGATGCACTTTCTATTGTG
This sequence comes from Arachis hypogaea, assembly GCF_003086295.3. Taxonomy (NCBI): domain Eukaryota; kingdom Viridiplantae; phylum Streptophyta; class Magnoliopsida; order Fabales; family Fabaceae; genus Arachis; species Arachis hypogaea. Next base: position 90,366,491 of record NC_092036.1, on the reverse strand, counting down.
TTATTTGGTTCCATCTTTATATGTATGTTCTTCTTCTGAAAATGTGTCTTGAATTTGTATGGTTTTCTTTCTCCTTAATCTCTTAATGGAGTGGTGCTTCAATGTCATTATTTTTCTGACATTAGATTTGAAGCAGTTGTGCCCAATAAATTTTTTGCGTCGCCATCAAATAGTACAAAAGTTGTTATAACACTTTGATCTCAAACCTTTAATTAAATTCTAAACCTAAAATAAGTATTGGGTTAGCAACTAATAATTTGATAGATGAGATTATGAAAACTATATAGAGTTACCTTATTGTTGGATATTGTGGTGTTTGATTACATGTGCCACAAATGTAGTTGCTTCTTTTTTTATATGCTTTCTTCTGACACTTTTTACATTTAACATAGTTCCACCTAATTTGTCATCAATTTCGTTTATAGTTGCTAAAATTGTAAAGATCTTTTCCTATTCCAATATTCAATTTATGTTATCATTAGGTATAAGGTATTTGAGTAAGTATGAATGTATGATGCATGTTGTGATTTTTTTTGTCATACCTGATCATCAGATTCTCATTGCATAGCCATTAGATCTTAGATAGTTATTCGATTTTTAATCGTTCTGCTCTGAAAGAATGATACTCAATTGAGTAAGTTTGAAATGTGCAGTTCAAAAATAAATTTTTTGTGCTAAATTTGATATTATGTGAAGGAATAGTGATAAAAGACTTATATATGTAGTTTAAATGGTATGGAATTTAAATACTTATAACGTAAAATTTATTATGATTAATAATATTATTATGATATTTGTAATATGAATATTTATTACCTTTAGTGAGTTATTTATAAAAATTAATAAATTAATTGTTGCGGTTATAAATTTATTGTATTGTTTATAACGGTAAGATATAATAAATATAGGAATATGAATTCAATGTATTTGTAGGTTACAAATTTATTGGATTCTATTTTTTAATTTTTTTATTTGTATATTTTATTTTTTTACTGATTTGGAAATAATAGTTGATTTGACAAGAATTGAGTGGTTGATTCTAAAGTTGTGCCCAATAAGCAATATTGCTGACATGGCATTAGTAGGAGGAAAAAAATGTCTCAAAAGTAATGTGGTGCATGCTTATGTATCTACTTTTATAGATTAAGAATATATTTTTAAGATTGGATATTTTAATTTTTTATCATTTAAAATACACAAAAAAAATTTCTATGTTTAAGTTCAGTAGACAAATCAGTCCCTGGCTTTGTTTCTTCGTCAATGACAAACAAAAAATACTAATGGTTGAGGTTAGTAAATAATAAAATAAATTATGAATACAAACATTATATTTGATTGAGTTAAAAGATCAAATTATGTTTGATCTATTTGTTAGTGTAGCAAACCCAAAAATTATTTATGTAGCCCAAACAATAGAACCAAGTATCTAAATCATAGCTACTTTGACCAAGCTCATAGGCGAGTCCATTATCTTCTTGAAAGGAAAAGAATCTTGTCACTGGTGGAGCTTTGTTAATTCATGTAAAGCATAGAAAAGACACAAGGAGTTCATCTTTCGATCAAACACCAAAGAAGAAAGAAGAAAAAGCAAAATTTTGAAGGTAATGTCAAATAAATGGAGCTAAAATCAAAATGGTTAAATCAAGCATAATCAGAAGAAAAAGGTAAAAGGTTTCTATTAACATATAAGTCAATTACTTGTTGAATTTACCTTCCCTTTACACATGCATTTCGATAACAAGAAGAAAATGGAGACTACTTTCTTCTACTGTAAATCTATGGTTAATATTGAAGCTTGAGGCCAAAGCTCAAGATTATGGGTTTGGATTTGACAAATTTATTGAGGAATCCAAATCAATGAAGCTGCTGCTGCTCATCTCACTTCTACGCTACTTAACTCTAATCTTAATTCTTGATTTTCTAGTCTGATTTATGAAAAGAAGGGGAAGACTTCAGCTAGTTCAAGATTTAATGTGTTGATTCAGTTCAACAAACCCTAACCTTGGCAACCTTACTCTATACAAAAAGGAAAAATCAATTTCAGTTTGCTCAAGGAGAGAGAATCCAAATTCTGATTTCAGAGAATCCTCACAACTCAAAGTTTGAAGTCTTGGAAGCATTGTACCTACACTAAAGAGAGTATGCTGCCAAGATGAAATACTACATTTGAGAACTCAGAAATGGGGTCAAGCATATAGCTTTTAAGCTGTTCTACACATCTCCTTCATCGTTTATCATTGAATATTCAATTTCTATGTTATATCTTTTGTTGATTTACTTCAACGAAAAAGGCATATATGTGAGGTATAAAGAAAAAATCATTGAGAGAAAAGGCAAAGAAAGGTAACTTGGAGAGAAAATCCAAGATTTATATCATATCTCTTTTGATTGTATTTTTGCTTTGTATCTGAGAGGTGACCCTTGCTAAGTTGGGTGAACACTTAGTGTGTTGTGAGTCTAGGGACTGAACCTAACTAAGTCAAGCTTAGGTAGAAGTTTGATTTATCCCTGATAGTATTAGGTTAAATCCTTGGGTATTGGTGACTATAAATTTGAAAAGATATTGGACATTCTACTACTGTTGTGGTGGAGACTAGATGTAGACTACATTGTACAAGGTAGCTGAACTAGGATACATGGTTGTGTCTTTTTCTCCTCCCTGCTCTGTTTCTGTTTTCAATCGTTATGAGATAAAATAAAATTGTCTCCTACATAATCGATCTCGTAATCTGAACAGAAGCGCAATTTTATTTTCTAGTTTGAGAATTAATTGATCAAGTTTAAAAGAAGGTCATAAATTCAACCTCCTTTTTTAGGCCATAAAGAACCTTCAATTGGTATCAAGAGCTATGTCTCAAGAATCAATCTTCACAGCTTGGTGAAAAGATCCAATGACAAATAACATGGATGCAAACACTCTGGCTTACACGCTCACTGAGGGTCAGTCCAATAACAGACCACCTTTCTTTAATGGTAAGAACTACACCTACTGGACGGAAAGGATGCATATCTTTGTGCACTCTATTGACTACAATATTTGAAAGATCATTGTAAATGATCCTCAAGTTCCAACCAAGACAAGTGTTGAATTAGTGGTAACTCCAAAAGAGAAAGCCGAATGGAATGAAGAAGACAAAAAAAAAGTGGATTTAAGTGCCAAAGACATCAACATGATGCATTGTGCTGCTTCGAGGAATATCAGAAGGAATCTAGATATAAAACGACAATAGAAATTTGGGATAAACTCCAAATCACTCACGAAAGTACCAAATAAGTCAAAGAAATGAGGATAGATATGCTACAAAAGGAATATGAAATATTTTCCATAAAGAAAGGAGAAACTATTGATGATATGTTCAACAGATTCTCGATCATCATAAAAAGCTTAGATACTATGAGAGTGACCTATATTGAACTAATACTTGTGAGGAAAGTATTTAGAAGTCTCACAAGAGTGAAAAAAAAGAGAAGCTGTGATAGCCGAGAGCAATAATCTGAGTCCATTAACATATGATGAGTTGAGAGAAAAATTACTTGCATATGAAACCACACACACCAGCCAAGACACAAAAAGAAAATGAGTAGCCCTAAAATCAAAAGTTGAGTCATTGGAAGATGATTCTAATGATAGTTTTTCATATGATGAAATTATATTTTTTGCTAGGGGATTGAAAAGGCTAATGAGAGGCAAAGAAAAAAGTAAAGGTTCAAGTTCAAAGGAGTACAAAAAGAATTTCAGCAAGATCATATACCATCACTGCAAAGAAGCTGGTCACTTTAAGCATGACTGTCTTGAACTTAAGAAGGAGGACAAAATGAAGAAAGACAAGAAGAAGATGCTAATGGCATCATGGGAAGATTTTGAGAATGATTCTGATGAAGAAGAAGAATCTGAATACGATGCTCAGGTGTGCTTCATGGCCGACCAAGAACAATTGGAAGAGGTAAATTATTTTGACTTATCTAATGAAGACTTACATTTGATGATTGATGACTTAACTTCTCATGTTAGAAACATTTAAGAAAAATATAATAAATGCATAGCTAAAAATTATGCCTTAAGAGAAGAAAATGATTTTCTTAAAGAAAAGGTGAAGGAAATAAAAAATGTCTCTGAGTTAGTTGAAGAAAACAGATTTTTTAAGTCTGAAATTGAAAAGTTTAAAGCAAATGTTTGGTCAATGCTTCACTTGATCTTATTGCAGAAAATGATAGATTACATAAGGTGATTAGACGTTTAAATCATGATTTAGCTCAATTTTCACAAAGTTCCAGCAACTTCGACAAATTGCTAGCTAATAAAGACCATTGTTTGAAAAATCTAGTTTGGTTATGTTACCAAGGCATCAACCTCAAGAACCAAACCCTCATTTGAAAAATATGGTTTGGGATACTTTAATGAAAGTGATGCAATTTTTGAAATATCACTTGTTCAAACCGAAGCATCAATTTCAAGAACCAGAAAATTACAAACTTCATATCACTTTAAAAATCTGCAAAAGAAAATCATGGTCACAATTGCAAAAAGAGATAGTCATTCATCTTATCAATGTTTCATTGTTGAAAGAAAAGTAGGAAACAAAGTATATAAAGTGGTAAATGACTTCAATGCACTCGACAACCAAGTTGGATTTACATCAAAGAATCCAAATTTATTTGGATACCTAAGCTCTCTTGAAGTTTTGTGCAGATTTGCCTTGCATCCAAAAAGAAAAAGGACATGTGATATCTAGATAGTGGATGTCTAAAGTATATGACCAAAAAGTCTACGTTCTTCATCAAAATCAACAAGTACGATGGATGTTTTGTGACTTTTGGTGATGATGGAAAGGGTAAGATTATTACTGTTGGAAAAATGAGTAAGAATTTCTCTACTTTCATAGACAATATTTTCTTGGTTGATGGATTGAAACACAATCTTCTTAGTATTAGTTAATTGTGTGATTTGGGATATTGGGTTACTTTAAAAAAAATTGAATGCTTGGTCATAAATAAAATTTCTGGTAATATTTTGTTTGTCGCAAAAAAGTGCGTAATGTGTATGGTCTCATTTTAGAGGAACTTAGAGATCAAAATGTAGCTTCCTTAACCTCCATAGATTCCGAAAAATGGTTATGGCATAAGAGATTGGGACATGCAAGCATATTTCAAATCTCTAAGCTTATAAAGAAGGAATTAGTTAGAAGTCTTCCTAAAATTAAATTTGATAAATACATCACTTGTGATAGTTGTCAAATGAGTAAACAAACCAAAAGTTCTTTCAAGTTAAAGGAAGATATCTCAATTAAAATACCTTTGGAGTTGCTACACATTGATCTTTTTGGTCCCACTAGAACTCAAAGTCTAGGAGACAAACACTTTGGTTTGGTTGTGGTTGATGACTACACTAGATTTGGTAGGGTGTTCTTTCTAGCTCACAAAAATGATATTTTTTCAACTTTTAGTATTTTCTCCAAAAAGGTTCAAAATGAAAAGGATTTAAGAATTGCTTTTATTAGAAGTGATCATGGTAAAAAATTTGTAAATCAACATTTTGAATCATTTTGTGATGAATTAGGTATATAACACAATTTCTCTTGTCCTAGAATCTGACAACAAAATGGTGCTGTGAAAAGAAGAAATAGAAGCTTTCAAAAAATGACTAAAGAAATAATTTGTGAAAGTGATGTACCTAAATTTCTATGGGCTAAAGCTGCGAGCACAATAAGTTATATTCTAAATAGAACAATAACTAGGAAGTTTTTGAAGAGAATCCTTTATGAGCTTTGAAAAGGAACCCCTCTAAATCTTAAATACTTTCATGTCTTTGGATGTAAGTGTTTTGTGTTAAATACAAAAGATCATTTGGGAAAGTTTGATCCAAAGTCGTATGAATGTATTTTTGTTAGATACTCAACTTCTAACAAAGCCTTTAGAATGTTCCACAAAGACTCTAGGTCCGTTGAGAAAATCATACACATTACATTTTGTTATTCTAATTTTGTTCCAAGTATTCTGGAAGATGGTGATGCAGGTAACCAAGTGGAGGACATCATGAGTGAAGCTCAAGATCAAGAAAAATCTGAATCTGTATATTTTATCCCTGAATCTGCTATTGTAGACAATTTTTGTTGGAGACAATTTTATTTTATCTCCTGCAATTGGTGAATTTTCTGCGAATACTAGTATCAATGAACCAACCATGCCCGATTCTGTTCCTAAATTCCCAAGATCCCAAGAGTGGAGATTTCTAAAGAATTATCCTCAAAAGTTCATCGTAGGGGCCCCCTCATAAGGCATCACCACTAGATCATCTTCTAGAAGAGCAACGAAAGAAAATAATTTGACATTTTTTTCTCAAATTGAGCTCCAAAATATAAATGAAACTCTTGGTGATCCTTCTTAGATCAAAGCCATGGAAGAAGAGTTACAACAATTTGAGAAGAATCAAGTGTGAACACTTATACCCGATCCAATTGCGAAGAAGGTGATGGGCACTAAGTGAATTTTTAGGAACAAATTGGGTGAAGATGAAAGCATAGCTAGAAATAAGGAAAGATCGGTGGCTTAATGATATGATCAAGAGGAAAGAATAGATTTTGATGAATTCTTTGCACCAGTGGCTCGAATGGAAGCTATAAGGCTTCTCCTTGCATATGTTGCCCATCGTGGTTTTAAACTTTTTCAAATGGATATAAAATGTGTATTTTTTAATAGTATCATAGATAGAAAAGTGTATGTGGTGTAGCCTCCTGGTTTTGAAAATAAAAAATTTCCAAACCATGTTTTCAAGCTTTCAAATGCACTTTATGGTTTAAGACAAGCTCCAAGAGTTTGGTACGAAAGACTTAGTTCTTTTCTTTTGAAAAATGGTTTTTAAAGAGGCACCATTGACACTACTCTCTTTATTAAAAATTCTAATGATGTTTTCATCCTAGTGCAAATTTGTGTTGATGATATAATTTTTGGTTCAGCCGATGTGTCCCTTTGTGCCAATTTTAGCAAACTCATGACAAGTGAATTTGACATGAGCATGATGGATGAACTTAACGTTTTCCTTTGACTTCAAATTAAATAGACTTTAAATAAATTTTTTGTACATCAAGAAAAGTATGACAAGGAATTAGTTAAGAAATTCGAATTAGAGACTGCCAAGTCCATAGGCACTCCAATGCATCCGAATTCACGGTTAAAAAAGGATAAAACTGCGAAAGATGTTGATGAAACTAGGTATAGAGGAATGATAGGTTCTCTTATGTATCATACATCCTCTAGATCAAACATTGTGCAAAGTATTGAAGTTTGTTCAAGATTTTAATCACAACCAAAAAAGTTACATCTTCTGTAGTTAAAAAAATCATTAGATATGTTCATAGCACATCCAACTTTGGTTTATGGTATTCCAGGTCTGATGATTTTTCTACGATTGGATATTGTGATATAGATTTTGCTAAAGATAGAGTAGATAGGAGAAGCACTTCAGAAATTTGCTATTTTCTTCGCAGGTCTCTAAACGTGTGGTCAAGCAAGAAGCAATCCACCGTAGCCCTATCCACCACCAAAGCCGAATACATTGCTACCTCATCTTGTTGTTCCTAATTGTTATTGTTAAAACTTAGTTAACCAATTACACGTTATAAAAAGAAAATATTCTCTTGTTGTATGATAACATGAGTGCCATTAATATTTCTAAAATTCTCGTTTTGCACTCAAGAACAAAACATAATGAAGTGAAATTTCACTCAATAAGGGAACATGTTCAAAAGGAGAATATTGATATTCAATTTGTCAAATTGGAGGAACAAATGGCTGATATATTCACAAAACCTTTGGTTAAGAGAGGTTGTGCAAATTAAGAACAAATTTAGGCATACTTTGTTATGAATTTTTGTTTTAATCTTCCTGTTGAAGTGTTTGAAATTTTTGTCTCACAAGTCGAAATAAGACATTTCTGAGACACATAACTGAATCCAACAATGAAGATCAAATTGAAACAAGAACTCAGTAGCAATAAGATCTTAAATTCAGAATTTGGTCAAGATCATCACTGCATAAGCAATCCAGAAATTGTTCATATCAAATAACAGCTCTCATCAAGAATAAAGCAACAACAAAAACTATGCAATATCAACAAACCAAATGCGTATGGTGCACGAAATTATGATCACACTTTTCACAACCCCGCACAACTAACCAACAAGTGCACGGGGTCATCCAAGTAATACCTTACATGAGTAAGGGTCGATCCCACAGAGATTACTGGCTTGAAGCAAGCTATGGTCATCTTGTAAATCTCAATCAGGCGGATTCAAATGGTTATAAGGATTTGATAATTAAAAGATAAATAAATGGAAAATAACATAGAGATACTTATGTAATTCATTGGTGGGAATTTTAGATAAGCATCTGGAGATACTTTGTTGCTTATGAACCTCTGGTTTCCTATTGTCTTCATCCAATCATGCGTCCTCCCTTCCATGGCAAGCTGTATGATCCTCTCAATGAAAATGGTCCGGCTACGATTTCTGTACGGCTAATCAAATGTCAGATTTCTTGTCTTGGATGAAAAATACCAGGCACAACTACCGTAGGGCTAATCTTCTGTCAGTTCTCACTTGTGTCAGAATAAGATCCCTTGATCCTTTTGCACACTATCACTGTGCCCAACAGTTGTGAGTTTGAAACTCGTCACAGTCATCCCTTCCCAGATCCTACTCGGAATACCATAGACAAGGTTTAGACTTTTCGAATCTCAGAAATGCTGTCTATTGGTTCTAGCATATACCACGAAGGTTCTAATCATGAATTCGGATGCTCTATTGTCAGGAGAAGCGATGCGAATCCATGGATCAGAGACCCAAGAGAATATACTCCAGCTGTCGTCCAATGACTACGTTGAACATCATGTAGACCGCTTTTGGTTGTTAGGCATGCGGATCTTGGCTAAGCGAGTAACAAAGAGGTGATTGTCACAGGTCACCCCTTCATTCTGACTTAACTGAATTAAGTACAAGAGTATATCTTGGAGAAGAAGTAGGCATGAATCGAAGGAAAAACAATAGTACTTGCATTAATTCCTGAAGAACAGCAGAGCTCCTCACCTTAATCTATGAGGTGTAGAAACTCCACCATAGAAAATACATAAGAGAAGAAGGTCTAGGCATGGCCGAATGGCCAGCCTCCCTAATGGCATGATAAACGATAAAAGGGTTCAAAGACCCCTAATATAATAGTAAAAAGTGCTATATATACTAAACTAGTTACTAGGGTTTACAAAAAATGAGTAGATAGTGCAGAAATCTACTTTTGGGGCCCACTTGGTGTGTGTTTGGGATGAGCTTTGAAGCTTTCACGTGCATAGGACATCCTTGGAGTTAAATGCCAGCTTGGATGCTAGTTTGGGCGTTTAACTCCAGTTCTGGTGCCAGTTCTGGCGTTTTACGCCAAAAAATGGTCTCTAGTGGGCGTTTGGACGCCAGTTTGGGCCATCAAATCTTAAGCAAAGTATGGACTATTATACATTGATGGAAATTCCAAGATGTCTACTTTCCAACGCAATTGAGAGTGCACCATTTGGGCTTCTATAGCTCCAGAAAATCCACTTTGAGTGCAGGGAGGTCAGAATTCAACAGCATCTGCAGTCCTTTCTCAGCCTCTAAATCAGATTTTTGCTCAGGTCCCTCAATTTCAGCTAGAAAATACCTAAAATCATAGAAAAACACACAAACTCATAGTAAAGTCCAGAAATGTGATTTTTGCATAAAAAATGTATAAAAATATACTAAAAAATAACTAGAACACACTAAAAACTACCTAAAAACAATGCCAAAAAGCATATAAATTATCCGCTCATCACAACAGCAAACTTAAATTGTTGCTTGTCCCCAAGCAACTAAAAACAAAATAGGATAAAATGAAGAGAATATACACTAAATTTCAAAACATCAATGAAGCTTAGTTCTAATTAGATGAGCGGGACTAGTAGCTTTTTGCTTCTGAACAGTTTTGGCATCTCACTTTATCCTCTGAAGTTCAGAATGATTGGCATCCATAGGAATTCAAAATTCATATAGTGTTATTGATTCTCCTAGTTCAGTATGTTGATTCTTGAACACAGCTACTTATGAGTCTTGGCCGTGACCCTAAGCATCTTGTTTTCCAGATTATCAATAACATTTCTCTTTCTTCATTATTCTGTTAAGAGCCAACAATTTTAACATTCATAAACTTCACTATCAAAAATATGCACTGTTCAAGCATTCATTCAGAAAATAAAAAGTATTGCCACCACATCAAAATAATTAAACTAATTTCAAGATAGAATTCGAAATTCATGTACTTCTTGTTCTTTTTCAAATAGAAACATTTTTCTTTTAAGAAAGGTGAAGGATTCATGGAACACTCATAGATTTAAGACATAGACACTAGACACTAATGATCATGTAATAAAGACACAAACATAGTCAACTCATAAAGCATAAAGAAAAACAAAAAACAGAAAAATAAGAACAAGGAAATTAAAGAATGGGTCCACCTTAGTGACGGTGGCTAGTTCTTCCTCTTGAAGATCCTATGCAGTGCTTGAGCTCCTCAATATCTCTTCCTTGCCTTTGTTGTTCCTCCCTCATGACACTTTGGTCATCTCTAATTTCATGGATGATGGAGTGCTCTTGGTGCTTCATCCTTAGTTGCTCCATATTGGAACTCAAATCTCCTAAAGAGGTGTTGAGTTGCTCCAAATAGTTGTGTGGAGGGAAATGCATCCCTTGAGGCATCTCAGGGATTTCTTGATGAGGGACTTCCTCGTGCTCTTGTTGAGGTCCATGAGTGGGCTCTCTTGTTTGCTCCATCCACCTTTTAGTGATGGGCTTTTGAGATGAATCTCTCCATCTCCCATGACTCGAAGTTAGAAGCAACTACCTTTCCTTTCCTCTTCCTAGAGGTTTCTCCGGCCTTAAGTGCCATTAATGGTTATAAAAAAACAAAAAGCAGAACTTTTTCCACACCAAACTTAAAAGGTTTGCTCATCCTCGAGCCAAAGAAGAAAGAATGGAGGAGAAGAAAAAGAAATGAAGGAGATGGAGGTGTAGGAGTGGTTCGGCCAAGGGGGGATGGGAGTGTTTATGATGTGTGAAAATGAAGGAGTAAGGAGGGGTATTTATAGGGTAAGGGGGAGAGGGAAATGGTTTGAATTTGAGTGGGTGGGGGTAGGTGAGTTGTATGATGGGAAATAGTGGATGGAATTGAGTGGTGAAGAGATTATGGGGAAGAGGGTAGGATTTGATAGGTGAATGGTGTTTGGAAAAGAGTGTTATGGAAAGGTGTGAAGAGGAATGAGAGTGAGTTGGGGTAGGTAGGGATCCTGTGGGGTCCTCAGATCATGAGGTGTCAAGGATTTCTCATCTCTGCACCCTTTTGGAGTTTAAACGCCCTCTGTGTGGCATTTCTGGCGTTAAACACCAGGATGATGCCCCTTTCTGGCGTTAAACGCTAGTCTGGCTACCAGTTCTGGCGTTAAACACCCATTTTGCTACCCTTACTGGTGTTTAACGCCAGCCAGACATCAGACATCCATTTCTGGCATTAAACGCCAGTCTGGCTGTCATTTCTGGCATTTAACACCCAGAATGTTACCAGACTGGGCGTTAAACGCCCATTTTGCTATCCTTACTGGCATTTAAACGCCAGTAAGCTTGTCCTCCAGGGTGTGCTATTTTTTTATGTTATTTTTTATTCCTGCTTTAATTCTGTAGCTGTTTTTGTGACTCCACATGATCATCAACCTAAGGAAGACATATAATAACAGTGGAAAATAAAATGAAAGAGTAATTAATATAGATAAATAAAATTGGGTTGCCTCCCAATAAGTGCTTCTTTAATGTCAATAGCTTGATATAAAGCTCTTACAGAGCTTCACAGATGCTCAGATCATGGTTGTGGCCTCCCAACACCAAACTTAGAAGTTGAGTGTGGGGGCTCTGTCTGAATCTGTATTGAGAGAAGCTTTTCATGCTTCTTCTCCATGTTTACAGAAGAAGATCCTTGAGTCTTAAACATAAGGTAGTCCTCATTCAATTAAAGGACTAACTCTCCTCTGTCCACATCAATCACATCCCTTGCTGTGGCAAGGAAGGGTCTTCCAAGGATGATGGATTCATCCTCATCCTTCCCAGTGTCTAGGATTAAGAAGTCAGCAGGGACGTATAGGCCTTCAACCTTTACTAAGACATCCTCTACAAGTCCATAAGCCTGTTTCATTAATTTGTCTGCCATTTCTAGTGAGATTATTGCAGCTTGTACCTCAAAGATCCCTAGTTTCTCCATTACAGAGAGTGGCATGAGGTTGATACCTGACCCTAGGTCACACAGAGCCTTTTCAAAGTTCATGGTGCCTATGGTGCAAGGTATTAAGAACATTCCGGGATCCGGTTTCTTTTGAGGTAATGTCTGCTGAATCCATGTATTCAGTTCATTGATGAGCAATAGAGGTTCATCCTCCCAAGTCTCATTACCAAACAACCCGGCATTCAGCTTCATGATTGCTCCTAGATACTGAGCAACTTGTTCTTCAACAGTGTCTTCGTCCTCTTCAGTGGAAGAATATTCATCATAGCTCATGAATGACAGTAGTAAGTTCAGTGGAATCTCTATGGTCTCTATATGAGCCTCAGATTCCTCTGGTTCCTCAATAGGGAACTTATTATTAGTCAGTGGACGTCTCTTGAGGTGTTCCTCACTGGGAATCACTACCTTTTCATTCTCTCCAGGTTCTGTTGCTGAGAAGATGATGGAAAATGCTTGCTATTGCCAAACCTATTTCTCCCACCATTATTATTATTGAAGCCTTGTTGAGGCTTCTGTTGATCCTTTCATGAGAAATTTGGATGATTCCTCCATGAAGGATTATAGGTGTTTCCATAGGATTCTCCCATGTAATTCACCTATTCCGTTGCAGGATTCTCAGGGTCATAAGCTTCTCCTTCAAAGGAGGCTCCTTTAGTACTGCCGAATGCAGCTTGCAATCCAGTCAGATTCTGAGAAATCATATTGACTTGCTGAGTCAATATTTTATTCTGAGCCAATATGGCATTCAGAGTATCAATCTCAATAACTCCTTTCTTCTGAGTCATCCCATTATTCATAGGATTTCTTTCAGAAGTGTACATGAACTGGTTATTTGCAACCATCTTAATGAGTTCCTGGGCTTCTACAGGGGTTTTCAGATGAAGGGATTCACTAGCAGAATGGTCCAATGAGATCTTGGACAATTTAGACAGACCATCATAGAATATACATATGATGCTCCATTCTGGAAGCATGTCAGAAGGACACCTTTTGGTTAATTGCTTGTATCTTTCCCAAACTTCATAAAGGAATTCACCTTCCTTCTGTTTGAAGGTTTGTACTTCCACTCTAAGCTTGCTCATCTTTTGAGGTGGAATGAATTTGGTCAAGAAAGCATTGACCAACATGTCCCAAGAGTTCAGGCTTTCTCTAGGTTGTGAGTCCAACCATGTTCTAGCTTTGTCTCTTACAGCAAAGGGGAAAAACATAAGTCTGTAGACCTCGGAATCAACCCCATTGGTCTTAACAATATCACAGATCTGCAAGAATTCAACTAAGAACTGATGAGGATCTTCTGATGAAAGTCCATGAAACTTGCAATTCTGCTGCATTGGAGAAACTAATTGAGGCTTAAGCTCAAAGTTGTTTGCTCCAATGGCAGAAATTGAGATGCTTCTTCCATAGAAGTTGAAAGTTGGTACAGCATAGTCACCAAGCATCTTTCTTGCATATCTAGCATTGTTGTTGGGTTCGGCTGCCATGTCTGCTTCTTTTTCAAAATTCTCTGTAAGGTCCTCTCCGAAGTGTTGTGCTTTAGCTTCTCTTAGCTTCTTCTTCTACAGAGTCCTTTTAGGTTCAGGATCAGCTTCAACAAGAATATTTTTATCCCTGTTTCTGCTCATATAAAAAAGAAGAGAACAAAAGGGAGTAGTGGAATCCTCTATGTCACAGTATAGAGATTCCTTGATGTGTCAGAAGAAAAGAAGAATAGAGGAATGATGTACATAGAGAATAAAAAGAATTCAAACACAGAGGGAGAGAGAGGGTTCGAATTATAAGTAGAAGAGAAGTGTTAGCAAATAAATAGAAAGAGATGAGAGAAAGAGTATTCAAAAATTAGAACTAAAAAGATTTAAAAAAAAGATTTTAGAACTAAAAAGATTTTTAATTAACTAATTGTTTTAGTTTTAATTAAAGAGATTTTTGAAAAAGTGGTTAGTGATTTTCGAAAATTGGAAGTTGAAAAGTGGTTAGGTGGTTTTGAAAAAGATAAAAAATAGTAATTAGTTGAAAAAGATTTGACAATGATTTTGAAAAGATAAGAAGTTAAAAAAAAGATTTTGAAATCAAAATTTAAAAAGATATCATTGAAAAAGATTTGATTAAAAAAGATTTAATTTTAAAAAGATATTATTGAAAAGATATGATTGAAAAAGATTTGATTTTTAAAATTGATGACTTGACTAACAAGAAATTAAAAGATATGATTCTAAAATTCAAAGATTGAACCTTTCTTAACAATAAAGTAACAAACTTGCAATTCTTTGAATCAAAACATTAATTGTTAGCAAGGATTTTTGAAAATGTGGAACGATAAGATTATAAAATTATGAATTAAAACATGAAAATTTAAAAAAGATTTGAATTGGAAAAGAAATTACCTTCCTTGTGCCATCCTAGCGTTAAACGCCCAGAATGCTATCCATTCTGGTGTTTAACGCCCACTTGGCTGCCTCTTTGGGCATTTAACGCCCGGCCAGATACCCTGACTGGCGTTAAATGCCAGAAATCCTTCTTTACTGGGTGTTTTTCTAAACGCCCAGAATGCTGCCAATTCTGGTGTTAAACGCCTAAAACGCTGCCCATTCTGGCGTTTAACGCCCAGAATGGTAGCCATTCTAGTGTTTAACGCCCAAATTGCCTCTTTATTAGCGTTTTATTGCCAGTGAGCTTTTTTTTTCTCTATGATTCTTCTACTTTATGTTCTGAATCTTCATTTCTCTGTATTATTTACTTGAAAAGATATATATTTTTTATTTTTTAAATTCTTAGTGAAGAGATAGAAAAACAGCAAAATGAAATAAAACATAAAAATGCAAGATCAAAACAAGTAATGCATGCAAGGACACTTTGAATGTCAAGATGAACACCAAGAACACTTTGAAGATCATGATAAACATCAAGGACATATTTTTTGAAAATTTTTGAGAAAAGAAAGATATGCAAGACAACAAACTTAGAAATTTTGAATGTTTAGACACTATGAATTTGAAAATGCATATGAAAAAAACAATATAAAACACAAAACAAGAAAATCATGAGATTGAACAAAGAAAATGAAGATCACAGAAGAACACAATGCATTTTTTTTTTTTCGAAAACTTTAAGAAAATTAAAAAGATGCAATTGACACCAAACTTAGGATTTGACACTAGACTCAAACAAGAAACACAAAATATTATTTTTTGTATTATTCGAAAATAAAAATAAAAGGCTTAAACATAAAATAAAATTACATAATCTAAGCAACAAGATGAACAGTCAGTTGTCCAAACTCGAACAATCCCCGGCAACGGCACCAAAAACTTGGTGCACGAAATTATGATCACACATTTCACAACTCCGCACAACTAACTATCAAGTGCACTGGGTCATCCAAGTAATACCTTACGTGAGTAAGGGTCGATCCCACGGAGATTGCTGGCTTGAAGTAAGCTATGGTCATCTTGTAAATTTCAATCAGGCATATTCAAATGGTTATGAGGATTTGATAATTAAAAGATAAATAAAACGGAAAATAACATAGAGATACTTATGTAATTCATTGGTGGGAATTTCAGATAAGCGTTTGGAGATGCTTTGTTGCTTCTGAACCTCTGCTTTCCTATTGTCTTCATCCAATCATGTGTCCTCCCTTCCATGGCAAGCTGTATGATACTCTTAGTAAAAATGGTCCGGCTACAGTTTTTGTACGGCTAATCAACTATTGGATTTCTCGTCTCGGATGAAAAATACCAGGCACAGCGACCACAGGGCTAATCATCTGTCAGTTCTCACTTGTGTCGGAATAAGATCCCTTGATCCTCTTGCACACTGTCACTGCGCCCAACAGTCGTGAGTTTGAAGCTCGTCATAGTCATCCCTTCCCAGATCCTACTCGAAATACCACAGACAAGGTTTGGACTTTTCGGATCTTAGGAATGCTGTCTATTGGTTCTAGCCTATACCACGAAGGTTCTAATCACGAATTCAGATGCTCTGTTGTCAGGAGAGGCGATGCAAATCCGTGGATCAGAGACCCAAGAGAGTATACTTCGGCTGTCGTCTAATAACTACGTTGAACATCATGTAGACCGCTTGTGGTTGTCAGGCACGCAGATCTTGGCTAAGCGAGTAACGAAGATAATGGGTGATTGTCACGGGTCACCCCTTCATTCTGACTTAACTGAATTAAGTACGAGAGTATATCTTGGAGAATACGTAGGCATGAATTGAAAGAAAAAACAATAGTACTTGCATTAATTCATGAAGAACAGCATAGCTCCTCACCTTAATCTATGAGGTGTAGAAACTCCACCGTAGAAAATACATAAGAGAAGAAGATCTAGGCATGGCAGAATGGCCAGCCTCCCTAATGGCATGATAAACAATAAAAGGGTTCAAAGACCCCTAATAAAATAGTAAAAAGTGTTATATATACTAAACTAGTTACTAGGGTTAACAGAAAATGAGTAGATAGTGCATAAATCCACTTCCGAGGCCCACTTGGTATGTCTTTGTGCTGAGCTTTGAAGCTTTCACGTGCATAGGCCATCCTTGGAGTTAAACGCCAGCTTGGATGCCAATTTGGGCATTTAACTCCAGTTCTGGTGCCAGTTCCAGTGTTTTACGCCATAAATGGGTCTCTGGTGGGCATTTGGACGCCAGTTTGGGCCATCAAATCTCGGGTAAAGTATGAACTATTAAACATTACTGGAAATCCCAAGATATCTACTTTCCAACGCAATTGAGAGCGCGCCAATTGGGCTTCTGTAGCTCCAGAAAATCCACTTCGATTGTAGGGAGGTCAGAATCCAACAGCATCTGTAGTCCTTTCTCAGCCTCTGAATCAGATTTTTGCTCAGGTCCCTCAATTTCAGCTAGAAAATACCTGAAATCATAGAAAAACACACAAAATCATAGTAAAGTCCAGAAATGTGATTTTTGCATAAAAACTAATAAAAATATACTAAAAAATAACTAGAACACACTAAAAACTACCTAGAAATAATGCCAAAAAGCGTATAAATTATCTGCTCATCAGCGTACAAGAGAAAGTCATCACCAACAACAGACAAACCAATTTTAGATAGAAAATCAATCATTCCCAAACAGCAGCAGTAAACAAGACATAACCTAAATCAACTATCCAGTCCAGATTCTCTAACCACCTACTTAACTAAGCATGCATAACTAACTAAACTAAACTAAACAGATTAACTAATTATCCTTAATTAAGCAAAAAATTTAATAAAAAGAAACGAAATAGAAACCTGGAAGGGAAATGAAATAGAGAAAGGGAAGGGGAGATGATCAGCTACAACCACGGCAGCATGGCCGACTAAGGTCGGCGTTAGAGAGGGAAAGTGGCACTGGGTAGAGAAACAGGAGATATGCCCTGTTTTGAACTTCACTACGATGAAGGAAATGGGGCAAGGGGAAGGTGTTGAACTCGAGAGTGTACAAGAGTAGGGGTTGCGGCGGCATTGGGCTGGGTGGCCGAGAGGAGGGGTGGTATGGAGGAGCAGAGAAGGGAAAAGGGAGGTGCAGGAAATGAGAGAAAAAGAATAGGAAACAGGGTGAGGGGGCAGAGACTTGGTGGTTTCCGACGGTAAGGAGCGATGGTGGGTGGGTGGTTGTGGGTGATGGTGTTGGTTAAGGGATTTGAAACGGAATGTGAGAAGGAAGAAGGTGAAGAGAGAGACGTTTGAAGGGGTATTATGTGCGAATAGAGGTTATGGCTCGCACTAAAGGGCTGGGATTTTTTTTTACAATCATGCGTACGCATCACGGTCATGCGTACGCACAGATGGGGAAATGGGCAATTTTGCGTACACACATTTTGAAGTGGTGCTATCATGCCTACGCACGGTGGCATGCGTGCGTACGCACGGATGTAACTCTGTGCAACCGTGCGTACACACAATACGTTATGCGTATGCACAAGTGCAGGCACGTGAGCTCATTAATTGGAACACGCTGAGGGCGATTTTAGGGCTTTTCAAGCCCAATCCAACTCATTTCTTAAGCTATTTCAAGCCAAATTGAAGAACGATGAAAGGCGGAGCAATTAGGTTTAGGTTTTAACATGTTTTAGGCTAGTTTTTCTAGAGAGAGAAGCTCTCCCTTCTCTCTAGAATTTAGGTTTTCTTAGTTTAATTTCTCTTTGATTTTAGTCTTTGATTCTTGTTTTAGTATAGTTTCATTTATGTTTTCATGCTCTCTTGTCTTGATCTTCTTAGTTTCTTTTGTTATTTTCTCAATTTTGTCATTTTTAGTTTATGAACCCTGTTGTTAATTTCAATTTCCTTTAATACAATTTGATGTTTCTTTTTTTATTGTTATTTAAATGAGTTGTTATTATTGTTATCTTGCATTTGGTAGCTTTAGATTTTATTTTTATTGCATTTTAATATGCTTTTATTTTCATACATACCAAGTGTTTGATAAAATGCTTGGCTTAGTTTTAGTGTATTTTTTACACTCTTGGTTTGGAATTGAGGACCTAGGTGACCTTGAGTCATTGATGTCCATTCTTGATTGATATATTAGGGTAGTTAGTTGATTTGGTTTCCACTAACGCTAGTCTTTCACTAAGCTAATTAATGAGTTGGCTAGGACTTGTGGATTGAGACCAATTATGCCTATTTAACTTATCCTCGATGTTAGGGTTAACTAAGTAGGATTGACTCTTCATAATCATCATATGTTTGTGGTCAACGGCTAGGATTGGTAACCTTAACTGTCAATCCTTGCCAAGAGGTTTCTTAGCATTTGAATTTTCCATTTAATTTCCATTTTCATTGCTTCAATTGCTTTCCATTTAATTCCTTGCATGCATCTTTATTTTATTGTCATTTACATTTCTTGTCAATTGCTATCTCAACCCTCATTCCCTCATAACCAATAATAGGATACTTTATTGCAATTCCTAGAGAAAATGACCCGGAGGTTTAAATACTCTCGGTTATTTTGTGTTGATTGTGACACCTATATTTTAAACTTTAACGTTGGGGATTCGATTGCCAGTTTGGACTATGCTATCAACGGAATTGTTTTGTCTAAATTCCAAATCGGCATAAATCTCTATCATCAAGTTTTTTCATATAGCACTCCAAATGGCTTCAATAACTCCAAAAATTGGGCCAAGAGAGCCCCAAATTCACGAGCCACGTGAGTTTTTAATGAAGTCACGCGTTGGGACTTGTGCGTATGCACACTTCACTGTGTGCTTCTCCTTTGTTTTCTTCATAAAATCTTCTATTTTGCATGCTTCCTTCCACTTCTACCAAACTATTCTTGCCTAATTGACCTGGAATCACTCACAAAACATATCATGGCATCGAATGAAATAAAAGTGGAATTAAAATGATCAATTTAAGCACAAAAAATCATTTTTTACATTTATGTTCAAATTAGAGAGGAATAACAAAATTATGCTATTTTGGTTATTAAGTGTGAGTTTTTGTGATGAAATCCGTCTAATTCAAGCAACCATATGGACATATAGGGCTAAACAAAGAAATAATTCGATGCAATCACAATCCAAAGAATTGATTTGAAATTCAAAATGAAGCAACTTGTAATAATGCCTAATAAGAGGTGTGAGAATATAGAATTGAGGAATTGAACCCTCACTAGATGTGTATACACTTTAAAAGCTCAATGTTTAGGGTTTAATCACTCAATTCTTCTCTAATCATGCTTTCAAGAATTTTCTCTTCATCTAACAATCAACAAACATATGATGCATGAATGCAAATATCATGAGGACTTCTTAGGGTTATAATGAGGTTAGGGTTAAGGTGGGCTAAATATGGTCAAGTATACTAACAAATTGGATCTTTTATTAGCTCAAGTATCCCACTCAATTTATACTAACCTACTCACTAAAATGCCTTCTAACTACCCCTTACTTTCTTTTAACACACATTTATGCCTCTTTTTTTATCCAAATCCACATATGCATTCCTTATTCATTTTTCTTTCTTTGGGAAAACCTTTGTTCCCTTTTTCTTTTTTTCTTTTTTCAAGAAAAATGAATATGGTTAAAGCAAATTAACATGTGAATGTGCACCCATTTCTCAAATTTTTTAATGAATACTCAAAATAAAATTTTTCATTTCTTCTACCATTGTTTCCCAAAAATTTTCCCACTCTTAAATGACACGCATACATTAACCTAAACCAATCAAAGATGCAATCCATGATAATTCATGGTATTTTGCTTAAGGTTGGTGATGTGGTAACAATTAGAACAAAAGGGCATTAAAAAGCTCAAATTTAGCTCACAAAGATAGATATATGGGTACGGTTGTATGGGTGAGTGAATTTAATTCAAAAATGGCCTCAATCATGCTAAATGCATTCAAACATCAAATATCAGAAATAAAAAAATCAAGCAATACTAAGATCACAATCATAGAAGGAGCATAATATACAGAATAAAATTGTGGTTGAAATGTTGATGAGCAGATAATTTATACGCTTTTTGGCATTGTTTTTAGGTAGTTTTTAGTAAGTTCAAGCTACTTTTAGGGATGTTTTCATTAGTTTTTATGTTAAATTCATATTTCTAGATTTTACTATGAGTTTGTGTGTTTTTCTGTGATTTCAGGTAATTTCTGGCTGAAATTGAGGGAATTGAGCAAAACTCTGATAGGAGGCTGACAAAGGACTGCTGATGCTGTTGGAATCTGACCTCCCTGCACTTGAAATGGATTTTTTGGAGCTACAGAACTCCAAATGGCATGCTCTTAACGGCGTTGGAAAGTAGACATCCAGAGCTTTCCAGAAATATATAATAGTCCATATTTTATTCGAGAATTGATGACGTAAACTGGCGCTCAATGCCAGTTCCATGTTGCTGTCTGGAGTAAAACGCCAGAAACACGTCACGACCCAGATTTGAACGCCCAAAATACGTTACAACTTGGTGTTCAACTCCAAGAGAAGCCTCAGCTCGTGGATAGATCAAGCTCAGCCCAAACATACACCAAGTGGGCCCCGAAAGTGGATTTATGCATCAATTACTTACTCATGTAAACCCTAGTAGCCAGTCTAGTATAAATAGGATAGTTTACTATTGTATTAGACATCTTTGGTCTCAATTTTATTATATTCTTCATCTGAGGAGACTATTGATCACGTTTTGGGGGGCTGGCCATTCGGCCATGCCTGAACCTTTCACTTATGTATTTTCAACGGTGGAGTTTCTACACACCATAGATTAAGGGTGTGGAGCTCTGCTGTACCTCAAGTTTCAATGCAATTACTACTATTTCCTATTCAATTCTCTTTATTCCTATTCTAAGATATTCGTTGCACTTCAACTTGATGAATGTGATGATCCGTGACACTCATCATCATTCTCACCTATGAACGCGCGTGATTGACAACCACTTCCATTCTACCTTAGGCCGGGCGCGTATCTCTTAGATTCCTTAAACAGAATCTTCGTGGTATAAGCTAGATTGATGGCGGCATTCATGAGAATCCGGAAAGTCTAAACCTTGTATGTGGTATTCCGAGTAGGATTCCAAGATTGAATGACTGTGACGAGCTTCAAACTCCTGAAGGCTGGGCGTTAGTGACAGACGCAAAAGAATCAAGGGATTCTACTCCAACCTGATTGAGAACCGACAGATGATTAGCCGTGCTGTGACAGAGCATTTGGACCTTTTTCACTGAGAGGATAGGATGTAGCCATTGACAACGGTGATGCCCTACATACAGCTTGCCATGGAAAGGAGTAAGAAGGATTGGATGAAGCAGTAGGAAAGCAGAGATTCAGGAGGAGCACAGCATCTCCATACACCTATCTGAAATTCCCATCATAGAAATACATAAGTAACTTTATCTTTATTTTATGTTTATTTACTATTATTTGATTTTCCAAATTCCATAATTTATTTAAATCCGCCTGACTGAGATTTACAAGATAACCATAGCTTGCTTCATACCAACAATCTCTGTGGGATCGACCCTTACTCACGTAAGGTTTATTACTTGGACGACCCAGTGCACTTGCTGGTTAGTTGTGCGAAGTTGTGAATTAAATTTTAGACACCAAGATATTGAGCACCAAGTTTTTGGAGCCATTATCGGGGAATTAATTCCATACAACAATAAAGAGTACGAATCACAATTTCGTCCACCAAATGTGCAACACAACAATTATAGGCTCAACAACTCACAAGGTGTTTTGTTCTATCTCTTTTCTATGTTCCACAAAAATCATTCAAACAAGTTTGAAAATAATTTTTCAAATTAAATCAATGGAATGCCCTAAAAGAGATTTTTTGAAAATTTTTGTTGTTTTCATCAAAATTATTTCCTATATACGTATGTATGATGTGATGGATACAATTTCAAAAATTTCTAATTCTTTTCCTAATTTTCAATATGTAAAAACTAATATGAACAATTAGGACAAAATTGAACTAGGTGCTATACTATTCACAACTTACAATTACAACTTCTATCTATAACATATAAGCAAAAGCAAAAATGCCAAATGCACTAGCTAGAAATAACTATAAATAAAGTGCAATGCAATAGTCAAAAGTACTCTAAATATCTACAAGAAACATAATAGAAGAAAACAAAACTAAAGTGCAAAGTGTTCGAAAAAGAAAATTTACACCCCAAAAATCGTGAATCCTCCCCCACACTGAAGCGTTTCATAGTCCTCCGTGCATGAACACAATCCAGGGAGAATGGCTCTAAAGTACTCCACCTTCGGCTGGTGGATGCGGGGGATCGGGCTGCTGAAAAATTGCCAAGTCCAATGCAGGCTTGGCATCTCCATCCTCGGCGTCCTCCTCCTCTACCGGCTCCTTGCCTTTACGGCTCATCCTTAAAAAGAATGAATAGAGTATAATTAAAAATCATAAGGCAAGTGGCACAAAAAGGTAAATGAGGAAGCAAATATAGTATATACTTGGAGCCAAAAGAAAGCAAACAAGCATTTAATTGAGGAAGTTTTCATAGTGGTGTGGTATGATAAAAATAAGCCGTGTGCGTATTCCAATTATGTGCGCGGTTAGAACACACACAACGGCCGGCTAAAACGGCATCCACACAATAAAAAAGTAAGCATGAGTTTCTCAATTAAATGGCCTAAGATACACAGAATGGATGAGCATCAATTAAACACAAGCAAGCTTAGGCAATTACAATAAGAGTGAATTGAATTTAGGAAATATTAGCTCAATTGTGCAAGTGAAAGTGCGAGATTAATAAAAATTAGCACAACACACAATAACCAATTCAATAATGAATTCTACTTATTCATCCTAAAAGAAATAATGAAATAGTCACATGGATAAGGTGCTTGTTATAAAAAGTGACAAGTTTGATAAGAATCAAGTCAAGTCAACTCAAAAAATACAAAGCATTAACAAGAAACAAGGATCTTGTTATATGATTATAATGATTTAAAATCCATGATGAACAAGCAATTCAATTCAATTCACTAATTGAAATATGTACTTGTTAAAAATTTCACCAAATAAGAAATCAAACGTCAATTTCTATATCAATTTGGTGCTAGCAAATCAAGGCAATAAATAAACACATTATTGAAATTTCACTCCAAAATAACATAATAATTCAAAAAGTGCACAATTCTTTATTAGAATGCCAAACAAGGATATAGTTTAACACATATGGTAGCTACAACACATGCATTAAACTAAAAGTTTATTCGGGCATTACATCAAACACATGATATGCACATATTCAGCAATTTCAAGCTAAAATTCAAGCATCAACAACCCAGAAATCAGAAATTGAACACTTGCAATTCAACCACAACCAATTAAGCAAAACCTAAGCTAGATTAGCAACGTTGAATAAAGAAAATGAAAATTAAGCAATCAAATAATCAAAACAAAGAAGGGTAAAACCTAAAAATGAAGAGCTGAAGAATAGAAGAGTAGAAGAGGGTGTACCAGTGGCACTTGTGAAAGCCACTGTGAGGCTCACGACGGCAGAGCTTCACTGGAGAAGATGTCGGCGGTGCCAGGAAACACCGGGGAGAGAAGGAGAAGAAGAAAGGGTGGTGTAGTGGACCAGAACGAAGAAGAAAAGGGATTCGGAGGGTTTTGGCGCGACAGGGTTTTCTTTTGAATTTTTACCCAGATAGACGCCTGTGTGTACGCACAAGGGTCTATGCGTATGCACAACAGGTGAAAATACAGAGGATGCAGATGCACAAGAGTGTGCGAGTGCTCCCAACAGGAAGGGTGATAGCGAGTGTGCATACGCACAAGGCAGTGCGTGCACACAAAAAGCAAAACTTTTTTTTGAAGAAGGGTCATGTGTGCGTACGCACACACTAGCGTGCGTATGCACAAAGAGAAAAAGAGCTGGGGTGCGAACGCACAAGCAGGTGCAAACACTCCCGGCAAAGGGTGTGAAAACAAGTGTGCATACGCACAAATGAGTGCATACGCATAGATGATAAAAACTGGGGGAAGTGTGCGTATGCACAGGTGTGTGCGTACGCACAATGCTCTGTTTCTCCAAAAATTTTAAAAGTTATAAGGCATCAAACATGATATCAATCAAAGGTTTTCATCCCCAAAACATATTATTCATCAAAAACACATGATAAAAACTAAAATGCATTAAACCACGCGTAGAATTCAATTAAACTAAATCAACTAAAAGAAACAAATTTCAATGAGCAAAATCTAAAAGGAAAGAGGAGTTAGAAGGGTGTTACCATGGTGGTGTGTCTCTCACCTAGAACTTTGGTTTAAAGTCTTTAAGTTGGACTTTTTGAGTGAAGCTTGTGTCAAGGTGGCTTATGCTTCCACTCATCCTTGAGTTGCCACCCATGTTTGCTCTTCCAAAATCCTCCGGGATCCCATATTCTAGTTTTTCAATCATCCTCTTGTTGATCTTTGCTCTTGCATTTGGATGAACAAACTTCCAAATCACCTTTGAAACATCCCAACACTTTCCAAAATTCACTCAATTGCACTTTGCACCACCCTTCCACTCCAAATCTTGGATTGGCTTCTTTGATAAGCTTTGGATTCTTGTGGCAACCGACATCCGATCCTTCACTATTTAACACTCTAAAATGGATCTTAAGTTGGTGATCCATTTCCAAGATAAAAAATTGATGTGGGCCTATGAAGCTCATTAAAGAAATTGTTACCCACTCAAATTGCTCTTGGAATGGAGTCATTCTCTTGGACTCTTTCATGAATACTTTCACTTCTTGGGTGTCGACCTCTTCATCACCACCCTTTTCTAGCTCTTCCTCACCAACCTCTTCGAAGTTTTTCCCACTATCATTCAATCCATACTTAGAAGGTTGTGTGAAGTCTACTTCCATATCTCTATCAAACTCAAATGAGAAAGGTTCATCAAGATCATTGAGAGGATTAACCAAGGTGGACAAAAAATCATTGATGATAAAATCCACTTCTTGATCAGTTTTCCTCAATTCTCCATTTATCTCTTCTGGTTCAATTGTTTTACCTTTCTCCTCTTGTGACTCGAGCCTTAACTCTACTTCTTCTCTCTTAGAATCCATGTTCTCCTCCTCACTACACTCCTTAGTTGATCCTCCATATTTCTCAAGGGGGATGCCTTGATTGCTTGAGCGTAGTAGGGCTAAGCGATTCACCACTTCGGCTATGGTAGCCATGAACTTTCCTTGCCTCTTTTGGAATTTTCCTTGTTCTTGGAGAAAGACTTGAAGGTCTTGTTATTCTTGGGGCAAGGGTTGGAGAACTTCATATTTAGGTGAAAGGGAGGGTTCAATGGTTGGGAAAAAGTTTGTATAGTTAGAAGGTGTGTTATGTGGGTGAGTGTATTGAGGTGGTGTGTAACGAGGTGATGGTTCATATGGTTGGTGACAATGTATATAAACATTCGAATTCTATGGAGGTGGATGGTGTGGTGCTTGAAGGTTTGGTGGTTGAGGATTGTGTAGAGGGTATCGTTTATATCTTCGGGTTTGGTATACACATTGGGGAGGGTTTGGCTTATTATAACATGGGGGAGGTGGTTGCCATGAGTGTTGCTCATATGCATACGGTTTCTCCCTCAATTGATTCTCCCACTCCATGATGCAATCCAAATTTGAAGTCATCATATCCTACAATATGATCACAACCAAGCTCCAAGCAACAAGGGTGATAACTTATAGAGAAAGTAGAAAATAAAAGCAAAAGACATCAATAAACAAGAAAAATAAACACCTAAGTATAAACAAAAACAACCAAGCAACCAAAAAGTACGCTATTTACACTATTGACATATTTACAACAACCAAAAATATGACACCAATTGCATAAGTCTCCAGCAACACCAAAAACTTGATAAAGACGAAATTGTGCCGGTTCAGAAATTTAGACAAAACAATTCCGTTGATAGTATAGTTTAAATCGGCAATCGAATCTCCAACATCAAAGTTTAAAATATAAGTTGTCACAAAGCAAACCAATATCAAAAAGACTGAGAGTATTGAACCTCGGATTGTTCTCCCTAGGAATTGCAATGAAGTGCTCAATTATTGGCTATGAGGAAGAGGGATTTTTTATGCCAATTGGCAAGAAAATTAAAGTGCAAGGAATTAAACAAGCATGCAAGGAATTAAATAAAAAGCAATTAAAGCAACAAAAATGGAATTCAAAGTGGCAAAAAGAAACTCTTGGCAAGGGTTGGGAATTAAGGATTCATATCCTAATCATAAACTACAAACATGGTAATTGCATAGAATTAATCCCAATTAGTCAATCCTAACATCGAGAATAAGTCAAAAGCGCATAATTGATCTTAATCCACAAGTCCTAATCAACTCACTAATTAACTTAGTGAAAGAATAGTGTTAGTGGAAGCCAAACCAACTAACAATCCTAACACAATATGGAATGGACATCTATGACTCGAGTCACCTAATTATCCAATTTCAAGTTAAGAGTGTGAAAAACTATGCAAAAATTATAAGAGACATTTTATCAAACACCTAGCATGCATAAAAGAGAAATAATGATAAATTGCCATGAAAATAAAATCTACACTATCAATTACATAATAATAATAATAATAATAATAATAATAATAATAATAATAATAATAATAATAATAACTCAAACAAGCATTAAAGAAAGAAAAAGTATCAAAATTACATTAATGAAACCAAAATTGACAAGTGTTCATAAACTAAATAAAGTGGCAAAATTGAGAAAATAACAAAAAAAATTAAGAAGATGAAGGCAAGAAAACATGAAAACATAAATGAAACTATACTAAAATAAGAATTAAAGAAAAAAATTAAAAAGAAATTAAACTAAGAACCTAAATTCTAGAGAGAAGAGGAAACTTCTCTCTCTAGAGAAACTAGCCTAAAACATGTTAAAATCTTAATCTAATTGCTCCCTCCTTCATCCCTCTTTAATTTGGCTTGAAATAATTTCAAAAATGAGTTGAATTAGGCTTAGAAATCCCTAAAAATCGCCCCAGCGTGTTGCAATTAATGAGCTCACTTGCCTGCACTCGTGCGTACGCACAACCTATCATGTATATGCACGGTTGCATATCTTCAAAATGTGCGTACATATGGATGCTGAAAGCTTCCAAACTCCATTTCTTTGTGATTTCTTCTTTTTTGCATGCTTTTTCCTTATTTCTTCAATCATACTTGCCTTAAAAACCTAAAATTACTCAACAAATATATCAAGACATCAAATGGAATTAAAGTGAATAAAATTTAGTAATTATAAGACCTAAAAAGTATATTTTCACTTTCAAACACAATTTAAAAAAAATCATAAAATTATACTATTTTAATAGATAAATACAAAAAAAATCAATAAAATCCATTTAACTAAACCAAATAAATACTATAAAATGTGAATTTATCAATCGAGCCAATTTGTTAATTTGCTCGTTATAGGTTGGAAAAAGAACTCTTGAAATTAACGCTTGTTGGTTGGTAATTCGGAATTACCTCTCGATTTAATTGGGAATTTAATGTAGATATTGTATATAATAATTTTCTTATTTATCATAAAATTTTATGGTAGTAGCTTCATGTACATTTGATGTTCTGTTTTGGTTAGTGTTTTGCTTTATGGTTGTGTTAGTTATTTATTTTTTTTTTTTCTTGCAAATGCTTTTCCCGCTTAACAGTTAGGTAGGAATAGTTTAAGAGAGACGTGATTCTGGTTTGATTTTCTTATTGATCATTGTGCATGGGTTTCGGATAATCTATACGAGTCCTGCTTGCAAATTAAAGCACGGTTTTAATATGTTAAAAATAATATTTTAATATTATTTTGTCGAGTAATAATGTAATATAAAATAATTTAATTATTTTGTATTTTGTAATTAAAATTAAATAATATTTTAATATACATTTTTTAATATTATAAAAATTTTACTGCATAATAATTTATCTTAATAAATAAAAATACTATTGTATGTATTTATATGCTTTAAATTTATTTATTTAAAAATAAAAAATTATACTTATCATTTTTAAAATATTATATATTAAATATGTTTATATATGTATGTATTAATATGTTTTATATTTATAAAGTCTATTAATATTTTTATAATATTTTTTATTTTCTAATAAAACTAATGATTTTTAAAAAAATGGTGTATCTAATACTTACTGTTATAAAATAACCAAATAAATAAATAAGAAAGATGTAACAAATAAAATAAAAAAAATATAATTAGAGAAAGAGAGAGAGAAAAGAGTGTTTTATTGCTTTTGTATTTTCTTGTCTTAGATCATACTTTCATAGGCATATATAAGTTTGCTTTTCAAACCACATTTATTTTGCTTCATTCTAAGGACTTGTTCCTTTCAACATAGAAAATGAGTTGCCCATAAATGGACATCCATTCTTATTCTATCCTAGTTATAACACTCTTTTTGAATGTCCATTTAGGATTATACCTCGTTAAAACCTTAATAAAGAAAAACCCAATGGGAAAAAACTTTAGTGAAGGAAAAAGAGTACAATATCCTTTGTGATAGAGACTGCCTCATTAAAAACCTTGTCAAGAAAAACCTAATGAGAAAAAACCTGACCAAGGGAAAAAGAGTATAGTCTCCCCTTCTTGCCGACATCATTTAATGTCTCAAAATCGACGCATCCCAATCTCATGTACCAATCTTTCAAAGGAGGATTTTGGGAGTGACTTTGTAAATAAATCTGGCAGATTATCACTTGAGCGGATCTGTTGGACATCCAATTGTCCCTTGATTTTAAAGATCATGAGTGAAGAAGAATTTGGGAGAAATATGCTTTGTTCTATCACCTTTGATATATCCGCCTTTAAGTTGAGTAATGCATGCTGTATTATCTTCAAACAGGACAGTTGGAGCTATTTTATGGTCAATCAGTCCACATGATGACAGAATATATTGGATCAAACTCCTGAGCCAAAAACACTCGCGACTAGCTTTATGTATCGCGAGTATTTCAGCATGATTAGAGGAGGTTGCTGCTATCATCTATTTTGTGGACCTCCGTGATATAGCTGTACCACCATATGTGAATAGATATCCTGTTTGAGATCTCCTTTTATGTGGATCAGACATGTATCCAGCATCTGCATAGCCAACTAATTGTGACTTGGATCCATAGGGATAAAACAATCCCATATCAACCGTTTCATGAAGATATCGAAAGATTTGTTTGACTCCACTCCAATGTCTTCTGGTTAGAAAGGAACTATATCCTATTAGTAAATTCACAGCAAATGATATATTGGGTCGTGTATTATTAGCAAGATACATTAGCGCTCCAATGGCACTAAGATATGGTACTTCAGGACCAAGAATATCTTCATTCTCTTCTTTAGGATGGAATTGATCCTTCTCCACATCCAAAGATCTTACGATCATTGGGGTACTCAAGGGATGTGACTTATCCATATAAAATCTTTTCAAGATCTTTTCTGTGTATGTCGTTTGATGAATAAAGATCCCATTTTTTGTATGCTCGATTTGCGGGCCGAGACAAAATTTAGTCTTTCCAAGATCTTTCATCTCAAACTCTTCTTTTAGAGTTTTTATAATTGTTGCAATCTCTTCAGGAGTTCCAATGATATTTAAATCAGCAACGTACACAGCAATTATAATGAATCCAGATGCAGTTTTCTTTATGAAAACACACGGACATATATCATCATTTTTTAATCCATTTTTGGCTAAATACTCAGTAAGACGATTATACTACATTCGTCCAGATTGCTTTAGACCATATAAAGATCTTTGTAATTTAACTGAGTATAACCCTTACGAATATTCATTGCATAGTTTAGATATCTTCAGTCCTTCAGGAACTTTTATATAGATATCACGATCTAATGAGCCGTATAAATAGGCTGTTACCACATCCATTAAATGCATATGCAGTTTATGATATGCAGATAAACTGACCAAATAACGCAATATTATCGCATCCACTACAGGGGAATACGTTTCTTCATAATCTATATCGGGCCTTTGTGAAAAATCTTGTGCCACAAGTCGGGCTTTGTAGCGCACAACTTTATTTTTCTCATTTCATTTTCTCACAAATACCCATCGGTATCCAACAGGTTTTACATCTTCTGGTGTACGGACTACAGGTCCGAAGACTTCACGTTTTGCAAGTGAGTTTAATTCAGCGTTCATGGCTTCTTTCCATTTTGGGCAATCATTCTTTTGTCGACATTCTTCGACTGATCTTGGCTCAAGATCCTTACTTTCATGCATGATATTTAATGCCACATTATATGCAAATATTTCATTGACAATTGTCTTATTTCGGTCCCATTTCTTTCCTGTAAAGACATAATTTATCGAGATCTCACCATTTTCACAATTTTCAGGTACCTAAACGTCTTCTGGCATTAAAACTATATCAGAATTTTGGACAACTGCAGGTGTCTCTACTATGTCTTTTTCAACAGGAATCGTATTTATCTCTTTTCTTTTTCAATGATTTTTATCTTTTTCAACAGGAATCGATAGGCCTGCCACGCTTCTGGTGTGAATTTGCTTCAGTGGCTACTTGTCCTACTGGGACATCAATTCGAATTAGGGCATTTTCTGGGGCATTTTCCGCTGGTATATATGACTTGGTTATCCTCTTTGTATCAGAAAATGCATCAGGCAATTCATTTATTATTCTTTGTAAATGTATAATCTTTTGAACTTCTAGTTCACATTGCCCTGATTGAGGATCTAAATGCATCAAGGATGATGCATTCCAATTAAGTTCCTTTTTAGGAAGATTATTCTCTCCCCATAATGTTGAAAATTTTGATTCATCAAAATGACAATACGCAAGCCAGGATTTGAATACATCTCCAATTTGTATCTCAAGATACCTCACTATAGAGGGAGAATCATATCCAACATATATTTCCAATTTTCTTTGGGGTCCCATTTTGGTGCGATTAAGTGGTGCAATAGAAACATATAGGTAGCGTTTGTTTGTAGAGACACGACGGAACAGGACACTAAGACAAAGACAATAGGACAGAGACATTAAAAATTATGTTTTGTGTATCGTGTTTGGATACGATGGATATGACACTAATGTAATGTCCAGTATTATGTTTGGATACACATGGACAAGACTAAAATATTATATGAAATGACTAAAATAGCCATGTGATTCCAAAATTTCTAGTATAAACTAGTTTAATAAAGAATGAGAGTACATAGGAGTACAGACAGTAGGAACTTGAAAAAAATATTTGAAGCAGTCAAAAATTTTAATAAAAAATTATATAATAGTATTTATATTAAAATAAAATTTATAAATATAATTATTTTCTTTTTAAATTTATTATTAATATGTAGAAATACATATGGTTAATATTAACAAAAAAAATAAATCTGAGTTTGATTAATAAAAAATTTCGTTTAGGTTAATAAGCCAAATTAATTTTAAATACAAAATCACTTTTACAAAAAAATCCATTTTTACATGGAAAAAAATTAATTTTTCATATAAAAATCTATTTTTATTTAGAAAACTATTTTTTTTTATCTAAAATTTTATTTTTCTTTTCAAAAAATTAATTTTTCTTTAAATTATATAAAATCAATAACAATTTATAAATTATTTTTTAGCATTTTAAAATATCAATTTTATTTTTATAATATTTATCTTTTAAAAGTCTCAAGACTAATTATTTTTGTTATTATTTTTATTACAAATCAAATAATATAATATAAGGTTAAAATGATGTTGAAGTAAGAATGATAAGAAAAAAGAAATTAGTCAGTCCAATAAAAATTTCTATAAAAAAGAGAAAGTACCTAAAGAAAAAAAGAGAAAGAAGGAAAACGTAGAAATAGAAAAAGAGCATGGAGAAAAAAAAAAGTACTTTCTGAGAACAACGCAAAATAGAAAAAATAAGAAGGGGTAACAGTGGAATAATAAAAAATAGCACCATGGACAAAAAAGAAAAAAATTCATAAAAACAGTCTGTGTCCCTCTTCCAAATCCCGTGTCCATCATTGTCCTTCGTAAAAGAGTGGACACAAAAGTATATAAAACTGTCCCAAAGATAATATGTTCAGTGTCCATGTCTTTGCTTCCAAACGCTTTTTAAAGATGTGCTGTCCATATCTCTGTGTCCTGTCTCCAAAAACAAACGCTACCATATTGCACACCCAAATATTCTGAAATGGGAAATATTTGGCTACTGGGCAAATGCTAATTTCATATGAGAGAGCTGATGGTAACTCGTTGGCCTTAAACGAATAAGTGCTGCAGCATTTAAAATAGCATGCCCCAAATCGAGGTTGGGAGATTTGTTCTCATAAGTAAGGGTCTAGCAATCAATTAGAGGCATTTAATAAGTGATTCTGTTAACCCATTTTGTGTGTGAACATGAGCTATTGGATGTTTAACACTTATTCCATTAGGCATACAATAAGCATCAAAAGCGTGGGAAGTAAATTCACCAACATTATCAAGACAAATTGCTTTGATTGGATTTTCTAAAAATTGTGCTTTTAATCGAATAATTTGAGCCAGTAATCTCACAAACGCCAGGTTGCGAGAAGACAATAAGCACACGTGTGACCATCTCGAAGATGCGTCTTATTAGGACCATAAAATATCTAAAAGATCCACATGGTGGATGAATAGGTCCACATATATCGCCTTGAATCCTTTCTAGGAATTCAGGGGACTCAAATCCAATCTTTATTAGTGATGGCCTTAAAATTAACTTCCCTTGAGAACATGCAGCACAACAAAATTCACTAGATTTAAGAATCTTCTGGTTCTTTAGTGAATGTCCATGGGAGTTTTCAATAATTCTCCGCATCATGGTTGTTCCCAGATGACCTAATCGGTCGTACCAAGTAATGAATTCATTTGGGCTGGTAAACTTCTGGTTTACAGTGGCATGTGATTCAATTGTAGTAATCTTGGTATAATATAACCTAGATGAAAGTAAGGATAATTTTTCTAATATAACCTTTTTATTTAAATCATGAGTTGTGATACATAAATACTCATGATTTCCCTCATTCATTGTTTCAATATGATATCCATTTCGGCGAATATCTTTAAAACTCAACAAGTTCCTCAGAGACTTGGTAGATAATAGTGCATTTTTTAATACAAATTTGGTTCCTCCAGAAAACAAATTTATAGCTCTTCTGGAGCCTTCTATCACATTGTCCGAGCCAATAATAGTATTAACATACTCTTCTTTTGGTACAAGATGGATAAAATATATATTACTTTTAAGAATAGTGTGTGAACTTGCACTATCCGCAAGGAAAATATCTTCACAATATGTCCTTGCTATTTTTTTCAAAAACAAATAATAAAAATAATAATAAAATAAGTAAAAGTACATGCATAGTAAAATTATTCACATGAATACTTAACAAACACACATATTAAACTATTTCGTCATTGATCAAATGGCCAATATTTCCTTCAAGATCCTCAAAGAAATTAGATACATCATAATGAGTGGTGGAATTTTCATAATTTGAAACAAAATTTGTTTTCTTTTCTTTGCCATCCCTTTTCAAGGATGCTTGATGGTGCACGAAATTGTGATCTCTAATAATGGCATTCAACTTGGTGTGCGCATCTACTAACTCAGCACTTTCTTCACAACTTCGCACAACTAACCAGCAAGTGCACTGGGTCGTCCAAGTAATAAACCTTACGTGAGTAAGGGTCGATCCCACGGAGATTGTTGGTATTAAGCAAGCTATGGTCATCTTGTAAATCTCAGTTAGGCGGATAATAAATGGTTATGGAGATTTCGAATAATAATAATAAATAAATAGAAAATAAAGATATAAATACTTATGTAAATTATTGGTGAGAATTTCAAATAAGTGTATAGAGATGCTTTGTCCCAGTTGGATCTCTGCTTTCCTACTGCCTTCCTTCAATCCTTCTTACTCCTTTCCATGGCAAGCTGTATGTAGGGCATCACTGTTGTCAATGGCTACATCCCATCCTCTCAGTGAAAACGGTCCAAATGCTCTTATCACAGCACGGCTAATCATCTGTTGATTCTCAATCATGTTGGAATAGAATCCATTGATTCTTTTGCGTTTGTCATCACGCCCAACAATCGCGAGTTTGAAGCTCGTCACAGTCATTCAATCCCTGAATCCTACTCGGAATACCACAGACAAGGTTTAGACTTTCCGGATTCTCATGAATGCCGCCATCAATTCTAGCTTATACCACGAAGATTCTGATTAAGGAATCCAAGAGATATGCGTTCGGTCTAAGGTAGAACGGAAGTGGTTGTCAGTCACACGTTCATAAGTGAGAATGATGATGAGTGTCACGGATCATCACATTCATCATGGTGAAGTGCAACGAATATCTTAGAACAGGAATAAACTGAATTGAATAGAAAATAGTAGTAATTGCATTGAAACTCGAGGTACATCAGAGCTCCACACCCTTAATCTATGGTGTGTAGAAACTCCACCGTTGAAAATACATAAGTGATGGTCCAGGCATGGCCGAATGGCCAGCCCCCATGAACGTGATCAAAGGATCATAAGGTAATCCAAAAATAATCCAAAGATGTCTAATACAAATAGTAAAATATCCTATTTATACTAGACTAACTACTAGGGTTTACAGAAATACGTAATTGATGCAGAAATCCACTTCCGGGACCCACTTGGTGTGTGCTTGGGCTGAGCTTGAGCTTTACACATGCAGAGGCTTCTTTTGGAGTTGAACGCCAAGTTGTAACGTGTTTTTAGCGTTTAACTCTGGTTCGTGACGTGTTTCTGGCGTTTGACTCCAGAATGCAGCATGGAACTAGCGTTGAGTGCCAGTTTACGTCATTTAATCTCGAATAAAGTATGGACTATTATATATTGCTGGAAAGCTCTAGATGTCTACTTTCCAACACCGTTAAGAGCGCGCCATTTGGAGTTATGTAGCTCCAGAAAATCCATTTCGAGTGCAGGGAGGTCAGATTCCAACAGCATCAGCAGTCCTTTGTCAGTCTTCTTATCAGAGTTTTGCTCAGGTCCCTCAATTTCAGCCAGAAAATATCTGAAATCACAGAAAAACACACAAACTCATAGTAAAGTCTAGAAATGTAAATTTAGCATAAAAACTAATGAAAACATCCCTAAAAGTAGCTGGATCCTACTAGAAACTATCTAAAAACAATGCCAAAAAGCGTATAAATTATCCGCTCATCACTTGATAAAGATCAACTAGGTGCCTTAGGGTACGATAGGCACGTGACCAATGGCTCTTTCCACTACAACGAAAGTATTTATCTTCATTTGATTTACTTTGCCCATTGTTTCTTTCTTTATCCCACTTCTGGTGAGATCCTTTGTGAACATAATTCCTTTTTCTTCCATAATTTTTCTCGTTATTAAAACTTTACCATTTACCTCTTCTAAGGTAATGATTTTTCGCATTTTCTTCAGGAAATGGGCGGCAGCAACTGGGCGCGCTTCATGATTTCTCAAAAGTAACTCATTGTTGCGTTCAGCAACAAGAAGGCAAGAAATTAACTCAGAATATTTTGAAATTCTTTTTCTCGATAATGCTGCTGCAGGAGCACATTCGAGGCATGGAAGGTCAAGAAAATTTTCTCTAACATATCAGGCTTGAGGAAATATCACCGTCTTTTTATGATTATACCTTTTTTCAAGGTCTTTCCACAGATCTGCAGGATCCTTTAATGTCATATATTCATTTTTCAATCATACGTCAAGATGATGTCGAAGGAAAATCATGGCTTTGACTATATCCTTCTAGGATGTATTATTTTCAGCCTTAATGGTATCTCCAAGATCCATTGAATCAAGATGGATTTTAGCATCTAACGTCCATGATATATAATTGTTTCCAAATATATCAAAAGCATTATATTCAAGATGAGAGAGTTTCAACATAATGAAAATTTGTTACCTGGAGTCTTCCTAAAATTTTGTTAGAGCTTCATGCTGATAACGTATTATAAAATAACTAAATAAATAAACAAGGAAGAGGTAACAAATAAAATAAAATAAATATAATTAGAGAAAGAGAGAGAAGAGTGTTTTATTACTTTTTGTATTTTTTTGTCTCAGATCATATTTTTATAGGCATACATAGGTTTATTTTTCAAACCACGTTTATTTTGCTTCATCTTAAGAATTTGTTCCTTTCAACATAGAAAATGAATTGCCCATAAATAAACATCCATTCTTATCCTATCCTAATCACAACACTTACAAAATTATTGAGCTATTTTAGATGTACTTATATTATATTATATATATATATATATATATATATATATATATATATATATATATATATATATATATATATATATATATATATGAAGTTGTTATATGGTGTCTATAATAAATGTTTTTCAATTTTATTTGAAAATAGTGCAGTGGCATATAGTTAGTGAAGTTAATTTTCAAAGTCAACTCTAACAATGTCTCTACCGTAATGTCAAATAACAACTTAACAGACATAAAAGAATAGCAACAAAAACAAAGAAAAAACATTAGTCGGATAGACGGATACATTAGCCTGCTATACTTTAATATATATTCAATTATTTAAGTTTGGATTGTGGAGATCAGATTTGGTTTTGAAAAGGATATCTTACAGAAAATCATATATCCTGTCCAACAATAATAATGATAAAAAAAATAAAACGTTATACATATTAGAAGAGACACAAAAATAACTAATTAAGAGGACCGAATTCTCTAATTCTTATACTATGTTATACACCGCTGTACTATCCCTAATCCTAAACATTAAACAACACTAAACTCTTATTAAGTTATTAGTTAAGACCTAATATGAGTAAGATGTCAATGTTATTGGCCTTAGACACACTTTAATTCTACTGTATTGACATTTAAATTTATTTAATTTCTTTAATTATGATCAAGTCAGTTTAACACTTAATATTTAATAAGAAAGCTATAATAATACAAGAAAAGAAAGTTTTTGATAAAAATAATATTTTATTACTCAAGTATTTGTTATAAATGACTTATATATTTACAATTTAAATTGTTGTTCCTGTATACAGCCATTTATCTCTTCAATGAACGACTATGATTTAATCTAATCAATGGTTTAGATAGAGTATCTAGAACTTTTATTATAAATATTTAACATATAAGATTTCTCTAAATACTTCTAAATTATTCTTCACTACTCTTCATACTTCTGTATATATCCAAATTTTTCTAGAAAACTCTATGACCTTCCAGAGTCTTCTAAAACTTTCTAGGATATTTAAAGACCTTCCAGGACATTCTAGACTCATCCAAAGTATTCTCAAAAACTCCATAATACAGTACAAATATTGTTAAATGTAATATCCTAAAATTTACCGTGATATTCTTCCTCACCTATTGTGCAGAAGTTCTCGTTGCGTTTTGTTCTAGTGCTCTAGGTATTCTTAAAATTGCCACAAATCTTCAGAGTTTTCCAACTAACCTCTATTATTAGGATTCATTTCTATTTGATCAAGTATTAAATATTTTTGTAGTACTCCTCTTTGAATCAAAACCCGATTAGTTAGGATTTTTTTGATCTCTTTATTAAATGGTCTAATCACCACAGGTGGAGCACGACTTGAGTCATCTCTACTCAGTTCATCTTGGTCCTCATGATATGACTTAAGCATACTCACATGAAAGACTGAATGAATCTTCATAGAGGGAGTGAATTGTACTTTATAAGATACCTTGCCAACATGTCCAATGATCTCAAATGACCTTTCATATTTGCATATTAAGCCTTATGAACTTTACAAAAGGTTTTGAATTATTGTGGAAGAAGTTTAATGATTACCTTATTTCCCAATGGATAACTAGCATGCCTCCTCTTTTTATCTACCCATTTCTTCATCCTCTTAGCGGCTTTGTTAAGATAATTAAGAACGTATAACATCTGCTTGTTCTTCCCAAGACTTAACCATGTGATAAGCTCCAGGGATCTTCTCTAAGTAAGAGGAAGAAAGAGAGTGTTGTGTAAGCAGTTGTTGTCCAGTCACAATCTTGATTGGACTTTTTCCTGTGGATTCGCTCTTTTGTAGATTATATGAGAACTGAGCAATGTCCAAAAATTTTGTCCAATCCTTCTGATTAGCGCTAACAAAATGTCTTAAGTAACACTCGAGTAAGGCATTCACTCTCTCAGTTTACCCATCAGTTTGAGGATGAAAACTAGTTAAGAAGTGAAGCTTTGATCTAAGAAGTTTGAATATCTTTATCCATAATCGTCTTGTGAAGCATAAATCTCGATCATTGATGATGCTCTTAGGTAATCCTAAATATTTCACAAAAATCTTAAAGAATAGTCATACGGCTTCCTCTATAGTACAATCAATAAGGGCTAGTATAAAAGTATCATACTTCGATAATCGATGCACTATGACAAGGATAGATCCAAACCCGTCGAACTTTGGTAAGATAGAGATGAAATCTAGAGAGACACTTTCTGACAGTCGCTCAAGCGGAGGTAGAGGTTCCAACAACCCACTTGGTGCCTTGTTTTCAATCTTTTCTTATTGACACACAAAACAAATCTTCACATAAATCTCCACTTCATGTAGAATTTGAGACCAATAATAGGAAGACTCAATGAGTACCAATTTTTATCGTTGGTCTTAGTGACCATCCCACTTGGTGTCGTGACATTTCTTCACCAATTTTCTCCTCATATTTTTTTACTTAAGAATGTATAATCATCTTTATTTTTTATAGAGAAGGTTATCCTCTAGCAAAAATCTTTTGGTCTTATCTTTTCTAGACAAATCTAACAATTTCTTGACTAATAGGTCATGTGCAACCATCTTTGATGATACGCACAATATCTCTTTTGACTATGGAAATAGTTATCAACTTAGCCTTGCAGCTTAATGCATCTGCTATCACTTTAGTCTTGCCTAGCTTGTACTAAAATTATAAATCAAACTCAGCTAAGAAATCTTGTTACGTAGTTTGTATGGGGCTTAACTTCTTCTGAGTTTGGAAGTAGCTTGTAGCCACATTATTTGTCTTGACGATGAAGTGTGAACCAAATAAGTAGTGGCGCCAAGTTCTCAAATAAAGCACCACTGCAATCATCTCCTTTCTCAAATAAACCAAAAAAATGTCTTTCTTGCATTAGAACCCCTCCAATAGCATAGTTAGAAGCATCAGTGTGGACTTTAAAAACCTTTAAGTAGTCGAGCAATGCCAATATTGGTCCTTCAGTGATAGCAGGCTTCGATTCATCAAAGACTTTCTAACACTCCTCTAACCATTCTCAAGATTAATTCTTCTTGAGAAGATCGGTTAACAGTGAAGCCTTGGCAGAGTATGCTTTGATAAACTTTCGATAGTAATTAGTCAACCCAAGGAATGACCTCAATTTAGATACCTTGTTTGGTGGCTCCCATTTTTTGATAGCCTTCAACATTTCTTGATCTTTGCAGAGAGTTTTATCTCTTATGATGAGTCCCAAGAAGTGGGCATTGTCCTTTATGAAGGAACACTTTTCTTTCTTTACATATAGGTTATTCTTTTGCAAGATCTTAAATACAGTTTATATGTGTTCTACATGTTTTTCCAAAGTATTGCTATACATAATAATGTCATCCAAGTAGATCACTTAAAAGTAAGGTCGAAAGATCTCATTTATCAATGTATAAAAGGTCACAGGAGCATTATTTAAGGTAAAAGGCACTAGGTACGATCCATATCTGATGACACACGTGGTCTTAGGCTCATCACCATTGGCAATCCTCACTTGGTGATATCCTGACTTCAAATCCAGCTTTGAAAACCATTTGGCTCTACAAGTTAATCAAATAAATTGACTATCAAAGGAATGGAGTATTTGTTCTTGATGGGTTATCTTTTTAGTGCTCAATAGTCGAGGCATAGATCCTTGTGTTGTTTCTTTAGCTCGTAAAATTCTAGGAGTGCCATCCTATAAGGTGCTGAGGTAGGCGGCATTGTTCTTGAGTCTAACTCAATCTTTGATCCACCTTTCTCCTATGTGGTTGTTGTTTTGACAACTCGGGAGATATCACAATTTTATCTTCTATTATGAAGGATGATGGAGAGGTATCGTAGTAATAAAAGGAATCTACATATGGTGTTTATTGATTTGGAAAAAGCGTATGATAGGGTGCCAAGGGAGGTCTTATGGAAGGTTTTAGAAAAGAGGAGGGTAAGGATCGCATATATTCATACAATTAAAGACATGAATGATAGTGCCACAACTAGTGTGAAGACTCAAGGTGGTGTAACAGAAGAATTTCCTATTGGTATAGGATTACACCAAGGATCATCCTTAAGTCCATACCTTTTCACATTAGTCTTGGAAGTACTCACATTGCACATCCAAGAGCCTATACCATGGTGCATGCTTTTTGTCGATGATATCGTCCTTATGGGAGAGTCAAGGGAAGACCTAAATAAGAAGTTGGACTTATGGAGAGAAGGTCTAGAAGTGTATGGTCTGTGCATAAGCCGTAGCAAGACAGAATATATGGAATGCAAGTTTAACCTGAGAAGAGAAAACCCTAATATAGAGGTGAAGTTTGGAGAAAACATCCTACGAAAAGTTAAAAGTTTTAAGTATCTTCGGTACATCATACAGGATAATGGAGAGATTGAACATGATGTAAATCATAGGATCCAAGCAGGTTGGTCAAAATAGCAGAGTGCATCTAGTTTTATATGCGATAAAAAAGTGCCTTTAAAACTTAAAGGTAAATTCTATCGCACCGCTATAAGACCGGCTATGCTTTATGGTACGGAGTGTTGGGCGGCTAAAGGGGAGCACGAACATAAGCTAAGTGTGTCAGAGATGAAGATGTTGAGATGGATGAGTGGTTATATGCGATTGGATAAAATAAGGAACGAATATATAAGGGAAAGAGTTGGAGTAGCACCCATTGTGGAAAAGATGGTTGAATCGCGTCTCAGGTGGTTTGGACATGTGAGAAGAAGACCAATAGAATACCCAGTCAGGAGGGTGGATGAGATGGAAGATGGACAAGGGGCAAAAGGTAGGGGAAGACCTAAGAAGATCATCCATGAGGTGGTCAAATGAGAACTACATGTAAACGGTCTCATCCTAGTGGGTCAAGGCTTTGTTGCTGTTGTTGTTGGATATTAACTCCTCTTGTAATAGAGTCAAATATGTCATCTCTCTCTTTTTGAACTCTTTCTTGAGTTGCATAGCGAAAAGTATCGGTGGTCTTTCAAATTTAGAGACTGCAAGGACCATGCATGGAGACCCTTTCTCCATGATACACAGTATGTCGTAGTATAGCATAGGAATTATATTTGTCTTTCTTTGCAAATTAAGCATGATGGTTATCTTAAAATCATCCATGGGTGCTACTAAAAAATCCATAAGACTCTTCTAAAAACCAAGAGTCATCTCAACCCCTTTTTTGCTACTCCCTTAAGAAGTTTACCCTTGGTATTATGGAACCATCCATTTTTTCAATAATATTTACCCCAAGCCTCTTTGCTTCATCAAGCATGATAAAGTTATGTGTAGCACCAGTGTCGATCATAGCCATAACGGGTTTTTCATTGATCAGCGCCTTGACATACATCAAGCATTTCTATTTTATAGGGCCTACCTTATTGCCCTTCACAGTATTCATAAGTTGGACAGATAGAACACATTTAGTCACCTATGACTGAGCCTCTCGTTCATCAGCAATAGATGCCAAAATTTCTAACTTGGGACAGTCCTTCATTTGGTGTGATCTCTTCCACACGAAGTATCCTACTTTGGACATGAAATATATCTTCTTTTTCTCGTACTTTTTTTTTCAAAGTACTTTCCTTCTTCTTTATTTGTGAAATTTTTTTCTTA
This sequence comes from Arachis hypogaea, assembly GCF_003086295.3. NCBI lineage: Eukaryota > Viridiplantae > Streptophyta > Magnoliopsida > Fabales > Fabaceae > Arachis > Arachis hypogaea. Next base: position 90,323,826 of record NC_092036.1, on the reverse strand, counting down.
TCTCTTCCACCTTTAGTAGAACTAGGCTTAGAAGATAACTGGGTTTAGAGTCTCTTCGATAATACTCGATGAGTAATTCAGCCACCTTAATGGCTTTATCAACATCCTTAACATTCCTTCTTTGTAATTCTTGCTTTGTCCAAGGTTGGAGTCCATCAATAAAAAAGAACAATTTATCTTCTAATGCTAAAATGAGAATTTGAAGCTTAAGAGTAGTGAATGATGCGTGAGCATCTTTCCTATCTTTTCCTAGTGAATTTGCATTCAATTTGTTGAGTTTAATCAAGAATTAATTATATTTTAGCCACCATGGATGCTACTTTGAGTCGTGCACAATTCTGTTTATTTTAGGTAGTGTTTGGATGGATTTGATGGAGTTTTTGCAGAAAAAGAGAAGGAAGCGAATGATGCTGTCAACCCTGACCTCTCTGCACTCTAACCTAAATAACTCGAGCTAAAGAGGTCCAATTGACATGCTTTCAGTGGCGTTGGAAAGCTAACTTTCAGAGCTTTCCAACGATGTATAATAGTTTATACTTCTTTTCCATCAACTCTGCAAGGGTGGCGCCTAACTTGAGGTTTCTCAAGTTAGGCGCCAAGATCAACTACAGACATGAAACCAAGGCAGCCAAGGCTGCGATCTCAAGTTAGGTGACAGGATAAGAGAAAGGCATCCAAGACACACTGCCAAGGCTGCGCCTAACTTGAGAAATCTCAAGTTAGGCATCAGACACAATATCAACACGCAAATTGGATTTGATGTCTTTAAGTTAGGCGCACTCCACATCTAAGTTAGGCGCAGCACTCAAGCATTCCATGCCATTCCTCACTGCACCCTTCAAGTTAGGAGCAGCCTTTTGCCAAGTTAGGCACCAATATTAATGAGACAAGTGATCCCCATTCATTCTCAAGGCTCACACGGGTTGTTTACTTTTAATTCTGATTAAACTGTATTTTATTTAAAAATAGGAAAAGATATTATTTAGTTTTAGGAGGTATAATTCACATTAATTAGGATTAGATATAAAAGGGAAAAGAACACCCTTTTGGGATCTTCTCTTCTCTTTTACCTCATTTCGCAATTTACAGTTTTTCGAAATCCTAGTTTTTTCTCTGAACCATGAGCAACTAAATCTCCACTGTTAAGGTTAGAAGCTCTGTCTATTGTATGGATTGATACTATTACTTTTCTATCTTAATTCATCTACTGATTTATATTTCAAGAATTATTTTCGTTTTTTATCTTATGAATTTGGGTGGAACGGAAGTATGACCCTTGTTCTAATTGAGTTCTTGTATAATTTGGAAAAGCTCTTTACTTAAACAACAGTTTGAAAATAATTTCTCCTAAATTTCTAATTATCTGGACTTAACGGGATACATGACATATAATTCTCTTATATTGGGTAATTAGGGTATCTGTGGTATATAAACTAGAATTAAACTTCACCCTCTAATTGAAATCAAGTGACCAAGGAATTGGCGATTGATGAAGGTTAGAGGAGACTAAAAAGGTCTAAGAAATTAAGGTTTAGTCACATATAGTTTGCCATGAATTGAATCTTGCATGATTAAAATAGTTAGTAAGAAAAGTCAATCTGGAAGATAGATATCTCTAAAACCTTAACTGTTTTCTTCATATATACTTCACCACAATTTACTGTTTGTTTTCTGACTTTCTGAATTACTGTTTGATGCATTTGAACTCTCAACACTCTTTCCTGTTTGTCCAACTAAGTAAATTAATCAACCATTGTGATTAGTCCATCAATCCTTGTGGGATCGGCCCTCATTCACTTGAGGTACTACTTGGTACGACCCGGTGCACTTGCCGGTCAGTTTGTGGATTATAAATTCCACACCAGTGAACTCCTTTACGTAATCGCTAATTATACTCTTGTGCTTAAACTCTCTCAACTTCTTCCTTGCTTTTTAGACTACATTCTCAAGTAAGAATTGTCTTTTCAGCTCTCATTTGAAATCTTTCCAAGTGGTTATGTGATGCGTAAGCATCTTTCCTATCATTTCCTAGTGAATTTGTGTATAAATTATTGAATTTAATAAGGAATTAATTATCTTTTAGCCAATAAAGATGCTACTTTGAGTCTTTTGCAATTTTGTTTATTTTAGGTAGTATTCGACTGGATTTGATGGAGTCTCAGCAGCACAAAAAGCAAAGGAGATGGCAGCGAGGAGTGATGCGCATGCGTGACTGACGCGTTCACGTGATTTGGAGATATCCATGGCGACGCGTGCGCGAGACTGACGCGTACGCGTGATTTAAAGATTTGAACAGCAACGCGTGCGCATGACTGACGCGTCCGCGTGACTCGGGAAAAAGACCATCGACGCGTACGCATGACTGATGCATACGCGTGACATGCGCCACGTGCAAAAAAAAATGTAGAAAAATTCTGGGGGCAATTTTTGGGCTGTTTTGACCTAGTTTCCAGCCCATAAAACACAGATTAGAAGCTGCAGAATGGACAAATCAAGTGGTCTCCACCCATCAGCTGAAGACTTGTTAATTAATTCAAATTTTAAATTCAAATATTATTTTTTAGGAAAAGATATGATTTTAGTTTTAGATATTAGATTTTAAATTATTAGGATTAGATATAAAAGGAATGCCAACAGGGTGATTCCAACACAACATTATCCCATTCTATACAAAATTTACATTCCGCATTCCATGAGCAACTAAACCTCCATTGTTAAGGTTAGGAGCTCTGTCTATTTGTATGGATTGATTTTATTGCTTTTTCTATTTTAATTCATGTATGGATTTATAATTTAAGAATTGTTTTCACTCTTCATCTTATGAATTTGGGTAGAACGGAAGTATGACCCTCTTTCTATTTGAGTTTTTGTAAAACTTGGAAAAGCCCTTTACTTGAACAACAGCTTGAAAACATAATCTTCTAAATTTTAATTATCTGGATTTAACGGGATACGTGACATATAATCCTTTTATTTTTGGGTAATTAGAGTTTTTGATCATGCAGCTTCTAATTGGAATTAATTGACCAAGGAATTGGCAGTTAATAAATTTTAGAGGAGACTAGAAAGGTCTAAGGAATTAGGGTCTAGTCACATATAGTTTGCCATAAATTAAATCTTGCATGATTAAAATAGTTAGTAAAAAAAGTTAATCCGGAAAAATAGATAACTCTGAAACCTTAACTATTTTCTCCATATTTTCTTCCCAATTTATTTACTTGCCTTCCTTCAATATTCTTTATATTGTTTAATGTCTTTTATATTGCCCAAACATTACTTTCTGTTTGCCTGACTAAGTCTATCACTCAATTATTGTTGCTTGATCCATCAATCCTCGTGGGATCGACCCTCACTCACCTGAGGTATTACTTGGTACGACCCGGTGCACTTGCCAGTTAGTTTGTGGGTTGTTAAATCACCGCACCAAGTTTTTGGCGCTGTTGCCAGGAATTGATAGTAATTAACAACTATTAGTTGTTTGATTGCTTAGATTAGGCGTTTTATTTTTAATTTTATTTAAATCCAATTTTTTTATATATTTTCGAAAAAAATAAAAATAAAAAATTTAAATAAATATTTTTTCTCTTTACACAAGTTATCTCAATGGGAATTCTCTACACTCTGACGTAGAGATTCCCATCTTCTCTTGTTTTTTGTTTGTTTATGCGCAGGAACAGAGACAAAGAACATCTCTTAGACTTTGATCCTGAACCTGAAAGGACTTTCAGGCGACGTTTACAACACGCAAGACTTTACAAGGCTGCAGAACCCACTATGGATCCTAATAATGCTGATAATACCAATGTGGCAAATCCAAATGGGGATGAGCAACAAAGAAGAGTGCTTGGCTCTTATTCTGCTCCTACTGCAGATCTTTATGGAAAAAGCATTGTGGTGCCTCCTATAGCTGCGAACAACTTTGGTTTGAAGCCACAACTGGTCACACTGGTGCAACAAAACTGTCAGTATCATGGTCTTCCCCACGAAGACCCAAATCAGTTTATCTTTAGTTTTCTACATATTTGTGATACTGTGAAGACAAATGGAGTGAACCTAGAGGTATACAAACTCATGCTCTTCCCGTTTGCCCTGAGGGATGGAGCAAAGCTATGGCTAGATTCCTGACCCAAGGAGAGTTTGGATACTTGGGACAAGGTTGTTACTGAGTTTCTTACTAAATTTTTCCCACCAAAGAAGCTGATTAAGCTTAGGGTGGAGGTTCATACCTTCAGACAGAAGGATGGTGAAACTCTGTATGAAGCTTGGGAGAGATACAAGCTACTGACTAGGCAATACCCTTCAGACATGTTCTCCAAATGGACACAACTAGACATCTTTTATGAAGGTTTGGTGAAATGTCCAAGATGTGCTTAGATAATTCTGCAGGAGGTTCATTGCACAAGAAGAAGACACCAGAGGAGACTATTGAGCATATTGAATTGGTTGCTAGCAACCAATACTTGTATTCATCTAACAGGAATCCTGTGAACTCTGAGACCTCTCAGAAGAGAGGCGTGTTGGAAGTAGAAACTCTTAATGCTCTTCTTGCTCAGAACAAGTTTATGTCTCAACAAATAAGTCTACTTACTCAACAGATGGGTGGCATGCAAGTCTCAACTATCAACACCCAAAAACCACCTCAAGAAGCCTCTTATGACATGACAGGTAATTTTGTGCAAAATGATAATTATGATTATGCTCAATTTTCTTCTGAACAGGTCAATTACATGGGGAGTGCTACTAGAAATCCCAACAATGATTCCTATTCTAAGACCTACAATCAGGGGTGGAGAAATCACCCAAATTTTAGGTGGAGAGAGCAACCTCAGAGGCCACAAAATTTTAATCATAATTCTCAGGGTGGTTTTCATCAGAATAATTTTAATAACCACCATTTTCAGTCATCTCAGCAAGTAACTTCTCAGCCCCAACAGAATAATGATTTGGAAGCAATAAAGATAAGTTTTAGACAGGAAACCAGACCATCAATCAATAACTTAGAGATTCAGATGGGTCAATTAGCCACAAAAGTTAATGAAATTGATCAAATGACCACTAATAGCCTTCCTGGTAATACAGTGGTGAATCCAAGAGAGGAATGCAAGGCTATCACCTTGATAAGTGGATAAGTGGCAAGTATGGAAGCACAAGTTGCCGAGGAGCCAGTTGAAAAAGATTGCAAGGTTATTCAACTGAGAAGTGGTAAAGTAGCTGGCTCTGAGACCAAAGTCAATGAAGAGTTAGTTGAAAAATAAGCTCCAAAGGAGAAGAAGGAAGAAGTAGAGCATGCCCCTCCAAAGCGTGCAGACAACCCATTCCCAGACTCTCTTGACACTCATCCTACATTGCCAAAGGCTCCTGAGTACAAGCCTAAGATACCATATCCTCAGAAACTTCAAAAGGAGACCAAGGACAAGTAGTTTTCAAAGTTCTTGGAAGTCTTCCGAAAGTTGCAAATCAATATTCCTTTTGCTGAGGTTTTTGAACAAATGCCTATGTATGTCAAGTTCATGAAAGAGCTGTTGTCAAAGAAGAAGCATTTAAAGGGAGATGAGACAGTAGTCCTGACTAAAGAATGTAGTGCTGTAATACAGAATAACTTGTCAAGGAAGATGTCAGATCCAGGGAACTTTCAAATTCCATGCACCATTGGGAGCACAACCTTTGAGAAAGCCCTATGTGATCTGGGGGCAAGCATAAATCTAATGCTCTTATCTGTGATGAAGAAGCTGCAAATCCAAGAGGCACAACCCACAAAGATAGCATTACAGATGGCAGACAAATCTATGAAGCCTGCATACGGATTAGTGGAGAATATCTTGGTCAAAGTGGGTAAGTTCTTCCTCCCAACAGACTTTGTGATTCTTGACACGGGGGAGGATGAGAATGCCTCTATAATTCTAGGAAGACCATTCCTAGCCACTGGAAGAGCTCTGATTGATGTAGAAGTGGGTGAATTAGTGCTCAGAGTGCATAATGAGCAACTGGTCTTTCATGTTTTCAAAGATGTACATTCATCAGGTGAAGAAGAGAGGTGCATGCAGACTGAGCTTATTGATCCAACCCTTCAAAAACCCCCTGATGATACACAACAGAATCTGCAGCTCAAACCTCCCTTGGCAACAATCAATAAAATTCCTCCTGACATCAAACCTAAGTTTGGTGTTGGGAATGCATCATCTACCAAGGAGGAGGTTCCCAAAAAGAAGAAAGTACCCATAGGATGGAGAAACAAAAAGATCCCCACTGAAGGTTTCTCCCCAGGAATGAAGGTGGTGTGGACCAGCAATCCAGCATGGGTTTATACAGTAATCAGAATCTTCTCTCTGGAGCATATTGAGCTACATTATGGAGACACAGGAAAGAATTTCAAAGTAAGGGATGAAGAGCTGAGCCCCTATGATCCTCCTCCTTAGAGGAGCTGACCGTCAAGCTAGTGGCGGTAAAGAAGCGCTTGTCGGGAGGCAAGCCGATAATTTCATATCCTTAGCTATTTTTTTTTGTAGTAGTAGTTTTCTAACTTATTTGATTTTTATTGAGTTCTTACTAATTTTCTGATCATGTAGCTATTTTAGAACAGAAATCAGACACTTCAACAAAAAAAAAAGAAGAGAATGAGAAGACCACCCGACGTGCAAGCGTCGTTGACACGTACGCGTCAGAGGGATGTGTGTGAAAAATAAAATTTAACAGAGAGTTGCGTGGGAGTGGCGCAGGAATAATTCCTTTCGCACAAACAAGCCCACACGTGTGCGTCATTGGTGATTTTTGCATTCTACGCCCGCGCGTCATCGACGCGTATGCGTGACTTTGAAAAATGGCGTAAATTATGTGTTTGGTCAGAGAGATGTGCTGGCTTGGGGCTAGAAGTGTGCTAGAAGCACAAAACTTATCCACGCGTACGCGTCTTTGATGTGAGCACATCATTTGCATGAATGGCCATCCACGCGTGCGCGTGAGCATCTTTCCTATTATTTCCTAGTGAATTTGCGTCTAAATTGTTGAAATTAATAAGGAATTAATTATCTTTTTGCCAATATAGATGCTACTTTGAGTCTTTTGCAATTTTGTTTATTTTAGGTAGCATTCGGCTGGATTTGATGGAGTCTCTGCAGCATAAGAAGCAAAGGAGATGGTAGTGAGGAGTGACGCACACCCGTGAATGACGCGTGCGCGTGATTTGGAGATATCTATGGCGACGTATGTGCGTGACTGATGCGTACGCGTGATTTAAAGATTTGAACAGCGACGCATCCGCGGGACTCGTAAAAAAGACTATCGACACGTACGCGTGACATGCGCCACGTGCAGAAAAACGCTCGGGGCGATTTCTGGGCTATTTTGACCCAGTTTCCAGCCCATAAAACACATATTAGAAGCTGCAGAATGAACAAATCAAGTGGTCCCCACCCATCAGCTGAAGACTTGTTAATTAATTCAAATTTTAAATTCAAATATTATTTTTGAGGAAAAGATATGATTTTAGTATTAGATATTAGATTTTAAATTATTAGGATTAGATATAAAAGGAATGCCAACAGGGTGATTCCAACACAACATTATCCCATTCTATACAAAATTTACATTCCGCATTCCATGAGCAACTAAACCTCCATTGTTAAGGTTAGGAGCTTTATCTATTTGTATGGATTGATTTTATAGCTTTTTTCTATTTTAATTCATGTATGGATTTATAATTTAAGAATTGTTTTCGCTCTTCATCTTATGAATTTGGCTGGAACGGAAGTATGACCCTCTTTCTATTTGAGTTCTTGTAAAACTTGGAAAAGCTCTTTACTTGAACAACAGCTTGAAAACATAATCTCCTAAATTTTAATTATCTGGATTTAACGGGATACGTGACATATAATCCTTTTATTTTTTGGTAATTAGAGTTTTTGTGGCATATAAACTGGAATTTTATCATGCAGCTTCTAATTGGAATTAATTGACCAAGGAATTGGCAGTTAATGAATTTTAGAGGAAACTAGAAAGGTCTAAGGAATTAGGGTCTAGTCACATATAGTTTGCCATAAATTAAATCCTACATGATTAAAATAGTTAGTAAGAAAAGTTAATCCGGAAAAATAGATAACTCTGAAACCTTAACTATTTTCCCCATATTTTCTTCCCAATTTATTTACTTGCCTTCCTTCAATATTCTTTATATTGTTTAATGTCTTTTATATTGCCCAAACATTACTTTCTGTTTGCCTGACTACGTCTATCACTCAATTATTGTTGCTTGATCCATCAATCCTCGTGGGATCGACCCTCACTCACCTGAGGTATTACTTGGTACGACCCAGTGCACTTGCCGGTTAGTTTGTGGGTTGTTAAATCACCGCACCATTATGTTGTAGGTATCCTTTTTCCATATCTATGCCCTTCCTCCTCCACCCTAAAGGAGCATTATTAGAAAGGTAGAAAGGTGTAGTGCGTACCTTTATTGCTTCTTCGACCACCCCATGGCCTTTGAAGTATCTCTTCGTTTGCCATAGGAAATTCTCTACTTCTCGAGTGTTCCTTATGCCCTTGAACTCCTTTGGCTTTGGAAGATCAATATTTGCCGTCTCCCTTATAATAGTAAGTCAAGACTTCGCCATCTCAAATCAAACTCGAGCGTCTTTAAATAGCTTTAAGATATTCTCAAATTTTTCTTCTATTTGGAGCATGCTTTCCTTGAAAGCATCTAATTCTCTCAACACATGAATTTCGAGGGCCTCTTTGTGATGCTCTATCTTTTGGAAGCACTCATCCATAGAGGATAGATCATTCTCTAACAAGAAAACTCTCTTTTATAAGAAGTTGGAGTCTTTACCTCTAAACTCACTTGAAAAACGTACCTTAATTTTTTATTCATTTATTTTTTAACTAATGAAAAGTAATTTTTTTTTTTAATTGAGCGGTTGTCAACATATGACTTCAAAGTCATAAATTCAAACAGTAAAATCTATCAAACTACTACTAATGCAATTATTAAATTAAATAAAAATATTATTTATATACTAAAATCAGTCACTAATATGTTTGTGTATAAATATAGGTGTAATTTAATTTTTTTAATATATATTTATATTTTAACATATATTTTATACTGATAACTAATTTTAATGATTAATTTTAATATATATGTAACATAACTCTTAATTAAACCGTTTGTATTGTATTTTGTAAGTGTGACTCTTTTTCGAACACTACGATAATATGAGATATTTAGATCAATTTTAATAAAATATTTTTAAAATATTATTTTTATATTTATAAAAAATAAATTAATTTAAAATTTAAATTTATATTAAAATTAATTAATAGATAAAATAAAATTAATCTCACTTTAAAGAATTAATATTTTTTAATAAAAAATTAATAAAATTTTATTATTTATATAATTATTTTGATAAAATAATTAAAAATATATAAAATTAAAATTAAATTGAGACTAAGTATTAAAATTATAAATTTTATATTTAATCTCAAATTACTATTTATAACTTATAGTCTCATAAATGCGATATTTTGTAAAATCTAAAATAAGATTAAAATGAAAGTTAATATTAAAATTGCTCTTATGTATAGTACTGCCTTTTATATTTTGACTAATGAATTATAGTCTGTACTGTTGATAGCTCGCTAGAAAGGGCAATTGATGATTAATTTGTATAAATGTAGTAGTTATCTTTTAATTACGTGTCTCATCGTTTGAAGTTGAAGCCCCCTATTTAATTTATCGTCATCATCTTCCTCCAAAGTCCAAACAATGTGCTTACAACTTACATGATAATAAATACTATAGAATATAACCCTTTCCCCGCCCCCCTCCCTCAGCCTCTACTAACATCAAAAATTTTTTCTAGAGAAGGTTTTTGTATAGACGCATATTTCATCTTTTATTAAAGATATTTTTATATTGTATTTTAATTAATTTTTATATAATTTATTTAGTATTTTTTTTATCACATATTATTAAATTTTTTAAATTTTTTTTTCAAAAATAATAAAAAATATTTAATTTAGACTAAAACTAAAAAAGTAATAGATTAACTATTAAATTTTTTTAAAAATTATTTAAATAAAAAAATATATCACATTCATCAATATATATATAAAACAAGCTCTTAAAATTTTTATAAATAAAAAAATAATTAATTTATATTTGTACAATATATAAAACAATTACTATATTATTATTATTATTATATTATAGATTAAAATTCACTAATTAGAAATAAATAATTTTTTTATAACAAGATGTAGTGTAACAAAATATATATAATAATAATTAATTTTTAAAAAATTCTGAAAAAATAGTTTTTTCTAATAAAGTGTTATTAGAAAATTAATATTATAAAAGCTAATTTCAACCAATATGATATAACAAGTTATTAAATATATTTAATACAAAACACATTGAATATAAATTTTTATTGAGTTTAAATTTTAAATAATTGTTAATTGAATTTCGAATATTTTTATTTTAAAGAGTTAGAATATTTTAATATCATCTTTTTCGTATATTTTTAATTGAGTCTTTGATTTTTTAAATTATAAACATTATTTATAATTAAGAATAATATTTTAATACCACCGATTAGTCACACATATAAAAATACCAAACAATTCTATTGTCATCATTATAATTTAACTTTATAAACTATACAATACAATGAAACTATATATAAGTAATATAACTAAATTTTATCTACATTTGTAGTCACATTTCATAAATAATATAATTAAATTATATTTATGTTTATAATTAAAATATAAATAAAAATATAAAAAATAATTATCATGATGATTAATTTTTTCGTTCATAATTTTTTATTATTTTTGTTGTGAAAAGTTTAATTATTTTAATAATCAATTATTTTTTAAAAAGATAATTGAATAACACAAAAAAATATTATTTAAGAGTAATTTACTTATATATGATTAAAAAATAATTGAATAATTATATACGGTAAAAAATTAATATTATTAAAAGATAAAATTAAAATTTATTGTAAAACTAAAAATAAAATTAAAAATCATGCTTTTTTTATTTTTTCTAAAATTTATCTACGAGTAATTCTATAAATATTTTATGATGAATAAAAATATTAAACTCGTACTAAAATTTATTTTAATAAAATTTATTTTTATTCTACTAAACGTTAAATAAATTATTGAAAATAATTTTGTTTCCTCTATTAGAGGAGAATGATAAACTTCCATACTTCTCTTATGTTATGGCAATAATTGGGCCTCTTATTTTTTAATGTACAAAATAATAATAATAATAATAATAATAATAATAATAATAATAATAATAATAATAATAATAATAATAATAATAAAACAAGTATGTCACAGTAAAAAAAAGCACACGTCACCAAATAATTTATCATCGAAATCATATATAAATCAAATTGGTAATATGAAGGCTAACACTACAAAAATTGATAACAACGTTAAGGACTTACAAAACCTTTCTTTGACTCACAGAAAAAATTATATATGAATCAAATTGGTAATATGAAGGCTAACACTACAAAAATTGATAACAACGTTAAGAACTTACAAAACCTTTCTTTGACTCACAGAAAAAATATTTATATTTGTGTGATATATAAAATAATTATCATATTATTATTATTACAATATATATATATATATATGAGCAAAAAAAGCATAACTGTTTTAAAGTAAAAAATTTTTTAATATTTGATTAAATGTTCTTGTATTTAGTATTTTTTTTCGGCACTTTCTCTTAGTTAAAAATATAATCATTATAATTTTTTAGTTATTATTGTTAGGGATGTTCACAGATCAGATTTTTTTTAGCACTTCCTCTTAGTTAAAAATATAATCATTATAATTTTTTATTTATTATTGTTAGGGATGTTCACAGATCGGATATGGCTGAAATTTCGACCCAATCCACACTAAACTCATTAGATCAAATTCGATGTTCGCACTTTTTATGTTTGGATCAGATATCAAATATATCCATAAAATAAAAAATATTAGAAAATTTTATTTTTATAAAAAAGTCAATAATTTTTTTTTTACTTTTTTAAACATGTTTACTTCTATCTGATTAGAGTGTGGATCCAATTCGATCAAATCCGATCATCTTACATATCAGATCATATCCACAAATTACAGATCAAATACAGATAAATACTGTGGATTTATGGATATGATCTAATCTATGAACACGCCTAACTACTACTATAGGTTCATTGTTGCAAAAGAATGCTTTTTTATTATAAACCATTATTAGATCTTAATTAGCATTAAAACAACTTAATTGTCAACAAAGAGATAATACTTATTGATCTCTGAAATTATGTTTGTATTTCAATCTAATTTCAAAAATTTTGATTTACTCAATTTAGTCTCCCAACTTAATAGTTATGACTCACATTGGTTTCTGATCTCATTTTTGTCACATTCTCACAAAATCGTTAATGATATACTAAGATGGACTAACAACTGCTATATTATATGTTTTAGCGACTATTTGATGTGATAATTGAAATTTTTTTACCTTAATTTTTTTTTCAACTAAACACTTAAAACCGTAATATGAGTCACGGATACCTAAGTTAAAAAATCAAACTAAGTAAATTGAAACTTTAAAAATCAGATTAAAGCTCGAATATAACTTCAAAACAGAACTTTAACTTATGTAGTGATTAATTTCAATGAGAATAAAATAAATAAAAATTCAACATAATTTTTATCAATGTTTTCAAATTCGAAATTTCTATACCAAAATTAACTAGGATTTCTCTTTAAATTAAAAATCTAATGAAATAGTGACTTTAATTATCTTAACCAATATCCTAATTAATTATTTTTATATCTTAAAAAAATATATAAGAGAAGAAAATAATTAATTTGTCTACTTTAATAAATAGTTATTTTACTAAAATGAAAGAAACTATTTTTTTAAAATTTTTTAAGAACTAATTAATATTATATATATTTTGTTTTACATGTAGTTATAAAAATTTTATTTATTTCTAATGCTTATATTAAAATGAAAAGAAAATTTAAATTAGTGAATTTTAATCTATAATATAATGATTTTTTTATATATTGTACGAATATAAATTAATTATTTTTTTATTGGTAAAAATTTTAAGAGGTTTGAGTGTTATATATATATATATATATATATATATATATATATATATATATATATATATATATATATATATATATATATATTGATGAATGTGATATATTTTTTTATATAAATAATTTAAAAAAATTAATAGTTAATCTATTATTTTTTTGGTTTAGTTCAAATTAAATGTTTTTTATTATTTTTGGAAAGAAAATTTTTTGAGTAATTTAATAATATGTGATGAAGAACACCGAATAAATATACAAAAATCAATTAAAACACAACATAAAAACATCTTTAACAACAAATGAAATAAGCGTCTTTATCTGAGTAGTTACCTTTTGTATTTGTATGTAGGAGAATTTTAGTATATAGAGCAAAAGTGGTACAGATTTAAAGATTTGTCTACACCACACTTTCTAAAGCCACACTTTAAACCGTAACTCAAAAAAAAAAGCGTCACCTAATGGAAAAAAATAAATTAGAAGATTTAAGAGAAGAAATAATCAAGTTATCAAAATTAATAGACCAAAAATTAATGATTTTAACTAATGTTAACTGTAATGACACCGAATTCTTAAAATCAATACAAAATGATTTTTCTCAAAATCTTTATTTTACTATAAGTTTTATTGAAGGACTTCAAAAACCTGAAAAAACTTATTTTTCACACGGAATTGCTAAGAAATGTTACCATGGAAATGATTCCCCACATCTTTATCATACTTTTAACCCACAATTAAATTCTATAGTAGATATGCTTGAAGAAATATTAGTATCCATAAAATTTCAAAATATAATCAACATAACAGATCTAAAAGTAAAACCACCACTAAAATTATGAATATTGAAGAAAAATTAGAAGAAGTTACAATGCTTTTAAACAATTAAAAATGGCTCAAGAAAATAATATTATGGAACAAGGATTTCAAATAGAAGAAGAATTAGTAAATTCTGAAAATATAGAAAATGAAGAACACATCCTAGATTATTCAAGTGACGAAGAACCAGCAATTCCAATACAAGTAAAAAATGAAGCTGGAACATCTAAAGATAACCAATCTCAATATAAATGGGAAACAGGTTTTGATAATTATGCTTTTAAAAAAGTGTTTATAAATAAAGATTCAAAATATACAAAAATACCATCAAAGTACGTTCCTAAAATCCAGGAAATGGAAGGAGAAAGAATGCTTGATTTAGACTGTAAAAAGAATGAAAAAGAAATTTTCGAAAATTGGTTGAATTCCTTTTTATTAGAAGCTTTTATTAATCCAAAGCTTAGTGAATTGTCTGGAAGAGATATTTGGAATTACATAGGATTTCATACTAAAGGAACTATAAGAGATTATATGACATCAATAGAAAACCAAATAATAGAAGATTTAGCAACAAAAATAACAGCTTATGATAAGATATTATATATAATGATGATTCTATATAAAGAATTTTTTGGTAAAAATATTATAGATCATAAACAAGAAGTCTATAATAAAGAATATCAAGAAGCAAAAAACCATTTAGCTAACATCCAGATATATGATCTATGTAATGTGGAATCTTATATATGTGAATATAGAATACATTATTACAAATTAAAAGAAGAAGATAAAAATCATTATCTTAGTATGTATATAACAAAACTTCCATATCCTGCTAATGAATTTATAATGGGAAGATTTATAAGAGAAATAAATAGAGGAACAATTGAAAATAATTTTGGTGGAGCAACCGCTGCAATAAGAGAGGAAATAAAAGAGCGTTGTATGCAAGAAGCAACTCAAAAAAGATTTATAAATATAATTAGAATCTGCTGTCAGGATAATGAAGAGATACCCCAAAAATATGGGCTTAATAAAAATTTTCAGAGAAAGAGAAAATATCAATTTAGAAAAAGAAAATACTATCCAAACTGGAGAAAAAAAAAGGTATTTTAGAACAAGAAATAACAATAAAAACAAAAGGCAAAAAAGTGACTATTGCCCAAATAAAAAAGAAAACTGTAAGTGCTGGTATTGCCAAGAAGAAGGACATTATGCAAATGAATGTCCGAAAAAGAAGGATAAAAAAGATCTTACTAAACAAATAGAAATTGCTAAGTCTTGTTTTATGGAACCTTTAGAGGAATCTGATGATAACCTAGACTATATTTTTGAATATGTCTCAGAAACAGACTCAGAGATTGAGTAATAATGCCACATTTATTACTATAAAAATAACAGAAAAATTTATAAATGCTTTTATAGATTCTGGAGCAACACAATGCTTTGCTAGTTCAAACATAAAACTTGATTGGAAAAAATTAAAGAAACCATTAAGAGTTAGAATAGCTGACAAATCAATACATAAAATCGACCAAAAAACAGAGATGACTGAAATTTTTATTCAAAATTATAGGTTCATTGTTCCATCTATATATATGTTAGATTCTGGAATGGATTTTATCATAGGAAATAACTTTTTAAAACTATATCATCCATTCATTCAAGAATTAACATATATAGTTTTAAAAGCTCCACATGATTCTTCAATAAATCAAAAATCAAAACGTATAAAAATACCAACTACCACTATAGATAAGATCTTAAAATTTAAAATATTTTCTATATTAGAAACATGTTATTTAAATTTATACTTTCAGATAAACATTCCAAAAAATAATCTTGAAATAAAGATAGAGGAACTTTTGGATGAAATTTGTGCTGAAAATCCTTTAGATATTAAAAATACAAATAACGAATTAATAAGCATTAAATTAAAAGATCCTATAAAAGAGATAAATGTTCCAAATAAAATTCCTTATTATGCAAGAGATAGAGAAGAGTTCTCTTTAGAATGTAGAGATCTTTTGGAAAAAGGAATTATAAGATTAAGTAAAAGTCCTCATGCAGCTCCAGCCTTTTATGTCGAAAACAATAATGAAATTAAAAGGGGAAAACGAAGAATGGTTATTAACTATAAGAAGATGAATGAAGCAACTATTGGTGATGCTCATAAACTTCCAAGAAAAGATTCTATTTTAGAAAAAATAAAAGGAGCGACTTGGTTTTCATCTCTTGATGCAAAATCAGGATATTGGCAACTTCGGTTAGACGAAGAAACAAAGAAATTAACTGCTTTTACTTGCCCAACAAAAGAATCAACAAGTGTGTTACTCTATGAATGGAATGTATTACCATTCGGATTAAAACAAGCTCCAGGTATTTATCAAAGATTTATGGAAGAAAATCTAAAAGAGTTAAATGAATTTGTTTTAGTGTACATTGATGATATACTAATTTTTACAAAACAGGATAAAGAAGATCATCTTCAAAAATTATTAATAGTTTTAGAAAGATGTAAAGAAAAAGGACTAGTTCTTAGCAAAAAGAAAGCAAGAATAGCAAAACAAGAAATAGAGTTTCTTGGATTAATTCTATCCACTCAAGGAAAGCTAAAACTTCAGCCAAATGTCCTAGAAAAGGTAAATTTATTTCCTAATAAAATAGAAGATAGAAAACAATTACAAAGATTTTTAGGATGTATAAATTATATTTCTGATCAAGGATTTTTAAAGAATATAACAGAATACACTAAAAGCTTATTTCCAAAAATAAGTACTAAAAAAGAATGGAAATGGGATGAAAAAGACAGTATGCAAATTCAAAAGATTAAACAATTATGTGAAAAACTTCCAGAACTTTATATTCCAGAAGAAAATGACTACTTAATAGTAGAAACAGATGCTTCAGACATAACCTGGTCAGGATGTCTAAAAGCTAAGAAAGCTATAAAAAGTTTGGAACCAGAAAAAGAATCACTAGATTCTAAATATTCCCCACAGGAATTACTTTGCAGGTATATTTCAGGGACTTTTACTCCAACAGAACGGAGATATACCACTCATGAAAAGGAAACTCTAGCAGCAATTAAATCTCTTAAGAAATGGAAAATTGAGTTACTACCCAGAGAATTTACATTAAGGACAGATTCAAGTTATCTAACAGGTTTCATACGATATAATTTAAAAGTTGATTATAATCATGGACGATTGGTAAGATGGCAATTATTTTTGTTACAATATCCAATAAAAATTGAATATATTAAGGGTGACAAAAATGTTATTGCAGATACATTAACAAGAGAATGGAGTTCGTCTACAACGCATTAGATCAAGAAATTCAGAAATACGAACAAGAACTTGAAAAATGCAAGCATTGTCAGCAAATAAGGATACAGATCCAATCCCTCAAAAAGGCCATCGAAGCAATGAAATCAACACAACAACCAAAACCATCAGAGTTCAGCCAGCTAAGCGTGGTGGACAAATCAGGTGAAGAAAAAATTCCAGAAAATAAAACAATTGCTGAAATTATCAAAAAATCCACCCAAGATAAAAAATATTATGTAATTTATAATGGCCCCATGAAAGGAGTATATGATGCCTGGAAAAAAGCAGCGCCATTTACACATCAATTAAGGATAATTCATAAAGGAGGATTTTTAACACTGGAAGAAGCAAAGGAATCTTTCAAGGAATATGAAGCTCTTCATCCAGAGCAAACCCTAAAAAGAGCAGATAAAGCTCCAATTCAAACTCAGAGAATAGGAATAATAAGAAACATTCCTACAAGGGCCGAAATCAAGAAAAAGAAAAGGGTCTGTAGATCAAATCTCAGAGAAACCCTTAACATAGTCCTAAATTGGACTGAAGAAAAAAGGGCAATCTTGGGATATTATCCTATTGCCAAAGAACAGCTAACAAAGCTGGTTATATTTCCAGAGGCTTCCCCATCTGACACCTATCAGTTTTTCCAGTATGGATTAATTGATACAATTTTAATTTTTAATGATTTGAAAATTATTAGTGAGTTTCCTGCAGGATTTATTGATGCAGTAAAGAGATTTAAAAATATGATTGACAACGTAAATCCAAGGGATATATCCCTAAAATTTACGAATAGTCAACCTATTTTTAATGAAGAAGAAGAATGCTTGGTTCCAGCACATCAAGTAATCTTCATGTCCGTCTTCCCAGGAAATTTTCAACCAATTGATCAAGTTCAAGATTTAACAATCTACAGTCATGAAGGAAGACTAGCCAGTACACTAGCAAGAGTCTTCGAAAGAACTCAAAAGATAACAAGGGAATCTCACACAAGAATCAATTATAAAAGCAGAAATACTTTGCTTGTGTCCAGTAAAAAGAATGAAATTGAAGAAAGAGAGATGAGACTCTTAGTGGAATTTGAATCAGCATTCTACAACTTATCTGGACTCTTAGAAAAGCTCCCCGAAGGGATAAAGAGGAATCTCTGCTATTTGATAAAAGACAGAGAAGACCACAAGTGCCAGCTATGTGTCTCAGAGTTATCTGAAGAAAGCAATAATAAAACGGAATCAACCCACATGATAAAGGAAGAAGACAACGCATCTGAAGGTCACATGATGAAAGAGGAGGACAGCACATCTGAAGCATCTCTCAACATTATTGCATAGTGACGTAAGCGCTTAGGTCATAGAGCACCAACAATGTAGCTGGTGCAAGATAATAAACAATGACGTAAGCAATGACGTCATAAGAAGGGTAAGGATGGGAATTGTCCATCAGACCCAACCATTATAAATAGGTTGCTTAGACAATTGTAGAAGGCATCAAACAATAGAAAGCAGAAGCCTAAGAGTACTCATATGCTAGGAGAGCAAGGAGGAAGCGGCCTAGGCGATTCTATAGTTTGAAGAAGAATTCCCTTAGGAAAAACCAAATCTAAACTCCCCTCTGGAGTTAGTATCTACAATCTCCCCTCTGGAGATAAAAACATCTTATGTAAAATATTCTAAATAAAGGAAGTTTTTCTCCAGAAAGGTACGCCTTTATCTTAATCTCATAGTTATGAATTATTTAGAAAGTTTAGAATTAGCGGAAGAATCTGATTATTATAGATTATCTGCCTTATTAGATAATGAAAAACAGGCTGTTCTAAAAACAGAATTAAATCTCAAATCAAATGAAAATTTTAATAAACAAAATCTTTTAAAAGAAGTTTTTAATAGAAAAAATATAATATACTATGAAAAAATTCAACTTGAAGCCCCTATAAAGATAAAATCTGCTAATGGAGAACTTGAAATAGCTTTGATAAATGATGAAGAGTTAAGTAAACAGATTGAGAAAATTAAGGATCAACAAAAAAGATCTAAAATTGGATGGATTCATATTAGTACTATACAAGTCTTAATCAAATCTACATATATGAAAGGAATTAATTCACCAATAAGCTTAGCAATCTGTGACAAAAGAATTACTGATGACCCAATAGATCAAATAATTGGAATTGTTCATGGAAACTTGGCAAACGTAAATGTTAAATTCAATGCCCATCTTGGATATGCTATACCTTTATCAACTGAAAATCTTGGAAGATCTATAAGTTTGGCTTATAAATTTCACAGAAAGAATCTAATGGAACAAGACGATGAACCATTTTCAATTACATATGCAATAAATTATGCCTTAACAAATAGCCATCATAGTATAATATTTAAAAATAGAGAAAGAATTTATTTCGATGAATTATTTCAGAAAATTGTAAAAACAGAAATACCAAAATATAAAGCTATTGAAAACCCAGTTCTTTTACTAAAAGAACCATCAGGAAAATTAGTTTCATCGAATTTTCAAATAAGAGAATCCAAAATTAATAGCCCTTTAAGTTTATCTAAGTTAAAGATTAAAGAAGAAAATTCTGAAATAAAAGAATTAACAAAAAAGGTCGAAAAATTAAATGAAACCCTAAACACTAAGTTATGACAATAAATAAAGAAAAAATATATGTAACCTATCAAGACAAGAAACAAGAGCTCTTTGCAAGAGAAAATCGGTTGAATTATTTACAGTTTTCTGAAATAAATCAAAGAGCATTTGAAGCTCTAAAAATAATCTATGACAAATTGAAAGGAGAAGTTGAAGAGTTAGAAAAATTAATAGAATCTCTAGAAAATAGTGATGAATCGATGATAGAATTTGCAGAAATTCTAAGATAAATAATGAAGTATACAAAGATTGAAAGACCAGAAAATAAAATAAAAAGAAAAAGGGCGAAAAAATTAAAAAGTAAAATAAAGGAGTATAAAAGGGAATTAAATAATCTTCAGTTCGAAATTAATGACCTTATAATAAAAATGATAGAAATAAAAACAAATATAAACAAGTTGGAGCTAAACTTAAAAAATTTATAAATGCCTGGAACACCATATTATGACTTAAAAGAATTAAAACTGTTGAAAGGAAAAATGGAGAATGAAGTTGAAAAATTAAAAAGATATTTAGAAACAACAGAAAGTGTAGAAATAAAAGAAGTCTTGGAGGATTTGAAAAATTATATTAAAGAAAAAGACAAACAGATAAAAGATTTTATATACAATAATCAATGCAAAAAAGAATATTATAAACTAAAACAAGATTAAAAAAACTATAAAAATGAAATTAGAATTAGTAATAGTAGAAATACTCAATACTTTTGATTATGAAATTACAAATTGGTATCAGAGCCAAGTTAACGATTAAGGGTAATACTTTCTCTCTAAATAACACTTTTAGTGACACGCTTTTAAATCAATAAAAGACAAAAATCTATAAATCTGTACAAAAGTACATCTGTACAGTAGATGGACCCTTGTATGTATATATACCTTGATCTGAAGAGAATAAGGTCTAAAAAGGTTTTTATGTTGTTGAGTGAGTATTAATTTATTACTAAAAGTTGTATCTGGGTTATAATGTGTGGAAACTCTAATAACGTGCCTTTCCATAGGGTAGGAGTCTAGGAGAGAGTAGGTTAAAGTAGAAACAAAACTAGCTCGTAGAATTTGATTTTGAACCCAAAGTTTGATAATTATTCTGAAACAAAAAGATGCTGCTACTAGGAATGAAAACATATATGGAAAAGGACAAAGACAAGTTAAAATTATCTAGCTATTGAAAATAATTTTAAAAAATTTATTTTTAAAATTAGAATATATAAAAGACACTTTTTAAAAGCAAAACCGTTTACGTTAATATGTGTACCTTAAAAAAGAATGAATTTTAAGAACGTGTTTCAATTATATATCTATTATTTATATCTTTTTTATCACCCTAAGATAGAAATCAAATAATACTCGAGAATTTAATTTGATGTTATATACCCTAACTAAGTCAACGAACATTATGTGAGTTGAAAAAAATTAGGATTATCCTACCATTTTTTCCCTCTTTTCTTATGTCAAAATATTATTGAATTTAAGATGGGAGTTTAAATAACTAGACCTATGTATGTGAAGCTGTGAACCCTGTTATGTGTTACAGATTTTGATTTTGCTTCCTCTTTGTTCCTCTCTAGTCTCTTCTAATGTCGGTCTTCACCCAAAAGATGAACACATAGAGCATGCACTGTTGTTATATATATGGCATATTGCATGGATGAAACTTGTTAATATGATATTTTTTGCTTTGGACAAGGAACGTGATCCCTGCCATACACCTTTACTAATGGTGAATAGAAAAGACAATTAGGGGAGTGACCCTCGCTTTAATTAGGATAGTTACGCACTACCCACCCCAATATAGAGAGTCCTTAATAACTTCAAATCAATCTTTTCTCGTGTTTCATCATAGTAAAAGATACTTTAAAATTAAGATATGGCAAATAAGTACAGTAGTTAAATTTAAAAAAAATTAAATAATTAAAATTTTTAAAATATTTATACCGTATTTATTAGTGAAAATATTTAAATTTTGTTTATTAATGATGATTTAATTAATATTCTAAAGAAATTTATTAGTTACCAAAAACTTAAAATAATTATAAAATTCGTTATACTGGACTCATAAACTATACATATAATACACACGACAAACCATTGGAATACCGGAATTACTTGAAACTTTTCCTGGTCTATGTTAGCCTGCTCCATTCTATAATAATTTACTGTTCAGAACAAAGTTTAACTTTCATCATGCAGATATTTTTCTCTTTTTCTCTACTATTTAGCATAGACATATATATTATAGAGAAATATCAAAATATAATTAGAATTTATTTATTTTTATTATTTTTAACTATTAATTTAATATTTTTTAGTTTAATAATTTAATAATATATTTTAATTCATATTTTTTAATATTAATAATTAACTAATAACCAAAAATAATAAATTGTTCTATTCCTTTTATATTATATTCTCATAGTTGAATAACGCAAATTTGTAGGCAATAAGCTACAAACTTATAATGCATGAATATAGATACAGAACACGATACAATACGGGATATACGGACACACAAATTTAAAATTTTTATAAGACACAGATACACGATATATTATAAAATATAAAGTAATTTTTAGATAAATTATAATGATATTTTGATATTTTATTGATATTGAAATATAAATTAATTTTTAATTATTTTAAAAAAATTTTAGTTATTTAAAATATTTAAAATATCTTTTATTATAGTAATTAATTAATAATTTCTAAACTCATTTAAAAAATACATACTAAGAATAAAATTAAATATATTAATATATGATAATATTTAAGTGTGATCAATAATATTAAAAAAATTATTTTTTATTAACATACGTTTGAACACAAAAAAAATAGGTGTATTGAACGAATAAGTAATTAAAACGAGTTAGAATGATAGCATCCAATCAAACGGAAGTGAAGATTTAATAAGCCTCCGAGGCCGACACAGCCTCACATGTTTTTTATGTCGTACGAGCAGTTGTATTGATGAGAATAATCTGATCGAGTAAATACATATGAAGGCGAGAAGTAATTAACAACACCATTATTTGTATTAGATATTAGATATTTTGATATAGACACATACACTGTCACCCTTAGTTTGTGTATGTCATATCAATTATCATAATCTAAAATCAAAACCATATATGTGGTTTGTCTTTAATCTTATTATATTTTCTTGCTCATCATACTTTTCCCTTATATTAGCGAGCTTTCTTATTGTATGTTGGTTGGTTTGCTTTAATAACCGAACCAACAACTTGCTTATCCATGAAAAACATCAAGACCCCACAAAGCAATCTCACTGCATATACAGCTAAACCATTATTTTCCCCTTTCTTTTCTTTTTCTCCATGACTGACCCATTTAATTTGATTTGTATATATAATATTATAACATCATCACTCCACTTATTAAGCCATGTGAATCATGATGGAGCTCCACAGGTTCAGCAGCACAGGTTCTTCATCTGATTACTCCAACCACCATAACCAAACCTCTTTATCCTCACAACCCAGCTTGGCTTCAGTACCCTCTCTTAACAAGAACTATCATTATTCTTGTTCTAATTATTCAACCGCCTCATACAACTGCATCGCAACCCTAAAAGGACACAACTACTACACATCCTCCTTAACCCTCTCCGCTAAATTCCTCTACAGTGGCTCCTCCGACAGAGAAATTAGGTCATGGTCCAAACAATCATTATTAACTACCACTAATAATATAGTCCTTGCTGGGAAAGGTGCAGTCAAGTCTCTAGTTGTTCACTCAGACAAGCTCTTTAGTGCTCACCAAGATAACAAAATTAGGGTTTGGAAGATCACCAACAATATCAACAACCACCACGACCATGAGCAGAAGTACACGCGTTTGGCCACGCTTCCAACGCTCAGCGACCGCGTCTCCAAGATATTACTCCCCAAAAACCACGTTAGAATCCGGAGGCACAAAAAGTCCACGTGGGTTCACCACGTGGATGCAGTGTCTTGTCTTGCCCTATCCCATGACGGAGCCTTGTTATACTCTGCCTCGTGGGACAGGACGATCAAGATTTGGCGAACCAGAGACTTTGCGTGTTTGGAATCAGTGATAAATGCACACGATGATGCCATCAACGCAGTTGCAGTTTCCAACGATGGACGCGTC
Source organism: Arachis hypogaea (assembly GCF_003086295.3). Classification (NCBI taxonomy): domain Eukaryota; kingdom Viridiplantae; phylum Streptophyta; class Magnoliopsida; order Fabales; family Fabaceae; genus Arachis; species Arachis hypogaea. Next base: position 90,299,786 of record NC_092036.1, on the reverse strand, counting down.
TACACAGGATCGGCGGACAAAAGAATCAAGGTTTGGAAGAAGAAAGGCGGCGGCCAAGGAGTAGTGGGAGAGAAAAGCAAAAGCAAAAACAAACACTACCTTGTGGACACGTTGGAGAAACACAAGTCTGGGATCAACGCTTTGGCGCTTAACGGCGACGGTTCGTTACTATATTCCGGGGCATGTGATAGATCAATACTGTTATGGGCGAAGAAGGAAGAAGACAAAGAAGGAGAAGGTGGTGATGGAAAAATGGTGGTGGTGGGTGCGCTTAGGGGGCATGGTAAGTCTATACTTTGCTTAGTGGTGGTGATGGATTTTGTTGTGAGTGGTTCAGAGGACAAAACGATTCGTGTTTGGAGGGGTTTTGGCGGGAGAGAGTATACTTGTGTGGCGGTTTTGGAAGGGCATAGAGGACCAATTAAGAGCCTAACCGCCATGGTTGATCATAACCATGATGATCCTTCCCAAGCATCGATGGTTGTCTATAGTGGCAGTTTGGACTGTGACATTAAGGTTTGGAAGGTTTTTGTTCCTCTTCCCTGAATTTAGTTCTATATAGGATGTGCTTTACAATTTCTTTTTTATTTTATTCAAAACTTTACAATATACCACCATACAATATACCATTATAAACTCAAAAAATAATATGTGCATTTATATATATTTTCTTTTCTTTCTGTGTCCCCAGATAAAAAATATAAATTCAACAGCAATTTGTGCCTCACTTTTCTTAATTTGCCAATCCTCCCTTTTTTTTTCTTTTCATCTTTCCGTCTATCTCTCGATAAACACCATAGATACAAATTAAAGGAATCTGCTGAGCCTTCCATCCTTTCATCAGGAAAATTTATTTGATCATCTTTTTTATATTTAATCAATTTATTTTATGACTTAATTTTATTTAGTGGTGATGTAAAAAATTGTATATAGACATCCAATTATATATTTTTGAAGAAAATATGCGGATCGAGCCAAGATACATTAGCCAACATTGTGAGTCCCTAACCCTGAGCCATCATCGTGCTTTTCCGTCAGAGCCATCACTATCGCTGCTGCTTCAATGCTTCGTGCCTTTGCTTAGCTTCTGCTACTTCTGTAGCTTGTGTCTTTTTCTTCATGTATGGCGTGTTTATCAAATAGAAGGGGACAGGATATTTTGGCTCTTTCATAACTAATTAACCGGTCAATAGACAGAAAAGACAAGATTATTAAGAGATTTTGAATGAGGATAAAATCAAAAAGTGAATTTTAAGTTTGTTTCTATCGGTTAATTTATTCTACTTTTCATTATCTTTAATTCAAAAGATATATTACATGGAGAAAGTCACATTGTATAAGCGGTGGCACTTTCCCGTATAATATAAAAAGTTACTTTTTCCGGTAATTTTTTTATTGGTGCATAATTATTGCATGCATATATATCATATTTGTTTGTTTTTATGAGAATAATAACTCATAACTCAGTAATACGTAGTTACTTGCAATCCCGGCCGATATTGATCACTACTGCATTTGGAGAAATTAAGCACTTATTTTTTCAAAAAATTTTCAAAGGTTTCTTCTAACAAGATCTTTTTAGCATAGTCCTGAAAATCGAACCAAACTAATCGGTTTAATTGGATTAATAAAAAACTAATTATCTGATCAGTTCGATTGACCTCATAAATTGTCTGATAAAAAATCGATCGAACTAGTAGTTAACTAATAAACTATTAGAATCAACCGGTTTATTTAAGGGTTTTCGATTCGGTATATTCCTCAAAATGGAGCCGTTTTACCCTTGAAAAAAAGACCTAATCGAATTAATCCTAACGCAGTCCTACACCAATTCCATTCCTCTTTTCTCTCTGAAAATTGGAAATTGAAAGAACTAAAGAAGTAAAGAATTTTAGTCCCACAGCCATTGTCCCCTTTCATTGTTATCACCGAACTCTTCTCTGCTAAGAATAGGCGTTGCGTGTGAAAGTTCTGTCGCCGTCGTAGGAAGTTATGTCGCGTGTGGAAGCTCCATCGCCGTCCTAAGAAGCTCTATCATTGTCATGTGGAAGCTTGATCCTCGTTTCTGTCTCGCCGTTCCTCCTTTGTCGTCAGCTTGGTTTCTCCGTCGCTAGATCTGCTCAAAGCTACTAATGGCGTCGCCATCTCTACCCTCATCGTCAAGACTATTTCTGGCTTCGAACCCCTCTCTATCTGTGAATGTCTCTCTTCTGCCGTCGTGGTTATTCTCTTTCTTCAATTATTTTTTTATTTTGTTAATTATAATAATTTTGAGTTGCTATAATTTTTATTCTGGATTCTAATCGCTAGACAAAATAGATTTTGGTTGTTGTGTGAAAATTTGATTAATTCTATTGGTTAATTTTGTTGTTGGATAGAATAGATTCTGATTATTGCTGATTTTTTTTTTGCCTTATTAATTTTTATGAAACTAGAATAAAATTTTTGTTGATGGTTGATTTATAATTCTAGAATGATTTTTTGAAATGATGATGTTATATGTTATTGGCTTGTTGCTGATTTTCTAAATTAGAATTGGGTTTAATTGTGAGTGAGTTTAATTGTGAGTTGCTGAGTTAATAATACTAGTTTTGTTGATATTTATTTATTCTAAATGGTTCATTTTCTAAAATGATGATGTTGTTGCTTGCTGATATATTGTTGACTTATTGCTTATTTTCTGAAGATTACTGATTGGTTGAAAATTTGGTTAATATTTTTTGTGGTAAAATATTATGCGAAATTTTAAAATTTTAAATTTTATAAAATTAAAAATTATTGAATTTAAATATTTAAAATTATATATTAACCTTTAATTAATATTTAAATAAATCGGTTAAACTCCAATTGAATGCTGGTTAAACTATTGAAGCAGGGAACTAGTTACCTTACTGGTTATTGACCGATTCGGTTCTTGTTTTTTAGATTGGACAAATTAATAATCCCATAAATTAATAACTCAGCTCGTGAAAATAAAGTTGTTTCGAAATACAAGAATGCTTAAATTTATCACAAATTCAGCTTATCAAATCGTAATGAGCTAGGCTCGAGTTATCAGTTCACGAGTCAACTCGACTTAGCTACGTGCAATAAATTTTATATCCAAATACACTAACATAAATAGATGCAAAATCCATCTAACAAGAGAACTAACCTTTTTTCAACATATAATCGGCCAAAATTAACTGAATGTTGGTGGGAAAAGAAATTGGCTGGCAAACTTTTTTTACATAAATTATACATAAAAAGCGGTCAAAACAGCAACATATTTAGGAAAGAAAAAAAAAGAAACTAGTGGGGTGAAAACCTGACCACTCGCTGAATCAAATTTGATTGCTGAAATGTATATATAAAAGAATCTCTTCTATGGTAGCAAAAGAATGTGTCATTCTCAGCCAAGGTAGAATTCCATGTTCTATTGGGCAGCCAGGCAGGCGAAATTAATTAAAGAAAAAAGGAAGAAAAGAAATGAAGATTGAACAACCACATCAATTACAATGGTTCTTTAGCAGGTGTACCTGGATCACGGGGATATTTCATCGGAGTGGAACGATCCTTTGAGCATATGACAACAGTCCGTTGACCATATGGACTTCGAGAATCAACTAGACATGACAAAATTAATGTAAAGTTACTTCCACAACAAGCTAGTCCGTTTATCCATTGACAAAACTATCATAGAAATAAATAGCAAAGATTCTGTTTCAGAAAATCTCAGGGATAACCACTAGGCATCCATATGTGATCAAGAGTCAACCAGATAGGTAAGTCTTTTACTATGCAGCATAGGACTCTATAAGAAGCGTTGGGCCGGGAGGGAACAATGGCTGATGCTCTAAGAAAATAAATAATTTGTGAAAATTAAGGGTGCGGCATATGAATTGTGCATATAAGGTTTATTTAACAAGTAAGGATTTGTTAAATTAGTGTAAGGCTAAGGATGATGAGTAACTTTCCTTAAAGATATATCGAAATTTTGAACTTGTACCGAAATTGAATACCAAACTTATATTAACTAAGCAAAAAAGTTATTTCTCCATTCTACCTGTCATTATTTGATTAACTCTTCTGTCTTTCAGCATCAGTGATCAGTTCAATACAAATCTTAAAGTTCGATGCTATCACTACACAAATGCACCATGCTACACAGAACATGTTACCCAACTTTGTAGGATGGAACATTCATGCCCAAGTTTTACAGTTTACTGAGAGCCTCCACAAGTCATTGGAGCATCACTATTTTAATAACCCAGTCACTGACTGGCATAGACTTTAAACTCCCTAGTACCTACTGTTTTTCCACATTTTTCCACATCAATGCGCATGGAGTGTTGCACATGCCCCAAAAAACAGAGAAAAGTACCCGCGAATGTCAAGCACGGAGTCCAACCAAGAATAAAATTACAAAACAAGAATCAATTTATATGATGGTAACACCATCAAAGAAGGCAAGCAATCAATCTTTCCATTTCACAGAGAAACTAGAAACCTATATTCACAGGTTTACAAATGCAAGTCTCATCTCAGAAAATTATCAAAATTTTGAAATTTTATACCAGTGAAATTAATTGCAAAAGTCTATATGGCAAGGGCAAGTTTTAAAGGTTTTAAGCTGTGTACCTGAGCACACTTGCAATAGAGAAGCACCCATCTTCTGGATGGCACTTTCAGCTTTCTTAACTTCATCCTATCCAGATTCATCACATAGGATGGCAATGCATTGTTAAAATTTTCAAATATCCATGAACTACAGACAGAAATGCCACACATAATGCATCATGATTTGGGATGTACAAGTAACCCAAAACACATAAAAAGAAAATATGGATTTAAATTAAACTTTTTTAATTTTTACACAATCATGTAACCACACATTGCCAAATATCTAGAAAAAGTTAGACTATTATAATTGCGAACTTAAGGGATTTTTTTAATGAAGTGCATATGCTAACACATAATTGGATGTTAGCTTAAAAATCCTGGAATGGCAATGAATCATATTTAAAGCGAGAAAATAAGAGCATATATAATTAAAAAGAAGGAATAAAAATAGCAGTAATAACTTTTCATTCACAGGGAAAGAAATCAACATTCACTTTTTCCTTGTAAGGGATCAGAAGAAAATAGCAATTTATCTGGAAATTTTAACAGATCACACTCGATGTATTTCCCAGGAAACCAATTGTTGGAGATAAAATGTAAGAGTAACAACTGAACAAGGAGGGAATTAGCATACAGATAATACACTCTTAGGCCATTTTCTGATCAGAGCTTGAACTAGAGGATGCCTGGACAAAATACGTGTTTTATACTTGGAAAACAAAGCGCACTAGTTCTACTTCAAGGTAATTAATAGCAATCTGCTGAGCAAGAGCAAAGTTGTTGCTCACAATAAGAATATGATCAACACCAGTAAAATACAATATATGACTTAATAAACAAATAAGCACAACTCTGGTGGTACAAAAAAGCAAGATAATAAATAAAATCAACTCCACATTTTTCTGATATTTCTTGTAGGAAAGCAACCAATCATTAATCGGCAGAAGGTATTGATTAAAAGCTTCAAACTAAATTTCTCATTTTGTTACATACCTCAGGGTCATGACCCTTGGCAGCAATAAACAATCCACCAACACGAACCAGTGGAAGACAATACTCAGCTGGGAATGTAATAAGAGCAATGAACCATACAGGAATAAGAAATCACCAAGTGATGAAGTAGCACAGAATTATATCAGGACATCCATTGACTACCTAACACTCTCATTTCTGCAACTGCCCTAGCCACTGCTATGTCGAATTTCTCTCTGAAGCAATGATTCTGCCCCAAACTCTGTCCTATGCACAATAGAAGACAGATTTTCAAGAGTATAAAGGCAAAATAGAAACCAAAATGAAGCATGGTGGAGATTCTTTTGCAGTGTTCAGCTTAAGAAAAGCATCCCAGTTATTCAGGAAAAACCTTGTTATTCTCTTATTTCTCTTTTTCCTTTCTACATTCATAAATTAAGAATGTTATCATGCCACACACTAGAACAAATAGCAAGTGGATTCAAAATAACACCACATGCATTAAAAATGGTAAGGGAGATTGCGTTTCAAATTCCAATACCTTAACTACATAAGAAACTGAAATTAAAATTTCAAAAAGGATCAACAAATATACATTTACAGTTTCATAATACAAGAATATGGAAGCGTGTGTGTTACCTCTGCTCTTCCTCTTACTATCTGGATATTTGATGAACCGATGATTCCAACAACATGCTCCAAGAATACGCATCTCTTGTTCATGGACTCCATCAGCGTAACTTCCCATTCTACTCCATTTCAATTGCAAAAACTGAGAGAATATCACAACTCGCAAAAAAGGAATTGAATCTAATTACACAAGGAAAAAAAAGCAGCGAAATTTCACCTGGACAAGCTATGGCCAAAACAACTCCGGGAAGACCAGCACCTGTTCCAACGTCCACGAGGCTAAGCTTCTCATGTGACGGCGCGCCGCCGCAGCGCGTGCGGTAGCAATCCCTAAGAGGAGGGAGGATCGCGAGCGAGTCCTCGACGTGCCTCTCCATGACTTCATCGGCGTCTTTGACTGCGGTGAGATTCATGCGCTGCAATTGAAAACGCGGAAATTAAGTGTTAATGTAGTTGAAGAGTTGAAAGAATTGGAAAGTATGTATTATGTATACCTTGTTCCATTGGAGAATAGCGTGAACGTAGAGATGGATCTGGTGTCTCTGGCGGGAGGATAGGGTTCGGAAGTGGGAAAGAGTGGCGAGGGATTTGACGGTGGTTTTGCGGTGGCAGAGAGTGGTGGGTTTGTTGTTGGGCGTAAGGTGTTTGAAGAAAGTCGCAGGAGAAAAAGTGTACAAGTTGAGAAGAATGCAGCGACTGTTACTAAGCAACATCTCCCAGCGCGCGCTTTTACTTCCCCGCGCTTCACTCAGGAATTTCTTTCAACAGTAGCATTTTTAAATCATGATAAAATTGTTACATATATTTATAAGCATTATTGTAATTTGTATTTGTTTAAAACATTTTTTTTTTCGGACTTGAAGCAATATTTCTTGGAGACTAATGAAAACAAAGAAATGTCTTCTTTTTTTTAATTCGGCACTTTGCTTAGTCATGGGCTTATGCCCGGTATAGTGCCGTTATTGTATTATGACTAAGCTTTTGGGACTTCCTTTATAGGGGCTCGGGTGTTAGAACAAGCCAGGCAACCAAGAATCCATGAGCCGAAAGAGAAAAAGAAAGAAAAAAACAATGGATGCCCTTCTGAATATGGTGGAGAAACCCAGAAGCCCATTCAACAGCATATAGGAACAATACATCAAGAAGGAGCATATTATTCAAAGAGAATGAACAACATGACAACGTTGGAGACAATCAGAATCGAGGAGGAGAAAAATAGGAATATAGAGAGAAAAACAAACAACTAACTTTTAGTAGAAAGAAAAAAGAAGTAGGAAAATTAAATAATGAAAAAGGGGTGGAGAAACAAGATGGGGACTCCAATATGTACGTAAAGTTGAAACTGAGTTAACTCTAAAAAGGAAGATAACGTGGGGATGTTGGTTCTTTGGGGTAGGATCTTTCGAGAGTGGTCTGTCTTCTAGTTTGGTTTGATTCTGTATGTTCCACCTTAGTGTGTTGAGCTCTTTTCTTTTAAAAAAAAGTCTGAAAAGGAAGAGGAAAGATAAGAAAATTCTTATGATATCTAATACTGAATGGAATGAAGACAGATTGGAAGAGAAAGCTCAAGACTTTAAGTGATCAAGGACGGAAGATGGTGAAGACTCTGTGAAAGCTAATGCTTTGAGGTTAACTGTAATAGAAGATATTCAGGAAGTGAATGAAAGGACCAGGAAAAGAATTCCAAGAAGGTGGGAGGCAATGGAGCAATGGAAGACAAGGAAGAGAACTTGGTTATGATGACAACAGCATGAAAATCAGGTAACTGTATCATGACTGAGGAGGCAGGCCTATACATGCCCCAACCTCAGCCATGATCATACTTAGCTGAAATTGTCGTGGAGTGACGGCATCCTCGATAATTTCTGAACTTTTAAATTTATGTAAACAGAAAAAGTCGTCCATTATCTTCTTGATGGAAACCAGAGCTAAGGATATTAAGATAAAAAAGATTAGGAGAAGGTTACATTTTGACAAATATTTGTGTAGAACTTCGAGACTTACCTGATGGTCTATGTATTTTTTGGAAAGATAATGTAAAAATTAATGTTTACTCGTGGTGTGATAATTATATTAAAACTCAAATTAGTGATAATAAAGGCAATAGTTGGAGTTGTAATTTTTTGTATAGTAATCCTGTTTTTAAGAATAGGAAGAGGATGTGGAATATGCTAACAGAGAGTAATATTATTCCAGAGGAACCACAAGCCTACTTAGGTGATTGGTGCACGAAATTGTGTATGCCAATATTAATGGACTATTTCTCACAACTTCACACAACTAATCAGCAAGTGCACTGGGTCGTCCAAGTAATACCTTACGTGAGTAAGAGTCGAATCCCACGGAGATTGTTGGCTTGAAGCAAGCTATGGTTATCTTATTAATGTTAGTCAGGATACCAATAGGATTCTTTAGCCACGATTGTAAAAGATAAATAAAAGGGTGTAAAAGGAGTAATTGTTACGCAGTAGTAGAGAATATGTTGGAGTTTTGGACATGCTTTGTCCTCTGAATTTCAGCTTTTCCCTTGTCCTCCTCTTCACACACGCAAGGCTCCTTCCACGGCAAGCTGTATGTAGGGCGTCACCGTTGTCAATGGCTACTTCCCATCCTCTCAGTGAAAATGGTCCAAATGCTCTGTCACAGCACGACTAATCATCTGTTGGTTCTCGATCATGTCGGAATAGAATCCATTGATTCTTTTGCGTTTGTCATCACGCCCAACAATCGCGAGTTTGAAGCTCGTCACAGCCATTCAATCCTTGAATCCTACTCGAAATACCACAGACAAGGTTTAGACTTTCCAGATCCTCAAGAGTAGCTGCCAAAATGTTCTAGCTTATACCACGAAGATTCTGATTAAGGAATATAAGAGATACTCATTCAATCTAATGTAGAACGGAGGTGGTTGTCAAGCACACGTTCATGGATTGAGGAAGGTGATGAGTATCACAGATCATCACCTTCTTCATAGTGAAGCACGAATGAACATCTTAGAAAGGAACAGCGTGTTTGAATGGAAAACAGAAATAATTGCATTAATTCATCGAGACGCTGCAGAGCTCCTCACCCCCAACAATGGAGTTTAGAGACTCATGCCGTCACAAAGTACAAAGTTCAGATCTAAAAAAATGTCATGAGATACAAAATAAATCTCTAAAAGTTGTTTAAATATTAAACTAGTAACTTATGTTTACAGAAAATGAGTAAACTAGGATGGATAATGCGGAAATCCACTTCTGGGGCCCACTTGGTATTTGCTGGGGCTGAGACTTAAGCTTCTCACGTGCCTGGGCTGTTTCTGGAGTTAAACACTGGTGGACGAAATTGTGATCCTCAAAATTGGTCTCTTTGTATTTGTATGAAATCAAAAATACCCCAAAGAGATCATGGTATGATGAATTGGGATCTTAATAATCCCTGGTAATGGCACCCACCAACAGCTTAGTGTTGTTGTTGGACCAAAAGAGTTACAGGCACTGTTAGAGAAGCTCACAACTCCGTTCAACTTAACCAGCAAGTGTACTGGGTCATCCAAGTAATACCTTACGTGAGTAAGGGACGATCCCACAGAGATTGTTGGTATGAAGCAAGTTATGGTCACCTTGTAAATCTCAGTTAGGCAGATTAAATGTTTATGGATTTCGAAAATTTGTAATAAAAAGAAAATAAAATAGGATAGAAATACTTATGTAAATTAATGGTGGGGATTTCAGATAGGCATGTGGAGATGCTAGAATCCTCTCGAATCTCTGTTTTCCTATTGCTTTCATCCAATTCTTCTTACTCCTTTCCATGGCAAGCTGTATGTAGGGCATCACCGTCATCAATGGCTACTTTTCATCCTCTCGGGAAAATGGTCCTATGCGCTGTCACTGCATGGCTAATCGTCTGGAGGCATCACCCTTGACAATGGCTACATCCCATCCTCTCAGTGAAAATGGTCCAAATGCTCTGTCACAGCACGGCTAATCATCTGTCGATTCTCAATCAGGTTGGAATAGAATCCATTGATTCTTTTGCGTCTGTCACTAACGCCCAGCCTTCAGGAGTTTGAAGCTCGTCACAGTCATTCAATACCGGAATCTTACTCGGAATACCACAGACAAGGTTAGACTTTCCAGATTCCCAGAATCCTACTCGGAATACCACAGACAAGGTTAGACTTTTCGGATTCCCATGAATGTCGCCATCTATCTAGCTTATACCACGAAGATTCTGTTGGGGAATCTAAGAGATATGCGCCCGGCCTAAAGTAGAACGGAAGTGGTTGTCAGTCACGCGCGTTCATAGGTGAGAATGATGATGAGTGTCACGGATCATCACATTCATCAAGTTGAAGTGCAACGTATATCTTGGAATAAGAATAAAAGAGATTTGAATAGAAAATAATAGTAATTGTATTGAAACTTGAGGTACAGCAGAGCTCCACACCCTTAATCTATGGTGTGCAGAAACTCCACCGTTGAAAATACATAAGTGAAAGGTTCAGGCATGGCCGAATGGCCAGCCCTCATGAAGGTGATCAAAAGACTGAATGGTCAAAAGATGTCTAATACAATAGTAACTTATCCTATTTATACTAGACTAGCTACTAGGGTTTACATGAGTAAGTAATTGATGCATAAATCCACTTCCGGGGCCCACTTGGTGTATGCTTGGGCTGAGCTTGATCTATCCACGAGCTGAGGCTTTTCTTGGAGTTGAACACCAAGTTGTAATGTGTTTTGGGCGTTCAACTCCGGGTCGTGACGTGTTTCTGGCGTTTAACTCCAGACAGCAGCATGTACTTGGCGTTGAGCGCCATTTTACGTCATCAATTTCCGAATAAAGTATAGACTATTATATATTTCTGGAAAGCTCTGGATGTCTACTTTCCAACGCCATTAAGAGCGCGCCATTTGGAGTTTTGTAGCTCTAGAAAATCCATTTTGAGTGCAAGGAGGTCAGATTCCAACAGCATCAACAGTCCTTTTGCCAGCCTTTTTCAGAATTTTGCTCAAGTCCCTCAATTTCAGCCAGAAATTACTTGAAATCACAGAAAAACACACAAACTCATAGTAAAGTCCAGAAATGTGAATTTAGCATAAAAAATAATGAAAACATCCCTAAAAGTAGCTTGAACTTACTAAAAATTACCTAAAAACAATGCCAAAAAGCGTATAAATTATCCGCTCATCACAACACCAAACTTAAATTGTTGCTTGTCCCCAAGCAACTGAAAATCAATTAGGATAAAAAGAAGAGAATATACTATAAATTCCAAAATATCAATGAATATTAATTCTAATTAGATGAGCGGGACTTGTAGCTTTTTGCTTCTGAACAGTTTTGGCATCTCACTTTTTCCTTTGAAGTTTAGAATGATTGGCTTCTCTAGGAACTTAGAATTTCGGATAGTGTTATTGATTCTCCTAGTTAAGTATGTTGATTCTTGAACACAGCTTCTTATGAGTCTTGGCCGTGGCCCTAAGCACTTTGTTTTCCAGTATTACCACCGGATACATAAATGCCACAGACACAGGACTGGGTGAACCTTTTCAGATTGTGACTCAGCTTTGCTAGAGTCCCCAGTTAGAGGTGTCCAGAGCTCTTAAGCACACTCTTTTTGCTTTGGATCATGACTTTAACCACTTAGTCTCAAGCTTTTCACTTGGACCTGCATGCCACAAGCACATGGTTAGGGACAGCTTGATTTAGCCGCTTAGGCCTGGATTTCATTTCCTTGGGCCCTCCTATCCATTGATGCTCAAAGCCTTGGATCCTTTTTACCCTTGCCTTTTGGTTTTAAGGGCTATTGGCTTTTTCTGCTTGCTTTTTCTTTTTCTTTCTATTTTTTTTCGCCATTTTTTCGCAAGCTTTTTGCTTTTTCACTGCTTTTTCTTGCTTCAAGAATCAATTTTATGATTTTTCAGATCATCAATAACATTTCTCTTTGTTCATCATTCTTTCAAGAGCCAACAATTTTAACATTCATAAACAACAAGATCAAAAATATGCACTGTTTAAGCATTCATTCAGAAAATAAAAAGTATTGTCACCACATCAATATAATTAAATTAAATTTAAGGATAAATTCGAAATTTATGTACTTCTTGTTCTTTTGAATTAAAAACATTTTCTTTTAAGAAAGGTGAAGGATTAATGGAATTTATTCATAGCTTTAAGACATAGTTACTAACTACTAATGATCATGAAGTAGAGAAACAAAACATAGATAAACACAACATTAAAACCGAAAAGCAGAAAGAAATAAGAACTAGGAATGAATCCACCTTAGTGGCGTGTTCTTCTTGAAGGACCAACAATGTCCTTAAGCTCTTCTATGTCCCTTCCTTGCCTTTGTTGCTCCTCTCTCATTGCTCTTTGATCTTCTCTTATTTCATGGAGAATGATGGAGTGCTCATGATGTTCCACCCTTAATTGTTCCACATTGTGGCTCAAATCTTCTAAGGAAGTGTTGAGTTGTTCCCAATAGTTGTTGGGAGGAAAGTGCATCCCTTGAGGCATCTCAGGGATTTCTTGATGATGAGCTTCCTCATGCATCTCTTGAGATCCGTGGAGGGTCTCTCTTGCTTGCTCCATCCTCTTCTTGGTGATGGGCTTATCCTCTTCAATGGGGATGTCTCCTTCTATGATAACTCCAGCTGAGTAACATAGATGGCAAATAAGGTGAGGAAAAGCTAGCCTTGCCATGGTAGAGGGCTTTTCGGCTATTTTGTAGAATTCATTGGAGATGACTTCATGAACTTCTACTTCCTCTCCAATCATGATGCTATGAATCATGATGGCCTGATCCACAGTAACTTCAGATCGGTTGCTAGTGGGAATGATGGAGCGTTAAATGAACTGCCATCCTCTAGCCACAGGCTTGAGGTCCAGTCTTCTTAGTTGAACTGGCTTGCCTTTGGAGTCTCTTTTCCATTGAGCTCCTTCCACACATATGTTCATTAGGACTTGGTCCAACCTTTGATTAAAGTTGACCCTTCTAGTGTAGGGGCGTTCATCTCCTTGCATCATGGGCAAGTGAAACGCCAACCTCACATTTTCTGGACTAAAATCGAAGTATTTCCCCCAAACCATTGTGAGATAATTCTTTAGATTTGGGTTCATACTTTGATCATGGTTTCTAGTGATCCATGCATTGGCATAGAACTCTTGAACCATTAAGATTCCGACTTGTTGCATGGGGTTGGTTAAGACTTCCCAACCTCTTCTTCGGATCTCATGTCGGATCTCCGGATACTCATTTTTCTTGAGCTTGAAAGGGACCTCAGAGATCACCTTCTTCTTTGCCACAACATCATAGAAGTGGTCTTGATGGCTTTTGGAGATGAATCTTTCCATCTCCCATGACTCGCAGGTGAAAGCTTTTGTCTTCCCTTTTCCTTTTCTAGAGGATTCTCCGGCCTTAGGTGCCATTGATGGTAATGGAAAAACAAAAAAAGCTTATGCTTTTACCACACCAAACTTAAAATATTGCTCGCCCTCGAGCAAGAGAAGAAAGAATAGAAGAAGAAGAAGAAGAAAATATTGAGGAGAAGGTGGAGTGTGGGTTTCGGCCAATGTATAGAAGATGGGGTTGTGTTGTGTGAAAAGGAAGTGGAATGGAGGGGTTTATATAGGAAAATGGGAGAGGTAGGTTCGGCCATTTAGGGTGGGTTTGGGTGGGAACGTGTTTTTGAATTTTGAAGGTAGGTGGGGTTTTTGGGGAAGAGTGGATGGATGTGAGTGGTGAAGTGGGTAATTGGGAAGAGAGATTGAAGTTGATGGGAAGTGTGACATGGGGAAGAGTGAAATAGGATTAGGAGGTAAGGTGGGAATATGTTAGGTGGGGATCCTGTGGGGTCCACAGATCCTGAGGTGCCAAGGAATTACATCCCTGCACCAAATAGGCAAGCAAAAATGCCTTTGCATACCATTCTGGCGTTTAAACGCCGAGGTGATGCACGTTCTGGGCGTTCAACGCCCATGTAAAGCATGTTCTAGGTGTTCAACGCCCGTATGTAGCATGTTTCTGGCGTTGAACGCCAGTTCCATGCTTGTTACTGGCGTTCAGCGCCAGCTTTTCTCAAGGCACATTCCTGGCGTTCAAACGCCAGAATGTTGCTTGTTTCTGGCATTCAGCACCAGATTCATGCTCTGTTCTGGCGTTGAACGCCAGCCAGATGCTCTTTACTGGCGTTGAACGCCAGTCTGTCCTTCCTCCAGGGTGCAAATTTTTTTTGCTGTTTTTGATTCTGTTTTTAATTTTTATGATTTTTTCGTGACTCCTCATGATCATGTACCTAATAAAACACAAAATAACAATAAAATAAAATAAAATAAAAATTAGATAAATAAAATTGGGTTGCCTCCCAACAAGCGCTTCTTTAATGTCAATAGCTTGACATTGTGCTCTCATGGAGCCACAAAGGTGATCATGTCAATGTTGTATAGTCCCAACACCAAACTTAGTGGTTGGTTGTGGCCTCCCAACACCAAACTTATAGTTTGACTGTGGGGGCTCTTCTTGACTCTGAACTGAGAGAAGCTCTTCATGCTTACTCTCCTTTATCACAGAGGGATGGCCATGTGCCTTAAACACAAGGTAGTCCCCATTCAATTGAAGGACTAATTCACCTCTGTTGACATCTATCACATCTCCTGCTGTGGCTAGAAAAGGTCTTCCAAGGATGATACACTCATCCTCTTCCTTCCTAGTGTCTAAGATTATGAAATCAGCAGGGATGTAAAGGCCTTCAACCTTTACTAACACGTCCTCTACTATTCCATAAGCTTGTCTCAATGACTTGTCTGCCAATTGTAATGAGAACAAGGCAGGTTGTACCTCAATGATCCCCAGCTTCTCCATTACAGAGAGTGGTATAAGATTTATCCCTAACCCCAGATCACATAGAGCTTTTTCAAAGGTCAATGTGCCTATGGTACAAGGTATTAAGAATTTGCCAGGATCTTGTTTCTTTTGAGGTAAAATTTGCTGAATCCAGGTATCTAGTTCACTAATGAGCAAGAGAGGTTCACTTTCCCAAGTCTCATTACCAAACAACTTGGCATTCAGCTTCATGATAGCTCCTAAATATTGAGTAACTTGCTCTCCAGTCACATCTTCATCCTCTTCAGAGGAAGAATAGTGTTCAGAGCTCATGAATGGCAGAAGGAGATTTAATGGAATCTCTATGGTCTCTATTTGAGCCTTAGATTCCTTTGGATCCTTAATAGGAAACTCCCTCTTGCTTGAGAGACGTCCTAGGAGGTCCTCCTCACTAGGATTTTCGTCCTCCTCCTCCCTTGTGCATTCAGCCATATTGATTAAATCAATGGCCTTGCACTCTCCTTTTGGATTCTCTTCTGTATTGCTTGGGAGAATACTGGGAGGAGTTTCAATGACTTTCTTACTCAGCTGGCCCACTTGTGCCTCCAGATTTCTGATGGAGGATCTTGTTTCACTCATGAAACTGAAAGTGGCCTTTGACAGATCAGAGACTAAATTGGCTAAATTAGAAGTGTTTTGTTCAGAATTCTCTGTCTGTTGCTGAGAAGATGATGGAAAAGGCTTGCTATTGCTCAGCCTATTGCGTCCACCATTGTTAAAGCCTTGTTGAGGCTTTTGTTGATCCTTCCATGAGAAATTTGGATGATTTCTCCATGATGAATTATAGGTGTTTCCATAAGGTTCACCCATGTAATTTACCTCTGCTATTGCAGGGTTCTCAGGATCATAAGCTTCTTCGGAAGCTGCCTCTTTAGTACTATTGGATGCATTTTGCCATCCATTCAGACTTTGAGAGATCATGTTGACTTGCTGAGTCAACATTTTGTTCTGAGCCAATATGGCATTCAGAGCATCAATTTCAAGAACTCCCTTCCTCTGAGGCGTCCCATTATTCACGCAATTCCTCTCAGAAGTGTACATGAATTGGTTATTTGCAACCATGTCAATTAGTTCTTGAGCTTCTGCAGGTGTTTTCTTTAGGTGAATGGATCCACCTGCAGAATGGTCCAATGACATTTTTGAAAATTCAGATAGACCATAATAGAATATATCTAATATGATCCATTCTGAAAACATGTCAGATGGACACCTTTTGGTCAACTGCTTGTATCTTTCCCAAGCTTCATAGAGGGATTCACCATCTTTTTGTTTGAAGGTTTGAACATCCACTCTAAGCTTGCTCAGCTTTTGAGGAGGAAAGAATTTATCCAAGAAAGCCGTGACCAGCTTATCCCATGAGTCCAGGCTATCCTTAGGTTGTGAATCCAACCATATTCTAGCTCTGTCTCTTACTGCAAAAGGGAAAAGCATGAGTCTGTAGACTTCGGGATCTACTCCATTCGTCTTTACAGTCTCACAAATCTGCAAGAACTCAGTTAAAAACTGATAAGGATCTTCAGATGGAAGTCCATAGAACTTGCAGTTTTGTTGCATTAAGGCAACTAATTGAGGCTTAAGCTCAAAATTATTGGCTCCAATGGCAGGAATGGAGATGCTTCTTCCATCAAATTTGGACGTGGGCTTGGTAAAGTCACCAAGCATCCTTCTTGCATTATCATTATTGGGTTCGGCTGCCATCTCCTTCTCTTGTTCGAAATTTTCTGAAAGGTTACTTCTGGATTGTTGTAATTTTAGCTTCTCTTAGTTTCCTCTTCAAAGTCCTTTCAGGTTCAGGATCAATTTCAACAAGAGTGCCTTTTTCCTTGTTCCTGCTCATATGAAATAGAAGAAAACAAGAAAAGAAAGAGGAATCCTCTATGTCACAGTATAGAGATTCCTTTATGTTAGTAGAAAAAGAAAGGGGGGAAGAGTGAAGAAGAGTGGGTTCGGATATTTAGATGAAGAGAGGTGAAGAGAAGTGTTAGTAAATAAATAATTAAATAAAATAAGAGAGAAGAGATAGAAAATTCGAAAATAATTTTAAAAAGGGGTTAGTAATTTTCGAAAATTAGAGATAAGATAAGATTAAAATTAAAATTTAAAACAAAAAAAGAATTTTTGAAAAAGAGATGAGATATTTTCGAAAATTAGAGAGGTAAAAGTAGTTAGGTGGTTTTGAAAAAGATAAGAAACAAACACAAAGTCAAAGAGTTAGTTGAAAAAGATATTAAAATCAAATTTGAAAAGATAAGAAGATAAGAAGTTGGATAAGATATTTTAAAATCAAATTTTTGAAAAAGATAAAATTTTGAAAAAGATTTAATTTTTAAATTTAAAATTAATTACTAACAAGAAACTAGAAGATAAGATTCTAGAACTTAAAGATTGAACCTTTCTTAACAAGAAAGTAACAAACTTCAAATTTTTGAATCAATCACATTAATTGTTAGTGAATTTTTGAAAATATGATATAAAGATAAGAAAAAAATTCTGAAAATATTTTGAAAAATATTTTGAAATTTTCGAAAAAGAGGAAAAATTGGAAAAGATATGATTGTTGAAAAAGATTTTGAAAATAGTCTGAAAAAGAATTTAAAAAGATAAGATTTTTAAAATTGAAATTTTGACTTGACTTGTAAGAAATAACTAATTTTAAAAATTTTTGACCAAGTCAACCCAAAATTTCAAAAATTTGGAGAGAAAAAAGGAAAAGATCTATTTTTGATTTTTTTGAATTTTTAATTATGAGAGAGAAGAACACAAACATGACCCAAAACATGAAAATTTTGGATCAAAACACAAGATGCATGTAAGAACACTATGAATGTTAAGATGAACACCAAGAACACTTTGAAGATTATGATGAACATCAAGAACATAATTTTTGAAAAAATTTTTGATGCAAAGAAAACATGCAAGACACCAAACTTAGAAATCTTTAATGCATGGACTTTAACAAAAAATGCACATGAAAAACAACAAACAACACAAAACAAGAAAACATCAAGATCAAATAAGAGGACTTATCAAGAACAACTTGAAGATCAGGAAGAACACTATGAATGCATGGAATTTTCGAAAAATGCAAGAAAATTTTTTAAAGCATGCAACAGACACCAAACTTAAAAATTGACTCAAGATTCAAACAAGAAACACAAAATATTTTTGATTTTTATGATTTTATGATTTTTTGTATTTTTATTATATTTTTTGAAAATAAAGTTTGAAAAAAAACGAAAAAGAAAAGAAAAATTTTGAAAAAGTTTTTGAAAAGAAAATTACCTAATCTGAGTAACAAGAAGAACCGTCAGTTGTCCATACTCGAACAATCCCCGGCAACGGCGCCAAAAACTTGGTGGACGAAATTGTGATCTTCAAAATTGGTCTCTTTGTATTTGTATGAAATCAAAAATACCCCAAAGAGATCATGGTATGATGAATTGGGATCTTAATAATCCCTGGTAATGGCACCCACCAGCAGCTTAGTGTTGTTGTTGGACCAAAAGAGTTACAGGCACTGTTAGAGAAGCTCACAACTCCGTTCAACTTAACCAGCAAGTGTACTAGGTCATCCAAGTAATACCTTACGTGAGTAAGGGTCGATCCCACAGAGATTGTTGGTATGAAGCAAGCTATGGTCACCTTGTAAATCTCAGTTAGGCAGATTAAATGTTTATGGATTTCGAAAATTTGTAATAAAAAGAAAATAAAATAGGATAGAAATACTTATGTAAATTAATGGTGGGGATTTCAGATAGGCATGTGGAGATGCTAGAATCCTCTCGAATCTCTGTTTTCCTATTGCTTTCATCCAATTCTTCTTACTCCTTTCCATGGCAAGCTGTATGTAGGGCATCACCGTCATCAATGGCTACTTTTCATCCTCTCGGGAAAATGATCCTATGCGCTGTCACTGCATGGCTAATCGTCTGGAGGCATCACCCTTGACAATGGCTACATCCCATCCTCTCAGTGAAAATGGTCCAAATGCTCTGTCACAGCACGGCTAATCATCTGTCGGTTCTCAATCAGGTTGGAATAGAATCCATTGATTCTTTTGCGTCTATCACTAACGCCCAGCCTTCAGGAGTTTGAAGCTCGTCACAGTCATTCAATACCGGAATCTTACTCGGAATACCACAGACAAGGTTAGACTTTCCAGATTCCCAGAATCCTACTCGGAATACCACAGACAAGGTTAGACTTTTTGGATTCCCATGAATGCCGCCATCTATCTAGCTTATACCACGAAGATTCTGTTGGGGAATCTAAGAGATATGCGCCCGGCCTAAAGTAGAACGGAAGTGGTTGTCAGTCATGCGCGTTCATAGGTGAGAATGATGATGAGTGTCACGGATCATCACATTCATCAAGTTGAAGTGCAACGCATATCTTGGAATAAGAATAAAAGAGATTTGAATAGAAAATAATAGTAATTGTATTGAAACTTGAGGTATAGCAGAGCTCCACACCCTTAATCTATGGTGTGCAGAAACTCCACCGTTGAAAATACATAAGTGAAAGGTTCAGGCATGGCCGAATGGCCAGCCCCCATGAAGGTGATCAAAAGACCGAATGGTCAAAAGATGTCTAATACAATAGTAACTTATCCTATTTATACTAGACTAGCTACTAGGGTTTACATGAGTAAGTAATTGATGCATAAATCCACTTCCGGGGCCCACTTGGTGTATGCTTGGGCTGAGCTTGATCTATCCACGAGCTGAGGCTTTTCTTGGAGTTGAACGCCAAGTTGTAACATGTTTTGGGCGTTCAACTCCGGGTCGTGACGTGTTTCTGGCGTTTAACTCTAGACAGCAGCATGTACTTGGCGTTGAGCGCCATTTTACATCATCAATTCCCGAATAAAGTATGGACTATTATATATTGCTAGAAAGCTCTGGATGTGTACTTTCCAACGCCGTTGAGAGCGCGCCATTTGAAGTTCTGTAGCTCCAGAAAATCTATTTTGAGTGCAGGGAGGTCAGATTCCAACAGCATCAGCAGTCCTTTTGCCAGTCTTTTTCAGAATTTTGCTCAAGTCCCTCAATTTCAGCCAGAAATTACCTGAAATCACAGAAAAACACACAAACTCATAGTAAAGTCCAAAAATGTGAATTTAGCATAAAAACTAATGAAAACATCCCTAAAAGTAGCATGATCTTACTAAAAATTACCTAAAAACAATGCCAAAAAGCGTATAAATTATCCGCTCATCAAACACCAGGTTGTAACCTGTTTCTGGCGTTGAACTCCATCTTGCAATCTGTTTTTCGCGCTGAACGCCAAACTGCAACATGGAACTGGCGTTGAACGCCAGTTTACACGTTTATCTTCGAGCAAAGTATAAACTATTATATATTGCTGGATAGCCCTGAATGTCTACTTTTTAACCCAATTGAGAGCGCACCAATTGGACTCCTGTAGCTCTAAAAAATCCATTCCGAGTGCAGGGAGGTCAGAATCCAACAACATAGCAGTCCTTTTTCAGCCTAAATCAGATTTTTGCTTAGCTCCCTCAATTTCAGCTAGAAAATACCTGAAATTACAGAAAAACACACAAACTCATACTAAAGTCCAGAAATACAAATTTTGCCTAAAAACTAATAAAATTATACTAAAAACTAACTAAAACATACTAAAATCTACATGAAATCACCCCCAAAAAGCGTATAAAATATCCGCTCATCACAACACCAAACTTAAACTGTTGCTTGTCCTCAAGCAACTAGATAAATAAAATAGGATAAAAAAGAAATTAAGAAGCAATAATATCTCAGAGTTTCAAGTGAAGCTCAGATTCTAATTAGATGAGTGGGACTAGTAGCTTTTTGCCTCTGAATAGTTTTGGCATCTCACTTTATCCTTTGAAATCCAGAATGATTAGCATCCATAGGAACTTAGAATTCAGATAGTATTATTGATTCTCCTAGTTTAGTATGTTGATTCTTGAACACAGTTACTTTATGAGTCTTGGCCGTGGCCCTAAGCACTTTGTTTTCCAGTATTACCACCGGATACATAACTGCCACAGACACATAACTGGGTGAACCTTTTCAGATTGTGACTTAGCTTTGCTAGAGTCCCCAATTAGAGGTTTCCAGAGTTCTTAAGCACACTCCTTTCCTTTGGATCACGACTTTAACCACTCAGTCTCAAGCTTTTCACTTGGACCTGCATGCCACAAGCACATGGTTAGGGATAGCTTGATTTAGCCGCTTAGGCCTGGATTTATTTCCTTGGGCCCTCCTATCCATTGATGCTCAAAGCCTTGGATCCTTTTCACCCTTGCCTTTTGGTTTTAAGGGTTGTAGACTTTTTATTTTTCTTTATCCAATGATTCCTCTCTTTTTTTTTCACTACTTTTTCTTGGTTCAAGAATCAATTTTATGTTTTTTCAGATCGTCAATAATATTTCTCTTGTTCATCATTCTTTCAAGAGCCAATACTTTTAACATTCATGAATTTCAATATCAAAAAATATGCACTGTTCAGGCATTCATTCAGAAAACAAAAAGTATTGCCACCACATATAAATAATTAGAATTTTCCTTAATAAGAACTCAAAATTAAATTACCTCTTTATTCTAAAAATCTACTATTTTATTCATGTTTGATGATGATGAGAAAAATAAATTATAGCTTAATTGGAAATAAAATCAAAATAGATATACTAATTACTACTACTCCTATATAACTTCTAAGGTAAATCTATAAGATAACTATCACAGAGTAAAGCTAAGATTAGGACTCAACAACCTTTATTTTGGGAAGTGGATGTTCCTCTAGTCTGTAGGGTGCTTGATCCTTCGAGAGATAATTTCTGACGCTTCAGTTCCTTCAAGTCAAGCCTTTGCTCTTCTTGTTCCCCAAGCAGTTTGCAAAGCATGCTATTTTGATTATTTTGTTCTTCCTTTATTTGGTCCATAGCTTCTTGCAACTTGGTAACCAATGCTTCAAGATGCTCCCAGTATTCAAATTGAGGAAATTCTGGGAGGAATTCCTGTGCTCTCCTCTTGATGGGGTCATCCTGCACTTGTTGTTTTTCCATTGATGTTTTGGTGATTGGTCGCTCAACTGAGATATACTCAGTTATTCCCATCTCTACTCCAGCATCTTTACATAGCATAGATATTAAGCTAGGATAAGCCAATTTGGCATCTTTGGAGTTCTTGTTTGCAATTATGTAAAGTTCACATGAAATCAACTGATGAACTTCCACTTCTCTTCCTAACATAGTGCAGTGGATCATCACTGCTCTTTTAACGATAACCTCAGAGCGGTTGCTAGTGGGTAGTATAGAATGCCCAATGAAGTCCAGCCAGCCTCTGGCGACTGGTTTGAGATCTTCTCTCTTGAGTTGATTTGGGACGCCCTTGGTGCTGGTGGTCCACCTGGCTCCAGGGAGGCATATGTCCTCTAGAATCTTGTCCAGGCCTTTATTTGTTCTCATCATTCTCCTATTAAAGGAGCCTGGGTCATCTTTCAACTGAGGTAGCTTAAAGATCTCCCTGATTTTATCAGGGTGGATGTGAACAATCTTTCCTCTGACCAAGGTTCGATAGTCATAGATAGCAGTTCCATATATTCTCTGCCTGTCTGTTTGCCACAGATTAGCGTAGAATTCCTGAACCATGTTTCTTCCCACCTTTGTCTCAGGATTAGCTAGGATTTCCCAGCTCCTGTTTCGAATTTGCTCTTGGGTATCCGGATATTCATCTTCTTTCAGATCGAATTTGACTTCCGGGATCACTGACCTTTGACCCATTATTTTGTAGTAATGGTCTGAATATTCTTTGGTTAAGAACCTCCCTTGATTCCAAAATGGTTTTGGAATACTCTCTTTCTTGCCTCTTGGAGTAGGTTGTTTTCCTTTAGGAGCCATGATCTTAGTGGGTATGGTTTAGTGATCACGGATAAACACACCAAACTTAGAGGTTTGCTTGTCCTTAAGAAAAAGAAAAGAAAGGAGAGGGATAGAAGGAGAGCTTGTTTTCGAATTGTTGAGGAGAGGAGAGAGGCCGAATGTGGATTTAAAGGGAGGGGGTGGGTTTTCGAAAATTTTGAAGAAAGATAAGATAGAAGATATGATTTGTAAAAGATAAATATGATAGAAAAAAAGATATAATTGAAAATTGAAAAGATATAGAAGATATTTGAAAAAGATAAATCTGAATTTTAGAAAAAAGATTTGGGATTAATTTGAAAAGATAATTGAGTTTTGAAAAAAAATTGAAAAGAAGTTGGATGGGATTTGAAAAAGGATTTGTGTTTATGAATTAAGATACATTTGATATTTTTGAAAAAGGGATTTTAGAAATTAGGATTAAAATTTTTGGAATTGAAGAATGAGAGTTTGTAACATGTTTATGCAAGAAATCATGAATTGAAATATGAAAATTGAAAAAAATTGTGAAGTAAAAATGAATTTACCTCCTCCCCATAATCCTGGCGTTAAACGCCCAAACGCTGCATGTTTTGGGCGTTTAACGCCCATTTGCAGCTTCTCCTGGGTGTTCAACGCCCAGCTGTTGCTTCTAGCTGGTGTTGAACGCCAGGAACTCCTTTGTCACTGGGCATTTTTCTGAACGCCCAGGACACTGTAAATCTGGCGTTAAATGCCCAGAAGGTGCTTCTTTCTGGCGTTCAACGCCCAGAAGATGCTTCTTTCTGGCGTTTAACGCCCAGATGGCTATCCTTACTGGCATTGAACGCCCAGTAGATGCTTCTTTTGGGCGTTCAACGCCCAAGACAGCTCTTACTGGCTTTTTCGCACCAGTGAGCTTCCTTTTTGCTGTTTTATCCTACGAATCCTTCTGTAACTCTGTGAATTCAAGCAATCGCTATTTTACCTTGAAGATAATTGACATAAACCTGTAAAAATCAATTAATTAACAAATAAGCTTTGTAAAATGCTGGGTTGCCTCCCAGCAAGTTCTTCTTTATTGTCTTTAGCTGGACTATTATTGAGCTTTAATCAAGTCTCAGTTTTGAGCATTCTTGCTCAAAATTGCTTTCAAGATAATGTTTGACTCTCTGTCCATTAACAATGAACTTTTTGTTAGAATCATTATCCTGAAGCTCCACATATCCATATGGTGACACACTTGTAATCATATATGGACCTCTCCACTGGGATTTCAATTTCCCGGGGAATAATCTGTGCCTAGAATTAAATAGCAGAACTTTCTGCCCCGGCTCAAAGACTCTGGATGACAGTTTCTTATCATGCCATCTTTTTGCTTTCTCTTTGTAAATTTTTGCATTTTCGAAAGCATTGAGTCTGAATTCCTCTAGCTCATTTAACTGGAGCAATCGTTTTTCTCCAGCTAACTTGGCATCAAGGTTTATGAATCTGGTTGCCCAATAGGCCTTATGTTCCAGTTCCACTGGCAAGTGACAGGCTTTTCCATACACCAGCTGGTATGGAGAAGTTCCTATAGGTGTCTTGAATGCTGTTCTGTATGCCCACAGAGCATCATCCAAGCTTCTTGCCCAATCCTTTATACGGTTAATCACAATCCGTTCCAGGATTCTTTTAAGTTCTCTATTAGAGACTTCAGCTTGCCCATTTGTCTGTGGATGATATGGTGTATCTACCCTGTGGCTAACTCCATATCGAACCAAAGTAGAGTAAAGCTGTTTATTGCATAAATGAGTGCCCCCATCACCGATTAGTACTCTAGGGATACCAAATCTGCTGAAGATGTGTTTCTGGAGGAATTTCAACAATGTCTTAGTATCGTTAGTAGGTGTTGCAATAGCTTCCACCCATTTGGATACATAATCCACTGCTACCAGAATATAAGTGTTTGAGTATGATGGTGGGAAAGATCCCATGAAGTCAATACCCCATACATTAAACAACTCAATCTCCAAGATTCCTTGTTGAGGCATGGCATAACTGTGAGGCAGATTGCCAGATCTTTGGCAACTGTCACAAATAAGTACAAACACTCGGGAGTCTTTATAAAGAGTAGGCTAGTAGAAGCCACATTGGAGGACTCTTGTGGCTGTTCGCTCACTTCCAAAATGTCCTCCATACTGTGATCCATGGCAGTGCCAGAGGATCTTCTGTGCTTCTTCTTTAGGCACACATCTACGGATTACTCCATCTGCACATCTCTTGAAGAGATATAGTTCATCCCAAAGATAGTACTTTGCATCCATGATTAATTTCTTTGTTTGCTGCCTACTGTACTCTTTAGGTATGAATCTCACTGCCTTGTAGTTTGTAATATCTGCAAACCATGACACTTCCTGGATGGCAAAGAGGTGATTATCCAGAAAGTTTTCAGAGATCTCAGTAAGAGGGAGGGATTCTGATGATTGGATTTTTGATGGTTTAGAATTTCACAAATGAATTCTCGTTGCAAGTATAGTTTCTAAACCAAACAATAATCTTCTCATACAAAAAGTTGTTTGTCACTAAAACAAACCCCTAAAATTATAAACCAAAGTATTCAAACCTCGGGTCGTTCTCCCTAGGAATTACAATAAAGTGTCTTGTTATTGGTTAGAAATGTGTTTTGGGGTTTTGGATAAGAAGCATGAAAAGTAAATGGCAATGAAAATAAACTAACAACTATAAAAAGGCTCTTGGCAAGGTATGAAAATTAGAAGTCCTATCCTAGTTATCCTCCTCAATTGTGATGAGAATTGTTCATTGCTACCACTTAGTTAACCCTTACTAAATAAAGGAAAGTCAAGTGGATGAATTGACTTGAGCCACAAGTCCTAGCCAACTCCCAAGGAAAGACTAGCTTTAGTGCACTCCAAACCAATTAGCAATCTTTCCAATTACCAATCAACAAAGGAATTAGATAACTCAAGTGTCACTAATTACTCTACCTTGGCCAAGAGGAACAAAATCTAACTAATAGCTATAAGAGACATTTCATCAAACACATAGAGTGCAATACAAGTAAACACATGAATTTGCAAGAATTAAGGAGAGATCTAACTACAAAGGCAAGAGGTCCACAATATAAAACCAAATCAATCATAAAACAACAAAGAACTTACCAATTGCATTGAAGGAGAAATGTAGATCTACAAAAGAGAATTCACAAACTACAAACAAAGGAAGTACATTAGAAGAAGAATTCTACAACTACAATAGAGGAGAGGAATGAAAATTGGAAGAGAGAAGAAGAAGAAATACATCTAGATCTAAGAACTAACCTAATCCTAATTCTAGAGAGAAGAGAGAGCTTCTCTCTCTAGAAACTAACTAAAAACTAAACTATGACTAATGGTAACTAACTTATTCATCCCTCTTCAATCCTTGGCTTAAATAGCATCAGAAATGAGTTGGATTGGGCCCACAAGGCTTCTAAAATCGCTGGCCACATATTGCTTTAAGTGGATCATATGGCAGCAACGACGCGTGCGTGTACAGTGCGCGTGCGTGTCACCATACGTGTAGAAACTATGGCAAATATTATATTGTTTCGAAGCCCCGGATGTTAGCTTTCCAACCCAACTGAAACCGCATTATTTGGACCTCTGTAGCTCAAGTTATGGTCGATTAAGTGCAAAGAGGTCGGCTTGACAGCTTTTGCGATTCCTACATTTCTTCATGAGTTCTCCATTTTTACATGCTTTTCCTTCATTCCCTTGGTCCAATTCTTGCCTCCTAAATCTGAAATCACTTAGCAAACATATCAAGGCATCTAATGGAATCAAGGAGAATTAGATTTAGCTATTTTAAGTCCTAAAAAGCATGTTTTCACTCTTAAGCACAATTAAAGGAGAAGTTATAAAACCATACTATTTCAATGGATAAATGTGGGTAAAAGGTTATAAAATCCCCTAAATCAAGCACAAGATAAACTCTACAAATGGGGTTTATCAACCTCCCCACACTTAAACCAAGCATGTCCTCATGCTTAAACCAAGAATGAAGTAAAGGGCATGGCATTTATTCAATGGAACTAACTAAGTGCAATCTACTTATATGCAACTATCTAAATGAATGCAATTGCTTGGTCAAAATAAATCAATTCCCAAGAAGCATATATGCACAAGAGCTAAGGGCTGACAAACCTAATCCACAATTGAATTGAGTTATTAAATATTTTTACAAACTTGCATGAAACGTGATACTCATAGGTGGAAACATGTAATTGAGCATCAAACCCTCACCGGATGTGTTTGCGCTCTATTCACTCAAGTGTTTAGGGTTGATTCTCTCAATTCTCCCCTAATCATGCTTTCCAAGATTTGTTCTTCTTCTAAAAATCAACAATTACTTTATGCATGCATACAATTATCATGAGGTCTCTTCTTTAGGTTGTAATGGGGTAAGGGTCAAGGTAGGACGCATATTTGGTCAAGTGAGTTTGAAGTTTGAATCTTTGATAAGCTTAGACTTCCCACCTAACCTATGACATCCTATATAATTAAGCTCTAACCTAACTACCCATTTTGCACTCTTTCACATACTCATGTATCCCTTTCTGTTTCACAACACTCATGCATTGATTTTATTGAGCTACACTTTGCTTTGGGGCATTTTGTCCCCTTTTTATTTCTTTCTTTTTCTTCTTTTTCTTTCTTTTTCTATTTTTTCTTTTTCTTTTCCATATTATTTTTCTTTTTCTTTTCTTTTTTTCTTTTGTTTTTCTCATTTTTTTCTTTCTATATACAAGAACATCAATGCATAAGGTCTATACATTTGATCAATACATGAGCATGTACCCAATTCCCAATATTTTCAATAAAAATACAAAACTACCCTTTTATTCACCCAATGTCCCAAGATTCCCACACTTGAATGATACTCACACATACTTGCCTAAGCTAATCAAAGATCCAAATTAAGGACATTTATTGTTTTCCGCTTTAGGCTTGTAATGTGCTAAAATTAAGAACAAGTGGGTTAATCGTAGGCTCAAATTTGGCTAACAATGGAAGATAAAAGGTATGGCTTTTTAGGTAAGTGAGCTAAATGAAATGATGGCCTCAATCATATAAATGCATAAATACACAAAATAATGGATATAAAGGATCAAACAAATCAAAGATTACATTCATAGAAAGAGAATAATGCACACAAGAAGGAAAATAAGTGGTTATAAGATGTAACCACACCATTAGGCTCAAAACTCACTTGCTTGTGTTCTTAGCTCAAAAACCATGTTTCACAATATATATAATTCAAGCAAGTTCTATGAAAAGTTTTCACTCAAATCAATTGGTGCCCTATAGATAGAAATCCTTGAAAAATTTCATTATTTTGACTAAGCTTATTTTGTATATATATGCAAAACTAAGAAAATGCAAGTAAAAATCCTAAAATCTTAGAATGAAATGCAAAAGTGTTGGAATTAGAAACTTGTCACCTAAAATTGCCGACCGGTCGGACGACCTCCCCACACTTAAAAGTTTGCACCGTCCTCGGTGCACTCAAAGATGAGCAAGGGGGTACGGCGACTCTCCGGATTGCTGCGTGTTCTTAGTCTTGCTTCCATGTTTGCTTGTGGTGCATTCATCATAAAAAACAAAAATATAACACCATAAGAGGAGAAGATATAAAAGCAAGGAAGCATACATTGTTGGAATGAGGTAAATCACTAGAAATGAGTGAGTGAATTAGTGTGACATTAATGACAAGTAGGTGTGTGAATTCTAAATTGCGTGGTTTAGAACACACATTAGCATAAAAGTCATGTCACAAAAGAAGCATGTACATCACTTATCCTAGTGTGCTTGAGATGCTTTAAGTGAACCTGTAAGGTAAAACAAGCATTAAAGAAGCATGAAAGCATTCAAGTCAAACACATATGGGTGCATATGATCATAAAATATAATGCATTAAGGTAAATGCATAACATCATCCATCAAGAGGTTGCCTAATCGAGGAAAAAGATTCAAATTACATGGTGGCCAAATCATGTGATTCAAGAAGAGTTACAAGCTCGAAGGCAATTCTCATCACTTGGTATTTTTCAAAAGGTAAGCATAAAAAAACTCAAAACCAAGTAGCAAAATATAACCTCAAACATAGAATCCAACAAAGATTATCTAAAAACATTCATGCTAAAATAGTATTTACGCAATAAGAGGCAACAATGTGTAGTAAACAAGATCAATAAGCCAACACTTATAATGAAAATGGAGAAAATAAAATAAAAACTAAACTAAAGCTATCTAACAAACTAACTAACTAACTAATTAACTAACTAAAATAAATGGTTATCAATGGTATTTGGAAGTGTTGGATGAGGGGTAGAGAAAGGGAAGAAGAAAGGAGAAGGAAAGAAATGGAAGGAGGAGAAGAAAAGAAATGTGGTGAAGGAAGGAAATCCGCGCGTACGCGCGCATGCTGCGCGCGCGCGGATGGTTTATTTTGAGAGTGGCGCGTACGCGTCATGTGCGCGTGCGCACGAGTGGGGTTGTGCCAAAGGCACAACGTTGGCATGGCGTAGGCATAACTCTCTGGAAAATGTATGGAATGTGGAACTTCTTAATCCACGCGTACGCACGCATGGCGCGCGCGCGTGGATGGTCCAAAACGCTAGATGCACGCGTCTGCACGCAGTGCGCATACGCGTGGATGCTGCTCTATTTTTCAAAATTTTTCTCTGTTTTTGCACCAATCCAGGCATTCTAAACCTCCAAACAGCTACCAAAACACCTTAAAACCTTATTTAACATGATAAAATACTAATTAAACTCAACCAACTAATCTAAACATGAAATTAAACTAGTTCTACCAATATGTACAAAAGCGAAAATGAAAGGATTTTACCATGGTGGGGTGTCTCCCACCTAACACTTTTGTTTATTGTCCTTAAGTTGGACTTTTGGGGAGCTCCTCATCAAGGTGGCTTGTGCTTGTACTCATCTTGGAACTCCCACCAATGCTTGGTTCTCCATTGTGCCCCAAGATTTCTTATGGATTGAGCCAAGTGTTGATGGAGTTCTTCACAAGCTTGGGGCTCCCAAAGTTGGTCCTCTTCTTGTAATCCGGGATCCCACACTTTGTTTTCACACCCGTCTTGAGGTTGATCATCATTATTAGTCCAACCGGGTGGTGAGTAAGGTGAATTCTCTATATAGTGGCCAACAATCCTCCTAGGCCCATCTAATTGAGCACTACTCCAACCTTTATATCTCATGTTTGATGCGTCAACCATAATGAGCCTTGATTTGCAATGCCCACCACAAAACCTTTTTCGCTTATGCTTCATCCCACAAACTTCCCTAAGTTGGCCATCCGTTTCAAGCAAACGATATTCAAGTCGGATAATAAAGCTAATAGAAATGAATTTCACCCACTCAAATGAAGATGTAGATGGCAACCTAGGCAAAGATGCTTCCAAAGATCTTGACAAAGCATAACCAACCCTCGTTCTTCTATTTCTAGGGACTTCCACCTCTTCACATGATCTCTTAATCTCAATCTTTTGTTCAACAATTTTATCTAAACCTTTTCCTTTACTCAAATCATAATAGGGAGGGTGAGAAAAATTTACCTCCTCAACGCTTTCAAATCCAACCGGAGAAGGTTCTTCATGCTCAAAGGATTCTTCACCACTAAGACTTGATGCTTGATCTTCATCACCAAGGGAACTCAATTCTTTCTCTATCCCATCCAAGTCTTCATATGGAATATGCCTTGGAAGGTGTGCACTTTCCTCCCTAGCATCAATTTCAATCATCTTGGAGGGGTTTTCTTCAAATCTATGTTCCCATGGAGGCTCCGCATCTCCCAAGTCTTCTACCACTTCTTCCTTGTCTTCAACAATTAAAGCTTCCTCCAATTATTCCAATACAAAGCAACTTCCTTCATTTCCCACCGAAGTTTCTAATCTCTCCTTCATGCTATGTTCTTCATTTGATTCTCCACATGTAGCCATGGGAGTTCCTTGAGTGTTCGAGCATTGGGAGGCTAATTAATTTGTTACCGTATCCAAGGCGGCCATGAAATTTTGCACATCCCTTTTTATCTCTTCTTGCCCTTGAACAAGAACACCAAGGATGTCATCCATTGGAGGTTGGGATGGATGGAAGGATTCATCATTTTGGGGAAGGGTTCATAGTAGGAAGATGGTTCTTCTTGGTAGAGTTGTGGTGGTTCAATATTCTCCACTCTTTCCACTTGTTGCACAACACACTCCATGGTTGCTTGAAATTGATCCAATGCTTCCTTGAGACGATCCTTTGACTCTTGTTCCGCTTGGATATCATGATAGGGATCATATGGGTCTTGGATCGATGGACATGAATATTCTTCCATGTGAGGTTGTGGTGGAAGGTAGAATTCATCTTGTGGTTGAAAATTTTCATATATTGGGGGTGGTTCATCTTGGTAATAATATGGAGGAGGTGGCTCTTGAAAATGTTGATGTTGGAATTGTGGTGGCTCTATATGTGGTTCATATGGCTCATATGGTTGTTGGTAGGATGGATATGGATTAGGGTCATATGAAGGTGGTTGGTAAGAAGGGGCTTGTGAGTATGGTTGAGAGTTATGTTGAGGATATGGATCATAGGCATATGGTGGTGGTTCTTGAAAGTCACAAGGAGATTCACCATAGCCATTGGATTGATATGCATCATAGAATGGCTCTTCTTCATAGTGCATTGGTGGGGGCTGTTGCCACGAGGATTGATCATAAGCATATGGCTCCTCCCACCTTTGGTTATCCCATCCTTGATACACATTATCATTATAGTTCTCATCACCTACAACATAGTTGTAATCACACTCATAGCCAAAGTGAGAATTCATGATAATAAGAGAGGGCAAAAACAAAAAATAGTAACAAATAAAAAGA
This sequence comes from Arachis hypogaea, assembly GCF_003086295.3. Lineage (NCBI taxonomy): Eukaryota > Viridiplantae > Streptophyta > Magnoliopsida > Fabales > Fabaceae > Arachis > Arachis hypogaea. Next base: position 90,267,920 of record NC_092036.1, on the reverse strand, counting down.
ACAAACTAAAAACTAACAAAGAAGTAAAAAGCAAACATATTCACAATATTCACATATATACAATAACCAATAACACAACACCATTGCAATTCCCTGGCAACGGCGCCATTTTGATGATTGGCTTTTTGACGGTTTAGAATTTCATAAATGAATTCTCGTTGCAAGTATAGTTTCTAAACCAACAATAATCCTTTCATACAAAAGATTGTTTGTCACAAGTAACAAACCCCTAAAATTAATAACCGAAGTATTCAAACCTCGGGTCATTCTCCGTAGGAATTGTAATGAAGTGTTTTGTTATTGGTTGTGAGTTATTTTTGGGGTTTTAATAAGAAACATGAAAGATAAATGGCAAGAAAGTAAACTTAGGCCTAAAAAGGTCTTGGCAAGGGTTGGTGGTCAAGGATCTCTATCCTAATCACTAACCACAATATGAGAATTGGCAAGGATTAATCTCATTAAACCATCCTCTAACTAGTAGTAAAGGAAAGTCAAATGAGCTATATCAATCCTAGTCCATAAGTCCTAACTCTCCACTAATTCAATTAGTGAGAACTAGAGTCAATGGATCTCAATCATCAATTACTTGGACATTAGTAACGCAAGAGTTCCTAAGTTACCTTTCCAAGCCAAGAACATAAAACTCTACTCTAGAATCCAACCAAGCATTTTCTCAAACACTTGGAAGGCACAAAAGAAAATCATATTAAATTGACAACAAGAATGAAATCTAACAACAATTATTGAAAGGAATTAACAACAACAATCAAAAGAAACACATTTATTGTGAATTACCTTGATTGAATTGAAAGAGAGTAGAAGAAACAAAAGTAGATCTACAACAAAACACAAGAACAACATAAAGGAAATTACAACAAAAGAATGAAAGAAGAATGAATGTAACAACAAGAAATTGAGAAGATAGAAGTAGAAGAAGATGAATTAAAATCTAGATCTAAGAACTAAACATAATCCTAACCCTAATCCTAGAGAGAAGTGAGAGCTTCTCTCTCTAGAAACTACTTCTAAAACTAAACTATGACTAATGGTAACTAACTTGTTCATCCCTCTTCAATCCTTGGCTTAAATAGCATCAGAAATGAGTTGGATTGGGTCCACAAGGCTTCTAAAATCGCTGGCCACGTATTGCTTTAAGTGGATCATATGGCAGCAACGATGCGTGCGCGTATAGTGCACGTGCGCATCACCATACGTGTAGCAACTATGGCAAATCTTATATCATTTCGAAGCCCCGGATGTTAGCTTTCCAACCTAACTAGAACCGCATCATTTGGACCTCTGTAGCTCAGGTTATGATCGATTAAGTGCAAAGAGGTAGGCTTGACAGCTTTTGCGATTCCTACATTTCTTCATGAGTTCTCCATTTTTACATGCTTTTCCTTCATTCCCTTGGTCCAATCCTTGCCTCCTAAATCTGAAATCACTTAGCAAACATATCAAGGCATCCAATGGAATCAAGGAGAATTAGATTTAGCTATTTTAAGTCCTAAAAAGCATGTTTTCACTCTTAAGCACAATTAAAGGAGAAGTTATAAAACCATGCTATTTCAATGGATAAATGTGGGTAAAAGGTTATAAAATCCCCTAAATCAAGCACAAGATAAACCCTACAAATGGGGTTTATCAGATTCCCCTTCTACTGGTTCTATTCGGGACAGATGATCTGCTACTTAGTTCTCTGTCCCTTTTCTGTCTCTTATTTCTATATCAAACTCCTGCAGAAGCAACACCCATCTAATGAGTCTGGGTTTTGAATCCTGCTTTGTGAGTAGATATTTAAGAGCAGCATGGTCAGTGTACACAATCGCTTTTGATTATACTAAATAAGATATAAACTTGACAATCGCGTAAACCACTGCAAGTAACTCTTTTTCTGTGGATGTGTAGTTCTTCTGTGCGTCATTTAAAACATGACTGACATAGTAAATGACGTGCAAAAGCTTGTCATGCCTTTGTCCCAACACTGCACCAATGGCATGGTCTCTGGCATCACACATCAGTTCAAATGGTAATGTCCAGTCTGGTGCAGAGATGACTGGTGATGTGACCAGCTTAGCTTTTAGGGTCTCAAACGCCTGCAAACACTCTTTATCAAAGATAAATGGCGTGTCAGCAGCTAGCAGATTACTCAGAGGTTTGGCAGTTTTTGAAAAAATCTTTTATAAACCTCCTATAGAATCATGCATGCCCCAGAAAGCTTCTGATTGCCTTAACATTGGCAGGTGGTGTTAATTTTTCAATTACCTCTACCTTAGCTTGATCCACCTCTATTCCCTTGTTCAAATGCCCAAGGATAATTCCTTCAGTCACCATAATGTGACATGTCTCCCAGTTTAAAACCAGGTTAGTCTCTTGGCACCTCTTTAGAACAAGTGCTAGATGGTCAAGACAGGAGCTGAATGAGTCTCCAAATACTGAAAAGTCATCCATGAAGACTTCCAGAAAATTTTCCACCATATAAGAGAAAATGGAGAGCATGCACCTCTGAAAGGTTACAGGTGCATTACACAGACCAAATGGCATCCTTCTGTATGCAAATACACCAGATGGACATGTGAATGCTGTTTTCTCTTGATCCTGGGGATCTACTGCAATTTGATTAAAACCTGAATATCTATCCAGGAAGCAGTAGTATTCATGACCTGCTAGTCTTTCTAGCATTTGGTCTATGAATGGTAAAGGAAAATGATCCTTTCTGGTAGCTTTATTGAGCCTTCTGTAATCAATACACATACGCCACCCTGTCACTGTTCTTATAGGAACTAGTTCATTTTTTTCATTATGAACCACTGTCATGCCACCCTTCTTAGGGACGACTTGGACTGGGCTTACCTAGAGGCTATCAGAAATAGGATAAATAATTCCAGTCTCTAGTAATTTAGTGACCTCCTTCTGCACCACCTCTTTCATGGCTGGATTCAGCCGCCTTTGTGGTTGAACCACTGGCTTAGCGTCACCCTCCAATAGGATCTTGTGCATGCATCTAGCTGGGCTAATGCCCTTAAGATCACTGATGGACCACCCAAGAGCTGTCTTGTGTGTCCTTAGCACTTGAATTAGTGCTTCCTCTTCCTGTGGCTCTAAGATAGAGCTTATGATTACAGGAAAGGTATCACCTTCTCCCATAAATGTATATTTTAGGGATGGTGGTAATGATTTGAGCTCGGGTTTGGGAGGTTTCTCCTCTTCCTGAGGGATTTTCAGAGGTTCTATTATTCTCTCTGGTTCCTCCAGATCAGGCTGAGCATCTTTAAAGATATCCTCTAGCTCTGATTCGAGACTCTCAGTCATATTGACCTCTTTTACCAGAGAGTCAATGATATCAATGCTCATGCAGCCATTTTGGGTGTCTAGATGTTGCATAACTTTGACAACATTCAACTTAAACTTGTCCTCATTGACTCTCAGCATAACTTCCCCTTTTTGGACGTCAATGAGGGTTCGTCCAGTTGCTCGGAAAGGTCTTCCTAGAATAAGAGTTGCACTCTTGTGCTCCTCCATTTCCAGCACCACAAGGTCAATGGAAAAGGCAAATGGCCCAACCTTGACAATCATGTCTTCAATCACGCCTGATGGGTGTTTAATGGAACCATTAGCAAGTTGGAGACATATCCGGGTTGGTTTGACTTCATCAGTCAACCCAAGTTTTTTGATAGTAGATGCAGGTATTAGGTTGATACTTGCCCCAAGATCACATAAAGCTTACTTGGTACAAGTACCTTCTAATGTGCATGGTATCATAAAGCTTCCGGGATTTTTAAGCTTCTCAGGTAAGCTTTTCAGAATGACTGCACTGCATTCTTCAGTGAGGTAAACTTTTTCAGTTTCCCTCCAATCTTTCTTATGACTTAAGATCTCTTTCATGAACTTAGCATAAGAGGGTATTTGCTCAAGTGCTTCTGCAAACGGAATCTTTATTTCAAGAGTCCTGAGATAGTCTGCAAAGCGAGCAAATTGCTTATCCTGTTCTGCTTGACGGAGTTTTTGAGGATAAGGCATTTTGGCTTTGTATTCATAAACCTTAGTTGCTGCAGGTTTATTGCCTACAGCCGTGGGTTGAGAAGCCTTTTCAGAGGAGTTGCTATTAACACTTGTATGTGTCTGATCCCCCACTGGTGTTTGAATACCAGGGGTGGAAGCTGGAGTGGCGTTAGATGCCAACTTCTTATCTGTTTCTGGCGTCTGAACGCCAGAACTGGGCTTCCTTTGGGCGTTCAACGCCAGTTCCTTGCTGGTTTCTGGCATTGGACGCTAGGACTGAGCATGGGTTGGGCGTTTAACGCCAGCTTTCCACCCATTATCTGGCGTTTGAGGGCCAGAATTATTCCTCTCTTGGCTCTGACTGTCCTCAGAGGGATTTTGGGTAGCAGTCTATTCATTTGTTGGCTTCCTGCTGCCTTGAAGTGGGGTATTTAATGTTTTTCCACTTCTTAATTGAACTGCTTGGAATTCTTCTGTTATTTGTTTTGATAACTGCTGTTCTATTTGCTTTAACTGCACTTCCATATTCATATTAGCCATTCTTGTTTCTTGCAATATTTCCTAGAATTCGGCTAGCTGTTTTGTTAGAAAATTTAATTGCTGATTGAATTCAGTAGCTTGTTCTGCAAGACTGAGTTCAACAGTTATTGTTTTAGCCTCTTCGTTAATGGAAGGTTCACTGCTTAGGTACAGATGCTGATTTCTGGCAACTGTATCAATAAGCTCTTGAGCTTCTTCTATTGTCTTTCTCATGTGTATAGATCCACCAGGTGAGTGGTCTAGAGAAGTCTGAGCTCTCTTTGTAAGCCCATAATAGAAGATGTCTAACTGCACCCACTCTGAAAATATTTCAGAGGGGCATTTTTTCAGCATCTCTCTGTATCTCTCCCAGGCATCATAAAGGGATTCATTATCTCCTTGTTTGAAGCCTTGGATGCTCAGCCTTAGCTGTGTCATCCGTTTTGGAGGAAAATAGTGATTCAGGAATTTTTCTGACAGCTGTTTCCATGTTTTTATGCTGTCCTTAGGTTGGTTATTTAACCACCTCTTAGCTTGGTCTTTTACAGCAAATGGAAATAGTAACAATCTGTAGACATCCTGATCTACTTCCTTATCATGTACCGTGTCAGCAATTTGAAAAAACTGTGCCAGAAACTCTGTAGGTTCTTCTTGTGGAAGACCGGAATACTGGCAACTTTGCTGCACCATGATAATGAGCTGAGGTTCAACTCAAAACTACTAACTCCAATGGAGGGTATACATATACTACTCCCATATGAAGCAGTAGTGGGGTTAGCATATGACCCCAAAGTCCTTCTGGACTGTTCATTTCCACTTAAGTCCATAATGGAGAAAGGGAGATGATGAGAATTTATTTTATTTATCTTATTATATATAAAAATTTCAAAATAATAAAAATAAAATAAAATAAAATAGAGACGACAATAAAATTAAAAATAAATAAAAATAAAATAAAATAAAAAAAGAATTTAAAAGTATTTTATGAAGATTTTCGAAAAAATGAGGAGAGAGAAAGTGGTTAGGATATTTTCGAAAAAAGATATAATTTTTTTTAAATCTTAAAAGGATAAGGTTTGAAAAATTTTGAAATTGAAATCTGAATTTTTATATAAAAAAATTTGAAAATATAGCTTAAAAATAGTTAGAAAAGATATTCTTTTGAATTTTGAATTTTATGATGAAAGAGAAAAACACACAAAAGACACAAGACTTAAAATTTTTAGATCTAATGCTCCTTGTTTTCGAAAATTTTGGAGGGAAAACACCAAGGAACACCAAACTTAAAAATTTTAAGATCAAAACACAAGGAAGACTCAAGAATACCTTGAAGAATCACAAGAACAACAAGAACAAAAGAAAGAACACCAAACTTAAAATTTTTAGAAAACCAAAATAATTTTCGAAAATTAAAGAAAATTAACAAGAAAACACCAAACTTAAAGTTTGGCACAAGATTCAATCAAAGAAAAATTATTTTTGAAAAAGATTTTAAAAAGAAGATACCCAATTACCAAGAACATAAACCAACGCTCTAGCCAATTGAGCTATAAATGTAACGTGTTTTAAAGAGGTATTTTTTTAATGAATAAAATTAAAATTTTTTTTGAAAACTAATATTTTGAAATTGCATAAGGAAAACACGAAAAATACACAGAATAGGAAAAACCAAAGATGAAACAAGAAAAATTGACAAGAAAAATTTGAAGATCAAGGAAAAATAAAGAACATGCAATTCGAAAATTAAAAGACAAAGAAAAGCATGCAATTGACACCAAACTTAAAACATGACACTAAACTCACAGAAAAACTAAAAATTAATAAAGAAGAATAATATATTTTTTTGAAAAATTTTTTATAAGGGATAATAAAAGATGCAATTCTAGTGAAAAAAGACAAATTTTTCCTAATCTAAGCAACAAGATTCACCGTCAGTTGTTCAAACTCAAACAATCCCCGGCAACGGCTCCAAAAATTTGGTGCACGAAATTGTGTATGCCAATATTAATGGACTATTTCTCACAGCTTCGCACAACTAACCAGCAAGTGCACTGGGTCGTCCAAGTAATACCTTACATGAGTAAGGGTCGAATCCCACGGAGATTGTTGGCTTGAAGCAAGCTATGGTTATCTTATTAATCTTAGTCAGGATACCAATAGGATTCTTTAGCCTCAATTGTAAAAGATAAATAAAAGGGTGTAAAAGGAGTAATTGTTACGCAATAGTGGAGAATATGTTGGAGTTTTGGACATGCTTTGTCCTCTGAATTTCAGCATTTCCCTTGTCCTCCTTTTCACACACGCAATGCTCCTTCCATGGCAAGCTGTATGTAGGGCGTCACTGTTGTCAACGGCTACTTCCCATCCTCTCAGTGAAAATGGTCCAAATGCTCTGTCACAGCACGGCTAATCATCTGTTGGTTCTTGATCATGTCGGAATAGAATCCATTGATTCTTTTGCGTTTGTCATCATGCTCAACAATCGCGAGTTTGAAGCTCGTCACAGCCATTCAATCCTTGAATCCTACTCGGAATACCACAGACAAGGTTTAAACTTTCCAGATCCTCAAGAGTAGCCGCCAAAATGTTCTAGCTTATACCACGAAGATTCTGATTAAGGAATATAAGAGATACTCATTCAATCTAATGTAGAACGGAGGTGGTTGTCAAGCACAAGTTCATGGATTGAGGAAGGTAATGAGTATCACAAATCATCACCTTCTTCATAGTGAAGCGCGAATGAACATCTTAGATAGGAACAAGCGTGTTTGAATGGAAAACAGAAATAATTGCATTAATTCATCAAGACGCTGCAGAGCTCCTCACCCCCAACAATGGAGTTTAGAGACTCATGCCGTCACAAGGTACAAAGTTTAGATCTAAAAAAATGTCATGAGAATGAGTAAACTAGGATGGATAATGCAGAAATCCACTTTTGGGGCCCACTTGGTGTGTGCTGGGGCTGAGACTTAAGCTTCTCACGTGCCTGGGCTGTTTCTGGAGTTGAACGCCAGGTTGTAACCTGTTTTTGGCGTTGAACTCCATCTTGCAACCTGTTTTTGGTGCTGAACGCCAAACTGCAACATGGAACTGGCGTTGAACGCCAGTTTACATCATTTATCTTCGAGCAAAGTATGGACTATTATATATTGCTAGAAAGCCCTGGATGTCTACTTTCCAACCCAATTGAGAGTGTGCCAATTGGACTCCTGTAGCTCTAAAAAATCCATTCCGAGTGCAGGGAGGTCAGAATCCAACAACATCAGCAGTCCTTTTTCAGCCTAAATCAGATTTTTGCTTAGCTCCCTCAATTTCAACCAGAAAATACCTGAAATTACAGAAAAACACACAAACTCATAGTAAAGTCCAGAAATACGAATTTTGCCTAAAAACTAATAAAATTATACTAAAAACTAACTAAAACATACTAAAATCTACATGAAATCACCCCCAAAAAGCGTATAAAATATCCGCTCATCAGTGATTTCAATGATATTTTTACATAAGAAAAAAAATTGGATTGCGTCCTAAACCTAAGAAACAGATGGAGGAGATTAGGAATTTTGTTAATACTAATCGATTAATGGACCTTGATCTAAAGGAAAATAAATTTACATGGTTTATTAATCCTAAAGGTGGCTTTATAACAAGGAAAAGATTGGATAATTAATCCTAAATTTTGTTTTATAACCTATGAAGCACGGATTCTCTCATGGTGCTAGCGTATCCGTGTCGGACACGAATCCAACACCGATACTCGATGGATACTTCAAACGAGCGTATCGGCGACGTGTTTTTTTGCGGTACAAAATTTTGGTGGAGCGGTCACGAATCTGAATATATATATATATATATATATATATAGACCCGAATCTTGGTGGAGCGGTCACGAATCCGAACGAATCCGACCCGATTCAGATGTTCATGAGACAGATCTTTCTACTGGACTGCAAATCTTCAATTGATTTTGTGATTTTATGACCCGATTAACCAATTTTTTCTTTATAATTGATTCATGATGGACTTGGAGGAGAAAAAATTGATACATTTTCTGTTAGCGAGATGACAAGAGTAGATTAAAATTTTTTATTTTCTTAATAATTGCATAATTTTAAGACTTTTTTATACAATTATATTTACTCTTATATTTACAATATGATATTTTATTAATTTAATATATTATTTAAATTTTAATTCACAACGTATCCTAAATGTGTCGTATCCAATTTTTTATAAAAAGAACGTGTCGGCGTATCCGTATCGTGTCGTGTCCGTATCGCGTGTCGTATCTGTGCTTCCTAGTTTATAACAAGAAAAAGATTGGATAGAATGTTGGTCAATTGGAAATGGAGTAAAATGTTTCAACATGCCACTTTAGAAGCCCTCCCAGCTATTAGCTCTAACCACTGCCCTTTAGTGCTTAATCTTAACCCAGTTAAGAAAGTTAACAAGTGTTTTAGATATGAAGCTTTTTGGGACAACCACGAAGAATGTAAAGAAGTTATTCAAAAAGGATGGAATAGGATAAGTATAACAAAGATATAACTGAGATAATATTACTCAAAAAATTAAGCATTGTAAAAAGGAGTTAAAAAATAGAGTAGAAAGACCTTTGCAAGGACTAATTGGAAAATAGCCAAGTTAAAGGAGAAGTTAAAACTTAAACGAGTTACAAAACTCCAAGCTCACAAATGATCAGCAATATAGCATAGTGCAAATTAAGGATAAAATTAGTCAAATGTGGAAGCAAGAAGAGAAGTATTAGGGTCAAAGATCTAGATTAAAATAGCTTAAGTGGGGTGACAAAAACACATCTTTCCATACTGCAACTATTTAGAGAAGAGATAGAAATAGAATTGAAAGAATTAAGAATGAAGAGGAGCAATGGATTCAAGGAGAAACTAAAGTATTGAGTTTGACAGAGGATTACTTTTCAAAATTATTCAAAGCATCTGATTAGGTGAACATGGAGGAGTGCATTAAGAAAATTCCTAAGAGAATAACAGATGAGATGAATAAGTGCATTATGGAAGAAATAAGCGATGATGAGATTAAGAAAGCCGGTTTTAGTATGGGTGGTATCAAAGCACTTGTTTTAATGGTAGGTTTTATCAAAAGAATTAGGAAACTATTAAGAGGGATGTATGTGAAGTGGTGAAAAATTTTTTTGTTGATAAATTTATGCCGGATTATATTAGTGAAACCACCCTTGTTTTAATCCCTAAAATTAAGAATCTTGAAAACCTAAATCACCTTAGACCTATTTACTGTTGTAATTTTATTTATAAAATTATATCCAGGATATTGGTGTTAAAGCTGAGAGGCCTTTTAGGGAATATTGTATCTCCAATATAAAGTGTCTTTGTAGGGAGAAGACTTATTTAAGATAATATTATTATAGCACAAGAGGCTTTTCATAAATTAGATAGAAAAGGAAAAAATGCTACCGATATGTTAGCCATTAAGCTAGATTTGAATAAGGCTTATGATAGACTATAATAGAATTTTTTTGGAAGAGGTGCTCAAAACTTTTGGTTTTAATGAGAAATGGATTAAGTTGGTGATGAGTTGTGTGAGGAGTGCAAACTATAGAATTAAAATTAATAAAAATTTATCAAAAAAGATAGTTCCACAAAGAGAGTTAAGACAGGGAGATCCTTTATCTCCTTATCTGTTTATTATTGCTGTAAAAGTGCTTACTATTTTGATGAATGATATGCAGAATAAGAATTTAATCTCACGAATAAAATTAGCTCCTAATGCTCCCTCATTAACACATTTATTTTTTACGACGATTGTATTACTTTTGCAGAGGCCAAAGAAGCGGAGGTATATCAGATTATTCAAATCATTAATATTTATACTAAAGTCTCGAGTCAGAAGATTAACCTTCAGAAGTTAGGAATTTTCTTTGGCAGTGCTATCCCAATCTAGACAAGGATAAATATAGAAGAAATTTTGGGAATTTCATCTTGAAAAAATCCGAAAAAATACCTTGGCTTACCAGCAAAATGGGGTAGATCAAAAAATCAAGTTTTAGCATGGATAGAGGAGAGAATAGATAACAAAATTGAGGATTGAAAAGAAAATCTTTTGAATTAGGCAGAAAAAAAGGTACTGATCAAGGTAGTAATACAGGCAATTCTAATAATATAATTTTTTTTGGAAAAGTATAAGTAGACAATAAGAATACTAAACAATGTGAACAATAGATATGTCAGATGTTCAATTCAATAGGTATACATATGATTATGTTCATTATTTTTAATTGGATGGTTATTTCTTTTGATTCGATTTACTCATGCATAGTTAACAATGGTTGAATGTTCAATTAACAAGGTGTGCAAATAATTATCGCAATGTTAAGGTTTATAAGATAATTTTGGGTTGGAGTATTTTTTTATTTTATTGGGTCAATTCTAAAGCCCATTGTTCACATTATTTATAAAAGTTATTGTCTACCTAACAAAATTCAATTTTTTTACATAATTATTCAACCACATTCATTTTTTTATGACCATTCATGTAATAAATCTAAAAGATAGTTATTAAGTTCAGCAAATATTTAGCATCAAATATTAGACATTAAAAACTTGACTATAGTATAAATATCCATGTTCAACGTAACACAATTTATTTTAATACATTTTTATATATTTATTGTTAAAATTTTTTGAATTTATCATTTTCCTAGAAAAACTCTAATTGATTAATGTAAGACCCAGAATTTTTGAAAATTTTTATTATGATCAATTCTCAAATCATATAGTTATTTATAATCTTAATTTCAGAAATTATTTTATTAAAGATAATTAAAGCAAGTTTTGATTAATTGAATTTGAAATAAGTTATGATTATTATCCAATTTTATAATTATTGGATTATTTTCTATATTCAAATTATAAAGTTGACAGTTATGAAATAATAAGAATTTTATATGATTTGGATTAAATAATTAATATTTTAAATATTAATACTGTTGTTTTGGAAAATGAAGAAATTAAGTATATTATTTCTAATTTTTGGATTTGAACATTTTATTGAAAATAATTTGTAAAATTGATGAGCAAATAGTATTTTTCTATATATAATTAGTGTTAGATTTAATTTGGATTTCAACTACTACATTATTCCCAATTTTATTTGAAATTATTAATTTGCCCTTAACCCTAATTTTTCTCAAAACCCTAACACTGAAACCTAACCCAATTACCTGGTTCCCTTTCACCCTCAGCAAACTCACAAAATTTGAAACCCCTAGCAGCGCCAAAATCAAAGAAAGAAAGGGAGAAGAGGGCTGACGGGAAGGGGGAAAAGGGGAAGGAGGTCGCTGCCCAATCCGCGCCGCCATCGTCTCCCATCCATGGAACCATGAGTCGCGCCTCTGTCACTGAGAGGAGGAGGGAAAAGGCACGATGCTGGAGGAGCGCGACCCGCTGTGCCGCCGTGGGTCCCTTGCCGTCGAGTTCGAAGGAGCAGGGGAGAACGACGCTGGGTTTGAGGGAGACCGAGGTGGTGTGGTGCAAGGAAGGAGGTGAGCTGTTCGCGTTGCCCTTCGCGCCACCGTTGCTGAGCCATAGCGCCACCACCGTCAGGTCTCTCACTGTTGTGCATTGCCGTCCAAGGAAGAGAGAGTCACGATGGAGCTCTGTTTTTGCTTCTCTAGTCCGCCAAGAGAGGAGCTCATGGGTGGAGGAAGGCCAATTGACGGAGAAAACGCCGTTGAGTGAGGTAAACGCCTCTGCCGTGCTTCTCGGTCACTGGCGGTGGAGCCACGTCGCTGACGATTAGATTTTTTGCTAGTAAAGAATTTTATAAATATAATCGCGTTGTAAGTATAGCTTCTAAACTAACAGAAAATCCTTCCGTACAAACGTTTGGTTGTCACAAGTAACAAACCCAATAAAATTTATTAACCGAAATATTCAGGGAGGTGTGTTTTATTATTGGTTATGGAAAACAGTGTTTTGGGTTTTGAAAAGGGTTTTGAGCAAGAGAAATGGGTTGCAGAAATTAATAAATTAATAACGAAGAAATCTCTTGGCAAGGTATGAAAACTGGAAGTCCTATCCTAGTTATCCTTATCAATGGTGATGAGAATTATACTTTTGCTCCCACTAAGTCAACCTCTAACTATGAAGGTCAGTTAAGTGGAAAAATTAATTTAACACCTAGAGTCCTAGTCAACTCCTTAAGGAAATACTAGAGTTATAGGAATCTAAGTTAATCAGCAAGAATAATAATTATCAATCACGATGAGTTTGACAACTCAAGAGTCACCAATTAATCAACCAAAGCCAATAGTAAAAATCTAAATTATTTATAAAAGGAAAGGGAAGAAATCATAAGTCTGAAATACCTTAATGTGTATTAATTAAGAAAATCATAACATGAATGGTCCATAAGCCAATTTGACAACATATAAAATTAACAAATAAGAGAAGTCAAAATAAAGGAATATTGAACCTGATATGAAGATGAGATAATCCTAAGGTTAAAAGAAATTCTAAGTCCTAAATCCTAATCCTAAGAGAGAGGAGAGAACCTCTCTCTCTAAAAACTATATCTAAATTATAAAACTATGTATGAATGTATGTTGTATACTGTATCCGGTATATTCTATGAATGGATAGATTCCTCCATTTATAACCCTTTAATCTGTGTTCTCTGGGCTTGGATATGGGCCAAAAAGGGCCTAGAAGTCGCTGGGGCCGACTTCTGCAAATTCTGCAGATCGCGCACGTCACGCGTCCGCGTAGGTCACGCGGTCGCGTCATTTGGAGTTTTGCTCTTCCACGCGGTCGCGTCAATCATGCGTCCGCGTCAGTTGTGTTTCGCACGTCACGCGTTCGCCTCATCCATGCACTCGCGTCGATTCTCTTTTGCGCAAACCACGCGTTCGCGTCGTCCATGCGGACGCGTCACTGCCAGTTCCTCCATGGACTCCAATTTGTGCTTTCCTTCCATTTGTATGTTTCTTTTTCATCCTTTAAGTCATTCCTGCCCTATAAAACCTAAAAGTACTCAACACACAAATCACGGCATCGAATTGTAATAAAGGATAATTAAATTTGGTAATTTTAAAGCATAGGAAACATGTTTTCTCATATGTCATATACTAAGGAAGGAATTGTAAAACCATGCAATTTCATATGAATAAGTAGGTGAAGAGTTGATAAAATCATTCACAAAAACTTGGTGCATGAAAATTACACTCACACTATGTAATTCCGCACAACTAACTAGCAAGTGCGCTGGGTCATCCAAGTAATACCTTACGTAAGTAAGGGTCGAATCCCACGGAGATTGTTAGCTTGAAGCAAGCTATGGTTATCTTATTATTCTTAGTCAGGATACCAGTAGGATTCTTTACTTTCAATTATAAAAAGTGAAAGGGCATAAAATAAGTAATTGTTACTCAATAATGGAGAATATGTTGGAGTTTTGGGGATGCTTTGTCTTTTGAATCCCTGCAACATAATGCTTAAGGCTCCTTCCATGGAAAGCTGTATGTAGGGTGTCACCGTTGTCAATGGCTACTTCCCATCCTCTCAGTGAAAATGGTCCAAAAGCTCTGTCACAGCACGGCTAATCATCTGTCGGTTCTCGATCATGTCGGAATAGGATCCATTGATCCTTTTGTGTCTGTCACTACGCTCAACACTCGTGAGTTTGAAGCTCGTCACAGTCATCCAATCCCTGAATCCTACTCAGAATACCACAGACAAGGTTTAGACTTTTCGGATTCTCAAGGATGCTGCCAATGGATTCTAGCTTATACCACGAAGACTCTGATTAAAGAATCCAAGAGATATTCATCCTATCAAAGGTAGAACGAAGGTGGTTGTCAGGCACGCGTTCATAGGTTGAGAATGGTGATGAGTGTCACGGATCATCACCTTCTTCATATTGAAGTGCGAATGAACATCTTAGATAGGAACAAGCGTGTTTGAATAGAAAACAGAAATAATTGTATTAATTCATCGAGACGCTGCAGAGCTCTTCACCCCCAACAATGGAGTTTAGAGACTCATGCCATCAAAGAGTACAAAGTTCAGATCTAAAAATGTCATGAGATACGAAATAAATCTCTAAAAGTTGTTTAAATACTAAGCTAGTAACCTAGTTTTACAGAAAATGAGTAAACTAAGATAGATAGTGCAGAAATCCACTTCTGGGGCCCACTTGGTGTGTGCTGGGGCTGAGACTTGAGCTTCTCACGTGCCTGAACTATTTCTGGAGTTAAACGCTAGGTTGTAACCTGTTTCTGGCGTTCAACTCCAACTTATAACCTATTTCTGGCGTTCAACGACAGAATGCAACATGGAACTGGCGTTTAAACGCCAGTTTACGTCATTCATCTTCGTGCAAAGTATGTACTATTATATATTGCTGGAAAGCCCTGGATGTCTAATTTCCAACCCAATTAAGAGCGCTCCAATTGGACTTCTGTAGCTCCAAAAAAGCCATTCTGAGTGAAGGGAGGTCAGAATCCAACAGCATCAACAATCCTTTTTCATCCTGAATCAGATTTTTGCTCAGCTCCCTCAATTTCAGCCAGAAAATATATGAAATCACAGAAAATTACACAAACCCATAGTAAAGTCCAGAAATATGAATTTTGCCTAAAAACTAATAAAAATATACTAAAAACTAACTAAAACATACTAAAAACTATATGAAATTACCCCCAAAAAGCGTATAAAATATCCGCTCATCACAATACGAAACTTAAAATGTTGCATGTTCTCAAGCAACTAGATAAATAAAATAGGATAAAAAGAAATCAAGTAGCAATAGTATCTCAGAGTTTTAAGTGAAGCTCAGATTCTAATTAGATGAGCGGGACTAGTAGCTTTTTGCTTCCGAACAGTTTTGGCATCTCACTTTATCCTTTGAAATTCAGCATGATTGGCATCCATAGGAACTCAGACTTCAGATAGTATTATTGATTCTCCTATTTTAGTATGTTGATTCTTGAACACAGCTACTTTATGAGTCTTGGCCGTGGCCCTAAGCACTTTGTTTTCTAGTGTTACCGCTGGATACATAAATGCCACAGACATATAACTGGGTGAACCTTTTCAGATTGTGACTTAGCTTTGCTCAAGTCCCCAATTAGAGGTGTCCAGAGTTCTTAAGCACACTCTTTTACTTTGGATCACGACTTTAACCACTCAGTCTCAAGCTTTTCACTTGGACCTGCATGCCACAAGCACATGGTTAGGGACAACGTGATCTAGCCGCTTAGGCCTGGATTTACTTCCTTGGGCCCTCCTATCCATTGATGCTCAAAGTCTTGGATCCTTTTCACCCTTGCCTTTTGGTTTAAAGGGCTATGACTTTTTCTACCTCTTTTGCTTTTTTTTTCACTACTTTTTCTTGCTTCAAGAATCAATTTCATGATTTTTCAGATCAGCAATAATATTTCTCTTGTTCATCATTCTTTCAGAAGCCAACAATTTTAACATTCATAAAATTCAATATAAAAAATATGCAATGGTCAAGCATTCATTCAGAAGACAAAAAGTATTGCCACCACATATAAATAATTAGAATTTTCCTTATTAAGAACTCGAAAAAAATATTGCCTCTTTATTCTAAAAATCTACTATTTTATTCATGTTTGATGATGATGAGAAAAATAAATTATAGCTTAATTGGAGATAAAATCAAAATAGAGATACTAATTACTACTACTTCATATATGACTTCTAAGGTAAATTCCTAATAAGAACAATTATCACAGAGTTAAAGCTAAGATTAGGACTTGACAACCTTTATTTTGGGAGGTGGATGCTCCTTTAATCTGTGGGGTGCTTGGTTCTTCAAGAGATAGCTTCTGACGCTTCAGTTCCCTCAGTTCGCCCTTGCTCTTCTTGTTCCTTAAGCAGTTTGTAAAGCATGCTATTTTGATTTTGCTGTTCTTCCTTTAGTTGCTCCATAGCTTCTTGTAAATTGGTGACAGATGCTTCAAGGCGCTCCCAGTATTCAATTTGAGGGATTTCCGAGAGGAACTCCTGTGCTCTCCTCTTGATGGGGTCGTCCTGCACCTGTTGTCACTCCATTGACTTTTTGGTGATTGGTCTATCAACTGAGATATACTCAGTTACTCCCATCTTCATCCCTGCATCTTTACATAGTATAGAGATTAAGCTTGGATAAGCCAATTTGGCATCTTTGGACTTCTTGTTTGCAATTGTGTAAAGTTCACAAGAAATCAACTGATGAACTTCCACTTCTTTTCCCAACATAATGTAATGGATCATTACTGCTCTTTTAATGGTGATTTCAGAGTGGTTGCTAGTGGCCAGTATAGAACGCCCAATGAAGTTCAGCTAGCCTCTGGCGACTGGCTTGAGATCTTCTCTCTTGAGTTGATTTGGGACACCCTTTGTGTTGGTTGTCCACTTGGTTCCAGGGAGGTATATGTCCTCTAGAATTTTGTCCAAGCCCTTATTTGTTCTCATCATTCTTCTATTAAAGGAGTTTGGGTCATCTTTCAGCTGAGGTAGCTTGAAGATCTCCTTGATTTTGTCAGGATGAAGGTGAACAATCTTTCCTCTGACCAGAGTTCGATAGTCATAGAAGGCGGCTCCAGCTAATCTCTGCCTGTCTGTTTGCCACAGATTAGAGTAGAATTCGTGAACCATGTTCCTTTCCACCTTTGTCTCAGGATTAGCTAGGATTTCCCAGCTCCTGTTTCGAATTTGCTCTTGGATCTCTGGATATTCATCTTCTTTCAGATCGAATTTAACTTCCGGGATCACTGACCTTAGACCCATTATTTTGTAGTAATGGTCTGAATGTTCTTTGGTTAAGAACTTCCCTTGATTCCAAAGTGGTTTTGGAATATTCTCTTTCTTGCCTCTTGGAGTGGTTTGTTTTCTCTTAGGAGCCATGATCTTAGTGGGTATGGCTTAGTGATCACGGATAAACACACCAAACTTAGAGGTTTGCTTGTCCTCAAGCAAAAGAAAGGAAAGGAGAGGGATAGAAGGAGAGCCAATTTTGAATGGTGGAAGAGATGAGGTAGGCCGAATGTGGATTTAAAAGGGAGGGGGTAGGTTTTCGAAAATTTTGAAAAAGATAAGATAGAAGATATGATTTGTGAAAGATAAGTATGATAGGAAAAAGATGTAATTTAAAATTGAAAAGTTATGAAAGATATTTGAAAAAGATAAATCTGAATTTTTATTTTTAAAAAAAGATTTGAGATGAATTTGAAAAGATAATTGAGTTTTGAAAAAATTTGAAAAGAAGCTGGAGGGGATTTGAAAATGATTTGTGTTTATGAATTAAGATACATTTGATATTTTTGAAAAAGGGTTTGAAAAATTAGGATTAAAATGTTTGGAATTGAAAGATGAGAGTTTGTAACATGTTTATGCGAGAAACCATGAATTGAAACATGAAAAATGGAAAAAATTTGAGTTGAAAACGAATTCACCTCCTCCCTATAATCCTGGCGTTAAACGCCCAAACACTGCATGTTTTGGGCGTTTAATGCCCATTTGTAGCTTCTCCTGGGCGTTTAACACCCAGTTGTTGCTTCTGGCTGGCGTTAAACGCCAGGAACTCCTTTGTCACTGGGCGTTTTTCTGAACACCCAGGACGCTGTAAATCTGGCGTTAATCGCCCGGAAGATGCTTCTTTCTGGTGTTTAACGCCTAGAAAATGCTTCTTTCTAGCGTTTAACGCCCAGATGGCTATCTCTACTGGCGTTGAACGCCCAGTAGATGCTTCTTTTGGGCGTTCAATGCCCAAAACAGCTCTTACTGGCTTTTTCGCACCAGTGAGCTTCTTTTTGCTGTTTTATCCTCTGAATCCTTCTGTAACTCTGTATCATTCACTGAAATGTATTATCTAATTTTAAAATTAAAAATTACAAATAAAATAAACTCATGACTAGGTTGCCTCCCAGCAAGCGCTTCTTTATTGTCTTTAGCTGGACTATTTCTGAGCTTTAATCAAGTCTCAATTTTGAGCATTCTTGCTCAAAATTGCTTTCAAGATAATGTTTGACTCTCTATCCATTAACAATGAACTTTTTGTTAGAATCATTATCCTGAAGCTCTACGTAACCATATGGTGACACACCTGTAATCATATATGGTCATCTCCACCGGGATTTCAATTTCCCGGGGAATAATCTGAGCCTAGAATTAGACAGCGGAACTTTTTGCCCTGGCTCAAAGACTCTGGATGACAGCTTCTTGTGATGCCATCTTTTTGCTTTCTCTTTGTAAATTTTTCCATTTTCGAAAGCATTGAGTCTGAATTCCTCTAGTTTATTTAACTGGAGCAATCATTTTTCTCCAGCTAACTTGGCATCAAGGTTTAGGAATCTGGTTGCCCAGTAGGCCTTATGTTCCAGTTCCACTGGCAAGTGATAGGCTTTTCCATACACAAGCTGGTATAGAGAGGTCCCGATAGGAGTCTTAAGTGCTGTTTTGTATGCCCACAGAGCATCATCCAAGCTTCTTGCCCAATCCCTTCTACGGTTAATCATAGTCAGTTCCAGGATTCTTTTAAGTTCTTTATTAGAGACTTCAGCTTGCCCATTTGTCTGTGGATGATATGTAGTAGCCACCTTGTGGCTAACTCCATATCGAACCAAAGCAGAGTAAAGCTGTTTATTGCAGAAATGAGGCCCCCATCATTGATTAGTACTCTATGGATACCAAATCTACTGAAGATGTATTTCTAGAGGAATTTCAGCACTGTCTTAGTATCACTAGTGGGTGTTGCAATAGCTTTCACCCATTTGGATACACAATCCACTGCCACCATAGTATAAGTGTTTGAGTATGATGGTGGGAAAGAACCCATGAAGTCAATACCCCATACATCAAACAACTCAATCTCCAAGATCCCTTGTTGAGGCATGGCATAACTGTGAGGCAGATTGCCAGATCTTTGGCAACTGTCACAATTAAGTACAAACACTCGGGAGTCTATATAGAGAGTAGGACAGTAGAAGCCACATTGGAGGAGTCTTGTGGCTGTTCGCTCACTTCTAAAATGTCCTCCATACTGTGATCTATGGCAGTGCTAGAGGATCTTCTGTGCTTCTTCTTTAGGCACACATCTACGGATTACTCCGTCTACACATCTGTTGAAGAGATATGGTTCATCCCAAAGATAGTACTTTGCATCCGTGATCAATTTCTTTGATTGCTGCCTACTGTACTCTTTGGGTATGAATCTCACTGCCTTGTAGTTTGCAATGTCTACAAATCATGGCACTTCCTAGATGGCAAAGAGTTGCTCGTCTGAAAAGTTTTCAGAGATCTCAGTAAGAGGGAGGGACGCCCCTTCTACTGGTTCTATTCAGGACAGGTGATCTGCTACTTGGTTCTCTGTCCCTTTTCTATCTCTTATTTCTATATCAAACTCTTGCAGAAGCAACACCCATCTGATGAGTCTGGGTTTTGAATCCTGCTTTGTGAGTAGATATTTAAGAGCAGCATGGTCAGTGTGTACAATCACTTTTGATCTTACTAAATAAGATTTGAACTTGTCAATGGCGTAAACCACTGCAAGTAACTCTTTTTCTGTGGTTGTGTAGTTCTTCTGGGTGTCATTTAAAACACGAATGGCATAGTAAATGATGTGCAGAAGCTTGTCATGCCTTTATCCCAACACTGCACGAATGGCATGGTCACTGCCATCACACATCAGTTCAAATGGTAATGTCCAATCTGATGCAGAGATGACTGGTGTTGTGACCAGCTTAGCTTTTAGAGTCTCAAATACCTGCAGACACTCCTTATCAAAGATAAATGGCATGTCAGCAGCTAGCAGATTACTCAGAGGTTTGGCAATTTTTGAAAAATCTTTTATAAACCTCCTATAGAATCCTGCATGCCCCAGAAAGCTTCTGATTGCCTTAACATTGGCAGATGGTGGTAATTTTTCAATTACCTTTACCTTAGCTTGATCCACCTCTATTCTCTTGTTTGAAATTTTGTGCCCAAGGACAATTCCTTCAGTCACCATAAAGTGACATTTTTCCCAGTTTAAAACCAGGTTAGTCTCTTGGCACCTCTTTAGAACAAGTGCTAGATGGTCAAGACAGGAGCTGAATGAGTCTCCAAATACTAAAAAGTCATCCATGAAGACTTCCAGAAAATTTTCCACCATATCTGAGAAAATAGAGAGCATGCACCTTTGAAAGGTTGCAGGTGCATTGCACATGCCAAATGGCATCCTTCTGTATGCAAATATGTCGGATGGATATGTGAATGCTATTTTTTCTTGATCTTGGGGATCTACTGCAATTTGATTATAGCCTGAATATCCATCCAAGAAGCAGTAGTATTCATGACCTGCTAGTCTTTCTAGCATTTGGTCTATGAATGGTAAGGGAAAATGATCCTTTCTGGTAGCTGTATTGAGCCTTCTGTAATCAATACACATACGCCACCCTGTAACTGTTCTTGTAGGAACCAGTTCATTTTTTTCATTATGAACCATTGTCATACCACCCTTCTTAGGGACGTCTTGGACAGGGCTTACCCAGGGGCTATTAGAAATGGGATAAATAATCCTAACCTCTAGTAATTTAGTGACCTTCTTCTACACCACCTCCTTCATGGCTGGATTCGGCCGCCTCTGTGGTTGAACCACTGGCTTAGCGTCACCCTCCTATAGGATCTTGTGCATGCATTTGGCTGGGCTAATGCCCTTAAGATCACTGATGGACCACCCAAGAGTTGTCTTGTGTGTCCTTAGCACTTGAATTAGTGCTTCCTCTTCCTGTGGCTCTAATGTAGAACTTATGATTACAGGAAAGGTATCACCTTCTCCCAGAAATGCATATTTCAGGGATGGTGGTAATGGTTTGAGCTCAGGTTTAGGAGGTTTCTCCTCTTCCTGAGGGATTTTCAAAGGTTCTATTATTCTCTCTGGTTCTTCCAGATCAGGCTGAGCATCTTTAAAGATATCCTCTAGCTCTGATTCGAGACTTTCAGTCATATTGACCTCTTTTACCAGAGAGTCAATAATATCAATGCTCATGCAATCGTTTGGGGTGTCTGGATGCTGCATAGCTTTGACAACATTCAACTTAAACTCGTCCTCATTGACTCTCAGGGTCACTTCCCCTTTTTGGACGTCAATGAGGGTTCGTCCAGTTGCTAGGAAAGGTCTTCCTAGAATGAGAGTTGCACTCTTGTGCTCCTCCATTTCCAGCACCACAAAGTCAGTGGGAAAGGAAAATGGCCCAACCTTGACAATCATGTCTTCAATCACGCCTGATGGGTATTTAATGGATCCATCCGCAAGTTGGAGACATATCCGGGTTGGTTTGATTTCTTCAGTCAAACCAAGCTTTCTGATAGTGGATGCAGGTATTAGGTTGATACTTTCCCCAAGATCACATAGAGCTTGCTTGGTACAAGTACCCTCTAATGTGCATGGTATCATAAAGCTTCTGGGATCTTTAAGCTTTTCTGGTAAGCTTTTCAGAATGACTGCACTGCATCCTTCAGTGAGGTAAACTTTTTCCGTTTCTCTCCAATCCTTCTTATGACTTAAGATCTCTTTCATGAACTTAGCATAAGAGGGTATTTGCTCAAGTGCCTCTGCAAATGGAATCTTTATTTCAAGAGTCCTGAGATAGTCTGCAAAGTGGGCAAATTGCTTATCCTTTTCTGCTTGGCGGAGTTTCTAAGGATAAGGCATTTTGGCTTTGTATTCCTCAACCTTAGTTGCTGCAGGTTTATTGCCTACAGATGCAGGTTGAGAAGCCTTTTTAGAGGGGTTTCTATCACCACTTGTATGTGTCTGATCCCCCACTGGCGTTTGAATGCCAGGGGTGGAAGTTGGAGTGGCGTTAGACGCCAACTCCTTACTTGTTTCTGGCATCTGAACGCCAAAACTGAGCTTCCTTTGGGTGTTCAGTGCCAACTTCTTGCCTATTTTTGGCATTTGAACGCTAGAACTGAGCATGGGTTGGGCGTTTAATGCCAGCCCTTCACCCTTTTCTGGTGTTTGAACGCTAGAATTGTTCCTCTCTGGGCTCTTACTGTCCTCAGAGGGATTTTGGGTAGCAGTTTGTTCATTTCTTGGCTTCCTGCTGCCTTGAAGTGAGGTATTTAATGTTCTCCCACTTCTTAATTGAACTGTGACGTGAGCAGAAATTGGCAGATTAAGAATTAATTAGAGAAATGGCATTGTGAGTACAGTTCTTAACCGGCAAAAATCCACTCGTAAATTTAGAAAAGGGTTGTCACAAATTTTAGAAAAGGGGTTTTGAATTTGATGAACAAAAAATTAAATTAGAGAATTTATATGATTTAAATAAAATCTTGACCAGGAGAAGATTAATTGGAAGTTCTATCATTGTTAGAATTTTATCAAGAGCAATTAATAATTAGTCATTGTTTACATTTAATTAACCCTCAAAGAATGAAGAAAAGTCAAATTAAAAGTCAACTTCTATTCACAAGTCCTAATCCTCTCCCTTGGGAAGGATTAGAGTTAGTGACTAACAAGCCAACCAACAATGAACCAATTACAATTGAACTCTTGAGTATTCTAACTCAAGGTTCTCCTTTTAATCATCTCCTAATCAAGTTGGGGAATTACTCTATCATCATAATTGTAGACTTCACAATATCAGAAGAAGAAATAGGAGAACACATAATAAATAATAATAAAAGAGATTAATTAAAAGTAAAAATAGTCTTGTATTAATAAACTATGAAAAATAATCCAATGTCAACTCTGGATAAATTAGGAATATGGAAGAGTAAATGAAAAGTAAAATAACAAGCTATAATGACTAGTATCGGAGGTAGACTCTTCTCAAAAGCAAAAGCCAAAATTCTTCAAAATCCTAATTTATGAATGCTCAAGTGAGAAACCTAAGGGAGGAGTAAATTTAGATCTAAAAACTTGATATTATGCGGAATGAACTGTTGTTCTCGTCTCTGCATGTTCCCTGGCTCTAATATGTATTTCTGGGCCGAAAACTGGGTTGAAATGCGGCCCAAAATCTGTGCCAGTGACTTCTGTAATTTTGCAGATCGCGCACGTCATGCGGCCGTGTCGTCCATGCGTTCGCATCACTCAGCGTTTCTCGTACCACGCGTGCGCGTCGTCCACGCATTCGCGTCATTCGTGCAGCTTCCAATCCCCGCAGTCGCGTCATACACGCGAGCGCATCACTCTAATTTCTTCCATTCTGCGCGGTCGCATGAGCCATGCAACCGCGTGACTTCTCGCTGGTCATCTCCTCAATTCCTTGTGTTCCTTCCATTTTTGCATGCTTCTTCTTCACTCCTTACGCCTTCCTTGCCCTGTGAAGCCTGAAACACTTAACACACAGATCACAGCATCGAATGGTACGAAGGAAGATAAAAATATACAACTAAAAGGTCTTTAGGAAGCAAGTTATCAATCATAGAATATTTTTAGGAAAGAATTGTAAACACATGCAAATCATATGAATAAGCGGGTGAAGACTTGATAAAACCACACAATTAAACACAATATGAATCATAAAATAGTGGTTTATCAACCTCCCCACACTTAAACATTAGCATGTCTTCATGCTAAGTTGAAGGAGATAAATATGAATGAATAGGAACATGTAAGACTCATGCAATGCAACCTATATACAGATGAATGCAACTATATGATTTTGTCTACATGATTAAAAATAGATAAGTTCTCTAAGACAAAATATGGGGCAGATTTCACCAATTCAATTTATATTATAAAAGTAGATAAATTTGTATGAAGATAGCTCGTGAAAGCAGGGAATATAGGACTGAGCATTGAACCCTCACTATTGGTGCGTGTGCACTCGAATCATCTCTATTATATGGGTAATCACTCTATCCTTCTTTAATCATGCTTTCAACAATTTTGTTTTTCACCTAATCAATCAACAATTTTAAAGTGCCAATGCAAATATCATGAGGTCTTTTCGTGGTTGTAATGGGGCTAAGGTAAGGGTGAGGATACACATATGGCTAAGTGAGCTTATACATTGCATCTTTAATTAACCTAAGCTCTCACCTAACATTCATATATTCTATATAATTTTAACATTCATCTTAGCTACCCAAAATCTCCTTTTCACATTCGATACTCATGCATCAACCTTTATTTTAATTTTATATCACATGTGCATTGATTATTAAACTCTGACTTATCGTTGGGGTGATTTTGTCACCTTATTCACTAAAATAAAGAAATTTTTAAATTTTATTTTATTTTATTTTTTTTCCAATGCACATAGATTTGTAATTTTTCTTTTATGGTTTCACATGAGTAGGTACCCAAATTCCCTTTATTTTATCATGACATATTTTCCTATTACCCTTTATTCCCATAATTTTCCCATACTCAATTAACACACAAATTCTATCTTAAGCTAACCAAAGATTCAATTGGGATTTTCAATTGTTTTTCAACTTAAGGCTAGTAATGTGGTAAATATAGAACAAATGGGATTAAAAATGGCTCAAAGTGGTAAACAAAGGTAATTAAAAGGGTTGGCTTATTTGGGATATGTGAGCTAAACAAACAATGGCCTCAATCATATGCATGCACATAACACATTAACATTGGACATATAGGATAAAACAAAATTCAGATTACAATCATAAAAAAGTAAACACATGAGAAAAAAAATGTCTATGGTTAAATAGTGTAACCATGTATTTAGCTCAAAAATCCTATTCCAACTTTAACTTCAAACAAATTTAACATAAATGTTTTGATTTAAATTAGTGAAATTTTCAAAAGATATATGGTCTTAAAAGAAACTTATTGTCTTTTCAATCAGGTAGAACATGCATGCAATTAACCTACTAATATGCAATCTATCATATTCTAAAGAAAAAGAAGTTGGTGGTAGGGGGGAAGAATTACCTCTGGAAGTCAGGTACTGACTGACCTCCCCACGCTTAAGGCTTTGCACTGTCCTCGGTGCCATCTGTCAGGAATACGGGTGGGCTGGTGGCAGTATTTCCACAGTCGGGACCGTCATAGCTCCCTGTGCTGGTAAAGGAAGTGGAGTCCGGAGTACCTGGGTCCTCGTCAGGTCTGTGGTTGCCTATGAGTAGCTCTTTGTGGTATTTGAATCGGCGGTGGTTGCGGTGCTCTCGGAGCTTTGCTTTCTGGTCTTGTTGGTCCAACCTCTTTAGTATTTGATGCAGCAGCTGACTAGTAGATGGTGGAATGTCTACAGCATCTTCTGTGGACTGGCTGAGATATCTCCCGTTAGGGACGTACTGATCATCCTGTGGAAGTATGGCTTTGGTGTCCCCAGCTCTGTAGGAGACTCCGGCTGCTAAGACAAGATCTGAGACCAAGGCGGGGAAAGGAAGGTTGCCCGCGATTTGCACGTGTCCCATAGCATTTCGGATGTGTCTCGATAGATTTGAGGCTGGTCTGTGAGGATGCACCATATTTGAACGGCCATGTCTGCGGTGAAGGAGGACTCATGAGTGCTCGAAAAGACGTAATAGGACATAATCTGTGCCCATACGTGGGCCTCTAAGGTGAGTGCAGAAGCTGAGATTCCTTTAGGATGGGAACGATGGTATCCAAAGATCCATTTGCGGCTAGGTTATGCGATAACGCTGAGAACAGTGTCCCAGTCAAATTTGTACACCTGGCGCTTGAGTTCGGCTTCTTGAAATGCGTCCAATCCTTCTGGAGCAGGGGGAAGATTCAGGGCTCCTGAATGGCCTCTTCTGTAATGGGGACTTGCTTCTGACGGACATAAACAGACTGCAGGGTCCGCAGGTGAAAGTTGGAGTAGAACTCAACAACCCAAGAAAGATTAACCTGTCGTGGCTGTCTCTGTAGGAATCCCTAATGTATTTGTGCAATTTGTGGCTCAACAAAGTTGGCAATACGAGGTAGAAGGATAAGAAGGTGTTAGCTGTTGTAATTCTGAGCTGCTAGAATGGGGAACATCTGCTCACAGTAACAATTGGGAAATCATGCAGTGTCCTTTGCTGGGAATGCTTTTTCCTTTTCATCGACCTTGATAATCCTTTTAATTCTTTTTGTTGAGGGCTTAACTGTAGTTGAAGAAGGCTTTGCCACTAATGCTCTTTTTATTCCTTTTCTTGCTGTGGATTTGGGGGTTGCTTTCTCCTTGCCTTTCTTGGTGGCCATCCTGAAAGGAAACGAGTAAAGACATGAATATTTCAAGGGTTATATCAAGGAAAAGAATGGAAAAGGTGGTAATCAATGTACAGGAAAGGATAATGATGTGAACACATGGTCATGACTACATATGGCAAATCAATAATGGAAATAAAGCAAGTGCATGTGATGGCAGTTAAATGCCAGGTGTTTATTGGCATGCCGACAAAGGGCATATAGCATAGATCAAGCATTCAATGTCCAAGTTAGATTACCAAGTCTTTCCAACTAACAATATGCTTGTAATAACAATCATATTTAATTAATAAAATATAAAAAAGGTTTTGTGAAAAGCAGGCATTTAGAGTAATAGATTGAAAGAAATCTAAAAATAGTCCAAAATGCCATATGGGCATTTTCACAAACACATAGCATGCATTAAAAATAATATATAATTATTAAAAAGTTATGAACAATTCACAAGCAACATATAAGAATAATGACCCAAATAAATTTCTAACACCAATAGAAGGAAGAGGAAAAGAGAAAGAAAACATGGATAGAGAAAGTAGAAGAGAAAGAAAAAGAAAATATGAAAATAAGAAGAGGAAAGAAAAAGTAGGGAGGGGAGAAGAAAAAAACCTTGATAATGGTGGTAGGGAAGAGGGGGTAGAAGAGAGGAAGAAGGGGGGAAGAAGAAAATGGGGGAAAGTAAAATAGGAATAGGATGAGAAAAGAAAAGATAATCTGGCAGATTTGAATGAGTTGGGCGGCGCAAGCGACGTGGACGCGTGGGGCATGCGGTCGTGTGGAAAGCCCTTAAATGAAATGACGCAGACGCGTCGGTCACGCGAATGCGTGACATGATTTGTGCTAGTGGCGTGAGGACAGCTTCGCGCTCGCACAACTCTTTGTTCAAATTATGTTTTACTAAAATTTAGGGTGACGCGATTGCGTGGATGGCTAGATTGAGAAAACGACGCAGACGCGTGGGGCATGCGTTCGTGTGGCAGGGCTTGTGCAACTAGCACAAGTGCAGCCCAGCGCAACTCACTGCCATACACCTTTTTACGTCGAATTGCAGAGCCACGCATTTGCGTGGTTGACGCGGACGCATGGGGAGGCCTTGCTACAAATGACGCGATGGCGTCATCCAGCGGACGCGTGGATCAAATGGTGCCAGGGGCACGCCTCCAGCCACATACCTGCGCAACTCTCTGTCTCTTTTCTTTAATGATGTGAAGGCACAACGACGCGAGCGCGTCAGCAACGCTGGCGTGTCGTAAACTTTTTTTAAGTAAAAATATGCAATATGCAGTATGCGGATGAGATGCAAAAGATAGGCATTAGTACTGAGAAGAGTTATTGATGAGGGAAGATAAGGAGAGGAGAAGGAACGATCATACCATGGTGGGTTGTCTCCTACCGAGCACTTTGCTTTAACGTCCTTAAGTTGGATGCTCCACTAACGCAGTCCTCTGCTGTGGGCGGATCTTCCAAGAGGAAGATCTCTAGTTCCTGATTTTTTGCCATCTTTTCACCATGGAATAACTTTAAGCGATGTCCACTGACCTTGATAAGTTCAGAGCTTGAAAGATGGCTGATGAGCGGATAATTTATACGCTTTTTGGCATTGTTTTTAGTATGTTTTTAGTATGTTTTAGTTAGTTTTTGTTATATTTCTATTAGTTTTTATTTAAAATTCACTTTTCTGGGCTTTACTATGAGTTTGTGTGTTTTCCTGTGATTTCAGGTATTTTCTGGCTGAAATTGAGGGACCTGAGTAAAAATCTGATTCAGAGGCTGAAAAGGACTGCAGATGCTGTTGGATTCTAACCTCCCTGCATTCGAAGTGGATTTTTATGTCATTTACTCATTTGGAAAGTAGACATCTTGGGCTTTCAAGCAATATATAATAGTCCATACTTTGCCCGAGATTTGATGGCCCAAACCGGCGTTCCAAATCCGCTCAAAACTGCCCGGCGTTAAACGCCGGAACTGGCACAAAAATGGGAGTTAAACACCCAAACTGGCACAAACGCTGGCGTTTAACTCCAAGAAAAGTCTATACACATAGAAGCTTTAATGCTCAGCCCAAACACACACCAAGTGGGCCAGAAAGTAGATTTTTATGTCATTTACTCATTTTTGTAAACCCTAAGCTACTAGTTCTCTATAAATAGGACTTTTTTGCTATTGTATTATGAATCTTTGGACCAATTTAGATCTTAGGATCATCTTTGGACGTCTAGTTCTTAGATCATGGGGGCTGGCCTCACGGCCATGCCTAGACCTTGTTCTTATGTATTTTCAACGGTGGAGTTTCTACACACCATAGATTAAGGTGTGGAGCTCTGCTGTACCTCGAGTATTAATGCAATTACTATTGTTCTTCTATTCAATTCAGCTTATTCATGTTCTAAGATATTCATTCGCACCCAAGAACTTGATGAATGTGATGATTATGTGACGCTCATCATCATTCTCACTTATGAACACGTGCCTGACAACCACTTCCGTTCTACATGCAAACAAGGCTTGAGTGGATATCTCTTGGATTCCTTAATCAGAATCTTCGTGGTATAAGCTAGAATTGATGGCGGCATTCTTGAGAATCCGGAAGGTCTAAACCGTGTCTGTGGTATTCTGAGTAGGATTCAAGGATTGAATGACTGTGACGAGCTTTAAACTCGCGATTGTGGGGCGTTAGTGACAGACGCAAAAGAATCACTGGATTCTATTCCGACATGATCGAGAACTGACAGATGAATAGCCGTGCTGTGACAGAGCGCGTTGAACATTTTCACTGAGAGGACGGGACTGTAGCCATTGACAACGGTGATGCCCAACACACCGCTTGCCATAGAAAGGAGTAAGAAGGATTGGATGAAGACAGTAGGAAAGCAGAGAGACGGAAGGGACAAAGCATCTCCATACGCTTATCTGAAATTCTCACCAATGAATTACATAAGTATCTCTATCTTTATTTTATATTTTATTCATCTTTTAATTATCAATCCTCCATAACCATTTGAATCCGCCTGACTGAGATTTACAAGATGACCATAGCTTGCTTCATACCAACAATCTCCGTGGGATCGACCCTTACTCGCGTAAGGTTTATTACTTGGACGACCCAGTGCACTTGCTGGTTAGTTGTGCGAAGTTGTGATAAAGAGTTGAGATTGCAATTGAGCGTGCCATGTTGATGGCGCCATTGATGATCACAATTTCGTGCACTAAGTTTTTGGCGCCGTTGCCGGGGATTGTTCGAGTTTGGACAACTGACGGTTCATCTTGTTGCTTAGATTAGGTATTTTTCTTCAGAGTTCTTAAGAATGAATTCTAGAGTTTCAAAGTTATGTTCTTATCATCACCAAAGCTGATTGATTTTCATCAATTTAGCTCTTGAATGTAATGTCCTGCTGAAGCTTGGCTAGCCATGTCTAATCTTTTTAGACTGAAACTTTAGACTAACATTGCATGATTCCCGGAATTCTCATTAAGAATTTTGATATCCTTATTTTCTTTTTCCACATAATTTTCAAAAAATCCAAAAAAATTATAAAATCATAAAATCAAAAAAATAATTTTATGTTTCTTGTTTGAGTCTAGTGTCTAATTTTAAGTTTGGTGTCAATTGCATGTCTTTATTCTTCTAATTTTCGAAAATTACATGCATTATGTTCTTCATTGATCTTCAAGTTATTCTTGATGATTTCCTTGCTCTGATCTTTAAATTCTCTTGTCTTGAGTGTTTTGTTGTTTCTCATATGCATTCTCAATTTGTTAGTGTCAATAGTATACAAACTTCTAAGTTTGGTGTCTTGCATGCATTGTTTATTTGATCTTAGTGGCATTTTGATTATTCCTCATCATTAAAAATTTAAAAAAAATTTTCTAATTTGTGTCTTTTCAAGTCAATAATACAGGGAATTGAAGATTCAGAACATGCAGCAGAGGAATTATACAGAAAAAGCTGGGCGTTCAAAACGCCCAGTGAGGAAGGAAAACTGGCGTTTAAACGCCAGCCAGGGTACCTGGCTGGGCGTTTAACGCCCAAAAGGGTAGTATTTTGGGCGTTAAACGCCAGAATGGATACCATTCTGGGCGTTTAACGCCAGGATGGCACAAGAGGGAAGATTTTGTTTTTAATTCAAATTTTTTTCAAGTTTTCATAATTTTTCAAAATCAAATCTTTTTCAAATCATATCTTTTCAATCATATATTTTCAAAATCAATTTCTTTCCATTTTTCAAAAATACTTGCTAACAATTAATGATTTGATTCAACATTTCAAGTATGTTGCCTTTTCTGTTGAGAAAGGTTTAATGTCTGAATCATATTTTTTAAATTTCTTGTTAGCCAAGTCATTAATTTTAAAAATCAAATCTTTTTAAATTGTTTTTCAATCATATCTTTTTAATCACATCTTTTTCAAAATAGTTTTCAATCATATCTTTTTGATTTCTAATTTCAAAATCTTTTTCAAAAGCACTTTATTTCTTTCCCAACTTTAATTTTCGAAAAATCATTCTTCAATTTTTCAAAATTTCTTCAAAATCTTTTACTTTAATTTCAAAATAATTCTTCCCCTCTTCTCACATCCTTCTATTTATGGACTAACACTCCTCCTCAATGCACAATTCGAACTCTATCCCTCTTGATAAGTTCGAATTCTTCTACCTCCTCCTTTTATTCTTCTTTTCCTCTGACACCTCAAGGAATCTCTATCCTGTGACATAGAGGACTCCATACTTTCTTATTCTATTCTCTTTCATATGAGCAGGAGCAAAGATAAAAGCATTCTTATTGAGGCTGACCCTGAACCTGAAAGGACCTTGAGGCGAAAGCTAAGAGAAGCTAAAGCACTACTCTCTATAGAGGACCTAACAGAAATCTTCAAACAAGTAGAAGACATGGCAGCCGAAAACAACAACAATGACAACAATGCAAGGAAGGTGCTGGGTGACTTTACTGCACCTACTCCCGACTTCTATGGGAGAAGCATCTCTATCCCTGCCATTGGAGCAAACAACTTTGAGCTTAAGCCTCAATTAGTTTCTCTAATGCAACAGAATTGCAAGTTCCATGGACTTCCATTGGAAGATCCTCATTAGTTTCTCTAAATGCCATATTGGCTCAGAACAAAATATTGACTCAGCAAGTCAATATGATTTCTCAAAGTCTGTCTGGAATGCAAGCTGCACCAGGCAGTACTAAGGACGCTTCATCTGAAGAAGAAGCTTATGATCCTGAGAACCCATCAATGGAAGAGGTGAATTACATGGGAGAACCCTATGGAAACATCTATAATCCTTCATGGAGAAATCATCCAAATCTCTCATGGAAGGATCAACAGAGACCTCAACAAGGTTTCAACAACAATAATGGTGGAAGAAACATGTTTAGCAATGGCAAGCCTTTTCCATCATCTTCTCAGCAATAGACAGAGAATTCTAAGCAGAGCCACTCTGACTTAGCAACCAAGGTCTCTGATCTAATCAAAACCACTCAAAGTTTCATGACTGAAACAAGGTCCTCCATTAGAAACTTGGAGGCACAAGTGGGTCAGCTGAGTAAGAAAGTTACTGAACTCCCTCCTAGTACTCTTCCAAGCAATACAGAAGAGAATCCAAAAGGAGAGTGTAAGGCCATCAACATGGCCGAAATTGGAGAGGAGGAAGAAGCAATGATCGCCACTGAGGAAGACCTCAATGGACGTCCACTGGCCTCCAATGAGTTCCCTAATCAGGAACCATGGGAATCTGAGGCTCACACTGAGACCATAGAGATTCCATTGGATTTACTTCTGCCATTCATGAGCTCCAATGAGTATTCTTCCTCTGAAGAGGATGAAGACGTTACTGAAGAGCAAATTGCTAAGTACCTTGGAGCAATCATGAAGCTAAATGACAAGTTATTTGGTAATGAGACTTGGGAGGATGAACCCCATTTGCTCACTAAAGAACTGGATGACTTGACTAGGACGATATTACCTCAAAAGAGACAGGATCCTGGGAAGTTCTCGATACCTTGTACCATAGCCACCATGACCTTCGAGAAGGCTCTGTGTGACCTAGGGTCAAGCATAAACCTCATGCCTCTCTCTGTAATGGAGAAGCTAGGGATTTTTGAGGTACAAGCTGCAAGAATCTCACTAGAGATGGCAGACAATTCAAGAAAACAAGCTTATGGACTTGTAGAGGATGTTCTGGTAAAGATTGAAGACCATTACATCCCTGTTGATTTCATAGTCCTAGAGACTGGAAAGTGCATGGATGAATCCATCATCCTTGGCAGACCCTTCCTAGCCACAGCAAAGGCTGTGATTGATGTTGACAGAGGAGAATTGATCATTCAAGTGAATGAGGAATCCCTTGTATTTAAGGCTCAAGGATATCCCTCTGTAACCATGGAGAGGAAGCATGAAGAGCTTCCCTCAAAACAGAGTCAAATAGAGCCCCCACAGTCAAACTCTAAGTTTGGTGTTGGGAGGCCACAACCAAATTCTAAGTTTGGTGTTGAACCCCCACATTCAAACTCTAAGTTTGGTGTTGGGAGGTTCCAACATTGCTCTGAACATCTGTGAAGCTCCATGAGAGCCACTGTCAAGCTACTGACATTAAAGAAGCGCTTGTTGGGAGGCAACCCAATGTTATATTTATCTATTTTCCTTTTGTTATTTTATATTTTCTGTAGGTTGATGATCATGTGAAGTCACAAAATCAATTGAAAAAGCAAAAATAGAATGAAAAATAAAAAGAAAAACAGCACACCCTGGAGGAAAAGCTTGCTGGCATTTAACGCCCAGTCTGGCACCATTCTGGGCGTTTAATGCCAGAAAGGGGCACCAGACTGGCGTTTTATGCCAGGAATGAGCAAGAAGCTGGCGTTAAACGCCAGAAAGGGGCAGCAGCCCGGCGTTTAATGCCAGGATTGGCAGAAAGGGCATTTTTGCACGCCACTTGGTGCAGGGATGAGCTATCCTTGACACCTCAGGATCTGTGGACACCACAGGATCCCCACCTACCCTACCACTCTCTCTCTTCTTCACCCATTCACCAATCACCTAAATACCTCTTCCCCAAAAACCCCTCACCCATCAAATCCCACCATTCTCTTCACCACTCACATCCATCCTTCATAAAACCCCACCTACCTCACCATTCAAATTCAAACCACTTTCCCTCCCAAACCCACCCATAATGGCCGAACCCTACCCCTCTCTGCACCCCTATATAAACACATCTTCACTCCTTCATTTTCACACAACCTAAACACTACTTCTCCCCTTTGGCCGAAACACAAAGCCCCTCCTCCATCTCCTATCCTTCTTCTTCTTCTACTCTCTTCTTTCTTCTTTTGCTCGAGGACGAGCAAACCTTCTAAGTTTGGTGTGGTAAAAGCGTTGCTTTTTATTTTTTCATAACCATTTATGGCATCTAAGGCCGGAGAAACCTCTAGAAAGAGGAAAGGGAAGGAAAAAGCTTCCACCTCCGAGTCATGGGAGATGGAGAGATTCATCTCAAGGGTGCATCAAGACCAATTCTATGAAGTTGTGGCCATGAAGAAGGTGATCCCCGAGGTCCCTTTCAAACTCAAAAAGAGTGAATATCCAGAGATCCAACATGAGATCCAAAGAAGAGGTTGGGAAGTTCTTACCAACCCCATTCAACAAGTCAGAATCTTAATGGTTCAAGAGTTCTATGCCAATGCATGGATCACCAAGAACCATGATCAAAGTGTGAACCCGAACCCAAAGAATTGGCTTACAATGGTTCGGGGGAAATGCTTAGATTTTAGTCTGGAAAATGGAAGGTTGGCATCCAACTTGCCCATGATGCAAGGAGATGAACATCCTTACACTAGAAGGGTCAACTTTGATCAAAGGTTGGACCAAGTCCTCATAGACATTTGTGAAGAGGGCGCTCAATGGAAGAGAGATTCAAGAGGGAAGCCGGTTCAACTGAGAAGGCATGACCTCAAGCCCGTGGCTAGGGGATGGTTGGAGTTTATCCAACGCTCAATCATTCCCACTAGCAACCGATCCGAAGTTACTATAGACCGGGCTATCATGATTCATAGCATCATGATTGGAGAGGAAGTAGAAGTTCACGAGGTTATATCCCAAGAACTTTATAAGGTGGCAGACAAGTCCTCTACCTTGGCAAGGTTAGCCTTCCCTCATCTCATTTGTCACCTCAGTAATTCAATTGGAATTAACATAGAGGGAGACATCCTCATTGATGAGGACAAGCCCATCACTAGGAAGAGGATGGAGCAAACAAGAGATCCCACTCATGGACATGAGGAAATTCCTCATCATGAAATCCCTGAGATGCCTCAAGGGATGCACTTTTCTCCACAAAATTATTGGGAGCAAATCAATACCTCCCTAGGAGAATTGAGTTCCAACATGGGACAACTAAGGGTGGAGCACCAAGAACATTCCATCCTCCTCCATGAAATTAAAGAAGATCAAAGAATCATGAGAGAGGAGCAACAAAGGTAAGGAAGAGACATTGAGGAGCTCAAGCACTCCATAAGATCTTCAAGAGGAAGAACAAGCCGCCATCACTAAGCTGGACCCGTTCTTTAATCTCCTTGTTCTTTATTTCTCTATTTTTTGAATTTTTATGCTTATGTTTATCTATCTTTGTGTCTTATGATCATTAGTGTCTTAGTGTCTATGCCTTAAAGTTATGAATGTCCTATGAATCCATCACCTTTCTTAAATGAAAAATGTTCTTAATTGAAAAAGAGAAGAATTGCATGAATTTCAAATTTATAACAGATTAATTATTTTGATGTGGTGGCAATACTTTTGATTTCTGAATGTATGCTTGAACAGTGCATATGTCTTTTGAATTTGTTGTTCATGAATGTTAAAATTATTGGCTCTTGAAAGAATGATGACAAAGGAGACATGTTACTGAGGATCTGCAAAATCATAAAAATGATTCTTGAAGCAAGAAAAAGCAGTGAAAATCTTGCAAAAAAAAAGAGAGAGAGAGAGTATATGTGAAAAAAAAGAGAGAGAAAGAAAAAGAAAGAGCAAGCAAAAAAAGCCAATAGCCCTTTAAACCAAAAGGCAAGGGTAAAAATAAAAAGGATCCAAGGCTTTGAGCATCAGTGGATAGGAGGGCCTACAGGAATAATATCCTGGCTTAAGCGGCTGAACCAAGCTGTCCCTAACCATGTGCTTGTGGCATGAAGGTGTCAAGTGAAAACTTGAGACTGAGCGGTTAAAGTCGTGAACCAAAGCAACAAGATAGTGCTTAAGAACCCTGGACACCTCTAATTGGGGAATCTAGCAAAGCTGAGTCACAATCTAAAAAGGTTCACCCATTTATGTGTCTGTGGCATGGATGTATCCGGTGGTAATACTGAAAAACAGAGTGCTTTGGGCCACGGCCAAAACTCGTGAAGTAGCTGTGTTTAAGAATCATCATAGTTAACTAAGAGAATCAATAACACTATCCGGATTTTGAGTTCCTATAGAAGCCAATCATTCTGAACTTCAAAGGATAAAGTGAGATGCCAAAACTGTTCAGAGGCAAAAAGCTAAAAGCCCCGCTCATCTAATTAATACTGATCTTCATAGATGTTTTTGGAATTCATTGTATATTCTCTTCTTTTTATCCTATCTGATTTTCAGTTGCTTGGGGACAAGCAACAATTTAAGTTTGGTGTTGTGATGAGCGGATAATTTATACGCTTTTTGGCATTGTTTTTAGTATGTTTTTAGTATGTTTTAGTTAGTTTTTATTATATTTCTATTAGTTTTTATTTAAAATTTACTTTTCTGGGCTTTACTATGAGTTTGTGTGTTTTTCTGTGATTTCAGGTATTTTCTGGCTGAAATTGAGGGACCTGAGCAAAAATCTGATTCAGAGGCTGAAAAGGACTGCAGATGCTGTTGGATTCTAACCTCCCTACACCCGAAGTGGATTTTCTGGAGCTACAAAAGCCTAATTTGCATGCTCTCAATTGCGTTGGAAAGTAGACATTCTGGGCTTTCCAGAAATATATAATAGTCCATACTTTTCCCGAGATTTGATGGCCCAAACCGGCATTCCAAATCAGCTCAAAACTGCCCGGCGTTAAACGCCTGAACTGGCACAAAAATAGGAGTTAAACGCCCAAACTGGCACAAAAGCTGGCGTTTAACTCCAAGAAAAGTCTCTACACATAGAAGCTTCAATGCTCAGCCCAAACACACACCAGTGGGCCCGGAAGTGGATTTTTATGTCATTTACGTATTTTTGTAAACCCTAAGCTACTAGTTCTCTATAAATAGGACCTTTTTGCTATTGTATTATGAATCTTTGGATCAATTTAGATCTTAGGATCATCTTTGGACGTCTAGTTCTTAGATCATGGGGGCTGGCCTCACGGCCATGCCTAGACCTTGTTCTTATGTATTTTCAACGGTGGAGTTTCTACACACCATAGATTAAGGTGTGGAGCTCTACTGTACCTCGAGTATTAATGCAATTACTATTGTTCTTCTATTCAATTCAGCTTATTCTTGTTCTAAGATATTCATTCGCACCCAAGAACTTGATGAATGTGATGATTATGTGACGCTCATCATCATTCTCACTTATGAACGCGTGCCTGACAATCACTTCCGTTCTACATGCAAACAAGGCTTGAGTGGATATCTCTTGGCTTCCTTAATCAAAATCTTCGTGGTATAAGCTAGAATTGATGGCGGCATTCTTGAGAATCCAGAAGGTCTAAACCTTGTCTGTGGTATTCCGAGTAGGATTCAGGGATTGAATGACTGTGACAAGCTTCAAACTCGCGATTGTGGGGCGTTAGTGACAGACGCAAAAGAATCACTGGATTCTATTCCAACATGATCGAGAACCGACAGATGAATAGTCATGCTATGACAGAGCGCGTTGAACATTTTCACTGAAAGGACAGGACTGTAGCCATTGACAACGGTGATGCCCAACATACAGCTTGCCATGGAAAGGAGTAAGAAGGATTGGATGAAGACAGTAGGAAAGCAGAGAGACGGAAGGGACAAAGCATCTCCATACACTTATCTGAAATTCTCACCAATGAATTACATAAGTATCTCTATCTTTATTTTATGTTTTATTCATCTTTTAATTATCAATCCTCCATAACCATTTGAATCCGCCTGACTGAGATTTACAAGATGACCATAGCTTGCTTCATACCAACAATCTCCATGGGATCGACCCTTACTCGCGTAAGGTTTATTACTTGGACGACCCAGTGCACTTGCTGGTTAGTTGTGCGAAGTTGTGATAAAGAGTTGAGATTGCAATTGAGCGTACCATGTTGATGGCGCCATTGATGATCACAATTTCGTGCACCAATGGCTTAAGTGAAAGACTCCGTATGGTTCCACCTTCTCTACTCGATACGGACCATCCCATCTGGATCTCAGCTTGCCTGGCATGAGTTGTATTCTGGAGTTGTAAAGTAGGACTAAGTCCTCTGGTTGGAATTCTCTTCTCTTAATGCTCTTGCCATGCACAGCTTTCACTTTCTCTTTATACAGCCTGGAGTTTTCATAAGATTCAAGGCAAAGGCTATCTAATTCTTGCAGTTGTAACTTCCGTTTAGCTCCGGCCCTCTCATAGTCCATGTTGCATTCCTTTACCACCCAGAAGGCCTTATTTTCTAACTCAACTGGAAGATGACAGGCCTTTCCATAAACCAAGCGGAAAGGACTCATCCCAATCGGTGTCTTGTATGCTG
This sequence comes from Arachis hypogaea, assembly GCF_003086295.3. NCBI lineage: Eukaryota > Viridiplantae > Streptophyta > Magnoliopsida > Fabales > Fabaceae > Arachis > Arachis hypogaea. The sequence goes on along the minus strand of NC_092036.1, from coordinate 90,229,535 downwards.
TCCGATATGCCCAAAGCGCGTCTTGGAGCCTAGTGCTCCAGTCCTTCCTATGAGTCTTGACTACCTTTTGTAGTATGCGCTTTATCTCTCTGTTAAACACCTCTGCTTGCCCGTTAGTCTGGGGGTGATAGGCGGTTGATACTTTATGAATGATCACGTGCCTCTTCAGTAAACCTGTTAGTCTCCTGTTACAAAAGTGAGTGCCTTGATCGCTCACGATTGCTCGTGGTGTCCAAACTGACAAATAATATGATTTCTAACAAAGGAAACAATGGTGTTAGCATAATCAGTATGGGTAGGAATTTCTTCCACCCATGTAGAAACATAATCTACAGCTAACAATATATAAAGGTGGCCATTAGAATTTGGAAATGGACCCATGAAGTCATTGCCCCAAACATAAAAAATTTCACAGAAAAGCATAATTTGTTGAGGTATTTCATCCCTCTGGGATATATTACCAAACCTTTGGCATAGAGAACAAGATTTACAAAGATCAGCAGCATCTTTAAAAAGAGTAGGCCACCAGAATCCACAGTTTAAAACGTTTCTAGCAGTTCGTTGAGAGCCAAAATGTCCTCCACTCTCAGATGAGTGGCAGGCCTCTAAAATGGACTGGAATTCTGATTGAGGTACACACCGTCTAATTACCTGGTCAGCACCACACCTCCATAGATATGGGTCATCCCATACATAGTATTTGGACTCGCTTTTCAGCTTGTCTCTTTGATGCTTAGTGAAATCAGGAGAAAAAATATGGCTAACTAGATAATTAGCTACATGTGCATACCAAGGGGCTACATCAGATACTGCCTGTAAGCTATCAAATGGGAAATTATCATTGATAGGAATGGAGTCATCTTTAATGTGCTCAAGGCGACTCAAGTGGTTAGCCACTAAATTTTGGTTACCACTCCTATCTTTAATTTCCAGATCAAATTCTTACAGCAGTAGCATCCAACGTATTAGCCTTGGTTTAGACTCCTTTTTAGCTAATAAATATTTTAGAGCTGCATGATCAGAGTACACTACTACCTTAGTACCAAGTAAATAGGCTCAGAATTTATCCAGAGCAAAAACAATAGCTAGAAGCTCTTTTTCAGTAGTAGTGTAATTAGATTGAGCAGCATCTAAAGTCTTAGATGCATAAGCAATTACAAAAGGGTCGTTACCTTCATGTTGAGCCAGTGCTGCTCCTACTGCATGATTGGAGGCGTCACACATGATTTCAAATGGTTGAATCTAGTCTGGTCCCCTCACAATCGGAGCTTGAGTCAAGGCGGTCTTTAGCTTATCAAACGCTTGTTTGCAATCCTCACTGAACTCGAACTCAATGTTTTTCTGCAGTAGTCTGGATAAGGGTAGTGCTACCTTACTGAAGTCCTTGATAAATCTCCTATAAAAACCTACATGATCAAGGAACGAACGGACTTCCCTCATAGAGGAGGGGTAAGGTAAACTAGAAATAACATCCACCTTTGCTGGGTCTACAGAGATACCAGTACCAGAAACAACATGTCCTAGAACAATACCTTGCTTTACCATAAAATGACACTTTTCAAAATTTAAAACAAGGTTTGAACTAACACACCTGTCCAATACTTTAGATAAACTATCCAAGCAAAGGTTAAATGAATCACCATAAATGCTAAAGTCATCCATAAAAACTTCCATACAAGTCTCAATGAGATAAGAGAAAAGACTCATCATACACCTCTGGAAAGTAGCTGGTGCATTGCACAAGCCAAAGGGCATTCTTTTATAAGCATAAGTCCCAAAAGGACATGTAAAGGTAGTCTTTTCCTGATCTTCAGGAGCTATATGGATTTGAAAATAACCTGTATAACCATCTAGAAAGCAGTAGTGAGATTTACCTGGCAGGTGATCAAGCATCTGGTCAATGAATGGCAAGGGATAATGATCCTTGCGAGTGGCTTAGTTGAAAGGCCTGTAGTCAATGTAAACTCTCCATGTGTTCTGCACTCTGGTTATCAGAAGTTCTTCTTGTTCATTCCTTATTGTTGTGACTCCAGACTTTTTGGGCACCACTTGTACTAAGCTGACCCATTCGCTATCTGAAATGGGGTAAATGATATCTGCTTCAAGTAGTCTGATAACTTCCTTCTTGACAACTTCTAAGATGGTGGGATTCAATCTTCTCTGAGGTTGATGGATATGCTTTGCTCTTTCTTCTAAGAATATTCTATGTTCACAAACTTGAGGGCTGATACCTACTATATCCGCCAAGCTCCATCCAATTACTTTCTTATGCGTCCTCAATACACTAAGCAGTTGTTCTTCTTGTTGGAAAGTGAGCTCCATTGCAATGATAACTGGAAACCTCTGCTTGTCCTCAAGGTATGCATACTTGAGATGCGGAGGAAGGGGCTTTAATTCCATTTTCCGCTCATGGTTTGGTTTTGGATTCTCTGGGGCTAGTGAAAATTGTGATGAATCTTCAGTATGTTTAGAGGTTGTCCCCACACTTGGATCTTGCTCCATGTGACTCTCTTCCATTTCTTCTTAGTGAGTTGCAGCTATAATTTCATCAATGATGTCACATTGGAATATGGAGTGATCTTCTGGGGGATGCTTCATAGCTTCATCTAGATTGAAGCTCACTGTTCTGCCATCTACCTCAAAGGAATAGGTACCCGAAAAGGCATCCAGCTTGAATTTTAAAGTCATCAAAAACGGTCTACCTAGCAGGATTGACAAACGTCTCCCTGAGTCATTTTGGGGCATCTCCAAGATATAGAAATCAATGGGAAACGTGAGCCCCTTAATGCTCACTAATACATCTTCAGCAACTCCAACCACTGTGATAATGCTTTTATCTGCTAACACAAAACGAGCTGCCAACCTTTTTAAGGGAGGGAGCCTTAAAGCATTATATATAGACAAGGGCATAATACTCACGCATGCTCCTAAATCTCACATACAGTCAGAAAATATAACACCTCCAATGGTACAGTTAACCATGCATGGGCCTAGATCACTAGATTTTTCAGGTATATTTCCCATTAAAGCAGATATAGAACTACCTAAAGGAATAGTTTCTAATTCGTTAATTTTATCTTTATGTGTGCATAACTCTTTTAGAAACTTTGCATATTTAGCAACTTGCTGAATAACATTAAAAAGGGAAACAATTACCTCAACCTTTTTGAAAATCTCTACCATTTTTGGATCAAGTTTCATATGCTTTTTGGGCTTCTTAGCAAGGTGTGGAAATGGAATAGGAGTGGCGTCTTTTATAGCTTCAACTTGTTGGGGTTCCGCACTCCATGGTTGGGCTGCTTCTGCTTCAGCCACGCCTTGTGCTTTATCTTCTTTTTCAACATTCTCTACCTCAACCCCGTCCGCAGCTGGGGTGTGTTCTGATGGGATTGATTCCTCTGGATTCCTCTCTTCCAGTGTGGTTCCAGATCTCAGGGTAATGGCATTGACGCCACCCTTGGGGTTGGGTAATAGTTGAGAGGGGAGTCCACCAGAGCTTGAGGACTGGTTGTTAGAGTTACTCAGTGATCTAATCTGTGAGACAAGGGCTTGTAAGGTAGAGTTCAGACCATTTAGAGTAGAAGTAAGGTTGTTTTTCATGGCCTGCTGTCTCCGATCAATAGATTGTAGTAATTCGTCATTAGGAGATGAAGAGGGGTAAGTGATCTGAGGGGTCTGCTGAAATGCTTGAGGCTGCCTTAGATGAGGTGCTTTGTAGGCCTGATTCTGATTCTGCTGCCTGAATTTGTTATTGTTATTCCACCTCTGATTTCAATTGTTATCTCTACCTCCTCTGTTATGATTGTCCCTCCAACCCTGGTTGGAATTATCTATCCAACCATGGTTGGGGTTATCCTGCTATCTATGGTTGTAGCTGCCACCTTGATTGTACCCTTGATTGGGGCGGTCATAGAAGTTGAGGGTGGCTGCCACAATGTGGTCTTCCTGTTGGAGTTGCAGACACTCATCAGTATAATGACTGTAATCGGCACAGATCTCGCATACTCTTTGTGGAACCAACTGTTGGCTGTGCTGTGGTGGAGAAGGTTGAACTTGTTGAGGTTATTGTTGACTTAGTTGCATTTGCTTCAATAAGTTGGTCATTTCATATAAGCTCTGAGTTATAGCAGCAGTCTCCTTGCTAGAGGATACCTCTGCAACAGCTTTTGACTGACTTTGTTTCTGCTTGTGATTTCTAGTAGATTCAGCTAAGTCACTGATCAATTGCCATGTCTCTTCCGTAGTCTTGTACTTCTTCATAGACCCATTGATAGCACCTTCCAATGTGGTCTTATCTTGAGATTTCATGCCCTGTGTAAAGTAGCCGAGCAATACTATCTTGTCAATATTCGTGGAGAGTCTCAGATTCGTCCTGAACGATCATGGAAATGTCTTTTCTCAGTTTATCGGCAACCTCAGCTGGAAAGAATTTCTCTAAAAATTCTCATCTAAGTGTATCCCAGTTAGAAACAGTTGCTCTGGGTTGAGTGTAGTACCACTCTTTTGCCTTCCCCTCAAGAGAGAATGGGAAAGCCTTTAGCAGAATGGAAGTTTCGTCAGTACCATCACGCTTAACAGTAGAACAGGCTGTCTGGAAACCCCTAAGGTGCTTGATAGGCTCTTGAGCAAGTAAGTCATGAAACTTAGGCATCAAGTTGAGTAGTACTGTCTTTATTTCAAAATCCACAGCCACTGCTGGGTGGCGTGCCTGAAATAGTTGTAGTGTAAAATCAGGGGCTGCAGCCTCTTGGATAGTGACTCTCCTAGGTGCTGCCATGTCACCTGCACGTGAATCAACTAGATCAGTAGAGGGGGAGCTCGTTTCTCCCTTAGATGACGTTTCAGATTCGTCCTCGGAGAGGACTAGTCGACACCGAGCTTGCCTTATACGTGAAATAGTTCTTTCAATCTCAGGGTCAAATACTGGCAAGCTTGGATCAGGAAGTGAACACGTCATTTAATGAAAGAAACATGCAGCTCATAGTAACAAAAATAAAAAAGAAAAATGCAATTAAATAAATTCCAATCAATAAATTAGCACACTATTGAAACTCCCCGGCAACGGCGCCAAAAATTGACGTGAGCGGAAATTGGCAGATTAAGAATTAATTAGAGAAATGGCGTTGTGAGTACAGTTCTTAACCGGCAAAAATCCACTCGTCAATTTAGAAAAGGGTTGTCACAAATTTTAGAAATAAAATACTGGGAGTTTGAGTCCCAGGCCGTCTCCTAACGAGTTGCATGAAGATGTGCTATTTTATCAATCAGAGGTTTTCAAAAGGGGTTTTGAATTTGATGAACAGAAAATTAAATTAGAGAATTTATATGATTTAAATAAAATCTTGACCGGGAGAAGATTAATTGGAAGTTCTATCTTTGTTAGAATTTTATCAAGAGGAATTAATAATTAGTCATTGTTTACATTTAGTTAACCCTCAACGAATGAAGGAAAGTCAAATTAAAAGTCAACTTCTATTCACAAGTCCTAATCCTCTCCCTTGGGAAGGATTAGAGCTAGTGACTAACAAGCCAACCAACAATAAACCAATTACAATTGAACTCTTGAGTATTCTAACTCAAGGTTCTCCTTTTAATCATCTCCCAATCAAGTTGGGGAATTACTCCATCATCATAATTGTAGACTTCACAAGATCAATAGAAGAAATAGGAGAAGACATAATAAATAATAATAAAAGAGATTAATTAAAAGTAAAAATAGTCTTGTATTAATAAACTATGAAAAATAATCCAATGTCAACTCTGGATAAATTAGGAATATGGAAGAGTAAAATGAAAAGTAAAATAACAAGCTATAATGACTAGTATCGGAGGTAGACTCTTCTCAAAAGTTAAAGCCAAAATTCTTCAAAATCCTAATTTATGAATGTTCAAGTGATAAACCTAGGGGAAGAGTAAATTCATATCTAAAAACTTGAAATTATGCGGAATGAATTGTTGTTCTCGTCTCTGCATGTTCCCTGGCTCTAATCTGTATTTCTGAGCCGAAAACTGGGTTGAAATGCAACCCAGAATCTGTGCCAGCGACTACTGTAATTCTACAGACCGCGCACGTCACACGGCCGCATCTTCCACGCGTTCGCGTCACTCAGCGTTTCTCGTACCATGCGTGCGCTTCGTCCACGCATTTGCGTCGTTCGTGCAGCTTCCAATCCGCACGGTCGCGTCAAGCATGCGACCGCGTGACTTCTCGCTGGTCATCTCCTTAATTCCTTGTGTTCCTTCCATTTTTGCACGCTTCCTCTTCACTCTTTACGCCATCCTTGCCATGTGAATCCTGAAACACTTAACATATAGATCATGGCATCGAATGGTACGAAGGAAGATAAAAATATACAACTAAAAGGTCTTTAGGAAGCAAGTTATCAATCATAGAATATTTTTAGGAAGGAATTGTAAATACATGCAAATCATATGAATAAGCAGGTGAAGACTTGATAAAACCACACAATTAAACACAATATGAATCATAAAATAGTGGTTTATCAAACTGCTTGGCACTCTTCTGTTATTTGTTTTGATAACTGCTGTTCTGTTTGTTTCAACTTCACTTCCATATTCATCTTAGCCATTCTTGTTTCTTGCAATATCTCCTTGAATTCGGCTAGCTATTTTGTTAGAAAATCTAATTGCTGATTGAATTCAGTAACTTGTTCTGCAGGACTTAGTTCAGCAGTTACTGTCTTAGCCTCTTCTTTCATGGAAGGTTCACTGCTTAGGTACAGATGCTGATTTCTGGCAACTGTATCAATGAGCTCTTGAGCTTCTTCAATTGTCTTTCTCATGTGTATAGATCCACCAGCTGAGTGGTCTAGAGAAATCTGAGCTTTCTCTGTAAGCCTATAATAGAATATGTCTAACTGCACCCACTCTGAAAATATTTCAGAGGGACATTTTCTTAGCATCTCTTTGTATCTCTCCCAGGCATCATAAAGAGAATCATTGTCTCCTTGTTTAAAGCCTTGGATACTCAGCCTTAGTTGTGTCATCCGTTTTGGAGGGAAATATTGATTCAAGAATTTTCTGACAGCTGTTTCCATGTCCTTATGCTAGCCTTAGGTTGGTTATTTAACCACCTCTTAGCTTGGTCTTTTACAAAAAATGGAAACAGTAACAATCTGTAGATATTCTGATCTATTTTCTTATCATGTACTGTGTCAACAATTTGTAAAAACTGTGCCAGAAATTCTGTAGGTTCTTCCTGTGGAAGAGTGAAATACTGGCAACTTTACTGCACCATGATAATGAGTTGAGGATTCAACTCAAAACTACTGACTCCGATGGAGGGTATACAGATACTACTCCCATATGAAGCAGTAGTGGGGTTAGCATATGACCCCAGAGTCCTTCTGAATTGTTCATTTCCACTTAGGTCTATGATGGAGAAAGGGAGATGATGTAGATTTATTTTATTTATTTTATTATATAAGAAAAATTTTCAAAATAATAAAATAAAATAAAATAAAAACTAAAATAAAAAATTTAAAAAATGTTTTATGAAGATTTTCAAAAAAAGTGAGGAGAGAGAGAGAGTGGTTAGGATATTTTTGAAAAAGATATGATTTTTTAAAAAAAATTTAAAAGGATAAAATTTAAAAAATTTTGAAATTGAAATATGAATTTTTATGAAAAGTTTCGAAAAAAATGCTAAAAAAAATAGTTAGAATTTTTTTTATTTTTGAATTTTATTATGAAAGAGAAAAACACACAAATGACACAAGACTTAAAATTTTTAAATCCAATACTCCTTGTTTTCGAAAATTTTGGAGGGAAAACACCAAGGCACACCAAACTTAAAAATTTTAAGATCAAAGCACAAAGAAGACTCACAAGAACAACAAGAACAAAAGATAGAACACCAAACTTAAAATTTTTAGAAAACCACAATAAAATTTTCGAAAATTAAAGAAAAATTAACAAGAGAACACCAAACTTAAAGTTTGGCACAAGATTTAATCAAAGAAAAATTATTTTTAAAAAAAAGATTTTAAAAAGAAAAACTCAAAGGGGCAACTATTCCCAAGAAAATAGACACATTCAACAAATGCAAGGATTGAACAGATAAAAACTATTTTTTTGATGACAAAAACACAAAGGACACCAAACTTAAAACATGCAACTAGACTCAATGAAAAACTAACAATTAATAAAGAAAAATAATATTTTTGAATAAAAAATTTTTTTAAAGGGAATAATAAAAGATGCAATTCTTGTGACTCTAAACAAAAAAAAACAAATTTTTTCCTCTCTGTAAAAGCTAAATCTAAATTATGAAACTATGTATGAATCTATGTTGTATGCTGTATCCAGTATATTCTATGAATGGATAGATTCCTCCATTTATAACCCTTTAATCTGTGTTCTCTGGTCTTGGATCTGGGCCAAAAAGGGCCCAGAAGTCGATGGGGCCGACTTCTGCAAATTCTGCAAATCGCGCACGTCACGCGTCCGCGTGGGTTACGCGGTCGCATCATTTGGAGTTTTGCTCTTTCACGCGATCGTGTCAATCATGCGTCCCCGTCAGTTGTGTTTCGCACGTCACGCGTTCACCTCATCCATGTGCTCGCATCGATTCTCTTTTGCGCGAACCATGCATTCGCGTCGTCCATGCGGACGCGTCACTGCCAGTTCCTCCAGGGACTCCAATTTGTGCTTTCCTTCCATTTTTGTATGTTTCCTTTCCATCCTTTAAGTCATTCCTGCCCTATAAAACCTGAAAGCACTCAACACACAAAACACGGCATCAAATGGTAATAAAGGATAATTAAATTTGGTAATTTTAAAGCATAGGAAACATGTTTTCTCATATGTCATTGATCGGGGAAAATTTGTCTCTCAACAAATTCCCATTCGGCAAGTGTACCAAATTTGTCGTCAAGTAAAAACTCACAATAAAGTGAGGTCGAATCCCACAGGGATTGATTGATCAAACAACTTTAATTAGAGGAATGATCTAGTTGAGTGAATCCATGAATAGAGTTGATAATTGCAGAAATTAAAATAGCAGGAAAGTAAATGACTGAAAGTAAATAGCAGAATTGTAAATGGGAATGGGGGAATTGCTCAAAAAAGTAAATTGCAGAAATTAAGAGAATGGGTAAGATCAGAAATGGGGAGTTCATTGGGCTTAGGAGATGTTGCATTCTCCGGATCAATTTCATTTTCATCTCTTCCTCAATCAATGCACTCATTGATATCCTTGGCAATCTTAAGTGATTGAATCACAATTTCTTGCAATTCAATCTCTCAAATCTTGATCAATAGCCAATTCCTTGGTCAATTGCTCATGAGAAGAGATGAAGTGTGGTCACTGATTATACCACATGCACTTCCCAAATCAAGTGCTTAGAGGGTTATAGCCACATACCCATCCACACTCAATTTGGTCCAGCATGAGAAAGCATTTCTAGCTAATCTCTTCATTCCTCTTTCAAGAATCCGAAGAGATCCATATTTGAATAGCTTCTTTTCCAAGATCACTATCCAATTGGATGAAGATCGAAAGCTTTCAAGTAAAATCAAAAGGAAAGATAGAAGAAGAACAAGAAAATTAGTATTGATCCATAAAATTACAACAGAGCTCCCTAACCCAATGAAAGGGGTTTAGTTGTTCATAGCTCTAGAAATGAAAATCAAAGATGGAGAATGCATCATAAAACTATAAGTGCAGAGAAAGTAAAGATACAGAGAGTAGTTCTCTCCTCCCCCCAAAGACTCTTCTCTATTTCAAAACTACTCCTCTATATACTACTCTTCTCAGCTTCTAGTTAGTTCTTCAAGTCTTGGGCCTTTGGATCTTTGAGTTTGAAGCAGTTCCTTTCTTCATTTGGGCTTGGCTCACTTGCAGAGAGAAAGTGTGAAGTGGGCAGAGACTTTAGCTCAAGACGTTAGGGGTGTTTAATATTTAGTGAAAATACAAGTTCGAGGACGTTAGTGACACTTAACATTGTCACTAACGTTGCCATGCACCCCTTTGCCTCACGTTAAAGCCCACGTTAACTGGGTTAACATGGCTTTTATCGTTGCCTTGTTAGCCTTCGAGAACGTTAGTGACACTCAACATTGTCACTAACGTTCAAGTGTGCCCCTTCTTGCTTCGTTAAAGCTCACGTTAACTAGGTTAACGTGGCTTCTAACGTGGCCTTTGCCAACCTTCGAGAACGTTAGTGACACTCAACATTGTCACTAACGTTCAAGTGTGCCCCTAGGTCTCACGTTAGAGTCCACATTAACTGGGTTAACGTGGCTTCTAACGTGGCCATTCTTAGCCATCCCAACATTAGTGACAATGTTGAGTGTCACTAACGTTGGCTCATTCTTCATTCCTCATCGTTAGCTTCCACGTTAACCAAGTTAACGTGGAGGTTAACGTGGCTCTTGGGGTTTGAGTGGTTGCTCCAACGTTAGTGACAATGTTGAGTGTCACTAACGTTGTCGACAACTCTCCATCTCTTACGTTAGCTCCCACGTTAACCAAGTTAACGTGGGAGTTAACGTGGCTCTTTGCACATTAGGCCAACGTTAGTGACAATGTTGAGTGTCACTAACGTTGGCTTCTCTTCCTCCTTTAACGTTAGAGGCCACGTTAACTAGGTTAACGTGGCTTCTAACGTGGCCATTTGTGAGCAATTGCTAACGTTAGTGATAATGTTGAGTGTCACTAACGTTGGCTCAACTTCTCTTCTCCACGTTAGAGTTCACGTTAACTTAGTTAACGTGACTCTTTAACGTGGGCATTGATGGCTTTTGAGAGTGTTTTTTGGCAATCACTTTTCTCCTTAACTTTGCAAGTTACCTCCCATTCCTTGCTTCCTTTGGTCCTGAAATCAAGCAATAGAGTGCATCAAAGTTCTAGTCCAAGTCATGGGTAATGCAATATACAATTTTGTCATTAAAATCATGCAAAATCCTCATGAAATAATGTAAAATGCACAATGTATGCTTGAATCAAGGTCTGAGTGAATATCTGCCCAAAACTAACTTATTTCCTAAGAAAATGCATGAAATTACCTAAAAACAGTAAAGAAAAGGTCAGTGAAACTGGCCAAAATGCCCTGGCATCACAACACCAAACTTAAAGCTTGCTTGTCCCTAAGCAAGTACTGGAACAAGAGAATGATGAATGGAATCTTCAAAGAAATGAGTCATCCTTGTGGAAGTCATATTACTGATTTTATGGTGGTTTCATACATAGGAACTTAGGTTCATTCCACTACTGGCTTTCAGACCTTTATCATCTCCTAAATTACTCACTTTGTTATGTCCTATGAGACCTGTATTTATTGATCCTTTTATTGTTATTTCAAGGGTTGTTTGTGTTATTTAGGCTAAGTGTTTTGTAAGGGGGCAACTCTTTAGGATAAGTTTTCAGCCAACACTCCCGAACCAGTTGGTTCAAGGTGCTGGGTGTTGAAGCACCCCTAAGGACTTACTTACTCAAGTCTCTCCCCCATACATACACACCACAGGCATATAGTTTATTTATTTTCTTTCCTTCAGATCTTGGTGTCCAGCACCTCTTTGGGTTACTAAATGCTCTGTGGTGAGGGTTACTCTGGATAGTGGATTTTCAGCTGATAATCCTGGGTTAATTAACCCAAGTTACCAGGCGATGAAGCACCCCAAAGAGCTTATTCATCCAAGTAGATCCCTCACACAGGAGCACCACAGACACATGTCTTAGGGTAAACCATTGGTGCCTAGCCTTATTGCTTACTCTTTTTCTTTTGTTTTTCACTTCCATTGTTCTTTCCCTTTTCTCTTATTAGGATCTTGTTGTTATCTTAGTCTCATGGTATATTAAAAGTAAGCATTCAGGATAGATAGTTGTCATCCTAACCTTGTGGTTGAACCAACTTAGCTAACTTATGACTACCCCCAAAGATTCATGAATGCATTTCCATAATATGAGCCCTACTCTGCTCTTTTAAAACATAAAACATTCCCTTCTTCAAACAAATAGACAAGCTTACAAGTAAATAAGGGAAAGATGCAGTGACACTTAAACCAGAGTTCATGGACCTAAGCAATAAGAGCATTAAGATGCAGAATTGAAAATGTTCAAACTAACATGGAAGCATGTTCTATTCCATACAAGATCTTCCTTATTTAAAGCATAGAAAAAGAAATGGAGTAACGAAGGAACTCCACCACCTTTTACTTTTGTGGCTGTCCTTGCTCTTGTCCTTGCTGGTCCTCCTTGTGTCCTCTTGCACTTCCTCGCAGCCGTGCTAATCTTGCTTGCTTCCAATCTGCAAGTGCCTTCCTCACTGATTCATGGCTCTCTTCCACCCTTTGTCTCTCTTCTCGTGCTAATTCATCCCTCACTTCTTCATACCTTGCGATTCCTGGGTGTAATCTAGGCAGCTGTCCTAATAGGTACCCGAGCCTGGCTTGAGTGTTTATGTGATGTCCTGTCTCGCTCATGTAAACACTTTCTGCAAATGCCCTTTGTTCGTCCAGTAGTTATGTGTGTTCTATCTACCTTCGATGCATTTCATGTATGTGTGCCCCTTGATGTGCTTGGATGTTGATTAGCCTCTGGATGGACTCTTGTTGCTCATTTTGCCTTTGCTCCATCCTGTTGAATGTTTCTCCCCATTGTTGCCCTTGACTTTGTTGCTGTTCTATCATCTGCCTTTGCCATTCTTCTTGTTGAGTCATCCATCTTGATAGTGCTTCCTCTTGCTGCCTCATCATCTGTAGTTGTAGCTCTTTCTGTGCTCCTTGGCCTTCCAAGTACTGTCTAGACAAGCCATCAAGGGCTTCATGTAGTTGATGCATGTCCAAGGTTTGTGGTACTTGCCCCTCTGAGGCTTGTCCTTCCACTCCTTGAGGCCCTGTACTCTTTCTTTGCCTCTTTTGAGGTATGGGGGATGCTGCAGCATTCATCCTTCGAACAGTTATTGGAATGCCTTCCTTTATCCATACAGGATCCTCATCTTCAAACTCCACCCCAGCTTTCTTGCATAGTCGGTAAATAGTGCTGGGGTAACCTAACGTCCCTCTTGCGTCACTTTTCTCTGCCATCTTTCTAATGCCTTGAGCTATGATTTCATGAACCTTGATTTCTCCTCCCTTGAGTATGCAATGTACCATTGTTGCCCTCTCCAGATTCACCTCCGAGTTGTTTGCAGCTGGGAGGATAGATCTCCTCACTAGCTCAAACCACCCTTTGGCTTCAGGAGTGAGATCCGTTCTCTTGATGAATTTTGGCTTATTTCCCGCGCCCCTTTCCCAGTCAGCTCCGGGTATACAAAGGTCTCACAGGATCTGGTCATAATTGGGGTTGTTATCCATCCTTGAGTGATAACTTTCTTCTTCAAATGGTATAGACCGTAGATTCAATGCCCTCATTACACTCATGGGACCAAAATCCACCATTTTTCCTCTCACAAAGCTTATATACGACTCATCTTTCTTATCATACCGGAGTGCATTTGCATAAAATTCTCTTATGAGGTTTGCATTCACCTAGTGACCGGGTCAGTGGGGAGCTCCCATCTTCTCCTTTCTACCTTCTCTGAGATTTCCGGGCACTCACTCTTCCTAACTTGAAATCCCAACTCATAGATGATTTCCTTACCAACCATCCACCCGTATTCCAACGCATGATGCAAGCTTCTAAACCTCTTCTCATCATATGGGTGTTCCTCCTTGGGTTCCTTCCTTCTCTTGACACTTGAGGACGCCATGAATGATAGTTATTATGTGAAGATGGAAAGGTTGTGGAGACTTCTGGTTGTTTAGGGTTTTATGGCAATGAAGAGAGTGAGGGGGGAACATTTGTAAGGAGGTAAGAGGTGCTGCGTTTCGAAATGAAAATGTATGAAGAGTGTGTGAGAAAAGTTAAGGCTGGGTACGGAACAAGGGATACTTATATAGGGAAGTTGTAAGTGAATGGATGGTGTGGATTGGTAGACTTGTCGCTCGATGGACGGTTGGGGTTATGCATGCTCATGGACATGGATCGCCACTTTATTGTGGTTATTGGTTCGGTCATCAAGGTTCCTCTTTCTTCCATGTTGCATGGCAACATTTTCCAATGCATTCTTCCTTGAGTCACGTGTGTGTTGTACTCTTCATAAAGTGCTGAACCATCTCTTTTCACTTGTCCTATCAATCTCCTCAATGCTCCTTTCTTTTCCCTTTAAAGATGAAATAAGACAAGTAAGAACTACTTTTATAAAAGAAGCAAAAATGCTTTAACATCTACAGCTTGAATAATAATAAAAGAATTTGTTTATTCCTGAATTCCACCAACTGACTAACTATGTATCTCCATATGCAGATTGGTGGCACCATAAGGTGACACCAAACTTAGTTTGGAGCACTGTGATGAAACGTTGTGTTCAAAGCTTTAAGAATAATGCTTTGAACACCAAACTTGTTCTTCACTATATTCTGCATAAAAAAATTTCAACGTGTTTGTCAATTTTTGGTTGGAATTCATGAATATTGATTTATTCACTACTTTTGAAAGCATGTAAAACATGGGTTGCCTCCCATGAAGCGCTTCTTTAGCGTCACTAGCTTGACGTTACCCCCTTATTATGGTGGTTGGTAATGCTTGAAGTCTTCTCCTCTGGCAGTGGACTTGTATCCATTGGTTGTATCAATGATCTCTATATGTGACGAACGGATTTTTGACGGTATAGAAATTATCAAGTAATCAATCGTAGTATAGTCTAAACCGACGCAAAATCCATTCATCAAACAAATCTACAATCTATAACCGAGAGTATTAGTCCCGAGTTGTTCTTCCCTAGGAATGCTACAAGGATGCATGCTATTGGTTAAGTGGTCTTTTGTGGTCTAAAGAATGTGGCCTAGAAGTGTCAATAAAAGGGAACAACAATCAATCAATAGTAAAAACCTTGGCCAAGGTTGAACATTGGAAGTTCCATCACTATAATTTCCTTCAATTGTGATAACAAAGGAGTGTTGCTTCACTTAGTCAACCCCTAATTATAGAGGAAAGTCAAGTGGAAGTAACTAACTTGAGTCACAAGTCCTAGTCTTACCCTAGGGAAGTCTAGCTTTAGTGCACTCCAAGTCAATTAGCAATTCTCAATTCTTAATCAACAATTGACATCCATTATTCAAGTGTCTCCAATGACTCAACCACTAGGCCAAGTGAGGGAATGCTACTCCATATCTAAAGTTGGCATTTTCTCAAACACTTGGAGGGCAAGAATGAAAGACATAACAAAATTGAGAAGAGATTTAGAATTAAAGCAATTCAACACAAGAGATTAACAACAATCAACAATGAACAACAATGAAAATGAAATCTTCAATGAATCAATAGAATCCAATAACAACAAAGTTGAATCTAAGACGTATGAGAATTGAACAATTACAAACACTAATGAGGTTAGAGAAGAGGATCTACAACATGAACAAAGTAAATTGAGTGTTGTAATAGATCTCACCAAGGAATGGTTGAGAATTGAGAAAATGAAGATGAATCCTAGAGAGAAGTTGGAGTTTCTCTCTCTACAAATGTAACTAACTAAAAATATCTACCTAATGATCTAAAATTAGTCTATGGATGTGAATGTGTGTCAATCCCCTTCAATCCTTGGCTCTTATATGCATTTTGGTGCCAAAGTTGGTTGCTGAAACCTTCCAAAATTGCCAGGCACGTGTTGCAATAAAAGAATCACGTGCGGACCGCGACGCGTGCGCGCACGGTACGCGTGCGCGTCCCTGGCTAATTCTGCGATGTGCGCGCGAGCGCCTTGTGCGCGTACGCGTGCTTGGACGAGATCAACTCTTTGGCTTTTTGTGCTTCCCTCCACTTGCATGCTTCCTTCCTTGCTTCCTTTGATCCATGCCTAGCCTATTTCAATCCTGGAATTACTAGCAAACACATCAAGGCATCTTATGGAATTAAAGAGAAACTAGAATTCATCAAAATAAGGCTCAAAAAGCATGTTTTTACACTTAAGCACAAATATGGGAGAGATAACAAAACCATGCTAATTCATAGGCTAAATGTGACAAAAGGTTATCAAAACACTCTAAACTTAATACAAGACAAACCGTCAAATTGGGGTTTGTCAACCTCCCCACACTTAAGCCTTAGCATGTCCTCATGCTAAAATAAGAAGGAACTAAGGGTTATGACATTTATTGAATGCAACTAAACTATATGAATCCTATCTAAATGCAATTACCTAAAATAAATGCAAATGCTTAATTCAAACATATCAAATTGCCAAGAGAGCATGTGTAAGCACAAGGGCTAGGCAATAGGAATTAATTCCAAACCACAATTGTATTGAATTATCAAAAAGAATTTAAACTTGCAAGAATATAGATAATATAGGTGAACACATGTGATTGAACTTTTGAACCCTCACCGGATATGTGTATCCGCTCTATTCACTCAAGTGTTTAAGGGTCAATTCGCTCAATTCTCTTCTAATCAAGCTTTCCAAAATTTGATTTTCTTCTAACAATCAACATTTATTCAATGCATGCATACATTCATCATGAGGTCTTTCATTTAGGTTGTAATGGGGTTAGGGTCAAGGTAGGATCATTTATGGTTAAGTGGACTAGGATTTGAATCTTTGATTAGCATAGACTTCCCCACCTAACTATATAATGACCTATACAAATTCAAACTATTCTAACTACCCATTCTTCACTTTTTCTTACATATTCATTCATTTCCTATTTGATTCATGACACCTATGCATTGATTCCCTTTTTTATTGACTTCACTTTGGGGCATTTTGTCCCCTCTTTATTATTATTTTTTTTCTTCTTTTTCCATATACATTTTTTTTTCTTTTCTTTTCTTTTTCTTTTGTTTTTCTCATTTTCACTTTTATTTCTCTTTTTTTTTTCATTTCTTTTTCTTTTGTCAAACTATATACGAGAACATCAATGCATAAGGTCTATTCATTTAATCAATACATGAGTATGTACCCAATTCCTAAACATGAAAGTGTACTACCCCTTTTATCCCATCCAAGGTTCCCAAGCCTCACCAACCTTGAATACTAAACACTCTCACTAGCCTAGGCTAATTAAAGATCCAAACAAGGACTTCTATTGGTTTTCTGCTTGGGCTTGTAATGTGCTAAATTGAGAATAAGTTGGTTAAGCATAGGCTCAAAATTGGCTAACAATGGAGAATAAAAGGTTGGCTATTTGGGTAAGTGGCTAAGGAAGTAATGGCCTCAATCATACAAATGCATAAATACAAGAAATAAATGGACATATAGAATCAAGCAAATCAAGGATTACAATCATAGGAAGAGAGTAATTTCACACAAGAATGGAAAATAAGTGGCTATAAAATGTAACCACATCAATAGGCTCAAGTCTCACAAGCTTGTGTTCTTAATTCAATACATGCTTCACAAAGTATGAAATTCAAGCAAGTTCCATTAAAAATTTTCTTTCAATCAATTGGGTTGATGCCCTATATTTAAACTTCTTGGAAAATTTCAATATTTGACTAAGCATTGTTGTGATTGAAAAATCCAAAAAATTTTCTTAGTTCACCCTTTCCTTTTTCACTTAAAACAAATTTCTTATGCAAAAAGGGTGACTAAGTGTTTGTAAGTCAAAGTATGATTTCTAATCACAACCACTAATTAAAAAGAAAGATATGC
This sequence comes from Arachis hypogaea, assembly GCF_003086295.3. Classification (NCBI taxonomy): domain Eukaryota; kingdom Viridiplantae; phylum Streptophyta; class Magnoliopsida; order Fabales; family Fabaceae; genus Arachis; species Arachis hypogaea. Next base: position 90,211,884 of record NC_092036.1, on the reverse strand, counting down.
AAAAATGTATAGAGAAAAATTCAACTAAAAGTAAAAGTATGAAATCTATCATCTAAAACATCTAAGGATATCCATAAGCATCAAAGTATCTAAAATCCAAAATAAATCCAAAATAAATCCAAAATAGGTAGTAAAAGTATCAAGCAGTAAAAGTATCCAAAATAAACTCAAAATACATCAAATATATACAAAGAGTGTGCAAAGTAAGATAGCTAGCAAAGTGGCCAAAATGTTCACCGGTATCTAATGATGCCACCGGCTACCTCCCCACACTAAAGATTAAGCATCGTCCTCGATGCTAATCCTGAGGATCAGGGATAGGTACACCGATAGGCTCTGGCTGTGGCTGTGGTACCGGCTGAGACTCCTGTTGTCTGAGGTGGATGCGGCGAGGGGGGGGAAAGAAGATGGTGGAAGGTTGATGAGACTCCTTAGGTTATCATCATTTTGAATCGACGCGTGCGCGCACTTTGTGCGTCCGCGTGCAGTGGAGAATCTAGGGACCTACGCGTGCGCGTATCTTGCGCTCACGCGTGGATGACCAAAATAGCTAAGGGCGCGTGCGCGTACCGTGCGCGTACGCGTGCAAGGGGTTGGGCTGGAGGCTTAAGGTTGGCCTATATGAGGCCTAACTCTCTGGTCAATGGCCTGGAGGTTGCACAACTAGTCCTGCGCGTACGCGGCATGTGCGCGTTCGCGTACATTTGGTAGTTTACCCTAAGGCGCGCAAGCACGATGCGTGCGGACGCATTCTTTTCTTCTCTTGTCATATGGACGCGCACGCGTAATGTACGCGTCCGCGCGACGTGAATTGGGCCAGGGGCTTAAGGATGGCCCAGAGTTGGCTCAACTCTCTGGAATATGGGTGATGATGCATCCGCTCATGGACGCGTGCACGTGCAGCGTGCGCGCGCGTCCACCCCCCTCTTCTTTTTTTTCTTTTTTTTTTCGAATAGGATAATGCCTAAAAGCTCTACTTGCCCAAAGACTCCCCATGGTGCCTACAACTCCTTATTTAGTCAAAAACCTACACTTTCTAAAATGCAAGTTGGTTTTGAGATTTATTCTATTTCTACTAAGCACAACATACATGTTAATATGCTAGCAACTAATGTACACAAACGAGCTAAAAATGAAAAACTACCTACAATGGTAACTCAATTCACTTATTAAGCCAAATTAAAAGAGTGTGGAAAGAGTTTACCATGGTGGGGTGTCTCCCACCTAACACTTTTAGTTAAAGTCCTTAAGTTGGACATTTGGTGAAGTCCTTGCTAGGGTGGCTTATGCTTAAACTCTTCTTTGAATCCCCACCAGTGCTTGCACTTCCAATAGCCTCCGGGATCCCAATTTAAACGTACAAGGCCTTCAAGGGGGCCTAAGCAAGTAACAAGGCCCCTAAGTTGATAGTGGTCTATGTATGTTCCGGGGTCCCATACTTTATTTGTTAACTCCTTTTCTTCTTGATCTTCATGCTTCCAATAGGGTAACAAACTTATTGAATTCTCCTTGTAACTTATACTCATCATCCTAATCCCATTGAATTTGGCTTCATTCCACCTTTGAGATTCAAAGTTTGATATTCCATCGTTTATGCATCTTGATTCAAATTGTCCACCGACATCTAATCCGTTCTTACTCTCTAGCCCACAAAGAGCTCTAAGTTGGCCGTCCGTTTCTAACAATGCATATTGATATGGGCCAAGAAAATTAAAGGATGAGATGATTACCCACTCAATTTGTGATTGGGACGGCGACTTAGCAAGGAAGATATCCAATGGTCTTGACATTGTAGGTTCCACTTCCTTTGGTTCCTCCATGATGATTTCCATCTTTTGATAACTCTTTTTAAATTCTTCTTGTTTGCTAACTTCCTTCAAACCTTTATCATTGATAAAGTTATGTGTTGGAGGTTGCGCACCCTCCTCAACATTGATTTCACATTCGATAGGGGAAGCTTCAACAAGATCACCATTGTCACTTGATGTAGAGTTATTTTCGTTGATGGAACTTCCTTCTTGTTCAACCTCTTCTAGGTCTTCCTCCACTTCCTGAGACTCTAAAGTCTCTCTCATACCTCCCTCTTTGGTTGCTTTCTCACAATCATCCATGAACTCATTTCGCTTGTGATATGAATTCCAAGAATCTATCTTTTGACGGATGGTTGCTTGAAGTTGATCCATTTCTTCCTTGAAACGATCCCTTAATTCTTGTTCCGCTTTACTAACATAAGTAGGATCGTATTGCTCTTGGATTAATGGGCATTGATATTCTTCCATGGAGGTTTGTGGCGGAGAGGGGAAATCATGATATGGTTGGAAAGAGGATTCATCAAAGCTTTGAGGTGGGAAGTTATTTTGGTTATTGGTAGAGGGTGGAATTATACGGGACGTAAATTCTTGGAGGGTAGAGGTGAAACTAGTGAAGGCGGTTTGGAGTTCTTCTTGCTCTTGAAGGATGATACCAAGTGTATCATTTATGGGGATTTGAGTTGGAAGGTAAAGATGTTGGAGTGGAGGTGATTCAAGGGTTGCTTGTTCATAATTGTCGCAAGGGTATGCGTAGGGGGAATATAGATTTGGATCATATGTGGGCACTTGGTGGAAATAAGATGTGGGTTGAGAATAAGGTGCATAGAATGGTGGTGGTTGAGAGGTATAACCATGATAAGATTCATCATATCCATAGGAATGATATGCATTATAGGAGGGATTACCATCATAGTGACTTGAAGGGGAAGGTTGCCATGGTGATTGCTCATATGGATATGGCTCCCTTCCTGAGAATTCGTCTATCCCATAATGTGAGCCATCATTCAAGTTTTCATCGCCTACAAAGTAGTCATAGTCATATCCAAAACCACAAGGACGAGAATTCATAGTGGCAAATAGAAACAAAACCAATAGAGATCTTAAAACTAACAAAAACTAACAAACAAACAAAAGACAAACATATTCACAATATTCACATATTTACATTTACCAAAAACATTGCACTCATGCGCATTCCCCGGCAACGGCGCCATTTTGACGGTATAGAAATTATCAAGTAATCAATCGTAGTATAGTCTAAACCGACGCAAAATCCATTCATCAAACAAATCTACAATCTATAACCGAGAGTATTAGTCCTGAGTCGTTCTTCCCTAGGAATGCTACAAGGATGCATGCTATTGGTTAAGTGGTCTTTTGTGGTCTAAAGAATGTGGCCTAGAAGTGTCAATAAAAGGGAACAACAATCAATCAATAGTAAAAACCTTGGCCAAGGTTGAACATTGGAAGTTCCATCACTATAATTTCCTTCAATTGTGATAACAAAGGAGTGTTGCTTCACTTAGTCAACCCCTAATTATAGAGGAAAGTCAAGTGGAAGTAACTAACTTGAGTCACAAGTCCTAGTCTTACCCTAGGGAAGTCTAGCTTTAGTGCACTCCAAGTCAATTAGCAATTCTCAATTCTTAATCAACAATTGACATCCATTATTCAAGTGTCTCCAATGACTCAACCACTAGGCCAAGTGAGGGAATGCTACTCCATATCTAAAGTTGGCATTTTCTCAAACACTTGGAGGGCAAGAATGAAAGACATAACAAAATTGAGAAGAGATTTAGAATTAAAGCAATTCAACACAAGAGATTAACAACAATCAACAATGAACAACAATGAAAATGAAATCTTCAATGAATCAATAGAATCCAATAACAACAAAGTTGAATCTAAGACTTATGAGAATTGAACAATTACAAACACTAATGAGGTTAGAGAAGAGGATCTACAACATGAACAAAGTAAATTGAGTGTTGTAATAGATCTCACCAAGGAATGGTTGAGAATTGAGAAAATGAAGATGAATCCTAGAGAGAAGTTGGAGTTTCTCTCTCTACAAATGTAACTAACTAAAAATATCTACCTAATGATCTAAAATTAGTCTATGGATGTGAATGTGTGTCAATCCCCTTCAATCCTTGGCTCTTATATGCATTTTGGTGCCAAAGTTGGTTGCTGAAACCTTCCAAAATTGCCAGGCACGTGTTGCAATAAAAGAATCACGTGCGGACCGCGACGCGTGCGCGCACGGTACGCGTGCGCGTCCCTGGCTAATTCTGCGATGTGCGCGCGAGCGCCTTGTGCGCGTACGCGTGCTTGGCCGAGATCAACTCTTTGGCTTTTTGTGCTTCCCTCCACTTGCATGCTTCCTTCCTTGCTTCCTTTGATCCATGCCTAGCCTATTTCAATCCTGGAATTACTAGCAAACACATCAAGGCATCTTATGGAATTAAAGAGAAACTAGAATTCATCAAAATAAGGCTCAAAAAGCATGTTTTTACACTTAAGCACAAATATGGGAGAGATAACAAAACCATGCTAATTCATAGGCTAAATGTGACAAAAGGTTATCAAAACACTCTAAACTTAATACAAGACAAACCGTCAAATTGGGGTTTGTCAACCTCCCCACACTTAAGCCTTAGCATGTCCTCATGCTAAAATAAGAAGGAACTAAGGGTTATGACATTTATTGAATGCAACTAAACTATATGAATCCTATCTAAATGCAATTACCTAAAATAAATGCAAATGCTTAATTCAAACATATCAAATTGCCAAGAGAGCATGTGTAAGCACAAGGGCTAGGCAATAGGAATTAATTCCAAACCACAATTGTATTGAATTATCAAAAAGAATTTAAACTTGCAAGAATATAGATAATATAGGTGAACACATGTGATTGAACTTTTGAACCCTCACCGGATATGTGTATCCGCTCTATTCACTCAAGTGTTTAAGGGTCAATTCGCTCAATTCTCTTCTAATCAAGCTTTCCAAAATTTGATTTTCTTCTAACAATCAACATTTATTCAATGCATGCATACATTCATCATGAGGTCTTTCATTTAGGTTGTAATGGGGTTAGGGTCAAGGTAGGATCATTTATGGTTAAGTGGACTAGGATTTGAATCTTTGATTAGCATAGACTTCCCCACCTAACTATATAATGACCTATACAAATTCAAACTATTCTAACTACCCATTCTTCACTTTTTCTTACATATTCATTCATTTCCTATTTGATTCATGACACCTATGCATTGATTCCCTTTTTTATTGACTTCACTTTGGGGCATTTTGTCCCCTCTTTATTATTATTTTTTTTCTTCTTTTTCCATATACATTTTTTTTTCTTTTCTTTTCTTTTTCTTTTGTTTTTCTCATTTTCACTTTTATTTCTCTTTTTTTTTTCATTTCTTTTTCTTTTGTCAAACTATATACGAGAACATCAATGCATAAGGTCTATTCATTTAATCAATACATGAGTATGTACCCAATTCCTAAACATGAAAGTGTACTACCCCTTTTATCCCATCCAAGGTTCCCAAGCCTCACCAACCTTGAATACTAAACACTCTCACTAGCCTAGGCTAATTAAAGATCCAAACAAGGACTTCTATTGGTTTTCTGCTTGGGCTTGTAATGTGCTAAATTGAGAATAAGTTGGTTAAGCATAAGCTCAAAATTGGCTAACAATGGAGAATAAAAGGTTGGCTATTTGGGTAAGTGGCTAAGGAAGTAATGGCCTCAATCATACAAATGCATAAATACAAGAAATAAATGGACATATAGAATCAAGCAAATCAAGGATTACAATCATAGGAAGAGAGTAATTTCACACAAGAATGGAAAATAAGTGGCTATAAAATGTAACCACATCAATAGGCTCAAGTCTCACAAGCTTGTGTTCTTAATTCAATACATGCTTCACAAAGTATGAAATTCAAGCAAGTTCCATTAAAAATTTTCTTTCAATCAATTGGGTTGATGCCCTATATTTAAACTTCTTGGAAAATTTCAATATTTGACTAAGCATTGTTGTGATTGAAAAATCCAAAAAATTTTCTTAGTTCACCCTTTCCTTTTTCACTTAAAACAAATTTCTTATGCAAAAAGGGTGACTAAGTGTTTGTAAGTCAAAGTATGATTTCTAATCACAACCACTAATTAAAAAGAAAGATATGCAAAAATGTATAGAGAAAAATTCAACTAAAAGTAAAAGTATGAAATCTATCATCTAAAACATCTAAGGATATCCATAAGCATCAAAGTATCTAAAATCCAAAATAAATCCAAAATAAATCCAAAATAGGTAGTAAAAGTATCAAGCAGTAAAAGTATCCAAAATAAACTCAAAATACATCAAATATATACAAAGAGTGTGCAAAGTAAGATAGCTAGCAAAGTGGCCAAAATGTTCACCGGTATCTAATGATGCCACCGGCTACCTCCCCACACTAAAGATTAAGCATCGTCCTCGATGCTAATCCTGAGGATCAGGGATAGGTACACCGATAGGCTCTGGCTGTGGCTGTGGTACCGGCTGAGACTCCTGTTGTCTGAGGTGGATGCGGCGAGGGGGGGGAAAGAAGATGGTGGAAGGTTGATGAGACTCCTTAGGTTATCATCATTTTGAATCGACGCGTGCGCGCACTTTGTGCGTCCGCGTGCAGTGGAGAATCTAGGGACCTACGCGTGCGCGTATCTTGCGCTCACGCGTGGATGACCAAAATAGCTAAGGGCGCGTGCGCGTACCGTGCGCGTACGCGTGCAAGGGGTTGGGCTGGAGGCTTAAGGTTGGCCTATATGAGGCCTAACTCTCTGGTCAATGGCCTGGAGGTTGCACAACTAGTCCTGCGCGTACGCGGCATGTGCGCGTTCGCGTACATTTGGTAGTTTACCCTAAGGCGCGCAAGCACGATGCGTGCGGACGCATTCTTTTCTTCTCTTGTCATATGGACGCGCACGCGTAATGTACGCGTCCGCGCGACGTGAATTGGGCCAGGGGCTTAAAGATGGCCCAGAGTTGGCTCAACTCTCTGGAATATGGGTGATGATGCATCCGCTCATGGACGCGTGCACGTGCAGCGTGCGCGCGCGTCCACCCCCCTCTTCTTTTTTTTCTTTTTTTTTTCGAATAGGATAATGCCTAAAAGCTCTACTTGCCCAAAGACTCCCCATGGTGCCTACAACTCCTTATTTAGTCAAAAACCTACACTTTCTAAAATGCAAGTTGGTTTTGAGATTTATTCTATTTCTACTAAGCACAACATACATGTTAATATGCTAGCAACTAATGTACACAAACGAGCTAAAAATGAAAACCTACCTACAATGGTAACTCAATTCACTTATTAAGCCAAATTAAAAGAGTGTGGAAAGAGTTTACCATGGTGGGGTGTCTCCCACCTAACACTTTTAGTTAAAGTCCTTAAGTTGGACATTTGGTGAAGTCCTTGCTAGGGTGGCTTATGCTTAAACTCTTCTTTGAATCCCCACCAGTGCTTGCACTTCCAATAGCCTCCGGGATCCCAATTTAAACGTACAAGGCCTTCAAGGGGGCCTAAGCAAGTAACAAGGCCCCTAAGTTGATAGTGGTCTATGTATGTTCCGGGGTCCCATACGTTATTTGTTAACTCCTTTTCTTCTTGATCTTCATGCTTCCAATAGGGTAACAAACTTATTGAATTCTCCTTGTAACTTATACTCATCATCCTAATCCCATTGAATTTGGCTTCATTCCACCTTTGAGATTCAAAGTTTGATATTCCATCGTTTATGCATCTTGATTCAAATTGTCCACCGACATCTAATCCGTTCTTACTCTCTAGCCCACAAAGAGCTCTAAGTTGGCCGTCCGTTTCTAACAATGCATATTGATATGGGCCAAGAAAATTAAAGGATGAGATGATTACCCACTCAATTTGTGATTGGGACGGCGACTTAGCAAGGAAGATATCCAATGGTCTTGACATTGTAGGTTCCACTTCCTTTGGTTCCTCCATGATGATTTCCATCTTTTGATAACTCTTTTTAAATTCTTCTTGTTTGCTAACTTCCTTCAAACCTTTATCATTGATAAAGTTATGTGTTGGAGGTTGCGCACCCTCCTCAACATTGATTTCACATTCGATAGGGGAAGCTTCAACAAGATCACCATTGTCACTTGATGTAGAGTTATTTTCGTTGATGGAACTTCCTTCTTGTTCAACCTCCTCTAGGTCTTCCTCCACTTCCTGAGACTCTAAAGTCTCTCTCATACCTCCCTCTTTGGTTGCTTTCTCACAATCATCCATGAACTCATTTCGCTTGTGATATGAATTCCAAGAATCTATCTTTTGACGGATGGTTGCTTGAAGTTGATCCATTTCTTCCTTGAAACGATCCCTTAATTCTTGTTCCGCTTTACTAACATAAGTAGGATCGTATTGCTCTTGGATTAATGGGCATTGATATTCTTCCATGGAGGTTTGTGGCGGAGAGGGGAAATCATGATATGGTTGGAAAGAGGATTCATCAAAGCTTTGAGGTGGGAAGTTATTTTGGTTATTGGTAGAGGGTGGAATTATACGGGACGTAAATTCTTGGAGGGTAGAGGTGAAACTAGTGAAGGCGGTTTGGAGTTCTTCTTGCTCTTGAAGGATGATACCAAGTGTATCATTTATGGGGATTTGAGTTGGAAGGTAAAGATGTTGGAGTGGAGGTGATTCAAGGGTTGCTTGTTCATAATTGTCGCAAGGGTATGCGTAGGGGGAATATAGATTTGGATCATATGTGGGCACTTGGTGGAAATAAGATGTGGGTTGAGAATAAGGTGCATAGAATGGTGGTGGTTGAGAGGTATAACCATGATAAGATTCATCATATCCATAGGAATGATATGCATTATAGGAGGGATTACCATCATAGTGACTTGAAGGGGAAGGTTGCCATGGTGATTGCTCATATGGATATGGCTCCCTTCCTGAGAATTCGTCTATCCCATAATGTGAGCCATCATTCAAGTTTTCATCGCCTACAAAGTAGTCATAGTCATATCCAAAACCACAAGGACGAGAATTCATAGTGGCAAATAGAAACAAAACCAATAGAGATCTTAAAACTAACAAAAACTAACAAACAAACAAAAGACAAACATATTCACAATATTCACATATTTACATTTACCAAAAACATTGCACTCATGCGCATTCCCCGGCAACGGCGCCATTTTGACGGTATAGAAATTATCAAGTAATCAATCGTAGTATAGTCTAAACCGACGCAAAATCCATTCATCAAACAAATCTACAATCTATAACCGAGAGTATTAGTCCTGAGTCGTTCTTCCCTAGGAATGCTACAAGGATGCATGCTATTGGTTAAGTGGTCTTTTGTGGTCTAAAGAATGTGGCCTAGAAGTGTCAATAAAAGGGAACAACAATCAATCAATAGTAAAAACCTTGGCCAAGGTTGAACATTGGAAGTTCCATCACTATAATTTCCTTCAATTGTGATAACAAAGGAGTGTTGCTTCACTTAGTCAACCCCTAATTATAGAGGAAAGTCAAGTGGAAGTAACTAACTTGAGTCACAAGTCCTAGTCTTACCCTAGGGAAGTCTAGCTTTAGTGCACTCCAAGTCAATTAGCAATTCTCAATTCTTAATCAACAATTGACATCCATTATTCAAGTGTCTCCAATGACTCAACCACTAGGCCAAGTGAGGGAATGCTACTCCATATCTAAAGTTGGCATTTTCTCAAACACTTGGAGGGCAAGAATGAAAGACATAACAAAATTGAGAAGAGATTTAGAATTAAAGCAATTCAACACAAGAGATTAACAACAATCAACAATGAACAACAATGAAAATGAAATCTTCAATGAATCAATAGAATCCAATAACAACAAAGTTGAATCTAAGACTTATGAGAATTGAACAATTACAAACACTAATGAGGTTAGAGAAGAGGATCTACAACATGAACAAAGTAAATTGAGTGTTGTAATAGATCTCACCAAGGAATGGTTGAGAATTGAGAAAATGAAGATGAATCCTAGAGAGAAGTTGGAGTTTCTCTCTCTACAAATGTAACTAACTAAAAATATCTACCTAATGATCTAAAATTAGTCTATGGATGTGAATGTGTGTCAATCCCCTTCAATCCTTGGCTCTTATATGCATTTTGGTGCCAAAGTTGGTTGCTGAAACCTTCCAAAATTGCCAGGCACGTGTTGCAATAAAAGAATCACGTGCGGACCGCGACGCGTGCGCGCACGGTACGCGTGCGCGTCCCTGGCTAATTCTGCGATGTGCGCGCGAGCGCCTTGTGCGCGTACGCGTGCTTGGCCGAGATCAACTCTTTAGCTTTTTGTGCTTCCCTCCACTTGCATGCTTCCTTCCTTGCTTCCTTTGATCCATGCCTAGCCTATTTCAATCCTGGAATTACTAGCAAACACATCAAGGCATCTTATGGAATTAAAGAGAAACTAGAATTCATCAAAATAAGGCTCAAAAAGCATGTTTTTACACTGAAGCACAAATATGGGAGAGATAACAAAACCATGCTAATTCATAGGCTAAATGTGACAAAAGGTTATCAAAACACTCTAAACTTAATACAAGACAAACCGTCAAATTGGGGTTTGTCAATATGCTCCAAAGAGAGAACACTGTTGATGGTGAAGACCTTAGGTAGCTGAGATGGTACAGTGGGGAGATTAGGGGGAATATCTGCGGAGTAGGCTGAGATGACTTTATCTCCTGGAGAGAAATCTTCCGTAGGAATCTTCTTGTTCCGCCACCCCCTTGGTACCTTCTTCTTTGCTCTTGGTGCTGTTTTCTTACTCCTGGTGTCCTCTTTCTTTGATGAGCTTTTCTTAATGTCCTCACAAGCTTCTGGCGGCTTAGGTTCCTTCAATTTTTCCTTGACCTGTGTCACTTGCTGCTCGCCTTGTCCCTCAACCCAGTGAATCTCAGAATGGGCTGGCTGTGCTCCAATGCTTGCTCTTTCCTTTAGTATCTCATGATGATCTCTGCTCGGTTCTTTGTCCTCTTCATCTTTTTCTAGTGAGAGTTCGAAAACATTAAAGCTCAGTTGTTCATCATTGATCCTTAATATTAGCTCCCCTTTCTCCACATCTATGAGTGCTCTAGCAGTAGCTAGAAATGGTCTCCCCAATATGATTGGGTGCAGATGACTCTCTTCCATGTCCAGGATGACAAAGTCTGTTGGGAGAAAGTATTTTCCAACTTTGAGCAACACGTTTTCCACCACTCCTACTGCTTGCTGTTGAGTCTTGTCATCCAGCCTTATGACTACATCTGTAGGTAGTATCTCATTGATCTACAGCCTTTTTACCAGGGATAGGGGTATTAAGTTGATGCTTGCTCCCAAATCGCAAAGTGCTCTATCAAAATTTGTTTCCCCTATAGCACAAGGGACATGAAAACTCCCTGGGTCTTTTCTTTTCGCAGGAAATTATGTTTGAATGAGGGTGATGCAATCCTTGTTCATCACTATAGTCTGGCCCCCTTTGAGTGAGCTCTTCCTGGGAAGTAGTTCCTTCATATACTTGATGAATGCTGGCATTTGCTGAATGACTTTGATGAATGGTATGTTCACATTCAAAGATGCAAACGAGTCTAAGAACCTTGAGTACATTCTCTTTCCCACAGCACCCTTTAGCAGTTGAGGAAATGGTGCATATAGTCTCAGTAGCTCCTGTTGTGAGATTTCTGGTTCTTGTTGGTCTTTCTTCTCCTTCTCTACTAAGGTATTTTCAGGTTGTTCTGACAGCTTGCTTAGCTTGTCTTCAGTCTCCTTGTCATTTGTAGTGACCATATTGCAATCCTCCCATCTTATTTTCTTCGTTTCACCTCTCGGGTTCTTCTCCGTTTCACTTGGTAAGCTATTAGTGGGTCTGGGAATCTTCTCAGACAAATATCCCACTTGGAATTCCAGCTTCTTGATTGCTTCCGCCCGATTCTTCATACTGGCTCTCACCTCTTCTTTGAACACCTTATTGTCTTGAATGTCTTTGCATATGCTTTCAAGTAAGGTTTCAATCTTAGAGATTCTGTCATCAAATGATGGTATGTTTGGGGTAGAGGTAGAAGGGTGAGATGTATTGATGTGGTTTTGTGAGTATGTCCTCTGTGTGAATTGTTGGGGGCTGTGTTGTTGTTGGAGTTGTGACGTCTCTGATCTTGGCCCTGGTCTTGTTGATTACCCCACCCAAAGTTTGGGTGATTCCTTCATCCAGGGTTGTAGGTCTTGGAGTATGGATCATGGTTGTATCTAAGTGAATTCCCAATGTAGTTGGCTTGCTCCTGAGTGCCTTCCTCCTCTTCACTTGATTCCTCTTGAGTTGAAGTGGTGATTGCTGCCACTTGACTTCTCTCCATCTTCTTGGTGAGGTCAGCTAGCTGCTTGGTGATGAGCTTATGTTGAGCCAGCAGAGCATCTACATTGTTCAGCTCCATTACCCCTCTAGTGTTCCCTCTTTCGGAATCATAGAAGTAGTCATTCTCAACTACAGTTTCAATGACATCTATGGCTTCCTCAATGGTCTTTTTCTTGTTCAAAGAACCTCTAGATGAATGGTCTACGGCCTTCTTAGATTCATATGATAGTCCTTCATAGAAGATGTGCAGCTGCACCCATTCATTGAACATATCAGATGGACATCTCCTTGTTAGGTCTTTAAACCTCTCCCATGCTTCATATAGAGTCTCACCATCTTGTTGACTGAAAGTTTGGACCTCAGCTCTCAGCCGATTGACTCGTTGAGGGGGGTAAAATCTTGCTAAGAACTTGTTCATAACATCATCCCAAGTTGTCAAGCTCTCCTTTGGAAAAGACTCCAACCACTTGGTTGCCTTGTCTCTGAGAGAGAATGGGAACAACAACAGTCTATAGACGTCTGGTTGAACGCCATTGGACTTCACTATGTCACATATTCTCAGGAATGTGCTTAAGTGTTGGTTGGGGTCTTCTTGGACACCTCCTCCGAACGAACAATTGTTCTGAACTAGGGTGATGAGCTGTGGCTTTAGTTCAAAGTTGTTGGCATGGATTGTTGGTTTTTGGATGCTACTTCCGCAATTCCCTGGGTTTGGGTTGATGTAAGAGCCCAAGACTCTTCTATCTTCCCCACCAGGATTTGCTCTACCTTCTCCACCATGGTTGTGCACCTCTTCCTCACGATGGTCCTCCATGGTTGTTTCAAAGTATTCTTCAAAGTGTTCCTCTTCTTCTTCAGCACCCACTACACGTTTTTCTTTTACCTCCCTTCTTAATCTTAAGAAGGTTCTCTCGGGTTCAGAATCAAAGGAAGTTGAAGCTCCGCTTCTTCTCCCTGTCATACAACCAACAGAGTACAAGCAAGAAAAGCAATGCAGAAAGTATCTTGTTAGAATAACTTGTTAGTGTCAGTGATGCAATATATCAAACAGTTAGTGGGTTAGTGAACTGAATTGTAAATAGCAAAGAAAAACTCAGAAACAGGGGAGGGGAAGAATTAAACTAAGACAGAAATCAAATTAACCAAACAAAAAATTAAATCAAACAAAATACAAATGCTCAATCTAGTGATCCTCTAATGTAATCATTGTCGATGCACAATCAATCCCCGGCAACGGCGCCATAAACTTGATCGGGGAAAATTTGTCTCTCAACAAATTCCCATTCGGCAAGTGTACCGAATTTGTCGTCAAGTAAAAACTCACAATAGAGTGAGGTCGAATCCCACAGGGATTGATTGATCAAACAACTTTAATTAGAGGAATGATCTAGTTGAGTGAATCCATGAATAGAGTTGATAATTGCAGAAATTAAAATAGCAGGAAAGTAAATGACTGAAAGTAAATAGCAGAATTGTAAATGGGAATGGGGGAATTGCTCATAAAAGTAAATTGCAGAAATTAAGAGAATGGGTAAGATCAGAAATGGGGAGTTCATTGGGCTTAGGAGATGTTGCATTCTCCGGATCAATTTCATTTTCATCTCTTCCTCAATCAATGCACTCATTGATCTCCTTGGTAATCTTAAGTGATTGAATCACAATTTCTTGCAATTCAATCTCTCAAATCTTGATCAATAGCCAATTCCTTGGTCAATTGCTCATGAGAAGAGATGAAGTGTGGTCACTGATTATACCACATGCACTTCCCAAACCAAGTGCTTAGAGGGTTATAGCCACATACCCATCCACACTCAATTTGGTCCAGCATGAGAAAGCATTTCTAGCTAATCTCTTCATTCCTCTTTCAAGGATCCGAAGAGATCCATGCTTGAATAGCTTCTTTTCCAAGATCACTATCCAATTGGATGAAGATCGAAAGCTTTCAAGTAAAATCAAAAGGAAAGATAGAAGAAGAACAAGAAAATTAGTATTGATCCATCAAATTACAACAGAGCTCCCTAACCCAATGAAAGGGGTTTAGTTGTTCATAGCTCTAGAAATCAAAATCAAAGATGGAGAATGCATCATAAAACTAGAAGTGCAGAGAAAGTAAAGATACAGAGAGTAGTTCTCTCCTCCCCCCAAAGACTCTTCTCTATTTCAAAACTACTCCTCTATATACTACTCTTCTCAGCTTCTAGTTAGTTCTTCAAGTCTTGGGCCTTTGGATCTTTGAGTTTGAAGCAGTTCCTTTCTTCATTTGGGCTTGGCTCACTTGCAGAGAGAAAGTGTGAAGTGGGCAGAGACTTTAGCTCAAGACGTTAGGAGTGTTTAATATTTAGTGAAAATACAAGTTCGAGGACATTAGTGACACTTAACATTGTCACTAACGTTGCCATGCACCCCTTTGCCTCACGTTAAAGCCCACGTTAACTGGGTTAACGTGGCTTTTAACATTGCCTTGTTAGCCTTCGAGAACGTTTGTGACACTCAACATTGTCACTAACGTTCAAGTGTGCCCCTTCTTGCTTCGTTAAAGCTCACGTTAACTAAGTTAACGTGGCTTCTAACGTGGCCTTTGCCAAGCTTCGAGAACGTTAGTGACACTCAACATTGTCACTAACGTTCAAGTGTGCCCCTAGGTCTCACGTTAGAGTCCACGTTAACTATGTTAACGTGGCTTCTAACGTGGCCATTCGTAGCCATCCCAATATTAGTGACAATGTTGAGTATCACTAACGTTGGCTCATTCTTCATTCCTCATCGTTAGCTTCCACGTTAACCAAGTTAACGTGGAGGTTAACGTGGCTCTTGGGGTTTGAGTGGTTGCTCCAACGTTAGTGACAATGTTGAGTGTCAATAACGTTGTCGACAACTCTCTATCTCTTACGTTAGCTCCTACGTTAACCAAGTTAACGTGGGAGTTAACGTGGCTCTTTGCACATTAGGCCAACGTTAGTGACAATGTTGAGTGTCACTAACGTTGGCTTCTCTTCCCCCTTTAACGTTAGAGGCCATGTTAACTAGGTTAACGTGGCTTCTAACGTGGCCATTTGTGAGCAATTGCCAACGTTAGTGACAATGTTGAGTGTCACTAACGTTGGCTCAACTTCTCTTCTCCACGTTAGAGTTCACGTTAACATGGGCATTGATGGCTTTTGAGAGTGTTTTTGGCAATCACTTTTCTCCTTAACTTTTCAAGTTACCTCCCATTCCTTGCTTCCTTTGGTCCTGAAATCAAGCAATAGAGTGCATCAAAGTTCTAGTCCAAGTCATGGGTAATGCAATATACAATTTTGTCATTAAAATCATGCAAAATTCTCATAAAATAATGTAAAATGCACAATGTATGCTTGAATCAAGGTCTGAGTGAATATCTGCCCAAAACTAACTTATTTCCTAAGAAAATGCATGAAATTACCTAAAAATAGTAAAGAAAAGGTCAGTGAAACTGGCCAAAATGCCCTGGCATCAGTCATATCCTAAGGAGGAATTGTAAAACCATGCAATTTCATATGAATAAGTGGGTGAAGAGTTGATAAAATCATTCACAAAAACTTGGTGCACAAAAATTACACTCATACTATGTAATTCCGCACAACTAACCAGCAAGTGCACTGGGTCGTCCAAGTAATACCTTACGTGAGTAAGGGTCGAATCCCACGGAGATTGTTGGCTTGAAGCAAGCTATGGTTATCTTATTATTCTTAGTCAGGATACCAATAGGGTTCTTTAGTTTCAATTGTAAAAAGTGAAAGGGCATAAAATAAGTAATTGTTACTCAATAATGGAGAATATGTTGGAGTTTTGGAGATGCTTTGTCTTTTGAATCCCTGTAACATAATGCTTTCTTACTTTCAAACATGCAAGGCTCCTTGCATGGAAAGCTGTATGTAGGGTGTCACCGTTGTCAATGGCTACTTCCCATCCTCTCAGTGAAAATGGTCCAAATGCTCTGTCATAGCACGGCTAATCATCTGTCGGTTCTCGATCATATCGGAATAGGATCCATTGATCCTTTTGCGTCTGTCACTACGCCCAACACTCGTGAGTTTGAAGCTTGTCACAGTCATCCAATCCCTGAATCCTACTCGGAATACCACAGACAAGGTTTAGACTTTTCGGATTCTCAAGGATGCTGCCAATGGATTCTAGCTTATACCATGAAGACTCTGATTAAAGAATCCAAAAGATATTTATTCAACCAAAGGTAAAATGAAGGTGGTTGTCAGGCATGCGTTCATAGGTTGAGAATGGTGATGAGTGTCACAGATCATCACCTTCTTCATATTGAAGTGCGAATGAACATCTTAGATAGGAATAAGCGTGTTTGAATAGAAAATAGAAATAATTGTAGTAATTCATCGAGACGCTGCAGAGCTCCTCACCCCCAACAATGGAGTTTAGAGACTCATGCCATCAAAGAGTACAAAGTTCAGATCTAAAAATGTCATGAGATACAAAATAAATCTCTAAAAGTTGTTTAAATACTAAGCTAGTAACCTAGGTTTACAGAAAATGAGTAAACTAAGATAGATAGTGCAGAAATCCACTTCTGGGGCCCACTTGGTGTGTGCTGGGGCTGAGACCTGAGCTTATCACGTGCCTGAGCTATTTCTGGAGTTAAACGCTAGGTTATAACCTGTTTCTGGCGTTCAACTCCAACTTATAACCTATTTCTGGCGTTCAATGCCAGAATGAAACATGGAACTGGCGTTTAAACGCCAGTTTACGTCATTCATCTTCGGGCAAAGTATGTACTATTATATATTGCTGGAAAGCCCTGGATGTCTACTTTCCAACCCAATTAAGAGCGTACCAATTGGACTCCTGTCACTCCAAAATATCCATTCCGAGTGCAGGGAGGTCAGAATCCAACAACATTAGCAGTCCTTTTTTAGCCTGAATCAGATTTTTGCTTAGCTTCCTCAATTTCAGCTAGAAAATACCTGAAATCACAGAAAAACACACAAACTCATAGTAAAGTCTAGAAATATGAAATTTTCTTAAAAACTAATAAAAATATACTAAAAACTAACTAAAACATACTAAAAACTATATGAAATTACCCCCAAAAAGCGTATAAAATATCCACTCATCATAAATTTGTGCTTTCCTTCCATTTTTATATGTTTCCTTTCCATCCTTTAAGTCATTCCTACCCTATAAAACCTGAAAGTACTCAACACACAAATCACGGCATCGAATGGTAATAAAGGATAATTAAATTTGGTAATTTTAAAGCATAGGAAACATGTTTTCTCATATGTCATATCCTAAGGAAGGAATTGTAAAACCATGCAAATTCATATAAATAAGTAGGTGAAGAGTTGATAAAATCATTCAATTTAAGTACAAGATTTGTCATGAAATAGTGGTTTATCAGTCGCCGTCACCTCCTAGCCGCCGCTATGGTTGGAGTCCGCTGTATATGATCACCGGAGTAGTCGTTGTGGCTGCTGAAACCACCGCCGAAGCTTTTGGCCATTTCTACTGCCAGAAAACCTTTTTGCCATCGCCGAAAAACTACTGCCGGTAAGGGTCTTGTTATTAGCCTCTGTCCTTTTGAATTTCGAAAATACCATAGTCATTGCATGTTGGTTTCAGTTGTCGTGATCAGAATTCGTCACCGCTGCCGCTTGAGGTGGATGCCGAGCTGTCGCCGAACCGGTTCGGAGAGCACCGCTTTTTCGGTTCAGCCGTTCCTTCTTCGTTCGGTAAGCATTTTTTATTTGAAAGCCCTCTGCTTACTGTTCTGTTATCATATACTGAGGTTTGTGGCGTTAATCGCTATAAGATTGAGTTTTGGATGTTGTATGTCGTGATTAGAGTTGCTGTGGTTACTGCAAAAGAGACTTGGAGTCGAGGTTTTGTTGCCAGTGATTTCAAGTTGAGGTGAAAAGAACTCTGTGAGGCGTTTGGGCTATGGTTTTGCATTTTGAGGTAGGGGCGCTTTCCAAAAACTATGTTTTATATATTGGAGTTATTACATGTGGATACTGATGTGAGACAATGTATATTTGGTGATTGTATTAGTCTTATGTGTTGTTTGGTTGACTTGAATGATTATGAATGTTTGTTTGACTAGATTGTTGTGCGGCTTTGTGAAGCAGAATGTTTTTGAAGTTGATTCTTTTAAAGATTTGAGATCAAGTTTAATATGTTGGGAATTGATTTGAGTTGAGTTGATTTTCTTGATAATATGAAAAATAGAACACACTTTTGGATTCTGCATGCTTTGCTTTAATTGATTTGGTTTTAGATAAAGGAATTGTTGCTTAACCGTTCCTTTAAAGTTTTGGAAATGAGTTTGATCGACTTATAATGATTTGATTTTGAAACGATTTCCTTGAAATATGAAAATGAGGTGAATGTTGGATTCAGTTGCTTTTGAACTGATTTTGGGTTTTGAACAATTGAAAAGAATTGTGGATTGGTTTAGTTGGGACCCGAACCGGGTGTCAAAGTCCAAGATTTAGGGGAGGTGCTGCCGAAATTTCTATAAAAATCCTAGACTTTCTTTGAAAAGTTATTTAGAAATGTCTGGATTTGAGGAATTGTATTATTTGATTTATTAAGAAAATATTTATGTTTTTGAGCTTACCTTATTTAATTAAATTATATGTCTTGAGTTCGACTTATTTAGAAAAGAAGTATTTTACTATTTGAGTCACTGAAGGAAAGTATTATGTTCTAACATTGATTTTAATATAAAAAAGGCTTTTGCTTTTAGTTAGACTTAAAGATTTTGTTCAGAGGAACGTTTAGTGATTTTAAAGGAAATTGGAATTTGACTGGATAATTGCGTTAGTGACATTTTGGAAGAAGTTAGAGAATTTTGTTTTAAGAAGGAACCTGAAAGTGGTTTTAATTTAAATGAATCGGTTCCATTTCAGGTGAATTGACTTTGAATTGGGTTTGGGACTTGTGACGTTGTATGATTTGGTTTTATAATAAACTCTGTTTTATTTGCTTAAACCAATGATCCATGATTTTAAGAATTTCAATGAATTTTAAGAGATTGATGTCGGAATAGAATCCAGTGATTCTTTTGGGTCTGTCACTAACGCCCCACAATCGCGAGTTTGAAGCTCGTCACAGTCATTCAATCCCTGAATCCTACTCAGAATACCACAGACAAGGTTTAGACCTTGCGGATTCTCAAGAATGGCCGCCAATGGATTCTAGCTTATACCACGAAGATTCTGATTAAGGAATCTAAGAGATACACATTCAAGCCTTGTTTGCATGTAGAACGGAAGTGGTTGTCAGGCACGCGTTCATAAGTGAGAATGATGATGAGAGTCACATAATCATCACATTCATCAAGTTCTTGAGTGCGAATAAATATCTTAGAACAAGAATAAGCTGAATTGAATGGAAAATAGTAGTAATTGCATTGATACTCGAGGTACAGCAGAGCTCCACACCTTAATCTATGGTGTGTAGAAACTCTACCGTTGAAAATACATAAGAACAAGGTCTAGGCATGGCCGAGAGGCCAGCACCCATGATTTAAGAACTAGACGTCCAAAGATGAAAATACAATAGAGAAGGTCCTATTTATAGAGAACTAGTAGCTTAGGGTTTACAAAAATGAGTAAATGACGTAAAAATCCACTTCCAGGTCCACTTGGTGTGTGCTTGGGCTGAGCATTGAAGCTTTCATGTGTAGAGACTTTTCTTGGAGTTTAACGCCAGCTTTTGTGCCAGTTTGGGCGTTTAACGCCCACTTTTGTGCCAGTTCCGGCGTTTAACGCCGGGAATTCTGAAGCTGATCTGGAACGCCTATTTGGGCCATCAAATCTCGGGCAAAGTATGGACTATTATACATTGAGGGAAAGCCCAGGATGTCTACTTTCCAATGCAATTGAGAGCGCGCCAATTGGGCTTCTGTAGCGCCAGAAAATTTTCTTCGAGTGCAGGGAGATCAGAATCCAACAGCATCTGCAGCCCTTTTCAGCCTCTGAATCAGATTTTTGCTCAGGTTCCTCAATTTCAGCCAGAAAATACATGAAATCATAGAAAAACACAAAAACTCATAGTAAATTCCAGAAAAGTGACCTTTAAATAAAAACTAATAAAAATATAATAAAAACTAACTAAAACATACTAAAAGCATACTAAAAACAATGCCAAAAAGCGCATAAATTATCCGCTCATCACAACACCAAACTTAAATTGTTGCTTGTCCCCAAGCAACTGAAAATCAAATAGGATAAAAAAAGAAGAGAATATACAATGAATTCCAGAAACATCTATGAAGATCAGTATTAATTAGATAAGCGGGGCTTTTAGCTTTTTGCCTCTGAACAGTTTTGGCATCTCACTTTATCCTTTGAAGTTCAGAATGATTGGCTTCTATAGGAACTCAGAATCCAGATAGTGTTATTGATTCTCCTAGTTAAGTATGATGATTCTTGATCACAGCTACTTTATGAGTCTTGGCCGTGGCCCAAAGCACTCTGTCTTCCAATATTACCACCGGATACATACATGCCACAGACACATAATTGGGTGAACCTTTTCAGATTGTGAATCAGCTTTGCTAAAGTCCCCAATTAGAGGTGTCCAGGATTCTTAAGCACACTCTTTTTGCTTCGGATCACGACTTTAACCGCTCAGTCTCAAGTTTTCACTTGACACCTTCACACCACAAGCACATGGTTAGGGACAGCTTGGTTTAGCCGCTTAGACCAGGATGTTATTCCTGTAGGCCCTCTTATCCACTGATGCTCAAAACCTTGGATCTTTTTTATTTTTACCCTTGCCTTTTGGTTTAAAGGGCTATTGGCTTTTTCTGCTTGCTCTTTCTTTTTCTTTCTTTCTTTTTTTTCCACATATACTCTCTTTTTTTCTGCAAGCTTTTCACTGCTTTTTCTTGCTTCAAGAATCAATTTGATGATTTTTCAGATCCTCAGTAACATTTCTCCTTTTCCATCATTCTTTCAAGAGCCAATAATTTTAACATTCATGAACAACAATTTCAAAAGACATATGCACTGTTCTAGCATACATTCAAAAAACAAAAGTATTGCCACCACATCAAAATAATTAATCTGTTATAAAATTCGAAATTCATGTATTTCTTTTTCTTTTTCAATTAAGAACATTTTTCATTTAGAAAGGTGATGGATTCATAGGACATTCATAACTTTAAGGCATAGACACTAAGACACTAATGATCATAAGACACAAACATAAATAAAACATAAAGCATAATTTTCGAAAAACAAAAAAATAAAGAACAAGGAGATTAAAGAACGGGTCCACCTTAGTGATGGCGGCTTGTTCTTCCTCTTGAAGATCTTATGGAGTGCTTGAGCTCCTCAATGTCTCTTCCTTGCTTTTGTTGCTTCTCTCTCATGATTCTTTGATTT
This sequence comes from Arachis hypogaea, assembly GCF_003086295.3. NCBI lineage: Eukaryota > Viridiplantae > Streptophyta > Magnoliopsida > Fabales > Fabaceae > Arachis > Arachis hypogaea. Next base: position 90,190,287 of record NC_092036.1, on the reverse strand, counting down.
TCTCTAATTTCATGGAGGAGGATGGAATGTTCTTGGTGCTCCACCCTTAGTTGTCCTATGTTAGAACTCAATTCTCCTAGGGAGGTATTGATTTGCTCCCAATAGTTTTGTGGAGGAAAGTGCATCCCTTGAGACATCTCAGGGATTTCATGATGAGAAATTTCCTCATGTGCATGAGTGGGATCTCTTGTTTGCTCCATCCTCTTCTTAGTGATGGGCTTGTCCTCATCAATGAGGATGTCTCCCTCTATGTTAATTCCAACTGAATTATAGAGGTGACAAATGAGATGAGGGAAGGCTAACCTTGCCAAGGTAGAGGACTTGTCCGCCACCTTATAAAGTTCTTGGGATATAACCTCATGAACTTCTACTTCCTCTCCAATCATGATGTTATGAATCATGATAGCCCTGTCTATAGTAGCTTCGGATCGGTTACTAGTGGGAATGATTGAGCATTGGATAAACTCCAACCATCCTCTAGCCACGAGCTTGAGGTCATGCCTTCTCAGTTGAACCGGCTTCCCTCTTGAATCTCTCTTCCATTGAGCGCCCTCTTCACAAATGTCTATGAGGACTTGGTCCAACCTTTGATCAAAGTTGACCCTTCTAGTGTAAGGGTGTTCATCTCCTTGCATCATGGGCAAGTTGAATGCCAACCTTACATTTTCCGGACTAAAATCTAAGCATTTTCCCTGAACCATTGTAAGCCAATTCTTTGGGTCCGGGTTCACACTTTGATCATGGTTCTTGGTGATCCATGCATTGGCATAGAACTCTTGAACCATTAAGATTCTGACTTGTTGAATAAAGTTAGTAAGAACTTCCCAACCTCTTCTTCGGATCTCATGTCGGATCTCCGGATATTCACTCTTTTTGAGTTTGAAAGGGACCTCGGGGATCACCTTCTTCATGGCCACAACTTCATAGAAGTGGTCTTGATGCACCCTTGAGATGAATCTCTCCATCTTTCATGACTCGGAGGTGGAAGCTTTTGCTTTCCCTTTCTTCTTTCTAGAGGTTTCTCCGGCCTTAGGTGCCATAAATGGTTATGGAAAAACAAAAAACAATGCTTTTACCACACCAGACTTAGAAGGTTTGCTCGTCCTCAAGTAAATAAGGAAAGAAAAGAGTAGAAGAAGAAGAAATAAAGGAGATGGAGGGGCTTTTGTGGTTCGGCTGAGGGGGAGAAGTAGTGTTTAGGTTGTGTGAAAATGAAGGAGTGAAGAAGGGTTTATATAGGGGTGGAGAGAGGGGTAGGGTTCGGCCATTATGGGTGGGTTTGGGAGGGAAAGTGGTTTGAATTTGGATGGAGGGATAGGTGGGGTTTTATGAAGGATGGATGAGAGTGGTGAAGAGAATGGTGGGATTTGATAGGTGAGTGGTTTTTTTGGGGAAGAGGTATTGAGGTGATTGGTGAATGGATGAAGAAGAGAGAGAGTGGTGGGGTAGGTGGGGATCCTATGGGGTCCACAGATCCTGAGGTGTCAAGGATAGCTCATCCCTGCACCAAGTGGCGTGTAAAAGGACCTTTCTGCCAATCCTGGCGTTAAACGCCGGGCTGCTGCCCTTTTCTGGTGTTAAACGCCAGTCTGGTGCCCCTTTCTGGCGTTAAACGCCCAGAATGGTGCCAAACTGGGCGTTAAATGCCCATTTGCTGCCCTTACTGGCCTTTAAACGCCAGCTAGCTTTTCCTCCAGGGTGTGCTATTTTTCTTTCTGTTTTTCATTCTGTTTTTGCTTTTTCAATTGTTTTTGTGACTTCACATGATCATTAACCTATAGAAAACATAAAATAACAATGGAAAATAGATAAATATAACATTGGGTTGCCTCCCAACAAGCACTTCTTTAATGTCAGTAGCTTGACAGTGGGCCCTCATGGAGCTTCACAGATGTTCAAAGTAATGTTGAAACCTCCCAACACCAAACTTAGAGTTTGAATGTGGGGGTTCAACACCAAACTTAGAATTTGGTTGTGGCCTCCCAACACCAAACTTAGAGTTTGACTGTGGGGGCACTGTTTGACTCTGGTTTGAGAGAAGCTCTTCATGCTTCCTCTCCATGGTTACAGAGGGATATCTTTGAGCCTTAAACACAAAGGATTCTTCATTCACTTGAATGATCAATTCTCCTCTGTCAACATCAATCACAGCCTTTGCTGTGGCTAGGAAGGGTCTGCCAAGGATGATGGATTCATCCATGCACTTCCCAGTCTCTACGACTATGAAATCAGCAGGGATGTAATGGTCTTCAACCTTTACCACAACATCCTCTACAAGTCCATAAGCTTGTTTTCTTGAATTGTCTGCCATCTCTAGTGAGATTCTTGCAGCTTGTACCTCAAAGATCCCTAGCTTCTCCATTACAGAGAGAGGCAAGAGGTTTATGCTTGACCCTAGGTCACACAGAGCCTTCTCGAAGGTCATGGTGCCTAATGCACAAGGTATTGAGAACTTCCCAGGGTCCTGTCTCTTTTGAGGTAAACTCTTCCTAGTCAAGTCATCCAGTTCTTTGGTGAGCAAAAGGGGTTCGTCCTCCCAAGTCTCATTACCAAATAACTTGTCATTTAGCTTCATGATTGCTCCAAGGTACTTAGCAACTTGCTCTTCAGTGACATCTTCGTCCTCTTCAGAGGAAGAATACTCATCAGAGCTCATGAATGGCAGAAGTAAATCCAATGGAATCTCTATGGTCTAAGTGTGGGCCTCAGATTCCCATGGTTCCTCATTAGGGAACTCATTGGAGGCCAGTGAACGTCCATTGAGGTCTTCCTCAGTGGCGATCACTGCCTCTTTCTCCTCTCCAAATTCGGCCATGTTGATAGCCTTACACTCTCCTTTTGGATTCTCTTCTGTATTGCTTAGAAGAGTACTAGGAGGGAGTTCGGTAACTTTCTTACTCAGCTGACCCACTTGTGCCTCCAAGTTTCTAATGGAGGACCTTGTTTCAGTCATGAAACTTTGTGTGGTTTTGATTAGATCAGAGACCATGGTTGCTAAGTCTGGCTCTGCTTAGAATTCTCTGTCTGTTGCTGAGAAGATGATAGAAAAGGCTTGCCATTGCTAAACTTGTTTCTTCCACCATTATTGTTGTTGAAACCTTGTTGAGGTCTCTGTTGATCCTTCCATGAGAGATTTGGATGATTTCTCCATGAAGGACTATAGGTGTTTCCATAGGGTTCTCCCATGTAATTCACCTCTTCCATTGATGGGTTCTCAGGATCATAAGCTTCTTCTTCAGATGAAGCGTCCTTAGTACTGCCTGGTGCAGCTTGCATTCCAGACAGACTTTGAGAAATCATATTGACTTGCTGAGTCAATATTTTATTCTGAGCCAATATGGCATTCAGAGTATCAATCTCAAGAACTCCTTTCTTCTGATTCGTCCCATTCTTCACAGGATTCTTTTCAGAAGTGTATATGAATTGGTTATTTGCAACTATTTCAATGAGTTCTTGAGCTTCTGCAGGCGTCATCTTCAGATGAAGAGATCCTCCAGCAGAGCTGTCCAATGACATCTTGGACTGTTCAGACAGACAATCATAGAAGATACCTATGATGCTCCATTCAGAAAGCATGTCAGAAGGACACTTTCTGATCAATTGTTTGTATCTTTCCCAAGCTTCATAGAGGGATTCACCTTGCTTCTGTCTGAAGGTTTGGACTTCCACTCTAAGCTTACTCAATTTTTGAGATGGAAAGAACTTTGCCAAGAAGGCATTGACTAGCTTTTCCCAAGAGTTTAGGCTTTCTTTAGGTTGTGAGTCCAACCATATGCTAGCTCTGTCTCTTACAGCAAAAGGGAATAGCATAAGTCTGTAGACCTCAGGGTCAACCCCATTGGTCTTGACAGTGTCACAGATTTGCAAGAATTCAGCTAAAAACTGATGAGGATCTTCCAATGGAAGTCCATGAAACTTGCAATTCTGTTGCATTAGAGAAACTAATTGAGGCTTAAGCTCAAAGTTGTTTGCTCCAATGGCAGGGATAGAGATGCTTCTCCCATAGAAGTCGGGAGTAGGTGCAGTAAAGTCACCCAGCACCTTCCTTGCATTGTTGGCATCGTTGTTGTTTTCGGCTGCCATGTCTTCTTCTTGTTTGAAGATTTCTGTTAGGTCCTCTACAGAGAGTAGTGCTTTAGCTTCTCTTAGCTTTCGCTTCAAGGTCCTTTCAGGTTTAGGGTCTGCCTCAACAAGAATGCTTTTGTCTTTGCTTTTTCTCATATGAAAGAAAAGAGAACAAGAAAATATGGAATCCTCTATGTCACAGTATAGAGATTCCTTGAGATGTCAGAGGAAAAGAAGAATAGAAGGAGGAGGTAGAAGAAGAAGAATTCGAACTTATCAAGAGAGATGGAGTTCGAATTGTTGATAGTGGAGGAGTGTTAGTCATTAAATAGAAGGATGTGAGAAGAGGGGAAGAATTTTTGAAAATAAATTAAAAGATTTTGAAGAAATTTTGAAAAATTGAAGAATGATTTTCGAAAATTACAGTTGGGAAAGAAATAAAGTGATTTTTGAAAAAGATTTTGAAATTAGAAATCAAAAAGATTAAAAATTATTTGGAAAAAGATGTGATTAAGAAGATATGATTGAAGAGTTATGGTTTTAAAAAGATATGATTGAAAAGATATGATTGAGAAACAATTTAAAAAGATTTGATTTTTAAAATTAATGACTTGGATAACAAGAAATTTAAAGGATATGATTCAAACATTAAATGTTTCTTAACAGAAAAGGCAATATACTTGAAAAGTTGAATCAAATCATTAATTGTAGGCAAGTATTTTTGAGAATAGAAAGAAATTAATTTTGAAAATATATGATTGACAAGATATGGTTTGAAAAAGATTTGATTTTGACGTTAAACGCCCAGAATGGTATCCATTTTGGCGTTTAACGCCCAAAATGCTACCCTTTTGGGCGTTAAATGCCCAGCCAGGTACCCTGGCTGTCGTTTAAACGCCAGTTTTTCTTCTTCACTAAACGTCCAGCTTTTTCTGTGTAATTCCTCTGCTGCATGTTCTGAATCTTCAATTCTCTGTATTATTGACTTGAAAAGACACAAATTAAAAAAATTTTTGAATTTCTAATGATAATCAAAATGCAACTAAAATCAAATAAACAATGCATGCAAAACACCAAACTTAGAAATTTGTATACTTTTGACACTAACAAATTGAGAATGCATATGAGAAACAACAAAACACTCAAGACAAGAGAATTTAAAGATCAGAGCAAGGAAATCATCAAGAACAACTTTGAAGATCAATGAAGAACATAATGCATGTAATTTTCGAAAATTAGAAGAATAAAGACATGCAATTGACACCAAACTTAAAATTAGACACTAGACTCAAACAAGAAACATAAAAATCTTTTTTGATTTTAAGATTTTATAAATTTTTTTGTGCTTTTTCGAAAATTGAGTGGAAAAGAAAAACAAGGGTTCAAAATTCTTAATGAGAATTCCAGGAATCATTGCAATGCTAGTCTAAGACTCCGGTCCAGGAATTAGACATGGCTTCACAACCAGCCAAGCTTTCAGTGAAAGCACCGGTCCAAAACACTAGACATGGCCAATGGCCAGCCAAGCTTTAGCAGATCATTGCTCACAACAGCAAAATTGATAGAAATCAACAAGCTCTTATGATGATAAGTTGAAACCTCGGTCCAAAAGATTAGACATGGCTTCACAGCCAGCCATACTTCAACAAATCATCATGAAACTCTAGAATCCATTCTTAAAAACTCTGAAGAACAAAATAGAAATATTTTTTTGTATTTTTGAAAAATTTTCGAAAAGTAAAAAGCTTAAACATAAAATAAAATTACCTAATCTAAGCAACAAGATGAACCGTCAGTTGTCCAAACTCGAACAATTCCCGGCAACGGCACCAAAAACTTGGTGCACGAAATTGTGATCATTAATGGCGCCATCAACATGGTACGCTCAATTGCAATCTCAACTCTTTATCACAACTTCGCACAACTAACCAGCAAGTGCACTGGGTCGTCCAAGTAATAAACCTTACGCGAGTAAGGGTCGATCCCACGGAGATTGTTGGTATGAAGCAAGTTATGGTCATCTTGTAAATCTCAGTCAGGCGGATTCAAATGGTTATGGAGGATTAATAATTAAAAGATGAATAAAACATGAAATAAAGATAGAGATACTTATGTAATTCATTGGTGAGAATTTCAGATAAGCGTATGGAGATGCTTTGTCCCTTCCGTCTCTCTGCTTTCCTACTGTCTTCATCCAATCCTTCTTACCCCTTTCCATGGCAAGCTGTATGTTGGGCATCACCGTTGTCAATGGATACAGTCCCGTCCTCTCAGTGAAAATGTTCAACGCGCTCTGTCACAGCACGGCTATTCATCTGTCGGTTCTCGATCATGTCGAAATAGAATCCAGTGATTCTTTTGCGTCTGTCACTAACGCCCCACAATCGCGAGTTTGAAGCTCGTCACAGTCATCCAATCCCTGAATCCTACTCAGAATACCACAGACAAGGTTTAGACCTTCCGGATTCTCAAGAATGGCCGCCAATGGATTCTAGCTTATATCACGAAGATTCCGATTAAGGAATCCAAGAGATATCCACTCAATCTAAGGTAGAACGGTGGTGGTTGTCAGGTACACGTTCATAGGTGAGAATGATGATGAGTGTCATGGATCATCACATTCATCAAGTTGAGGAACAAGTGATATCTTAGAACAAGAATAAGCTGAATTGAATAGAAAAACAATAGTAATTGCATTAATACTCGAGGTACAGCAGAGCTCCACACCTTAATCTATGGTGTGTAGAAACTCTACCATTGAAAATACATAAGAACAAGGTCTAGGCATGGCCGAGAGGCCAGCCCCCATGATCTAAGAACTAGACGTCCAAAGATGAAAATACAATAGCAAAAGGTCCTATTTATAGAGAACTAGTAGCTTAGGGTTTACAAAAATGAGTAAATGACGTAAAAATCCACTTCCGGGCCCACTTGGTGTGTGCTTGGGCTGAGCATTGAAGCTTTCATGTGTAGAGACTTTTCTTTGAGTTAAACGCCAGCTTTTGTGCCAGTTTGGGCGTTTAACTCCAGCTTTTGTGCCAGTTCCGGCGTTAAATGCCAGAATTCTTGAGCTGACTTGGAACGCCTGTTTGGGCCATCAAATCTCGAACAAAGTATAGACTATTATATATTGCTGAAAAGCCCAGGATGTCTACTTTCCAACGCAATTGAGAGCGTACCAATTGGTCTTCTGTAGCTCCAGAAAATCCACTTCGAGTGCAGGGAGGTCAGAATCCAACAGCATCTGCAGTCCTTTTTCAGCCTCTGGATCAGATTTTTGCTCAGGTCCCTCAATTTCAGCCAGAAAATACCTGAAATCACAAAAAAACACAAAAACTCATAGTAAAGTCCAGAAAAGTGAATTTTAAATAAAAACTAATAAAAATATAATAAAAACTAACTAAAACATACTAAAAACGATGCTAAAAAGCGTATAAATTATCCGCTCATCAGTCGCCCTTCCCTAAAGTCTTGAGACTCGGTTGAGAAATTTATTATCGAATCTTATGTTAGGATGAATGATTTTGAACCCTTCAAAGGAGATTTTAATTTGGCCTGGTTTTGGGATTTTGGAAATATGATGACGAGAGTGGCTTTGTTTTTTAAAAAAAAGGGAATTCACCTTGAATAAAAAGGGCTTATAAGCCTGAGATGATTTGAGAAATGAGATCTTTAAAGCCAAGGTTGAAAAAAGTTGAAAATTAATTTCAAAGTGAAGTGAATTGAGAAAAAGTGATTTATGGCTTGAAAGATGATTTTATGAATTTGATGATATTGGATGTGGAAGTACTATTTTGTTATGAGCCGAAATGGCTGTGTATGATAATGAATTATGGCTGGTTGCGGAATATGTTATGAGCCAGAAGGCTGACTATGAATTATGAATTTAAGCCGGATGGCTGAGATGAATGTTGATTCATGGCTGAGAATGAATGCATATATGCTGAGTTATTGATATTGTGATTATTGCACTTCCACTATCTCAGACACGAGTTTCCCTGGAAGAAAGCAGTGGCTAGCCACCACATGCTCTAGGTGGAGACTCGAGAGTCTGCTGACCCTATGTCGTAAGTGTGGCCGGGCACTGTGAAAGTTCCGGATGAGCTCGCCCCCGTGAATATACACCAGTGAGGGTGTTGAATATGAATTATGAATTATGAATTATACTGAGTATAACTCGAGTTGGGGATGCACGACAGAGGGACAGTCCAATGGTTAGCTACCAGGACTTGTCGGGTTGGCTACATAACCGACACATGATATCATCAGCCACTAGTACAGGCATGCATCATATGCATCTATGTGATATTGTTTGGGTGTGCATATTGTACTTGGTTTGCCTTTGTGATTTCTTGTGATTAACTGCTAATTGTTCTACTTGCTGTAACTGTTCGTTTGTGCTTGAACTTTCCTTATTGTGTTTGCTACTGAAACTCTGTTGGATTGTGATGGATTGGCTGCTATTGGATTGTTTGGGCATAGGGCTCTGGTTGAAATGAGATGGACCGATGGTTGGTTTTGGTTTTGCGTTTCTGGTTTGGAAAAGTATGAAAGGCTAATTTGCTTCAGCACAAATAAACCTTTTGAAAGGCTTTTGAATCTTATTTTAATTGAATAGTTCCTCTTTCAGAAAAGATTTTAGATTTCTCTTTTATTGTAAACTGTTGTTTTTGAAAAGAGGCATAAGACGATTATTAATCACTGGTACGGGTTACCTTCATGTATCCTATTACAGTAATTTCCAAAAAACCCTCTACTGAGAACCCTTTCGAGGATGATGTTCTCACCCCCCCACAATTTTTCCTCTTTCAGGATATGGACGCAGACGTCACGAAGAGCTTATCTAGTTGTTGTCGTGATGTTTTGTATTGCTTTAGTTATTGTTTATTGTTCCCTCGCCTTTATCTTTTTACATTCTGTAAGAGGGATATGAATTTTATTGGTCGATGCTTGTAAAACTAATTAATATATATGTACTCTCCGAGAATTTCGTAAGTTGTACTGTATGTATGGATGTACGTTGCATAGTAAATGTATTTTGGAGCGGTAGTGCGGTTTAAAATTTAAACAGGCTCATATTTTAGTAGTAAATAGTATAAGAGTCGTCGTAATGTCCGAGCTATCAGAGTCACACAGCCAAAAGCGTGAGCTTTGGTAGTTAGGGTGTTACAATTAATGATTTCCTGTGTTATGCACACCATGATTTCATACAACGATTAATAAAGCAAGCAATTCAACTAACATAACATGCGTGGGATTACTGCATAATTGAGGATTGATTTAGATGTTTAAAAAAAAATTCTTTCATAATTAAAATTTAATTTTAATTTTTTGTGTCAATTTTATCAATATTTATTTTTTTATAGTCAATATTAGTACTTTAATATATATTCTATGGATAATGGCATAATGCTAGAAAAACAAATTTTTTAGTAACTAAAGTCTAATTAAATTGGCACCATAATTTTTTAGTCTAATAAAAATCATTAATGCATGATTTCTTTTTCTATGCATCTTTCTTGTGAGTAAAAATGATGTGTAAATGGGTCAAATACGGATACAATTGAAAGATTATGATAATGAGGATGAAAATAACGTTAAAGAAAGTGAACACGTGACTAATGCTTCTGAAGTTGTGACAACAAGAAAGAGCGAAAGGAGCAAAAAAATACCTACAAAACTAAAGCATTACATCCAATAAAAGGGGAGAGAGTGTGTACATTTCTTCTTCTCTTTTCTAGGTCTTTATCTCTCCTTATTCTTTCTAGTTCTTCTTCTTTTTTCTCCAAGTGACACTTGCTACCATGTGACCTCCGTGGTTTGTCATTAAGCTTCCATCCTAACAATTGTTACTACCATTGTAAATTGCTTTTTATTTTCTTTCATTTCAATTATAGAAAACCCCAACAACATTGCAATACCTCTTACTTTCTATTTTAATTCATTCAGTAATTTCTTCAAATACTTGCCTTCCATCATTGGTGCTTGAATTGTTTCTTACTATGTCTAACAATTGAGCGGCTAGCTTGAATGATCTTAAAACTAGAATGGAAGTTCTCTTAGCAAGGTTAGAGCACATTGAACACATAGAAACCTTACTCTATAATCTACAAGTTCAACTTGAGCATTCTCCTACCTTTGTGCACAGAGCAGTTCTGCAACCTCGCAGCCCGTTTTAGGTGCATAATGTAAAGTTAGATTTTTCACGTTTTAATGGTCAAGATGTCTTGGGATGGATTTTTCGTGCTGAGCAATTTTTATATTATTACAACACACCTAATGAGGATCGAGTAACCATTGCTGCGATTCATATGGATTGTGATGCCGTTCCTTGGTACCAAATGATGCAACGCGCCAACCCCTTCCATTCGTGGCCTTTTCTGGCTCGTGCCTTGGAATCTGAATTTGGTCCATCCGCTTTTGATTGTTCTTGAGCTACATTATTCAAGCTATCTCAAACAACGACAGTAAATACTTATTACTCTGAGTTCACTTCTCTTGTCAATCCTGTTTTTGGTCTGGCTCCAGATGATATTCTTGATTGTTTCATCAGTGGTCTTCAACAAGAGATTAAACAGGATGTCTTGGCATTTCAACTTATGACTTTACAACATGCAGTGTCTCTTGCCCATCTATTTGAAGAGAAATATGTGCCTACAAAATCAACTTAGCAATATTCTGGTGTCTATAATAGAGGTTCTTCATCATCTAACTAAACCAAACCTCAACAACACCGATCAGACAAAATTTTTCCCTTTTGTTACTAGCTCCAACAGTTAAAATTTCCACTAATACACCTAGACAACAACCATTTAGACACTTAACTCCAACAGAAATTCAACAAAAGAGGAAGAATTGACTTTATTTTAATTGTGATGAATGCTTCACTTTGAATCATCATTGTCCTAACAAACATCTTATGATTTTGCAAGGCGAGGAAGATTAAGAGGGAAACCCTCTAACTGACTTGGTTCTAGATAGACAACTTGTTATGGATGAACAACTAATGATTCACCATTTATCCTTACATGCTTATAAAGGAGGTGATAGGTTGATAAGGACTTGAGGTTTGTTGGAGAGAGAAAGCTCGAGTGAAAACCAGATGTGCATGGGTATAGTTAGTTGGTCTAGCATACCTTACTATTTTTCTGGTTTAGTATACTTCTAGGTTTGGATCTCTGTTTGTTGAAGTTTTAGGATTGCCTAGAGGATTCGTGTAGTCTTTACATCGTCTCTACGTTGGAATTGTTTCCCCTGTTGTGAACTCTAAAAGGGATGATGTTCTCACCCGTTTTGGGAATTTCTATTTTACAGGTACAGGATGTGATGCATCTCGTTGAGCAGGTCAGTTTCTCTCACGTGAAGTGAAAACTATCTTTTGGGATTTATATTTTTGCACCTAGATTATATGCATATATATTCTCCACTTCTGTATTTTATAACTTGTATATCCCTCTTAGAGGTTGATTATTGAGAAACAGAATTTATGTCTATATTTATACTCTTGAGTTGTATTATATTAACTAGTCGGCCTTATCTTCGCAAGTCAAGACCAGTGTTGTGTATAACCTTTGAATTATATATATACAGTCGTTCTGCTTATGTATATTGTCGGTTTTCGAGTGTGATGCGATGCTTATCTCTTTTCTTCATGGGCTCCTAGTATATCATATTCCTTCCATTATATATGTATGTATTTTGTTTTTAGAATTCGTGATACCTCACCACCATTGATTTACAACCTAGGAATAAAGCTCTATATGGTAGGTTGTTACATTAGTGGTATTAGAGCAGTTTATTTCTGTAGAGCTTGGGGGACGAACTGACTATGCTTCTGAGCATACTCTGGGTTGTGTATACATGCTATTTAGGACGTCTGCGTGACAAATATAGCATAGTTGTTCATGAACTTACCTATGGGAATTTGAAGAACTATACTTGAGATATTGAGACTGATCACCTTAATATCAATTGTTTGGTGTGAGTAGGACCCAAATGGCATCTCTTGGATATAGACATAGTCGAAGATGAGAGCAGAGAGGAAATGAGGGAGGCGCACCGGTGGATAATCAGTCTACGTTCTTAGTGGCTATGACTAACCTCGCCAACATGATGCAAGCAGGTGTTGTGGCTACGAACTAGGTTATGGAAAAGATGAACACAAATGGTAATGGATAGGGAAACCACCAAGCTAATAGAGGTTCGATAACTTTGGCGACATTTCTAAAGGTGGATCCACCAACCTTCAAGGGTACGACTAACCCTATGGAGGCGGATAACTGGTTCCAAGCTATGGAGAGAGCATTACAAGCTTAGCATGTGCCTAAAAATTAGTATGTAGAGTTTTCCTGATGAGCGGAAAATTTATACGCTTTTTGGCATTATTTTTAGGTAGTTTTCAGTATGATTTAGTTAGTTTTTAGTATATAATTATTAGTTTTTATGCAAAAATTACATTTCTGGACTTTACTATGAGTTTGTGTATTTTTTTGTGATTTCAGGTATTTTTTGGCTGAAATTGAGGGACCTAAGCAAAAATCTAATTCAGAAGTTGAAAAAGGACTGCAGATGCTGTTGGATTCTAACCTCCCTGCACTCGAAATGGATTTTATGAAGCTACAGAAATCCAATTGGCGCGGTCTCAATTGCGTTGGAAAGTAGACATCTTGGGCTTTCCAACTATATATAATAGTCCATACTTTACCCGAGTTTTGATAATGCAAATTGGCGTTTTAACGCCAACTTTCTACCCTTTTCTAGCATTAAACGCCAGAACTGGCATAAAAGCTGGAGTTAAACGCCCAAACTGGCACCAGAGCTGACATTTAACTCCAAGAAAAGCTTATGCACGTGAAAGCTTTAATGCTCAGCCCAGGTACACACCAAGTGGGCCCCGGAAATGGATTTCTGCATCATTTACTTATCTTTGTAAACCCTAGTTTACCAGTCATTATAAATAGGATCTTTTACTATTATATTTTCATCGGGAGATCTTTAGATCATTTTTGATACTATCTTTGTATCACTGTTGATCTCTTGATCACGCTTAGGGGGCTGGCCATTCGGCCATGCTTGGACCTTCATTACTTATGTATTTTCAACGGTGGAGTTTCTACACCTCATAGATTAAGGTTTGGAGCTCGGCTGTTCCTCATGAATTAATGCAATTACTACTATTTTCTATTCAATTCAAGCTTATTCTTACTGTAAGATATTCATTCGCACTTCAACATGATGAATGTGATGATCAAGTGACACTTATCACCATTCTCACTTATGAACGCGTGCCTGACAACCACTTCTGTTCTACCTGAAAACTAGCTTGAATGTATATCTCTTGGCTTCCTGGTCCACAACGCATGGTTGCCTCTCCTGACAATAGATCCTTCCATTCTGTGAGTTCAGAGTCTTCGTGGTATAAGCTAGAATCAATTGGCAGCATTCTTGAGATCCGGAAAGTCTAAACCTTGTCTGTGGTATTCCGAGTAGGATCTGGGATGGGTTAACTGTGACGAGTTTCAAACTCGCGAGTGCTGAGTACAATGACAGTATGCAAAAGGATCATTGGATCTTATTCCAACACAAGTGAGAACCGACAGATGATTAGCCCTGCGTAACCCGTAGCCGGACCATTTTCACTAAGAGGACAGACGGTAGCCATTGACAACGGTGATCCCCCATCATACAGCTTGCCATGGAAGGGAGTACGAATGATTGGATGAGGACAATAGGAAAGCAGAGGCTCAGAGGGAACAAAGCATCTCCATACGCTTATCTGAAATTCCCACCAATGAATTACTCTCTATATTATTTTCCGTTTTATTTCTCTTTTAATTATCAAAACCTCATAACCATTTGAATCCGCGTGACTGAGATTTACAAGATCGACCCTGACTCACGTAAGGTATTACTTGGACGACCCAGTGCACTTGCTGGTCAGCTGCGCGGAGTTGTGTGAAAAGTGTGAGATCACGATTCCGCGTACCAAGTTTTTGGCGATGTTGCCAGGGATTGTTCGAGTTTGGACAACTGACGGTTCATCTTGTTGCTCAGATTAGGTAATTTTCTTTTTTTTTTTTTGTTCTTTCAAAATTTTTAAGAATGAATTCTAGAGTTTCAGATGATGCTTTTATCATCACAGGAGCTAATTGATTCCCATCAATTTGGCTGTTGCATGTAATGTCCTACTGAAGCTTGGCTAGCCATGTCTAATCTTTTTAGACTGAAGCTTGAGACTAACATTGCATGATTCCTGGAATTCGTATTAAGAATTTTGAACTTCTTTATTTTCTTTCTCAAAATAATTTTCGAAAAAAATATTAATAAAATCATAAAAAAATATTTTGTGTTTCTTGTTTGAGTCTAGTGTCAATTTTTAAGTTTGGTGTCAATTGCATGTCTTTATTCTTCTTACATTTTTCGAAAGTGTGTTCTTATGTTCTTCATTGATCTTCAAGTGGTTCTTGATGATTTTCTTTGTCTGATTTTTAAATTCTCTTGTTTTGTGTCTTTTGTTGTTTCTCATGTGCATTCTGAAATTGTTAGTGTCTCTAGTATGAAAATTTCTAAGTTTGGTGTCTTGCATGCCTTTCTTTTCTTAAAAATTTTCAAAAATATGTTCTTGATGTTCATCATGATGTTCAAAGTGTTCTTAGTATTCATCTTGACATTCAAAGTGTTCTTGCATGCATTCCTTGATTTGATCTTAGTTTTTCATGTTTACTTTCATTCTGTTGTTTTTCTCTCTCATCACTAAAAATTAAAAAAAATTCAAAATTATGTCTTTTCAAGTCAATAATACGGAGAATTGAAGATTCAGAATATACAATAGAGGAATCACAGAGAAAAAGCTGGGCATTCAAAACGCCCAGTAAAGAAGGATTTCTGGCGGTTAAACGCCAGCCAGGGTACCTGGCTGGGTGTTTAACGCCCAAGGAGATTGCCAAGTGGGCGTTAAATGCCAGAATGGATACCTGGTGCGGTATTTTACAACCCACACCACTAACCGGCAAGTGCACCGGGTCGTACCAAGTAATAACTTACGTGAGTAAGGGTCGATCCCATGAGGATTGATGGATCAAGCAACAATAGCGTTTGATAGGATTAGTTAGACAAGCAGAAAATGGTTTTGAGATATTCAAAGAGCATTAAACAGTATTTTAAGAATTTTAGAAAGCAAGCAGCAATGAGTTGGGAATAAAATATTTGAGAAATCAGTTAAGATTTCAGAGTTATCTAATTTACGGATTAACTTTTATTACTAATTAATTTAATCATGCAAGCTTTAATTTCATGGCAAACTATATGTGACTAGACCCTAATTCCTTAGACCTTCCTAGTCTCCTCTAAAATTCATTAATTGCCAATTTCTTGGTCAATTAATTCCAATTAGAGGGTGATGATCAATTTCTAGTTTATATGCCAAAAGAATCCTAATTATCCACAAATAAGGGGATTATATGTCACGTATCCCGTTAAATACAAACAATTAAAAATTCAGTATAATATATTTTCAAGCTGTTGTTTAAGTAATGAGCTTTTCCAAGTTTTACAAGAACTCAATTAGAACATGGGTCATACTTACGTTCCACCCATATTCATTAAATAAAGAATGAAAACAATTATTGAAATAAATTAAAAAGATCAAACAAATCAATCCATGAAAATAGACAGAGCTCCTAACCTTAACAATGGAGGATTCGTTGTTCATGATTCAGAGAAGAAAAATAAGGGTTCTGGTAAAAGTATTTGTGTCTATCTAAATGTACAGAGTTCCTATTTATAACTAATCCTAATAAATTTAAAATCTAATTATCTAAAAATAATATCTTTTCCTAAAAATAATATTTGAATTTAAATTCGAATTAATTAACAAGTCTTCTGCTGATGGGTGGGGACCACCTGAATTATCCATTCTGCAGCTTTTAATCTGTATTTTCTGGGCTGAAAACTGAGTCAAAATGTGGCCCAAGATCCACGCCAGTGATTTCTGTAAATTCTGCAGATCGCGCACGTCACGTGTACGCGTCGCTGGTCTTTTTTTCAAGTCACGCGGACGCGATCTGTCACGCAGCCGCGTCACTGAGCAAATCTTCAAATCAGGCGTACGCGTCAGTCACGCGTATGCGTCGCCATGGATACTTTCAAATCACGTGCACGCGTCAGGCACGCGTGCGCGTTGCTCCTCGCAGCCATCTCCTTTGATTCTTGTGCTGCAGAAACTTCGTCAAATTCCACCGAATGCTACCTAAAATATATAAAACTACCCAAAACTCAAAATAGCATCCATAGTGGCTAAAATATAATTAATTCTTAATTAAACTCAACAATTTAAGTGCAAATTCACTGGGAAAAGATAGACAAGATGCTCACGCATCACAACACCAAACTTAAACTATTGCTTGTCCTCAAGAAACCAAAACTAATATAAGCTTAGGATATGAATTTGCATGTGAATGAGAGTTCGATTAAGCTCGTGTCTTTTTTTATAGTGGGGTTTATAACTGTAATCCTGAATAGGTTTGGCAACTCTCTCTCCTTTGAATCAGAAGAATGTTAATGTCATTCGAAATTTGAATCCAGATAATATTATGAAT
Source organism: Arachis hypogaea (assembly GCF_003086295.3). Lineage (NCBI taxonomy): Eukaryota > Viridiplantae > Streptophyta > Magnoliopsida > Fabales > Fabaceae > Arachis > Arachis hypogaea. Next base: position 90,173,626 of record NC_092036.1, on the reverse strand, counting down.
TCTCTGATCTTTTATATTTTTAGGTTAATCCTTGAACACAACAAAATTTACTTTAATTTATTTTTCTTTGGTGCTTTGCACCTTGAGCCTAGCCGTGACTTTAAATGTTTTGTCTTAAGGATTACTTGACACAGAAACACCACAAGCACTTAACTGGGGGACTCTCTTTGAGTCCTGATTTTTCTTTCAGTTACTCCCAGGCAGTGGTGCTCAAAGCCTTTGGCATACTCTGTTAAACGCACTTGGTCTCGACTCTAAGTGTTCTGTCTCAAGGGTTACTTGACATAATCACACTACAAGCATGTGACTAGGGAAACAACTCTTTGAGCTTTTAATCTTGTCTGACCTCCCTAGTCATTGATGCTCAGAGCCTTGGACCTTGCTTTTATTTATTATTTATTTGTTTAATATTTTCTTTTGCTATTTCTTTTACTTCAAGGATTAAATTTTTGTTTATTTCAGAGAAGTCATAATAATTCTCTAAATTCCTGTTCCTTATACATCAACATCCCTTGATTCAAATTCAAATATGCACTGTTCATATCATGCATTCAAAAATCATAGAAAATACCACCACATTTAAGTAAATCAGACTATTCTTAAAATTAACTCAATTTCTCATGCAATACATCACTTCTTTTTATTTTCTTTTTAGATTCAAGTTCAGTGAGTGGTGCAGGAAACATCTTTTCAGCATTAAAGCAATTAAAAAAACTAGTCCTAGAATTCTAACTAATAAAACATCATGCAACAAACAAAGCAAAATAGTAGAAATCCAGAACATAACATAGAAAAAAAGAGGGGAGGAATAAAAATGAAAGGAACTCAACCACCTTAGTTATCCTAGCGTCGCTTTATTCTTCAGGTTGTGTTCCTTAGTGAAGAAGATTCGCCTCCCTTTTGTTCCAGAAAACCAGTAAGCACAGCGTCCAACAACACCAAACATAAAGTTTTGCTTGTCCTCAAGCAAAGAAGAACTGAAAATAGAAGAGACGAAGATTATGAGGAGAGAAAAATAAAAGGATAAAAGAGTAAGAGAGAATCAGGATTGGGAGAGAGAGAAAGAAATCTGGGTGGCGCAAGCGAGCGTACGCGTGGGTCACGCATTCTTCATAATGACGCGTTAGCGTCAGGCACGCGTCTGCGTGCCCTGGATTTTGTGCGATTCGCTCGCAGCCAGCCGCGCGCCCGCGTGACTCTCTGCTCACATGGCTTGGGAGCCAATTTTTCATACGACGCGCTCGCGTGGATGGCCATATGTGCAACTGATGCGAACGCGTCAGTCACGCGTCCGCGTGCCCTTGTTTGTGCTTTTAGCACACTTCCTGTCCCCAGCCAGCACAACTCTCTGCCCAAATACTCTTTTACGTCGAATTTGCAAGTCACGCGTTCGCGTCGGGGACGCGCCCGCGTGAATGGCGAAAATCACAAACAACGCGCACACATGGAGTACGCGTACGCATGGGTGGTTTGTGCTAAAGGCTTGGTTTCGGCACCATTCCCGCTCAACTCTCTGTCAAATTTTACTTTTCACTCACACATGATCGATGTGTTCGCGTCAGGGACGCTTCCGCGTCGTATGCGCTTTATATATATATAGCTTGAGGTGTTCGGTTCTTGGAGTCACACAGCTGCATGATCAGAAAATTAGTAAGAACTCAAATAAAAAATAAATAAGAGAACTACTTCTATGAAAAATAAAAATAGCTAAGGATATGAAATTATCGGGTTGCCTTCCGACAAGCGCTTCTTTATCGTCACTAGCTTGACGGTCAACTCCTCTAAGGAGGAGGATCATAGGGGCTCAACTCTTTACCCCTTACTTTGAACTTCTTTCCTGTGTCTCCATAACGTAGCTCAATATGCTCCAGAGAGAGGATTCTGATTACTGTATAAACCCATGCTGGATTGCTGGTCAACACCACCTTCATTCCTGGGGAGAAACCTTCAGTGGGAATCTTTTTGTTTTTCCATCCTCTGGGTACTTTCTTCTTTTTGGGAACCTCCTCCTTGGTAGATGATGCATTCCCAACACCAAACTTAGGTTTGATATCAGGAGGAATTTTATTGACTATTACCAAGGGAGGTTTGAGCTGCAGATTCTGCTGTGCATCATCAGGGGGGTTTTTGAAGGTTTGGATCAATAAGCTCATCCTGCATGCACCTCTCTTCTTCACCTGTTGGATGTATATCTTTGAAGACATAAAAGACCAGTTGCTCATTATGCACTCTAAGTACTAATTCACCTACTTCTACATCAATCAGAGCTCTTCAAGTGGCTAGGAATGGTCTTCCTAGAATTATAGAGGCATTCTCATCCTCCCCCGTGTCAAGAATCACAAAGTTTGCTGGGAGGAAGAATTTACCCACTTTAACCAAGATATTTTCTACTAATCCGTAAACAGGCTTCATAGATTTGTCTGCCATCTGTAATGCTATCTTTGTGGGTTGTGCCTCTTGGATTTGCAGCTTCTTCATCACAGATAAGGGCATTAGATTCATGCTTGCCCCCAGATCACATAGGGCTGTCTCAAAGGTTGTGCTCCCAATGGTGCATGGAATTTGAAAGCTCCCTGGATCTGGCATCTTCCTTGGAAAGTTATTCTGAATTACGGTGCTGCATTCCTTAGTCAGGACTACTGTCTCATCTCCCTTTAAACACTTTTTCTTTGACAACAGCTCCTTCATGAACTTGACATAGATAGGCATTTGCTCCAAAACCTTAGCAAAAGGAATATTGATTTGTAACTTTTTGAAGATTTCCAAGAACTTTGAGAACTGCTTGTCCTTGGTCTCCTTTTGAAGTCTCTGAGGATATGGCATCTTAGGCTTGTACTCAGGGGCCTTTGGCAAAGTAAGATAAGTGTCAAGAGAATCTGGGAATGGGTTGTCCGCACGCTTTGGAGGGGCGTGCTCCAATTCTCCCTTCTTCTCCTCTGGAGCTTCCTTTTCAACTAACTCTTCATTGGCCTTGGTCTCAGAGCCAGCTACTTTACCACTTCTCAATTGAATAACCTTGCAATCTTCTCCTCGGTTCACCACTGTATCACCTTGAAATGTACTTGCAGACCTCTCAAGTATTTGCTTGCTCAGTTGGCCCACTAGCACCTCTAAATTTCTAATGGAGGCTCTGGTTTCCTGCATAATTTGTGCTTCCGTACTTGCCACTTGTCCACTTATCACGAAGATAGCCTTGCATTCCTCTCTTGGATTTGGAATTGTGTTACTAGGAAGGCTATTAGTGGTCCTCTGATCAATTTCATTAACTCTGGTGGCTATTTGACCCATTTGAATCTCCAGGTTCTTGATGGATGCTCTGGTTTCCTATCTAAAACCTGTCAATATTGCTTCCAAATTATTGTTATATTGGAAACCGCCCTGAGAATTATTGTTGAAGTTCTGAGGTCTCTGAGGTTGATCTCTCCATCCAAAATTTGGGTGATTCCTCCACCCCTGGTTGTATGTCTTAGAGTATGGATCATTGTTGGGATTCCTAGGACCACTTCCCATGTAATTCACCTGTTCAAAAGAAGGTTGAGCATAATCATAATTATCATTTTGCATAGAGTTACCTGCCATGTCATATGAGACTTCCTGTGGTGGATTTTGTGTGTTGATAGTTAATATTTGCATGCCGCTCATCTGGTGAGTAAGTAGATTTATTTGCTGAGACATCAGCTTGTTCTGAGTAAGAAGAGCATTAATAGCATCTACTTCCAACACGCCTCTCTTCTGAGGGGTTTCAGAATTCACAGGGGTCCTGTTAGAGGAGTATAAATATTGGTTGCTTGCAACCAATTCAATTAGCTCAATAGTCTCCTCTGGTGTCTTCTTCTTGTGCAATGAACCTCCTGCAGAATTGTCTATGCACATCTTGGACATTTCACCCAAGCCTTCATAAAAGATATCAAGTTGAGTCCATTTGGAGAACATGTCTGGAGGGCATTGCCTAGTCAGTAGCTTGTATCTCTCCCAAGCTTCATACAGAGACTCACCATCCTTCTGTCTGAATGTCTGAACTTCCACCCTAAGCTTAGTTAGCTTCTTTGGTGGGAAAAATTTAGTGAGAAACTCAGTAACCACTTGTTCCAAGTATCCAGACTCTCCTTGGGTTGGGAATCTAACCATAGCTTTGCTCTATCCCTCAGAGCAAACGGGAAGAGCATGAGTTTGTACACATCTAGGTTCACTCCATTTGTCTTCACAGTATCACAGATTTGCAGGAAGCTAGAAATAAACTGATTTGGGTCTTCGTGGGAAAGACTGTGATACTGGCAGTTTTGTTGCACTAGAGTGACCAGTTGAGGCTTCAACTCAAAGTTGTTCGCAGTAATAGGAGGCACCACAATGCTCTTTCCATAAAGATCAGCAGTAGGAGCAGAGAAAGAGCCAAGTACTCTCCTTTGTTCATTCTCATTCGGGTTTGCTGCATTGGCATTCTTAGTATTAGTCGGATCCATAGTGGATTCTGCAGCCTTGTAAAGTCTTGCTTGTTGTAAATGCCGCCTGAAAGTCCTTTCAGGTTCAGGATCAAAGTCTAAGAGATATTCTTTGTCTCTGTTCCTGTGCATAAACAACCAGAAAGCAAGAAAGAATGGAAATTTCTACATCAGAGTCAGAGAATTCTCAGTGCGGTAACCTGTGTAAAGAAATAAAATAAAAAAAATACTAAATAAAATAAATAAATAAATAGAAAAAATAATAAATAGGTAACACCAAACTTAATTTCAGAAATTAAGAAAAATATTAGTGTTATTTATTTATTTAAAAAATTTATAATTTTTTTAATAAAAGAAAAAAAACAAAAAGAAAAAAGAAGGAAAACGTGACAGGGGAGGGTGGACAAAAGAAAGAAAAAAGGAAGTGTAAAAAGAAAAAAATTAACGTAAAAAAAGTTTTTTTTTCGAAAAATAATAAAACAATATTTAAATAAAAATTAAAACTAAAATGCCTAATCTAAGCAATCAAAAAACTAATAGTTGTTAATCACAGTCAATCCCTGACAACGGCACCAAAAACTTGGTGCGGTATTTTACAACCCACACTACTAACCGGCAAGTGCACCGGGTCGTACCAAGTAATACCTTACGTGAGTAACGGTCGATCCCACGAGGATTGATGGATCAAGCAACAATAGCGTTTGATAGGATTAGTTAGACAAGCAGAAAATGGTTTTGAGATATTCAAAGAGCATTAAACAGTATTTTAAGAATTTTAGAAAGCAAGCAGCAATGAGTTGGGAATAAAATATTTGAGAAATCAGTTAAGATTTCAGAGTTATCTAATTTACGGATTAACTTTTATTACTAATTAATTTAATCATGCAAGCTTTAATTTCATGGCAAACTATATGTGACTAGACCCTAATTCCTTAGACCTTCCTAGTCTCCTCTAAAATTCATTAATTGCCAATTCCTTGGTCAATTAATTCCAATTAGAGGGTGATGATCAATTTCTAGTTTATATGCCAAAAGAATCCTAATTATCCACAAATAAGGGGATTATATGTCACGTATCCCGTTAAATACAAACAATTAAAAATTCAGTATAATATGTTTTCAAGCTGTTGTTTAAGTAATGAGCTTTTCCAAGTTTTACAAGAACTCAATTAGAACATGGGTCATACTTACGTTCCACCCATATTCATTAAATAAAGAATGAAAACAATTATTGAAATAAATTAAAAAGATCAAACAAATCAATCCATGAAAATAGACAGAGCTCCTAACCTTAACAATGGAGGATTAGTTGTTCATGATTCAGAGAAGAAAAATAAGGGTTCTGGTAAAAGTATTTGTGTCTATCTAAATGTACAGAGTTCCTATTTATAACTAATCCTAATAAATTTAAAATCTAATTATCTAAAAATAATATCTTTTCCTAAAAATAATATTTGAATTTAAATTCGAATTAATTAACAAGTCTTCTGCTGATGGGTGGGGACCACCTGAATTATCCATTCTGCAGCTTTTAATCTGTATTTTCTGGGCTGAAAACTGAGTCAAAATGTGGCCCAAGATCCACGCCAGTGATTTCTGTAAATTCTGCAGATCGCGCACGTCACGTGTACGCGTCGCTGGTCTTTTTTTCAAGTCACGCGGACGCGTCTGTCACGCAGCCGCGTCACTGAGCAAATCTTCAAATCAGGCGTACGCGTCAGTCACGCGTATGCGTCGCCATGGATACTTTCAAATCACGTGCACGCGTCAGGCACGCGTGCGCGTTGCTCCTCGCAGCCATCTCCTTTGATTCTTGTGCTGCAGAAACTTCGTCAAATTCCACCGAATGCTACCTAAAATATATAAAACTACCCAAAACTCAAAATAGCATCCATAGTGGCTAAAATATAATTAATTCTTAATTAAACTCAACAATTTAAGTGCAAATTCACTGGGAAAAGATAGACAAGATGCTCACGCATCACAACACCAAACTTAAACTATTGCTTGTCCTCAAGAAACCAAAACTAATATAAGCTTAGGATATGAATTTGCATGTGAATGAGAGTTCGATTAAGCTCGTGTCTTTTTTTATAGTGGGGTTTATAACTGTAATCCTGAATAGGTTTGGCAACTCTCTCTCCTTTGAATCAGAAGAATGTTAATGTCATTCGAAATTTGAATCCAGATAATATTATGAATTCTCTGATCTTTTATATTTTCAGGTTAATCCTTGAACACAACAAAATTTACTTTAATTTATTTTTCTTTGGTGCTTTGCACCTTGAGCCTAGCCGTGACTTTAAATGTTTTGTCTTAAGGATTACTTGACACAGAAACACCACAAGCACTTAACTGGGGGACTCTCTTTGAGTCCTGATTTTTCTTTCAGTTACTCCCAGGCAGTGGTGCTCAAAGCCTTTGGCATACTCTGTTAAACGCACTTGGTCTCGACTCTAAGTGTTCTGTCTCAAGGGTTACTTGACATAATCACACTACAAGCATGTGACTAGGGAAACAACTCTTTGAGCTTTTAATCTTGTCTGACCTCCCTAGTCATTGATGCTCAGAGCCTTGGACCTTGCTTTTATTTATTATTTATTTGTTTAATATTTTCTTTTGCTATTTCTTTTACTTCAAGGATTAAATTTTTGTTTATTTCAGAGAAGTCATAATAATTCTCTAAATTCCTGTTCCTTATACATCAACATCCCTTGATTCAAATTCAAATATGCACTGTTCATATCATGCATTCAAAAATCATAGAAAATACCACCACATTTAAGTAAATCAGACTATTCTTAAAATTAACTCAATTTCTCATGCAATACATCACTTCTTTTTATTTTCTTTTTAGATTCAAGTTCAGTGAGTGGTGCAGGAAACATCTTTTCAGCATTAAAGCAATTAAAAAAACTAGTCCTAGAATTCTAACTAATAAAACATCATGCAACAAACAAAGCAAAATAGTAGAAATCCAGAACATAACATAGAAAAAAAGAGGGGAGGAATAAAAATGAAAGGAACTCAACCACCTTAGTTATCCTAGCGTCGCTTTATTCTTCAGGTTGTGTTCCTTAGTGAAGAAGATTCGCCTCCCTTTTGTTCCAGAAAACCAGTAAGCACAGCGTCCAACAACACCAAACATAAAGTTTTGCTTGTCCTCAAGCAAAGAAGAACTGAAAATAGAAGAGACGAAGATTATGAGGAGAGAAAAATAAAAGGATAAAAGAGTAAGAGAGAATCAGGATTGGGAGAGAGAGAAAGAAATCTGGGTGGCGCAAGCGAGCGTACGCGTGGGTCACGCATTCTTCATAATGACGCGTTAGCGTCAGGCACGCGTCTGCGTGCCCTGGATTTTGTGCGATTCGCTCGCAGCCAGCCGCGCGCCCGCGTGACTCTCTGCTCACATGGCTTGGGAGCCAATTTTTCATACGACGCGCTCGCGTGGATGGCCATATGTGCAACTGATGCGAACGCGTCAGTCACGCGTCCGCGTGCCCTTGTTTGTGCTTTTAGCACACTTCCTGTCCCCAGCCAGCACAACTCTCTGCCCAAATACTCTTTTACGTCGAATTTGCAAGTCACGCGTTCGCGTCGGGGACGCGCCCGCGTGAATGGCGAAAATCACAAACAACGCGCACACATGGAGTACGCGTACGCATGGGTGGTTTGTGCTAAAGGCTTGGTTTCGGCACCATTCCCGCTCAACTCTCTGTCAAATTTTACTTTTCACTCACACATGATCGATGTGTTCGCGTCAGGGACGCTTCCGCGTCGTATGCGCTTTATATATATATAGCTTGAGGTGTTCGGTTCTTGGAGTCACACAGCTGCATGATCAGAAAATTAGTAAGAACTCAAATAAAAAATAAATAAGAGAACTACTTCTATGAAAAATAAAAATAGCTAAGGATATGAAATTATCGGGTTGCCTTCCGACAAGCGCTTCTTTATCGTCACTAGCTTGACGGTCAACTCCTCTAAGGAGGAGGATCATAGGGGCTCAACTCTTTACCCCTTACTTTGAACTTCTTTCCTGTGTCTCCATAACGTAGCTCAATATGCTCCAGAGAGAGGATTCTGATTACTGTATAAACCCATGCTGGATTGCTGGTCAACACCACCTTCATTCCTGGGGAGAAACCTTCAGTGGGAATCTTTTTGTTTTTCCATCCTCTGGGTACTTTCTTCTTTTTGGGAACCTCCTCCTTGGTAGATGATGCATTCCCAACACCAAACTTAGGTTTGATATCAGGAGGAATTTTATTGACTATTACCAAGGGAGGTTTGAGCTGCAGATTCTGCTGTGCATCATCAGGGGGGTTTTTGAAGGTTTGGATCAATAAGCTCATCCTGCATGCACCTCTCTTCTTCACCTGTTGGATGTATATCTTTGAAGACATAAAAGACCAGTTGCTCATTATGCACTCTAAGTACTAATTCACCTACTTCTACATCAATCAGAGCTCTTCAAGTGGCTAGGAATGGTCTTCCTAGAATTATAGAGGCATTCTCATCCTCCCCCGTGTCAAGAATCACAAAGTTTGCTGGGAGGAAGAATTTACCCACTTTAACCAAGATATTTTCTACTAATCCGTAAACAGGCTTCATAGATTTGTCTGCCATCTGTAATGCTATCTTTGTGGGTTGTGCCTCTTGGATTTGCAGCTTCTTCATCACAGATAAGGGCATTAGATTCATGCTTGCCCCCAGATCACATAGGGCTGTCTCAAAGGTTGTGCTCCCAATGGTGCATGGAATTTGAAAGCTCCCTGGATCTGGCATCTTCCTTGGAAAGTTATTCTGAATTACGGTGCTGCATTCCTTAGTCAGGACTACTGTCTCATCTCCCTTTAAACACTTTTTCTTTGACAACAGCTCCTTCATGAACTTGACATAGATAGGCATTTGCTCCAAAACCTTAGCAAAAGGAATATTGATTTGTAACTTTTTGAAGATTTCCAAGAACTTTGAGAACTGCTTGTCCTTGGTCTCCTTTTGAAGTCTCTGAGGATATGGCATCTTAGGCTTGTACTCAGGGGCCTTTGGCAAAGTAAGATAAGTGTCAAGAGAATCTGGGAATGGGTTGTCCGCACGCTTTGGAGGGGCGTGCTCCAATTCTCCCTTCTTCTCCTCTGGAGCTTCCTTTTCAACTAACTCTTCATTGGCCTTGGTCTCAGAGCCAACTACTTTACCACTTCTCAATTGAATAACCTTGCAATCTTCTCCTCGGTTCACCACTGTATCACCTTGAAATGTACTTGCAGACCTCTCAAGTATTTGCTTGCTCAGTTGGCCCACTAGCACCTCTAAATTTCTAATGGAGGCTCTGGTTTCCTGCATAATTTGTGCTTCCGTACTTGCCACTTGTCCACTTATCACGAAGATAGCCTTGCATTCCTCTCTTGGATTTGGAATTGTGTTACTAGGAAGGCTATTAGTGGTCCTCTGATCAATTTCATTAACTCTGGTGGCTATTTGACCCATTTGAATCTCCAGGTTCTTGATGGATGCTCTGGTTTCCTATCTAAAACCTGTCAATATTGCTTCCAAATTATTGTTATATTGGAAACCGCCCTGAGAATTATTGTTGAAGTTCTGAGGTCTCTGAGGTTGATCTCTCCATCCAAAATTTGGGTGATTCCTCCACCCCTGGTTGTATGTCTTAGAGTATGGATCATTGTTGGGATTCCTAGGACCACTTCCCATGTAATTCACCTGTTCAAAAGAAGGTTGAGCATAATCATAATTATCATTTTGCATAGAGTTACCTGCCATGTCATATGAGACTTCCTGTGGTGGATTTTGTGTGTTGATAGTTAATATTTGCATGCCGCTCATCTGGTGAGTAAGTAGATTTATTTGCTGAGACATCAGCTTGTTCTGAGTAAGAAGAGCATTAATAGCATCTACTTCCAACACGCCTCTCTTCTGAGGGGTTTCAGAATTCACAGGGGTCCTGTTAGAGGAGTATAAATATTGGTTGCTTGCAACCAATTCAATTAGCTCAATAGTCTCCTCTGGTGTCTTCTTCTTGTGCAATGAACCTCCTGCAGAATTGTCTATGCACATCTTGGACATTTCACCCAAGCCTTCATAAAAGATATCAAGTTGAGTCCATTTGGAGAACATGTCTGGAGGGCATTGCCTAGTCAGTAGCTTGTATCTCTCCCAAGCTTCATACAGAGACTCACCATCCTTCTGTCTGAATGTCTGAACTTCCACCCTAAGCTTAGTTAGCTTCTTTGGTGGGAAAAATTTAGTGAGAAACTCAGTAACCACTTGTTCCAAGTATCCAGACTCTCCTTGGGTTGGGAATCTAACCATAGCTTTGCTCTATCCCTCAGAGCAAACGGGAAGAGCATGAGTTTGTACACATCTAGGTTCACTCCATTTGTCTTCACAGTATCACAGATTTGCAGGAAGCTAGAAATAAACTGATTTGGGTCTTCGTGGGAAAGACTGTGATACTGGCAGTTTTGTTGCACTAGAGTGACCAGTTGAGGCTTCAACTCAAAGTTGTTCGCAGTAATAGGAGGCACCACAATGCTCTTTCCATAAAGATCAGCAGTAGGAGCAGAGAAAGAGCCAAGTACTCTCCTTTGTTCATTCTCATTCGGGTTTGCTGCATTGGCATTCTTAGTATTAGTCGGATCCATAGTGGATTCTGCAGCCTTGTAAAGTCTTGCTTGTTGTAAATGCCGCCTGAAAGTCCTTTCAGGTTCAGGATCAAAGTCTAAGAGATATTCTTTGTCTCTGTTCCTGTGCATAAACAACCAGAAAGCAAGAAAGAATGGAAATTTCTACATCAGAGTCAGAGAATTCTCAGTGCGGTAACCTGTGTAAAGAAATAAAATAAAAAAAATACTAAATAAAATAAATAAATAAATAGAAAAAATAATAAATAGGTAACACCAAACTTAATTTCAGAAATTAAGAAAAATATTAGTGTTATTTATTTATTTAAAAAATTTATAATTTTTTTAATAAAAGAAAAAAAACAAAAAGAAAAAAGAAGGAAAACGTGACAGGGGAGGGTGGACAAAAGAAAGAAAAAAGGAAGTGTAAAAAGAAAAAAATTAACGTAAAAAAAGTTTTTTTTCGAAAAATAATAAAACAATATTTAAATAAAAATTAAAACTAAAATGCCTAATCTAAGCAATCAAAAAACTAATAGTTGTTAATCACAGTCAATCCCTGACAACGGCACCAAAAACTTGGTGCGGTATTTTACAACCCACACTACTAACCGGCAAGTGCACCGGGTCGTACCAAGTAATACCTTACGTGAGTAACGGTCGATCCCACGAGGATTGATGGATCAAGCAACAATAGCGTTTGATAGGATTAGTTAGACAAGCAGAAAATGGTTTTGAGATATTCAAAGAGCATTAAACAGTATTTTAAGAATTTTAGAAAGCAAGCAGCAATGAGTTGGGAATAAAATATTTGAGAAATCAGTTAAGATTTCAGAGTTATCTAATTTCCGGATTAACTTTTATTACTAATTAATTTAATCATGCAAGCTTTAATTTCATGGAAACTATATGTGACTAGACCCTAATTCCTTAGACCTTCCTAGTCTCCTCTAAAATTCATTAATTGCCAATTCCTTGGTCAATTAATTCCAATTAGAGGGTGATGATCAATTTCTAGTTTATATGCCAAAAGAATCCTAATTATCCACAAATAAGGGGATTATATGTCACGTATCCCGTTAAATACAAACAATTAAAAATTCAGTATAATATGTTTTCAAGCTGTTGTTTAAGTAAAGAGCTTTTCCAAGTTTTACAAGAACTCAATTAGAACATGGGTCATACTTACGTTCCACCCATATTCATTAAATAAAGAATGAAAACAATTATTGAAATATAAATCAAGACATGAATTAAATTAAAAAGATCAAACAAATCAATCCATGAAAATAGACAGAGCTCCTAACCTTAACAATGGAGGATTAGTTGCTCATGGTTCAGAGAAGAAAAATAAGGGTTCTGGTAAAAGTATCTGTGTCTATCTAAATGTACAGAGTTCCTATTTATAACTAATCCTAATAAATTTAAAATCTAATTATCTAAAAATAATATCTTTTCTTAAAAATAATATTTAAATTTAATTTCGAATTAATTAACAAGTCTACCGCTGATGGGTGGGGACCACCTGAATTGTCCATTCTACAGCTTTTAATATGTATTTTCTGGGCTGAAAACTAAGTCAAAATGCGGCCCAAGATCCATGCCAGCGATTTCTGTAAATTCTGCAGATCGCGCACATCACGCGTACGCGTCGCTGGTCTTCTTCGCAAGTCATGCAGACGCGTCGGTCACACGGCTGCGTTGCTGAGCAAATCTTCAAATCATGCGTATGCGTCAGTCACGCGTATGCGTTGATGACAAGTCATCATATACCTATTTTTCTATGCTTTTTCATACAATAAATTGATGAATTGTGCTTAAATATTGAATGCTTTTGTGATTAAATGGTATATTTCCTTGATCTTTTAAATTTATAAATCTTGTAGAAAATAAGAAGAAAAAGAAGCAAAGAAGCACAAAATAAGCTAAAAGGGAGAAAAAAAGAGCTTTGGGGCACACTTTGAAGTTGGAGCACACTTTGGAGCCTTAGGCCATGCTTTTAAAAGCGTGGCCCATGACCAAATCAAAGGAGGAAGCAACCAGCACGCACACTGCCCTGCTCTTGCCAAGGGCAGGGCAATATCGTGATGAAGCAAAGTGAGGTTGAAGCAAATTTTCGCTAAGTTAAAATCTGGGCGCTCACAACATGACCATGCCTACTTCAAAGGGCTATAACTTGAGCTACAGACGTCCAATTGATGTGCTTTTACTTCCGTTGGAAAGATGACATTCATAGCTTTCCAACGATATATAGCAATCCATATTTGGCATACAATTGAGGCATAAGTGAAAGGCATCTTTAAGGGCCAAAAACAAGCGAAAATAAACCAAAATGCTTCCACCAAGGCTCGAAGAGGGAGACACAAGGAAACCAAGGAAGTCTATCCTCAAGGAGAGCAGAGTGCTCTCTTGGAGGGTAATGCCGTGCTCTCTTCATAAAAATTCAAGGAAAATTGGCATGGAGTGCTTTCACCAAGGCTTGAACTGGGTACCTCCCCTTGGAAGCTCCACTGCCCCGCTCTCCACAAAGGCAGGGCAATCCCCTGGTGCCTCACTATACTCAGCACGCAACATGCATCCCCAAACAAAGCTTCACTGCTCTGCTCTCCACAAGAGCAGAGCAGCCTCCTGGGAGCAAACACTCATGGGCCAAAATTCAATTAAAATTCCCTTTGAACTCATTTCTTCACCAATTGAACCAAGGCCATCCAAGACCCATTCTCCCTCAAATCCAAAGCAAGCTAAGCCCATTATCATCTCTCAAAGGCACAAGGATCAATTAGATTAGGATTTTTTTATTTTAAATGTAATTTTTTTTAATTTCATTTTCATTTTCACTTTGTAAAGCCTATATAAAGGCATCAATTGGAGCTCAATAAAGAGGAGGCTAGCTCCACTAGGAAGCATTAGGAGTAGTAGTAGAGAGCTCTCTCTTAATTTTTCTTTCTGTTTTGAATCTGGATTGAGAGTGAAGGAATTCTGTTTCCCTCTTAGTCTAAGATTTCTCTTGTTATTCTTCTGCAAAATTTCAGTAAATTAAGGATTTGAACCAAAACTCTCTTTACTGCTTTCATCTTCTTTCCATCTATAATTGTTCTTGGTTGGATCAAGGAAGGGAGTGAGATCTAGACTTGTTTTCTAGTCTCTTTGATTCCCTGAGATCTTCAATTTTATTTTGCAGTTGAGTTGAGTTCTTGGCTGCTCTTCTGTTTTTACTGTTCCATTGGCTTTCAATTTACTTTCAAGCAATTTAATTCTTCTGCACTTGTTCTTTGATGACAAGTCATCATATACCCATTTCTTAAGCTAATTTCACTTGTTTTATTAGTCTTTATGCACTTTCTTGCATCCTAAGTAAGTGATTTGGAATGAAAATGCATAACTTCTTTAAATCAAGCAACTACCATTAAATTGATGCTAAATCATGAGGTTTGAGCAAGAATTAATTGATTTTTAATGAATTATAAACCTTATGAATTTAGAGATACTTTGAATGGTTGTTTTGGTTTCTTGTAGGTGAAGAAAGGAAGAAAAGAGGAAAAACGTGGCTTAAGAAAGCGTGGCCCAAGGAAAAAAGAATGTGGCGCATGGAAGGGAGGAAGCTACACTGCCCTCCAAGAGAGCACACTGCCCTCCAGGAGAGCAACATAATGAGCCAAACCATGAAAAGCATCACTGCCCTGCCCACAACAAGGGCGGAGCACAATTTGATGCTAAGGATCAAAGAGAGCAAAAACTCTGCCCTGCCCTCCTCAAGAGCAATATCGGGCTTCACCCAAGAAAAATTCAAAAGAAATTGCTTCATAATGCTTCCTATGGGTTTCGAACCCAAGGACAAAGAGGAAAGGAGTAGCGCTCAAGCACAATAAAATCAAGCAAAAATTGGCTTGCTTTCATTCTCCCTGGATCGAACACGGCACCATGAGGAAACAAGGAACTAAGCATTACTTTGGTGCCAAGAAAACCAAAGAAAAAGAAGCAGTGTGTGCCTCCACCGAGTTTTGAACGTGGAACTTCACTTTTGGAAACATTGCCCTGCCCTCCACAAGGGCAGGGCAGCATTTTGTGGTGCACGGCTAGCGCACAAGATTGGGCGCACCAAGGGAGTTTTGGCCAGCAGTAGCGCGCACGGGCAGAATCTGACGCACCAAGAAAACTCTGCCCTACCCTCCACAAGGGCAGGGCAGCATTCTGATGCATCACACGCACGCAACAAGGGCCGCACGCACCGTTTCCTGCTCTGCCCTCCAAAAGGGCAGGGCAGCCTCCTGGAAGCCACTTTCTCATGGGCTGAAAATTGGATTAAAAATCCAATTTAATTCATTTCTTCACCAAATCAAAAGCCCATCAAATTTCCAAAATCCAAGAATAAAAAGTGTATAAATAGGAGATAGTTTGATGTAATTAGGGGGCTTCCTTTTACTTTTGACTTTTGAACCTTCTTTTGATTTTTAATTTTGAGACTTCATTGAGAGCTAGGAACTGAGATTTGAGAGAATTGGGGAGGAGAATTGATCTTCTTTTTCCTCGTTCTTGCTTGAGCATTTTTACTTTTCTTGTTTGAGTCTTGGGTGTGAAGAATTGAGGAATTTCTGTCTCAATATCCATTCAAGATCTCTTTAATTTCCTTGCTGCATAATTGAGTTTAATTACATTTTCTTTGTTGCTTCTTCTTTAATTTCTTGTTAATTGCTTTGTGAACTTGGATCTGGGAAGGCAATTGAGATCTAGACTTTGCTATCTAGTCTCTGGAGCCCTGAGATCTCATTTTCCTTTTGGTTCTTCTGTGAACCCCTGCTTGCAATTTAATTTCATTTCCTGTTTGAATTCTAGTTACTTCCAATTCATCTTCTGCTTTATTAATTGTTGCAATTGAATTTTCCTTGCTTAAATTCTGAATTCCCAATCCTCAACTCCCTTTTTCCATTCAAGCAATTTATATTTCTTGCACTTTAAGTTACTGCAATTTACATTTCTTGCACTTTAAGTTTCAGTCATTTAATTTCTTGCTCTTTAAGATTCAGCATCTTTACTTTCAGTTCTCTTTAATTTCTGCAATTCATCCCTCTCCCTTTACATTCCCTGCTATTTACTTACTGTTGGATACAAGATCACTCAACCAATATTTGATTCGCTTGACTAAATCAACCACTAAACTAAAATTGCTCAATCCTTCAATCCCTGTGGGATCGACCTCACTCCCGTGAGTTTTATTACTTGATGCGACCCGGTACACTTGCCGGTGAGTTTTGTGTGGGATCGTTTTCCACACATCAAGTTTTTGGCGCCGTTGCCGGGGATTGAAATAGATTGACAATGATTAAGTGAAGTGGAGATCTAGATCAAGCACTTTTTCTTTTCTGTTTCTTTAATTTTTGACTAACACACTAACTGTTTGAATTTTTGCTTAAACTAACTAAAACTTCATTCTAGTAATAGATTGAAGTTTCACTGGTTTTCTGGATCTGCGTGTTTCTTGTTGTGTGTTTGTATGTCAGGTACAGGAAGATCTTCCCCTATCCTCTCTGAAATTGACCAAAGAACTCTTTGAAGATTAAGAAGAGCTAAAAGAGGGAAGAACATCATTGGAGAGGAAGAATCTGAGGAGGAATTCCAAGAGATGGAAGGAGATTCATCAAATCCCAATCAACCAGAAGGAGGAGCCAACAATAACCCACAACAAAGAAGAGTACTGGCTTCCTACACATTTGCAAATGCTAGACACTGTGGGAGTAGCATTCTTACTCCTAATGTCAATGCAAACAACTTTGAACTAAAGCCACAACTCATCACTTTGGTCCAAAACAACTGTTCTTTTGGAGGAGGACCATTGGAAGACCCCAACCAACATCTATCCACTTTCTTGAGGATCTGTGACACAGTTAAGAGCAATGGAGTGCACCCTGATATATACAAGCTGCTCTTGTTCCCATTCTCTCTCAGGGACAAAGCCACTCAATGGCTAGAAACATTTCCAAAGGAGAGCATCAACACTTGGGATGATTTGGTGAGCAAGTTTCTTGCCAAATTTTATCCCCCTCAAAGAATCATAAGATTGAAGACTGAGGTGCAGACATTCACTCAAATGGAGGCTGAAAATTTATATGAAGCATGGGAAAGATATAAGGCACTACTGAGGAAATGTCCACCAGAGATGTTCACTGAGTGGGACAAGCTGTAGAACTTCTATGAGGGACTTACTCTGAAGGCTCAAGAAGCACTTGATCATTCAGCTGGAGGCTCATTACAACTCATGAAAACTACAGAGGAAGTTCAAAATCTCATTGATATGGTGGCTAACAACCAATATTTCTTTCCTCACCAAAGGCAATGCCAACCATCACAAAGGAGAGGAGTAATGGAGTTGGAAGGAGTGGATTCAATCCTAGCTCAGAACAAAATGATGCAGCAGCAAATTCAACAACAGTTTGAGCAGATGGCCAAGAGAATTGACAGCCTTCAAGTTGCATCAGTGAGTGCCACAAGCCAACCATCAACTACTTGGGTGCAAAATGAAGAAACTCAAGAGGAGCAACAACAAGAACAAGTGCACTATATGAACAATCAAAATTCTGGATCTGAAGTCTATGGTGATACTTACAATCCCTCTTGGAAAAACCATCCCAACCTCAGATGGGGAGACAACCACAATCAAACTCAGCAGCCATGGCAAAGGAACTCAACTCAAAACAATTGGAAAAACACAAACCAAATAACCAGCCAAACACTAACCAAAACATATACAGAAAACCACAAAACACTTATCCCAACTCTAACCATTATCCACCCAATAACCACCCAACTAACCAAAACACCTACCATCATCCATCAACACCCCAAAACCAACCAATCTCACAAGACTCTCAGAGGATTACTAATCTAGAGATGCTCATGGAGAAGATGATGAAGAACCAAGAATTGACAACAAAGAACCAAGAAGCTTCCATGAAGAGCCTAGAAAGGCAGATTGGACAAATCTCCAAGCAGATTTCTGTTGAAAAACCATCAAGCTCACTACCAAGTGACACCATTCCTAATCCAAAAGAGGAGTGCAAGGCAATACAGTTAAGGAGTGGAAGAATCCTGCTGAAAGATGAAGAAGCCACCAAGAAGCCCAAGGAAAGTGACAAGAAACAAGTTGAAAAAGAGGCAGCCAATGATGAAGATGCAATAGCAAGCAATCACCCTCAGAATCAACCTCAAGAAAAAGAAGATAGACCACAAAATCTGAAGAAGGGAAAGCAGATCATGGAAGAACCAAATCCAAGACAACATCAAGTGGAGAAAAACTTGACACTTCCACTGCCTTATCCCCAAAGATTCCACAAAGAGGTTAAGGACCAACACTTTTATAAATTCCTTGAGATTTTCAAGAAGCTAGAGATCAACATACCTTTGGCTGAAGCATTGGAGCAAATGCCTCTGTATGCCAAGTTCTTAAAAAAGCTTATTAACAAGAAAAGGAGTTGGATTGAAAAAGAGACTGTGCTGCTCACTGAAGAATGCAGTGCATTAATCAGAAAAGGGCTCCCTCCCAAGCTTGAAGATCCTGGAGGTTTCTTCCTACCTTGCACTATTGGAAGCCTATTCATCAACAAGGGGATGTGTGACTTAGGAGCAAGTATAAATCTAATTCCATCTTCTCTAGTGAAAAAGCTTGGCATAGGAAAGGTGAAACCAATACAGATGTCCTTGGAATTGGTGGACCAATCAGTGGTATATCCTAAAGGGTTGATTGAGAACCTTTTAGTTAAGGTTGACAGGTTCATATTTCCTGTAGACTTTGTGATCCTAGATTCATTAGAGAATGAGAATGACTCCATAATACTTGGTCGACCATTTTTGGCCACTGCTAGAGCCATTGTAGATATAGAGCAGGGAGAGCTAACCCTCAGGATGCATGAAGAAAGCATCACCCTAAAAGTATTTCCAGAATCACAAAGTAATGAAGGAACAAGCAAGACAAGTAGTGACTCTCCTCCAAAGCAAGCAACCAACAATACAGTAGAATAGAAAAATGAGCAGGTGCAAGAAGGAGAAGGAATTCAAAAAGAAGCCGGGATGATAAACAAACAGGAAGGTATCACAACTCAAGTCACTGTCAGGGGAGAAAGATCAACAAGAAAGAAAAAGATGAAGAACAAGAAGAAGGCTTACAAAGGGTGGAAAAATAAGAAAATCCCAACTGAAGGATTTTCCAAAGGTGACAAGGTACAACTAGTATATCAACAGCTGGGAACAGAAGATCATTACACTATCAACCAAGTACTCTCTCTTGAGCACATTAAAATTGAGCATCAAGGCACACAGAGAAAGCTTACAGTGAAAGGGGACAAGTTGAGACATCACCAGCATCACCCACCCTAAAGGGAGTTCAATGTCAAGCTAGTGACAATAAAAGAGCGCTTCATGGGAGGAAACCCATGATTTAAGATTTCTGTCTTTTCTTTTATCCAATAGGCTATGATTTCCTGAGCATGATTTTGAACTTTCATACTTGATAAATGCATACATTGTTTTAGAGCATAAGTCAGACTTCTAAGTTTGGTGTGCGTTAAGGCACACCCAATATTTGTTTATCAAAAGAAGGGGGGCTATTCTTAGAACATATGCATAATCATTTTTGATGAAGCATATGACCAAACACTAAGTTTGGTGTCTGCATGTGTAACACTGTTCATAAGATCATTTTCTATTCATGGAATCAAAATCATACAGAAAGGGATCATGCATCATTATTTTTTTGAAATATAAAATATCAATTCAAAAAAAACAACTTTCTTCTTTATTGCAAATCACTTGCCAACGTATATATTAATGTTCTAAAGCTAGCTGTTTTGGTTTATTTAGGAGGAAGAGATTGAAGACAAATACAAGGAGGGGCCACGGCTAGGACAAGCTAAGTGAGGAGTGGTCACATGTGCCTAGAGAAATGTGCTCCTTGGGAAGCAGAATCTGCATGCATGCATCATTGAACATCTAAATACATGCAACCAATGAGAAGAGGATCCTCGTCAAGCCTTAACAATGCATGCAAGCCATTCAAATCCATAAGCCCTCTACATGTTCAACTCAATCTCAACCCTTCATCATCACCAATGAGCTCCCCCCTCATTTATTATGGTTTTGTTAGAAAGTTTGAAGAACCGGCCTATAAATAGCCGTTAGCACTAAATGGCTTATACATTCATACAAACTACTTTCACTTGTAAACCATAATCTCCTCTACTCCCAAAACTAAAGCCAACAATTCTTTTCTCTTGCACAACAAAACTGAGCATCATCCCAAACACAACACATTCTTCTCTTACTTCCATTTTTCCCTCCTTTTCACTTCAATCTAATGGCCTCCTCAAGTTCAAAAAGAAGGCCAGGAAAGGAACCAATGGTGACCGAGCCTCCATCATATGATACAAGAAAATTTAGGTCCCAGTTCCATGAAGGGAGATATCATAGATTCATGAAGACAAAGAATGTTATTTATGAAAAGGGCCTTGAGTTGAAGGACGGGGAATACCCCATCATGAGGCAAATCACTAAAGAAAGAAGGTGGGAACTTTTATGTGCTCCTCTCGTTGACATCAGTGCAGTCATGATCAGGGAGTTCTATGCAAATGCTGTAAAAGAGAACAAAGATAGTGCCCCCTACACAAGTTATGTCAGAGGAGTTGAAGTGAATTTCAGTCTAGCAGCCATCACTAGGGCCCTAAAGTTGAGAACCATAACTTATGCAGAGCCTAGTTATGAGACCAGATTGCAGATGGAAAACAATCCTGATGAGATCTTGCAAGGGTTATGTGTGGAAAATACAGACTGGGAAAGAGATTCAAAAGGAATTCCAAGCCACTTGAGGAGAATAAATCTTACTCCTGTGGCCAAGGGATGGTATGAGATAGTAAGGAGGTCTATCCTCCCTACTGGAAACGCCTCTTGGGTCACAATCAAACGAGCACTCTTGACATACTGCATCCTACATGGAGGTGAAGTCAACCTCGCACAACTCATAGCCGACATTATTCAAGAGATGGCTAATAGCACAAGTAAATCAAGTGGTCTTGGACATCCAAGTACCATCCTCAGGCTATGCAACAAAGCTGGAGTGATCTTTGAAGATGAGGACACAGAAAAAGTGAAAAAGGGGAAGGAATCACCAAGACGAGTATGGAAGGAATGAATGAAGAAGATGATCAAGAGGGGGTGGTAGCTCCCAGATAGAGGAGATCACAAAGAGAGGAAGGACGAAATCATGTTCATGGTGCCATAGACATGAGCCAGCTACAAAGAACAATTGAAGAGCTATCTCAGCAACTCATGCAAACTCAACAAGAGAAAAATCAAGGGCGCCAAGAGCAATACAAAAGCAGGGGAATATAGTCACAACCTGTATCAATGGAAGAATATTTATCATACTATGGAAGAAGTTAGATATGTGCAAAGAATGGAGAGTGATGAAAACATACAAGCAAGGTTGGAGTATTTGACCCACAATTTGCCAACACTCAATCCACAGATCAAGCCATTTGAGCAATGCCCTGAATTTGAAGCCAAGCAAAAAGCAAGGTCTCATCATTATACGGAGGTAACACTTAACAGATTGGAAGAAGTTGGACTCTCAGGGCTCTTAGATTCTGTCTGGGATAGAAGATGCCCTGGTGAAGAAGTCCGAGACTACTCCAAGCTAGGGAAGAGAAAGAAGAAAAAGGGAGAATCAAGCAGCAACCACAATCATTAGAAGGTGGTAGAGTTCTTTCATACTTCTTCTTTCATACCCCTAATAAGGAGATGCATGTCTGAAACATGATATGCCTCCATTGTTTTTTTATTATTTCGTGCAATTTTTTTTTAGTTGCTTAATAAATAGCTACAGAAATGCTAATCTGCATATTGCTTGTCATCCATCACTCAGCTTAAATTTTGTTTTGTTTCCCATATGCTTGAATAAAAGAGAATTGTTTGAATTGGAAAGTAAATATCCAATGTTGCATGAGTTAGAATGGAAGTTAATGGTGGTATATGTGTCTGATTAAATGCATAACTCATGAAATAATTGCTGCATAATGTCATTTTCATTGAAGTGTGAGCTAGCTTGCTGTTATAAAGGCTCCTATCAATAAAGAAAAAATCCCTTGAGAACAAAAATAAAACAGAAAGAAAAGGAAGAAGAAAAAGCCAATGTGGCAAGAAAAACAAAGAATAAAGGCTGGACACCAATAGCTTGGACCCTAGGACACATGCCTGTGGTGTTCTTGTACTAGGATATGCTTGGATAAGTAAATTCTGAGGAGTATTTCAAAACCCGGTCACTTAGATCAACTGATTTGGGATGGCCAATTGAAAGTCCACAATAAAGAGCAACCTAGATACAGAACATTTAGTTATCCAAAGAGATGCTGAGCATCAATGATCCTAGGAGAAAATAGTGAGCCATGTGTCTGTGGTGGAAAGATGTTGAGTAAAAATAAAGCCAAAGGCTACTACTGCAACATTTGACACCAAGCCTTCAAAGAATAATAAGCTTGTTAAGCAAAATGAGAAAAGAAAAGTTAGCAAGGGAGCAAGTAAAGAGTAAACCTTATAACAGCAAGTTTAGTAAGCCTTTGAGGAAAAGTGTATATTATGTAACAGCAAACAATAACTGAGTTATCATTGTCTGCATAAAAACTCCATGAATCAAGTTCTGCTATATGCCTAATAAGGATATGTATGCTTTTTTTTCTCATTTCATTTCCTCTTAATTTTGATGCTTGCTTGGGGACAAGCATGATTTAAGTTTGGTGTTGTGATGACAAGTCATCATATACCCATTTCTTAAGCTAATTTCACTTGTTTTATTAGTCTTTATGCACTTTCTTGCATCCTAAGTAAGTGATTTGGAATGAAAATGCATAACTTCTTTAAATCAAGCAACTACCATTAAATTGATGCTAAATCATGAGGTTTGAGCAAGAATTAATTGATTTTTAATGAATTATAAACCTTATGAATTTAGAGATACTTTGAATGGTTGTTTTGGTTTCTTGTAGGTGAAGAAAGGAAGAAAAGAGGAAAAACGTGGCTTAAGAAAGCGTGGCCCAAGAAAAAAAGAATGTGGCGCATGGAAGGGAGGAAGCTACACTGCCCTCCAAGAGAGCACACTGCCCTCCAAGAGAGCAACATAATGAGCCAAACCATGAAAAGCATCACTGCCCTGCCCACAACAAGGGCGGAGCACAATTTGATGCTAAGGATCAAAGAGAGCAAAAACTCTGCCCTGCCCTCCTCAAGAGCAATATCGGGCTTCACCCAAGAAAAATTCAAAAGAAATTGCTTCATAATGCTTCCTATGGGTTTCGAACCCAAGGACAAAGAGGAAAGGAGTAGCGCTCAAGCACAATAAAATCAAGCAAAAATTGGCTTGCTTTCATTCTCCCTGGATCGAACACGGCACCATGAGGAAACAAGGAACTAAGCATTACTTTGGTGCCAAGAAAACCAAAGAAAAAGAAGCAGTGTGTGCCTCCACCGAGTTTCGAACGTGGAACTTCACTTTTGGAAACATTGCCCTGCCCTCCACAAGGGCAGGGCAGCATTTTGTGGTGCACGGCTAGCGCACAAGATTGGGCGCACCAAGGGAGTTTCGGCCAGCAGCAGCGCGCACGGGCAGAATCTGACGCACCAAGAAAACTCTGCCCTGCCCTCCACAAGGGCAGGGCAGCATTCTGATGCGTCACACGCACGCAACAAGGGCCGCACGCACCGTTTCCTGCTCTGCCCTCCACAAGGGCAGGGCAGCCTCCTGGAAGCCACTTTCTCATGGGCTGAAAATTGGATTAAAAATCCAATTTAATTCATTTCTTCACCAAATCAAAAGCCCATCAAATTTCCAAAATCCAAGAATAAAAAGTGTATAAATAGGAGATAGTTTGATGTAATTAGGGGGCTTCCTTTTACTTTTGACTTTTGAACCTTCTTTTGATTTTTAATTTTGAGACTTCATTGAGAGCTAGGAACTGAGATTTGAGAGAATTGGGGAGGAGAATTGATCTCTCTTCTTCCTCATTCTTGCTTGAGCATTTTTACTTTTTTTGTTTGAGTCTTGGGTGTGAAGAATTGAGGAATTTCTGTCTCAATCTCCATTCAAGATCTCTTTAATTTCCTTGCTGCATAATTGAGTTCAATTACATTTTCTTTGCTGCTTCTTCTTTAATTTCTTGTTAATTGCTTTGTGAACTTGGATCTGGGAAGGCAATTGAGATCTAGACTTTGCTATCTAGTCTCTGGAGCCCTGAGATCTCATTTTCCTTTTGGTTCTTCTGTGAACCCCTGCTTGCAATTTAATTTCATTTCCTGTTTGAATTCTAGTTACTTCCAATTCATCTTCTGCTTTATTAATTGTTGCAATTGAATTTCCCTTGCTTAAATTCTGAATTCCCAGTCCTCAACTCCCTTTTTCCATTCAAGCAATTTATATTTCTTGCACTTTAAGTTACTGCAATTTACATTTCTTGCACTTTAAGTTTCAGTCATTTAATTTCTTGCTCTTTAAGATTCAGCATCTTTACTTTCAGTTCTCTTTAATTTCTGCAATTCATCCCTCTCCCTTTACATTTCCTGCTATTTACTTACTGTTGGATACAAGATCACTCAACCAATATTTGATTCACTTGACTAAATCAACCACTAAACTAAAATTGCTCAATCCTTCAATCCCTGTGGGACCGACCTCACTCCCGTGAGTTTTATTACTTGATGCGACCCGGTACACTTGCCGGTGAGTTTTGTGTGGGATCGTTTTCCACACATCATTCTTCATTTTACATTTTTGTTCATGATCCCAATTTACTTTCCTGCAAGTTAAGCTTTCTGCAAGAGTTTCTGAGTTTTGATCTATTGCTCTCTTTAATTTCCAGCACCCAACCCCCCTTTACTTTTCATGCAATTTACTTTTCTTGCAATTTAAGTTTCAGCTAATTTACTTTCTTGTTATTTAAGTTTCCTGCCATTTTACTTTCTGTAATTTAAGTTCACTACAATTTTACATTCTGCTGCAACAATTCTCACTCACCAATGTTAGCTTGACTAAACTAATCACCCACTAAAGTTGCTTGATCCATCAATCCCTGTGGGATCGACCTCACTCTTGTGAGTTATTACTACTTGATGCGACCCAGTATACTTGCCGGTTGGATTTGTGTGTTGGAAATTCGTTTTTCCACAAAAACACCATCAAGTTTTTGACGCCGTTGCCGGGGATTGATTAGACCAACAATGATTAAGTGGGTGAGAAGTCTAGATCAAGCATTTTTTTCTTTTTTGTTCTCTGTTCTAAGTTGAAACCAAGGTGTTTGTGTTTTTGCCTCACTAAGCAAAACTCATTTCTGATATGAGTAATTTCAATTTTCAATGGTGTTGTGTTTTACAAAACTCAGATGGAGACCAACTCATCTTATGATCAAAAAAATTTTATGGGATATTACTCACCATCACCAATCTCTAATGGTGGCTGGGAATATCACCAAGAAAATACAAATTCTAAGCACTCCAATCCATGGAGATTTACTTTAGAGACACAAGATGAGCAAGAAAACCATATGGGATATTTTCTTCCACCATAAAATGATGCTAGTCATGATTCTAATGGTGGCTGGGAAGGAAATTCTAATGCTCCATATGATATTCATCCAAAGATATCATCACTTGACCAT
This sequence comes from Arachis hypogaea, assembly GCF_003086295.3. Lineage (NCBI taxonomy): Eukaryota > Viridiplantae > Streptophyta > Magnoliopsida > Fabales > Fabaceae > Arachis > Arachis hypogaea. The sequence continues at coordinate 90,147,862 of NC_092036.1, read as the reverse complement.
GCTTCAACAGAAAGCCTCTATCAAAATTCACCACCCACACAAACTTCCATGAACCAAAGCATCTCAAAGCTTGAGACCATGTTTGAAAAATATGAGAGGGAGGCACAGATATCCTGGAACGAGCAAGAGAATTCATTCAAAAACATGGAAATAATGTTAGCTCAATTGGTGATTGCAACAAGGAAAGAGGAAGGGCAAGATGAGGAAGCCTCTGTATCAAGTGAATTTTCAATGAAGAATGAGGTTGTTGAAAATGAAACTGCACCTGAGGTGACAAAGGAACATGAACATTCACAACCCTCACAAACTTCCCTTGAATCTGTGATCGACAAATATGAAGAGGAGATGAAGAAATCTTGGGAAAAACAACAAACATCCTCCCTGAAAGAGCTATTAGGTCAAATGTTGAGTACAAAGGAAGGAGTGGAGGAGCAAGAAAGTGAGGAAGACACTCAAGAGAAGTCACACTCAAGTGAAGCAGAGAATTACATGAAGGAAGAGCTCATGGAACCACCAATTCAAGAGGATCTTAATGAAGAAATTACTCCAAAAATCACACAGCAACCATGTCTTGACATCCAAGAAGTGAAGGTAACTAACAAAAGCACCAATCATGTCCCTGATCTAGCAAGCAAGATCAATCAAGCCATTTGCAAAAGGAAGCTTGCTGAGAAGAGGCCAAGACAAGGGACACTAGCTGAATTTTCTCCCCCTTTGAGGTCATTCCTCTTAACAAACTGGAAGAAGAGGAAGAAAGTGAAGAACAGGTAGACAGTAGGTATATTTCTTCTCCTTGCTTTGTTTAAATTTCAATAAATTGGCATATGATCACATTCTATGTTTGGTGTTGCCTTGCAACAAATTGTTTTCAATCCCTTTTGGATGATTGCATCAATTATACATGAAAGTGTCACACTAAGATTCTAAGTTTGGTGTGCCACTTATTTTTCTATGCAACTCATCCAGCAACATCACTTGTCTGCATAATCATATTGCCTTTGCATTGTTATTTTTCTTTTGTTTTGACATTTCGTTTGCATTCTCTTTGTTTTAGTCACTTTTTTTATTTTTTTTGTTTTCTTTTATTAACTGTTTTTGTTAATACATCACCAAGAGATCCTTATTCATGACAAATCTTGGCTTGGTGATTGTATTCAACAAATAACAGTTTCTTTTGTTTAGTTTTAGTTCAAATAAATTGACATATGGTTACATTCTAAGTTTGGTGTTGCTATGCAACAAAATTTGGTTCTAATTCTTACAAGATACTTGCATTAATTCCAAGTGAAAGTGTCACACTAAGTTTGGTGTGCCACTTATCTTTTATGCAATGTATTGTGCACACCTTCTTATCTATGCAATCAAAATGTCACTGTCTCTTGTGCCTTGATTGTTATCTTTAATTTTGCTTGCTTAAAACACATGTGCCACTAACATATCATTGTGTAAGACATTCATGATCCATCTTAGTCCCATAGCCATTGTTCTAATTGTTGCTTGAGGATGAGCAAGCATTCTGAGTTTGGCAAGGGAAAGAGGAAGAATAGAGGAAAAAGGACAATAATAATGAAGATGAACTACAAGGTTGTAGAGTTCCTTTTCTTCTCATTTGTTTCCAGCACTTAAATTGCATGATTGTCTTCATCTTTTTTGTTTACATGTGTGTATGAATAAAGCATAGCTTGAATCTTGATTTGTAACATGTTGTTGTGGCATTATTACTACCAACTTGAATCCTATGAGTTCAAAAGCAGTAAATCATCATGATCATAAACAAAAAAGGCATTAAAGAAGAACTTAGCATGTGCATACAAGTATTGGAAAGCTAGTATGATTGATTGTTTCTCAAATGCATTGGATTTTATTTAATTGAAGTTTTTCATTTAGTACATTTTGTGAAATCTTTTGAAATCATGAAAACCTTGAAGAAGCAAATACAATTAAAGCAAGAAAAGAAAAAGGGAAAGAATGAGAAAGCTGAAGGCTCTGAGTACCAATGGCAATTTATTTGTTAAGTGCTTGTGGTGTTTATGTATCAAGCCAAATGCTTGAAAACAAAACATTTAGAAGTCAAGGCTAGGCTCAAGTGCAAAAGCACTCCCTGAAAGCTCAAGGCTCTGAGCATCAATGATTAGAGAGTCAAGAAAAGAAAAAAATGATGAGCTTAATGAAGTCCTCTAATTAAACGCTTGTGGTGCTTATGTATCAAGTGGTAATACTTGAAAACAAAGCATTTAGAAGTCGTAGCTTTGTTATCAACTCATGGGGCAAAGCACCCAAAAGGAGAAGCTAATAAAAAAAAATCAATCAAAAGCTTGTTTCAAGGAAGAATTATAAGAAAAGGATTTCATAAAATGAGCTAGATAGAAGCATCAATCATTTACATTTCTTTTGTGATTGAAGCATGCATAGAAAACTAGCTTACCATGAACATTGAGTTGCTATTCTTCTTACCTTGGATTGTCAATCTTTATTGCATGATTCTTTTCTTGCTTGGGGACAAGCAAGGTTTAAGTTTGGTGTTGTGATGACAAGTCATCATATACCTATTTTTCTATGCTTTTTCATACAATAAATTGATGAATTGTGCTTAAATATTGAATAATTTTGTGATTAAATGGTATATTTCCTTGATCTTTTAAATTTATAAATCTTGTAGGAAATAAGAAGAAAAAGAAGCAAAGAAGCACAAAATAAGCTAAAAGGGAGAAAAAAAGAGCTTTGGGGCACACTTTGAAGTTGGAGCACACTTTGGAGCCTTAGGCCACGCTTTTAAAAGCGTGGCCCATGACCAAATCAAAGGAGGAAGCAACCAGCACGCACACTGCCCTGCTCTTGCCAAGGGCAGGGCAATATCGTGATGAAGCAAAGTGAGGTTGAAGTAAATTTTCGCTAAGTTAAAATCTGGGCGCTCACAACATGACCATGCCTACTTCAAAGGGCTATAACTTGAGCTACAGACGTCCAATTGATGTGCTTCCAGTTGCGTTAGAAAGATGACATTCAGAGCTTTCCAACGATATATAGCAATCCATATTTGGCATTACAATTGAGGCATGAGTGAAAGGCATCTTTAAGGGCCAAAAACAAGGGAAAATAAACCAAAATGCTTCCACCAAGGCTCGAAGAGGGAGACACAAGGAAACCAAGGAAGTCTGCCCTCAAGGAGAGCAGAGTGCTCTCTTAGAGGGCAATGTCGTGCTCTCTTCATAAAAATTCAAGGAAAATTGGCATGGAGTGCTTTCACCAAGGCTTGAACCGGGTACCTCCCCTTGGAAGCTCCACTGCCCCGCTCTCCACAAGGGCAGGGCAATCCCCTGGTGCCTCACTATACTCAGCACGCAACATGCATCCCCACACAAAGCTTCACTCCTCTGCTCTTCACAAGAGCAGAGCAGCCTCCTGGGAGCAAACACTCATGGGCCAAAATTCAATTAAAATTCCCTTTGAACTCATTTCTTCACCAATTGAACCAACGCCATCCAAGACCCATTCTCCCTCAAATCCAAAGCAAGCTAAGCCCATTATCATCTCTCAAAGGCACAAGGATCAATTAGATTAGGATTTTTTATTTTAAATGTAATTTTTTTAATTTCATTTTCATTTTCACTTTGTAAAGCCTATATAAAAGCATCAATTGGAGCTCAATAAAGAGGAGGCTAGCTCCACTAGGGAGCATTAGGAGTAGTAGTAGAGAGCTCTCTCTTAATTTTTCTTTCTGTTTTGAATCTGGATTGAGAGTGAAGGAATTCTGTTTCCCTCTTGGTCTAAGATTTCTCTTGTTATTTTTCTGCAAAATTTCAGTGAATTAAGGATTTGAACCAAAACTCTCTTTACTGCTTTCATCTTCTTTCCATCTACAATTGTTCTTGGTTGGATCAAGGAAGGGAGTGAGATCTAAACTTGTTTTCTAGTCTCTTTGATTCCCTGAGATCTTCAATTTTATTTTGCAATTGAGTTGAGTTCTTGGCTGCTCTTCTATTTTTACTGTTCCATTGGCTTTCAATTTACTTTCAAGCAATTTAATTCTTCTGCACTTGTTCTTCATTTTACATTTCTGTTCATGATCCCAATTTACTTTCCTGCAAGTTAAGCTTTCTGCAAGAGTTTCTGAGTTTTGATCTATTGCTCTCTTTAATTTCCAGCACCCAACCCCCTTTTACTTTTCATGCAATTTACTTTTCTTGCAATTTAAGTTTCAGCTAATTTACTTTCTTGTTATTTAAGTTTCCTGCCATTTTACTTTCTGTAATTTAAGTTCACTGCAATTTTACATTCTGCTGCAACAATTCTCACTCACCAATGTTAGCTTGACTAAACTAATCACCCACTAAAGTTGCTTGATCCATCAATCCCTGTGGGATCGACCTCACTCTTGTGAGTTATTACTACTTGATGCGACTCGGTATACTTGCCGGTTGGATTTGTGTGTTGGAAATTCGTTTTTCCACAAAAACACCATCAAGCGTCGCCATGGATACTTTCAAATCACGCGCACGCGTCAGGCACGCGTGCACGTCGCTTCTCGCAGCCATCTCCTTTGATTCTTGTGCTGCAGAAACTCTGTCAAATTCCGCCGAATGCTACCTAAAATAAATAAAATTACCCAAAACTCAAAATAGCATCCATAGTGGCTAAAATATAATTAATTCTTAATTAAACTCAACAATTTAAGTGCAAATTCACTAGGAAAAGATAGACAAGATGCTCACGCATCAATACCATTCTGGGCGTTTAACGCCAGGATAACACCAAGGAGGTAATTTTGTTTTCAATTCAAAATTTTTTTCAATCTTTCAAGTTTTAAAACTAATTTTTCAAAATCTTATCTTTTTCATTTCCTCTCTTATCAATCATATCTTTTTCAAAATCAAATCTTTTTTCTTTTTCTTTTAATATTTTCGAAAATCCTTGCTAACAATTATTGTTGTGATTCAAAAATTTCAAGTTTGTTACTTTCTTGTTAAGAAAGGTTCATTCTTTAAATTCTAGAATCATATCTTTTAGTTTCTTTTTAGTCAATTCATCAACTTCAATTTTCAAAATCTAATCTTATTAAATTTTTTTTTCAAATCTTTTTCAATCATATCTTTTCAAACATATTTTTCAATCAAATAATTTTTCAAATCACATCTTTCTCAAATTTTAATTTCAAAATCTTTTCCTAACTTCTTATCTTTTCAAAACTTACTCTTTCTTATCTTTTTCAAAACCACCTAACTACTTTTTCATTTCTCATTTTCGAAAATCACCTTCGTCCTTTTTCAAAAATCTTTTTAATTAACTAATTGTTTTAAACTCTAATTTTACTCCTTTCTTAATTTTTGAACACTAACTAATTTTTAAAATAAAAATAAAAATATTCTTCCTTTCTCTTTTATTCAATATTCGAATTTCTTCTCTCTCCCATCTCTTTCTATTTAATCACTCACACTTATCCTTCTTTAATAATTTGGACCCCCTCCCTCTCTATAAGTTCGAATTCATCTCTCTACCTCATCCTCCTATTCTTCTTTTCCTCTGACACATCAAGGAATCTCTATACTGTGACATAGAGGATTCCATACTTTCTTTGTTTTCTTCTCTTTTATATGAGTAGGAACAAAGATAAAATCATTCTTGTTGAAGCTGATCCTAAACCTGAAAGGACTTTGAAGAGAAAGCTAAGAGAAGCTAAAGCACAACTCTCTAGAGAATACCTGACAGAAATTTTTGAAAAAGAAGACATGGCAGCCAAAAATAACAACAATGCCAACAAAGCAAAGAAGATGCTTGTGACTATGCTGCACCAACTTCTAACTTCTATAGAAGAAGCATCTCAATTCCTGCCATTGGAGCAAACAACTTTGAGCTTAAGTCTCAATTAGTTTCTCTAATGCAGCAGAACTGCAAGTTTCATAGACTTCCATCAGAAGATCCTCATCAGTTCTTATCTGAATTCTTGTAGATCTGTGATACTGTTAAGACCAATGGGGTTGATCCCGAGGTCTACAGACTTATGCTTTTCCCCTTTGCTGTAACAGACAAAGCTAGAACATGGTTGGACTCACAACCTAGAGAAAGCTTGAACTCTTAGGACAAGCTGGTCAATGCTTTCTTGACCAAATTCTTTCCACCTCAAAAGATGAGTAAGCTCAGAGTGGATGTCCAAACCTTCAGATAGAAGGAAGGTGAATCCTTCTATGAAGCTTGGGAAAGATAAAGCAATTAACCAAAAGGTGTTCTTCTGACATGTTTCCAGAATGGAGCATCTTATGTATATTCCATGATGGTCTGTCTGAGTTATCCAAGATGTCATTGGACCATTCTGCTGGTGGATCTCTTTACCTGAAAATGCCTATAGAAGTCCAGGTACTCATTGAAATGGTTGCAAGTAACCAGTTCATGTACACTTCTGAAAGAAATCTTGTGAATAATGGGACGACTCAGAAAAAAAGAGTTCTTGAGATTGATACTCTGAATGCCAAATTGGCTCAGAACAAAATATTGACTCAGCAAGTCAATATGATTTCTCAGAATCTGACTAGATTGCAAGCTGCATCCGGCAGTACTAAAGAAGCCTCCTCTGAAGGAGAAGCTTATGACTCTGAGAATCCTACAATGGAAGAGGTAAATTACATGGGAGAATCCTATGAAAACACCTATAATCCTTCATGGATGAATCACCCAAATTTCTCATGGAAGAATCAATAGAAGCCTCAACAAGGCTTCAATAACAATAATGGTGGGAGAAATAAGTTTGGCAATAGCAAACCTTTTCCATCATCTTCTCAGCAACAAACAGAGAATTCTGAGCAGAGCATCTATGGCTTAGCAAACATAGTCTCTGATCTATCCAAGGCCACTCTCAATTTTATGATTGAGGCACGGTCCTCCATCAGAAATTTGGAGGCACAAGTGGGTCAGCTGAGTAAAAGAGTTACTAAAACTCCTCCTAGCATTCTCCCAAGTAATACAAAAGAGAATCCAAAAAGAGAGTGCAAGGTCATCCACACGTCCAACATAGCCGAACCTGTAGAGGAGGGAAAGGCAGTGATTCCCAGTGAGGAAGACCTCATGGGACGTCCACTGACCACTAGGGAGTTCCCTCCTGAGGAACCAAAGGAATCTGAGACTCATCTAGAGACCATAGAGATTCCACTGAACTTCCTCTTACCATTCATGAGCTCTGAAGAATATTCTTCTTCTGAAGAAGAGGAAGTTACTACTGAAGAGCAAATTGATCAGTATCTAGGAGCAATTATAAAGGTGAATGCCAAATTATTTGGTAATTAGACTTGGGAGGATGAACCTCCATTGCTCATTAATGAACTAAACGCCTTGGCTCAGCTGAAGATACCTCAAAAGAAACCGGATCCCGAAAGGTTCTTAATACCTTGCACCATTGGCACCATGACCTTTGAGAAGGCTATGTGTGACTTGGGGTCAAGTGTAAACCTCATGCCACTCTCTGTAATGGAGAAACTAAGGATCTTTGAGGTACAAGCTGCAAGAATCTCACTGGAGATGGCAGACAAATCAAAGAAACAGGCTTATGGACTTGTAGAGGATGTCTTGGTAAAGGATGAAGGCCTTTACATCCCTGCTGACTTCATAATCCTAGACATTGGGAAGGATGAGGATGAATCCATCATCCTTGGAAGACCCTTCCTAGCCACAGCAAAGGCTGTGATTGATGTAGACAGAGGAGAGCTAGTTCTTCAAGTGAATGAGGACTACCTTGTATTTAAAGCTCAAGGATCTCCTTCTGTACACATGGGAAAGAAGCACAAAAAGCTTCTCTCAATACAGAGTCAAACCAAGCCCCCACATTCAAACTCTAAGTTTGGTGTTGGGAGGCCACAACCATGCTTTGAGTATCTGTGAGGCTCCATGAGAGCTCATTGTCAAGCTATTGACATTAAAGAAGCGCTTATTGGGAGGCAACCCAATTTTTACTTATCTATGTTAAATTTCTATTTTCCATTGTTATTTTATATTTTCTTTAGGATGATGATCATGTGAAGTCACAAAAACAAAAGCAAAAATAAAAAAATAGCATTAAAAATAGCACACCCTAGAGGATGAGCTTACTGGTGTTTAAACGCCAGAAAGGGTAGCAGAATGGGCGTTAAACGCCCAGTCTGGCACCATTCTGGGTGTTTAACACCAAAAAAGGGCACCAGATTGGCATTTAACGCCAGAAAAGGGCACACAGCTGGTGTTAAATGCCAGAAATGGGTAGCAACCTGGCGTTTAACGCCAGGATTGGCACTCAAAGGGGCGTTTACATGCCAGAATGGTGTAGGGATGAGAATTTCTTGACACCTCAAGATCTGTGGACCCCACAGGATCTCCACCTACCTCAACTCAATCTCTCTCTTCTTCACACATTCCAATAACACCCTCCCCCAAAACTCTTCACCAATCACATCCACCCACTCCTCCCCAAAAACCCCACCTACCCCACCATTCAAAATTCAAAAACTTTTCCTCCCAACCCAACCCTCACACATGGACACCCCTCTCTTCTACTCCTATATAAATCCCTCATCACTCATTCATTTTCACACATCATATATACGTTTCCCCTCCTTGGCCGAACCACTCACAACTCTGCATCTCCTCCATTTCTTCTTTTTCTTCGTCCTTCTTTCTTCTTTTGCTCGAGGATGAGTAAACCTTTTAAGTTTGGTGTGGTAAAAGCGTTGCTTTTTATTTTTCCATAACCATTTATGGCACCTAAGGCCGGAGAAACCTCTAGAAAGAGAAAAGAGAAGGCAAAAGCTTCCACCTCTGAGTCATGGGAGATGGAGAGATACATTTCAAAGGTCCATCAAGACCATTTCTATGAAGTTGTGGCCAAGAAGAAGGTGATCCCTGAGGTCCCTTTCATGCTCAAAAGGAATGAGTATCCGGAGATCCGACATGAGATTCGAAGAAGAGGTTAGGAAGTTCTCACCAACCCCATTCAACAAGTCGGAATCTTAATGGTTCAAGAGTTTTATGCTAATGCATGGATCACCAAGAACCATGATCAAGGTGTAAACCCGAACCCAAAGAATTGGCTTACAATAGTTTGGTGGAAATACTTAGATTTTAGTCCGGAAAATGTAAGGTTCGCATTCAACTTGCCAATAATGCAAGGAGACGCACTCCCCTACACTAGAAGGGTCAACTTTGATGAAAGGTTGGACCAAGTCCTCATGGACATATGTGTGGAAGGAGCTCAGTAGAAAAGAGACTCCAAAGGCAAGCTGGTTCAATTGAGAAGGCATGACCTTAAACCCATGGCTAGAGGATGGTTGGAATTCTTCCAACGCTCCATCATTCTTACTAGCAACCGATCCGAAGTGACTGTAGATCGGGCTATCATGATCCATAACATCATGAGTGGAGAGGAAGTAGAAGTTCATGAGGTCATATCTCTAGAACTCTACAAAGTGGCTGACAAAACCTCCACCTTGGCAAGGTTAGCCTTTCCTCATCTCATCTGTCACCTATTCAATTTAGCTGGAGTTGTCATAGGGGAAGACATCCTCATTGAAGATGACAAGCCCATCACTAAAAAGAGGATGGAGCAAACAAGAGAGCCCACTCATGGACCTCAACAAGAGCATGAGGAAGTCCCTCATCAAGAAATTCCTGAGATGCCTCAAGGGATGCATTTTCCTCCACATAACTTTTGGGAGCAACTCAACACCTCTTTGGGAGATTTGAGTTCCAATATGGAGCAACTAAGGATGGAGCACCAAGAGCACTCCATTATTATCCATGAAATTAGAGAGGATCAAATAGCCATGAGGGAAGAGCAACAAAGGCAAGGAAGAGACATTGAGGAGCTCAAGCACTCCATAGGATCCTCAAGAAGGAGAACTAGCCGCCATCACTAAAGTGGACTCGTTCTTTAATTTCCTTGTTCTTATTTTTCTGTTTTTCGATTTCTATGCTTGATGTTTTATCTATGTTTTAGCTTCATTACATGATCATTAGTGTCTAGTGTCTATGTCTTAAAGCTATGAATAATTCCATGAATCCTTCACCTTTCTTAAATGAAAAATGTTCCTAATTACAAAAGAACAAGAAGTACATGAAATTCAAATTTTTATCTTGAAATTAGTTTAATTATTTTGATGTGGTGGCAATACTTTTTGTTTTCTGAATGAATGCTTGAACAGTGCATTTTTTTATAGTGAAGTTTATGAATGTTAAATTTGTTGGCTCTTGAAAGAATAATGAAAAAAGAGAAATATTATTGATGATCTGAAAAATCATAAAATTCATTATTGAAGCAAGAAAAAGTAGTGAAAAACACAAGCTTGCGAAAAAAAATAATAAAGAAAAAGAAAAACAAGCAGAAAAATCCAATAGCCCTTTAAACCAAAAGGCAAGGGTAAAGAGGATCCAAGGCTTTGAGTATCAGTGGATAGGAGGGCCCAAAGGAATAAAATCCTGGCCTAAGCGGCTAAATCAAGTTGTCCCTAACCATGTGCTTGTGTCGTGAAGGTCCAACTGAAAAGCTTGAGACTGAGTGGTTAAAGTCGTGATCCAAAGCAATAAGAGTGTGCTCAAGAACTCTGGACACCTCTAACTGGGGACTTTAGCAAAGCTGAGTCACAATCTAAAAAGGTTCACCCAGTTATGTGTTTGTGGTATTTATGTATCCGGTGGTAATACTGGAAAACAAGATGCTTAGGGTCACGGTCAAGACTCATAAAGTAGCTGTGTTCAAGAATCAACATACTGAACTAGGAGAATCAATAATACTATCTAAATTCTGAGTTCCTATAGATGCCAATCATTCTGAATTTCAAAAGAAAAAGTGAGATGCCAAAACTATTCAGAAGCAAAAAGCTACTAGCCCCGCTCATCTAACTGGGATTAAGTTTCATTGATATTGTGAGATTTATTGTATATTCTCTTCTTTTTATTCTATTTTGTTTTCAGCTGATTCGGGACAAGCAATAATTTAAGTTTGGTGTTAGATGAGCGAATAATTTACACGCTTTTTGGCATTGTTTTTAGTATGTTTTTAGTATGTTTTAGCTAGTTTTTATTATATTTTTATTAGTTTTTAGTTAAAATTCACTTTTCTGGAATTTACTATGAGTTTGTGTGTTTTTCTGTGATTTCAGGTATTTTCTGGCTGAAATTGAGGGACCTGAGCAAAAATCTGATTCAGAGGCTGAAAAGGACTGTAGATGCTGTTGGATTCTGACCTCCCTGCACTCAAAGTGAATTTTCTGGAGTTACAGAAGCCCAATTGGCGCTCTCTCAACGGCGTTGGAAAGTAGACATCCTGGGCTTTCCAGAAATGTATAATAGTCCATACTTTGCCCGATATTTGATGGCCCAAACTGGCGTTCCAAATCAGCTCAAAACTGCCCGGTGTTAAACGCCCAAACTGGCACAAAAGCTGGCGTTTAACTCCAAGAAAAGTCTCTACACATGAAAGCTTCAATGCTCAGCCCAAGCACACACCAAGTGGGCCTGGGAGTGGATTTTTATGTCATTTACTCATCTCTGTAAACCCTAGGCTACTAGTTCTCTACAAATAGGACCTTTTGCTATTGTATTTTCATCATGAGATCTTTGAGTCTTTTGATCACGTTTTGGGGGCTGGCCTCTCGGCCATGCCTAGATCTTGTTCTTATGTATTTTCAATGGTGGAGTTTCTACACACCATAGATTAAGGTGTGGAGCTCTGCTGCACCTCGAGTATTAATGCAATTACTATTGTTCTTCTATTCAATTCGGCTTATTCTTGTTCTAAGATATCACTTGTTCCTCAACTTGATGAATGTGATGATCCGTGACACTCATCATCATTCTCACCTATGAACATGTGCTTGACAACCACCTCCGTTCTACCTTAGATTGAATGGATATCTCTTGGATCCCTTGATAGGAATCTTCGTGGTATAAGCTAGAATTGATGGCGGCATTCAAGAGAATCCGGAAGGTCTAAACCTTGTATGTGGTATTCTGAGTAGGATTCAATGATTGAATGACTGTGACGAGCTTCAAACTCCTGAAGGCTGGGTGTTAGTGACAAATGCAAAAGAATCAATAGATTCTATTCCAACCTGATTGCGAACCGACAGATGATTAGCCGTGCCGTGACAGGGTGCGTTGAACATTTTCACTGAGAGGACGGGACTGTAGCCATTGACAACGGTGATGCCCAACATACAGCTTTCCATGGAAAGGAGTAAGAAGGATTGGATGAAGACAGTAGGAAAGCAGAGAGACGGAAGGGACAAAGCATCTCCATACGCTTATCTGAAGTTCTCACCAATGAATTACATAAGTATCTCTATCTTTATTTTATGCTTTATTCATATATCATCCATAACCATTTGAATCTGCCTGACTAAGATTTACAAGGTGACCATAGCTTGCTTCATACCAACAATCTCCATGGGATCGACCCTTACTCACGTAAGGTTTATTACTTGGACGACCCAGTGCACTTATTGGTTAGTTGTGCGAAGTTGTGATAAAGAGTTGAGACTACAATTGAGCGTACCATGTTGATGGCTCCATTGATGATCACAATTTCGTGCACCAAGTTTTTGGCGCCGTTGCCGGGGATTGTTGAGTTTGGACAACTGACGGTTCATCTTGTTGCTTAGATTAGGTATTTTTCTTCAGAGTTCTTAAGAATGAATTCTAGTGTTTCAAGGTGATGTTCTTATCATCACCAAAGCTGATTGATTCTCATCAATTTAGCTCTTGAATGCAATGTCCTATTGAAGCTTGGCTAGCCATGTCTAATTCCTTTAGACTGAAGCTTTAGACTAACATTGCATGATTCCTGGAATTCTCATTAAGAATTTTGATATCTTTATTTTCTTTTCCACTTAATTTTCAAAAAATCCAAAAAAATTACAAAATCATAAAAATGAAAAAAAAATATTTTATGTTTCTTATTGAGACACTAGTCTCATGTTAAGTTTGGTGTCAATTGCATGTTTCTATTCTTCTTGCATTCATGCATGTGTCTTCATTAATCTTCAAGTTGTTCTTGATGATTTCCTTGTCCTGATCTTTAAATTCTCTTGTCTTGAGTGTTTTGTTGTTTTTCATATGCATTCTCATTTTGTTAGTGTGTCAATGGTATACAAACTTCTAAGTTTGGTGTCTTGCATGCATTCTTTAGTTGATTTTAGTTGCATTTTGATTATTCCACATCATTAAAAATCCAAAAATTTTTTAATTTGTGTCTTTTCAAGTCAATAATACAGAGAATTGAAGATTCAGAATATACAGCAGAGGAATTACACAGAAAAAGCTGGGCGTTCAAAATGCCTAGTGAGGAAGGAAAACTGGCGTTTAAACGCCAGCCAGGGTGCTTGGCTGGGCGTTTAATGCCCAAAAGGGTAGAGCTTTGGGCGTTAAACGCCAGAATGTGCACCATTTTGGGCGTTTAACGCCAGGATGGCACAAGAGGGAAGATTTTGTTTTTAATTCAATTTTTTTTTCAAGTTTTCAAAATTTTTTCAAAATCAAATCTTTTTCAAATCAAATCTTTTCAATCAAATCTTTTTCAAAATCAATTTTTTTTTCATTTTCAAAAATACTTGCTATCAAATAATGATTTGATTCAACATTTCAAGTATGTTGCCTTTTCTGTTGAGAAAGGTTTAATGTTTGAATCATATCTTTCTTGTTAGCCAAGTCATTAATTTTTAAATTCAAATCTTTTTAAATTGTTTTTCAAATCATATCTTCTCAACCATATCTTTTTAAAACTATATCTTTTCAATCATATATTTTTCTCACATCTTTTTCAAAATAGTTTTCAATCATACCTTTTTTATTTCTAATTTCAAAATCTTTTTCAAAAATCACTTGATTTCTTTTCCACTCTTGGTTTTCGAAAATCAATTAGAGTTTTTCAAAATGTTTTTAAAATCTTTTACTTAATTTTCGAAAATTTCTTCCCCTCTTCTCACATCCTTCTATTTATGGACTAACACTCCTCCTTAATACACAATTCGAACTCCATCTTTCTTGATAAGTTCGAATTCTTCTACCTCTTCCTTCTATTTTTCTTTTCTTTTCCTATGACACCTCAAGGAATCTCTATACTGTGACATAGAGGATTCCATATTTTCTTGTTTTCTTCTCTTTCATATGAGCAGGAGCAAAGATAAAAGCATTCTTGTTGAGGCTGACCCTGAACCTGAAAGGACCTTGAAGCGAAAGCTAAAAGAAGCTAAGGCACAACTCTCTGTAGAGGACCTAACAGAAATCTTTAAACAAGAAGAAGACATGGCAGCCGAAAACAACAACAATGCCAACAATGCAAGGAAGGTACTGGGTGACTTTACTGGACCTACTCCCGACTTCTATGGGAGAAGCATCTCTATCCCTGCCATTGGAGCAAACAACTTTGAGCTTAAACCTCAATTAGTTTCTCTGATGCAACAAAATTGAAAGTTCCATGGACTTCCATTGGAAGATCCTCATCAGTTTTTAGCTGAGTTCTTGCAAATTTGTGACACTGTCAAGACTAATAGGGTTGACCTTGAGGTCTACAGACTTATGCTATTCCCTTTTGCTGTAAGAGACAGAGCTAGGATATGGTTAGACTCACAACCTAAAGAAAGCCTGAACTCTTGGGAAAAGCTAGTCAATGCCTTCTTGGCAAAGTTCTTTCCACCTCAAAAATTGAGTAAGCTTAGAGTGGAAGTCCAAACCTTCAGACAGAAGGAAGGTGAATCCCTCTATGAAGCTTGGGAAAGATACAAACAATTGATCAGAAAGTGTCCCTCTGACATGTTTTCTGAATGGAGCATCATAGGTATCTTCTATGATGGTCTGTCTGAGGTGTCCAAGATGTCATTAGATAGCTCTGCTGGAGGATCTCTTCATCTGAAGAAGACGCCTGGAGAAGCTCAAGAACTAATTGAAATGGTTGCAAATAACCAATTCATGTACACTTCTGAAAGGAATCCTTTAAACAATGGGACAAATCAGAAGAAAGGAGTTCTTGAGATTGACACTCTAAATGCCATATTGGCTCAGAACAAAATATTGACTCAACAAGTCAATATGATTTCTCAAAGTCTGTCTGGAATGCAAGCTGCACCAGGCAGTACTAAGGATGCTTCATCTGAAGAAGGAGCTTATGATCCTGAGAACCCTTCAATGGAAGAGGTGAATTACATGGGAGAACCCTATGGAAACACCTATAATACTTCATGGAGAAATCATCCAAATCTCTCATGGAAGGATCAACAGAGACCTCAACAAGGTTTCAACAACAATAATGGTGGAAGAAACAGGTTTAGCAATGGCAAGCCTTTTCCATCATCTTCTCAGCAACAGACAAAGACTTCTAAGCAGAGCTACTCTGACTTAGCAACCATGGTCTCTGATCTAATCAAAACCACTCAAAGTTTCATGACTGAAACAAGGTCCTCCATTAGAAACTCGGAGGCACAAGTGGGTCAGCTGAGTAAGAAAGTTAATGAACTCCCTCCTAGTACTCTTCCAAGCAATACAGAAGAGAATCCAAAAGGAGAGTGCAAGGCCATCAACATGGCCGAATTTGGAGAGGAGGAAGAGGCAGTGATCGCCACTGAGGAAGACCTCAATGGATGTCCACTGGCCTCCAATGAGTTCCCTAATAAGGAACCATGGGAATCTGAGGCTCACACTGAGACCATAGAGATTCCATTGGATTTACTTCTGCCATTCATGAGCTTTGATGAGTATTCTTCCTCTGAAGAGGATGAAGATGTCACTGAAGAGTAGGTTGCTAAATACCTTGGGGCAATCATGAAGCTAAATGACAAGTTATTTGGTAATGAGACTTGGGAGGATGAACCCCCTTTGCTCACCAAAGAATTGGATGACTTGTCTAGGCAGAAACTACCTCAAAAGAGACAAGATCCTGGGAAGTTCTCAATACCTTGTGCCATAGGCACCATGACCTTCAAGAAGGCCTTGTGTGACCTAGGGTCAAGTGTAAACCTCATGCCTCTCTCTGTAATGGAAAAGCTAGGGATCTTTGAGGTACAAGCTGCAAGAATCTCACTAGAGATGGCAGACAATTCAAGAAAATAAGCTTATGGGCTTGTAGAGGATGTTCTGGTAAAGATTGAAGACCATTACATCCCTGCTGATTTCATAGTCCTAGAAACTGGGAAGTGCATGGATGAATCCATCATCCTTGGCAGACCCTTCCTAGCCACAGCAAGGGCTGTGATTGATGTGGACAGAGGAGAATTGATCATTCAAGTGAATGAAGAATCCTTTGTGTTTAAGGCTCAAGGATATCCCTCTGTCACCATGGAGAGGAAGCATGAAGAGCTTCTCTCAAAACAGAGTCAAACAGAGCCCCCACAATCAAACTCTAAGTTTGGTGTGGGAGGCCACAACCAAATTCTAAGTTTGGTGTTGAACCCCCACATTCAAACTCTAAGTTTGGTGTTGGGAGGTTCCAACATTGCTTTGAGTATCTGTGAGGCTCCATGAGAGCCCACTGTCAAGCTACTGACATTAAACAAGTGCTTGTTGGGAGGCAACCCAATGTTGTATTTATCTAATTTTCCTTTGTTATTTTACGTTTTCTGTAGGTTGATGATCATGGGAAGTCACAAAATCAATTGAAAAAGCAAAAACAGAATGAAAAATAGAAAGAAAAACAGCACACCCTGGAGGAAGAACTTGCTGGTGTTTAAACACCAGTAAGGACAGCAAATGGGCGTTTAACACCCAGTCTGGCACCATTCTGGGCGTTGAACGCCAGAAAGGGGCACCAGACTAGCGTTAAACACCAGGAAAGGGCAAGAAGCTGGCATCAAATGCCAAAAATGGGCACCAGCTCGGCGTTTAATGCCAGAATTGGCATAGAGAGCATTTTAGCTCGCCACTTGGTGCAGGGATGACTTTTCCTTGACACCTCAGGATCTGTGGACCCCACAGGATCCCCACCTACCCCACCACCTTCTCTCTTCTTCTTCACCCATTCACCAATCACCTCAACACCTCTTCCCCAAAAACCCTCACCTATCAAATCCCATCTTTCTCTTCACACTCACATCCATCCTTCATAAAACCCCACCTACCTCACCATTCAAATTCAAACCACTTTCCCTCCCAAACTCACCCTCACATAGCCGGACCATACCACTCTCTCCACCCCTATATAAACCCTTCTTCACTCCTTCATTTTCACACAACCTAAACAATACTTCTCCCCCTTTGGTCGAACCACAAAGCCATCTCCATCTCCTTCATTTCTTCTTCTTCTACTCTCTTCTTTCTTCTTTTGCTCGAGAACGAGCAAACCTTTTAAGTTTGGTGTGGTAAAAGCATTGCTTTTTATTTTTCCGTAACCATTTACGGCATCCAAGGCCAGAGAAACCTCTAGAAAGAGGAAAGGGAAGGCAAAATCTTCCACCTCCGAGTCATGGGAGATGGAGAGATTCATCTCAAGGGTGCATCAATACCATTTCTATGAAGTTGTGGCCTTGAAGAAGGTGATCCCCGAGGTCCCTTTCAAACTCAAAAAGAGTGAATATCCGGAGATCTGACATGAGATTCGAAGAAGAGGTTGGGAAGTTCTTACCAACCCCATTCAACAAGTCGGAATCTTAATGGTTCAAGAGTTCTATGCCAATGCATGGATCACCAAGAGCCATGATCAAAGTGTGAACCCAAACCCAAAGAATTGGCTTACAATGGTTCGGGGAAAATGCTTAGATTTTAGTCTGGAAAATGTAAGGTTGTCATTCAACTTGCCCATGATGCAAGGAGATGAACACCCTTACACTAGAAGGGTCAACTTATATCAAAGGTTGGACCAAGTCCTCATAGACATCTGTGAAGAGGGCGCTCAATGGAAGAGAGATTCAAGAGGGAAACGGTTCAACTAAGAAGGCATGACCTCAAGCCCGTGGCTAGGGGATGGTTGGAGTTTATCCAACGCTCAATCATTCCCACTAGCAACCGGTCTAAAGTTACTATAGACCGGTCCATCATGATTCATAGCATCATGATTGGAGATGAAATAGAAGTTCATAAGGTTATAGCCCAAGAACTTTATAAGGTGGCGGACAAGTCCTCTACCTTGGCAAGGTTAGCCTTTCCTCATCTCATTTGTCACCTCTGTTATTCAGTTGGAGTTGACATAGAGGGAGACATCCTCATTGATGAGGACAAGCCCATCACTAAGAAAAGGATGGAGCAAACAAGAGATCCCACTCATAATGAAATCCCTGAGATGCCTCAAGGGATGCACTTTCCTCCACAAAACTATTGGGAGCAAATCAACACCTCCCAAGGAGAATTGAGTTCCAACATAGGACAACTAAGGGTGGAGCACCAAGAACATTCCATCCTCCTCCATGAAATTAGAGAAGATCAAAGAATCATGAGAGAAGAGCAACAAAGGCAAGGAAGAGACATTGAGGAGCTCAAGCACTCCATAAGATCTTCAAGAGGAAGAACAAGCCGCCATCACTGAGGTGGACCCGTTCTTTAATCTCCTTGTTCCTTATTTTCCTGTTTTTCGAATTTTCATGCTTATGTTTATCTATGTTTGTGTCTTGTGATCATTAGTGTCTTAGTGTCTATGCCTTAAAGTTATGAATGTCCTATGAATCCATCACCTTTCTTGAATGAAAAATGTTCTTAATTGAAAAAGAGAAAAATTGCATGAATTTTGAATTTTATAACAGATTAATTATATTGATGTGGTGGCAATACTTTTGTTTTCTGAATGTATGCTTGAACAGTGCATATGTCTTTTGAATTTGTTGTTCATGAATGTTGGCTCTTGAAAGAATGATGAAAAAGGAGACATGTTATTGAGGATCTGAAAAATCATAAAAAAATGATTCTTCAAGCAAGAAAAAGCATTGAATACAAAAAAGAAAAAAAATTCGAAAAAAAAGAGAAAGAGAGGAAAAAAAAAAGAAGAAGAAGAGAAAAAGAAATAATAAAGTTGTGATCCAAGGCAAAAAGAGTGTGCTTAAGAACCCTGGACACCTCTAATTGGGGACTCTAGCAAAGCTGAGTCACAATCTGAAAAGGTTCACCCAGTTATGTGTCTGTGGCATGTATGTATCCGGTGGTAATATTGGAAGACAGAGTGCTTTGGGCCACGGCCAAGACTCATAAAGTAGCTGTGTTCTAGAATCAGCATACTTAACTAGGAGAATCAATAACACTATCTGGATTCTGAGTTCCTATAGAAGCCAATCATTCTGAATTTCAAAGGATAGAGTGAGATGCCAAAACTGTTCAGAGGCAAAAAGCTAAAAGCCCCGCTCATCTAATTAATACTGATCTTCATAGATGTTTTTGGAATTCATTGCATATTGGTGCACGAAATTGCAATCACACTTTTGCAACCCCGCACAACTAACCAGCAAGTGCACTGGGTCGTCTAAGTAATACCTTACGTGAGTAAGGGTCGATCCCACGAAGATTGTCGGCTTGAAGCAAGCTATGGTTATCTTGTAAATCTTAGTCAGGATATCAGAAATTATCAGGATTGATTGTGAAAAGTAAAAGAACATGAAATAAGTACTTGTTTTGCAGTGATAGAGAATAGGTTGAGGTTTTGGAGATGCTACATCTTCTGAATCTCTGCTTTCCTACTGTCTTCTTCTTCAAACACGCAAGGCTCCTTCCATGGCAATCTGTATGTAGGGTTTCACCGTTGTCAATGGCTACCTCCCATCCTCTCAGTGGAAATGTTCAACGCACCCTGTCACGGTACGGCTATCCATCTGTCGGTTTTCAATCAGGCCGGAATAGAATCCAATGATTCTTTTGCGTCTGTCACTAACGCCCCGCCTTCAGGAGTTTGAAGCTCGTCACAGTCATTCAATCATTGAATCCTACTCAGAATACCACAGACAAGGTTTAGACCTTCCGGATTCTCTTGAAT
The DNA here is from genome assembly GCF_003086295.3 of Arachis hypogaea. Lineage (NCBI taxonomy): Eukaryota > Viridiplantae > Streptophyta > Magnoliopsida > Fabales > Fabaceae > Arachis > Arachis hypogaea. The sequence goes on along the minus strand of NC_092036.1, from coordinate 90,127,971 downwards.
GCCGCCATCAATTCTAGCTTATACCACGAAGATTCCGATCAAGGGATCCAAGAGATATCCACTCAATCTAAGGTAGAACAGAGGTGGTTGTCAAGCACACGTTCATAGTTGAGAATGATGATGATTGTCACGGATCATCACATTCATCCGGTTTAAGAACAAGTAATATCTTAGAATGGAAGCAAGCATGATTGAATGAAAAACAGTAGTAATTGCATTAATCCATCAAGACACAGCAGAGCTCCTCACCCCCAACCATGGGGTTTAGAGACTCATGCTGTAGAAGATACAATGAGAAACGTGTAAAGTGTCATGAGGTCTGATACAATGTCAAAAGATCCTATTAATAGTAAACTAGTAACCTAGGGTATACAGAAATGAGTAAATGACGTAAAAATCCACTTCTGGGTCCACTTAGTGTGTGCTTGGGCTGAGCATTGAAGCATTTTCGTGTAGAGACCTTTTCTGGAGTTAAACGCCAGCTTTTATGCCAGTTTGGGCGTTTAACTCCAAGTTTTATGCCAGTTCCAGCGTTAAACGCTGGAATTTCTGAGGCTGTTTTGCCACGCCGGTTTGGGCCATCAAATCTCGGGAAAAGTATGGACTATTATACATTGCTGGAAAGCCCAGGATGTCTACTTTCCAATTCCGTTGAGAGCGCGCCAATTGGGCTTCTGTAGCTCCAGAAAATCCACTTCGAGTGCAGGGAGGTCAGAATCCAACAGCATCTGCAGTCCTTTTCAGTCTCTGAATAAGATTTTTGCTCAGAACCCTCAATTTCAGCCAGAAAATACCTGAAATCACAGAAAAACACACAAACTCATAGTAAAGTCCAGAAAAGTGAATTTTAACTAAAAACTAATAAAAATATACTAAAAACTAACTAGATCATACTAAAAACATACTAAAAACAATGCCAAAAAGCGTATAAATTATCCGCTCATCACAACACCAAACTTAAATTGTTGCTTGTCCCCAAGCAACTGAAGATCAAAATAGGATAAAAAGAAGAGAATATACTATAGATTCCAAAATATCAAGGAAACTTAGCTCCAATTAGATGAGCGGGACTAGTAGCTTTTTGCCTCCGAACAGTTTTGGCATCTCACTCTATCCTTTGAAGTTCAGAATGATTGGCATCTATAAGAACTCAGAACTCAGATAATGTTATTGATTCTCCTAGTTAAGTATAATGATTCTTGAACATAGCTAGTGTATGAGTCTTGGCTGTGGCCCAAAGCACTCTGTCTTCCAGTATTACCACCGGATACATACATGCCACAGACACATAATTGGGTGAACCTTTTCAGATTGTGACTCAGCTTTGCTAGAGTCCCCAATTAGAGGTGTCCAGGGTTCTTAAGCACACTCTTTTTTCCTTGGATCACAACTTTATTTCTTTCTTTTTCTTTTTCTTTCTCTCTTCCTTTTTTTTTCGAATTTTTTTTTTGTATTCACTGCTTTTTCTTGCTTCAAGAATCAATCTAATGATTTTTTTAGATCCTCAATAACAGTTCTCTTTTTCCTCATTCTTTCAAGAGCCAACAATTTTTAACATTCTCAAAGCAACAAATTCAAAAGACATATGCACTGTTCAAGCATTCATTCGGAAAACAAAAATTATTGTCACCACATCAAACTAATTCAACTAGTTTCAAGGATAAATTTCGAAATCCTGTACTTCTTGTTCTTTTGTGATTAAAGCATTTTTCATTTAAGAGAGGTGATGGAGTCATAGGACATTCATAGCTTTAAGACATGAATTTTAAATTTTATTAATTATGAATTAAAAACAAGACTCAAAAATAAATATAAGATGAGACTAGAAAATAAAAAACAAAAATTTAAATAGGCTCCTAATGATAGAGGTTTTCACAGAGTTAGGACTCAACAACCTTGATTTTGAGAAGTGGATGCTCCCTCAACTTGAGATGAGAGCTTTTGGCGTTTCAACTCTTGGAGTTCACGCCCCTGCTTCTCTTGTTCCTTCAGCAATTTGCAGAGCATGCAGTTCTGATTCTGCTGTTCTTCCTTCAGTTGCTCCATAGTCTCTTGCAACTTGTTGATAGATGCTTCTAGGCTGGCCCAGTAGCCAATTTCAGGGAATTCAGGGAGGAACTCCTGCGCCCTCCTTTTGATAGAGTTGTCTTGCATTTGTCCTTCCATTGACTTCTTGGTGATTGGATGTTCAATGGGTATGAATTCATCTACTCCCATCTTTACCCCAGCCTCTTTACAGAGCAAGGAGATCAAGCTTGGGTAAGCCAATTTGGCTTCAGTGGAATTTTTATTTGCAATTGTGTAGATCTCACAAGCAATCACATGATGAACCTCCACTTCTTTTCCAAGCATAATGCAATGAATCATCACTGCTCTCTTGATGGTGACCTCAGAACGGTTGCTAGTGGGCAATATGGAACGCCCAATAAAGTCTAGCCAACCTCTTGCAATTGGTTTGAGGTCTCCCCTCTTGAGTTGGTTTGGGACACCCATTGAATTGGTTATCCACTTAGTTCCAGGGAGGCATATGTCCTCTAGAACTTGATCCAACCCTTTATCTGCTCTCACCATTCTCCTATTAAAGGATTCAGGATCATCCTGCAGTTGAGGCAATTTGAAGATTTCTCTTATTTTGTCCAGATGGAAGTACATAACTTTCCCTCTGACCATGGTTCTGTAGGTATGGTAAGCAGTTCCAGTCATTCTCTGCTTATCTGTTAACCACAGATTTGAGTAGAATTCCTGAACCATATTCCTTCCAAACTTTATCTCAGGATTGGTTAGAACTTTCCATCCTCTATTTCGAATTTGCTCTTGGATCCCCGGATGTTCATCTTCTTTCAGATCAAATTTAACTTCCGGGATCACCGACCTCAGACCCATTATTTTGTGATAATGGTCTTCATGTTCTTTGGTTAAGAACTTCTCTTGATTCCAAAGATTCTTTGGATTATTCTCTTTCTTTCCTCTTAAATTGGTTTGTTTTCCCTTAGAAGCCATGATCTTGATGAATCTTGGCTTAGTGATCATGGAAAAGCACACCAAACTTAGAGGTTTGCTTGTCCTCAAGCAAAAGAAAGGAAAGAAGAGAGAGAGAGGAAGAGCAAATTCGAATGGTGTGGGGAATGAGGGGGGCCAAACGTGTATTTATAAAATGGGGAGGAGAGATTTCGAAAAAAAAGAAAAATTTGAAAGGAGATTTGAGAAGATATGGAAAGAAATTGAGAGAAGGGTGAGTTTTTGAACAAAATTTGGGAATGATTTGAGAGATTTGAAGAATGATTTTAGATTTTTGAAAATTTGAAAGTGAATGATGAGAGATTGAAATGTGTTTTTGTAGAAAAGTATGGGTAAGAAAAGAAAAGTTTGAAAAAATTTGATTTGAAAACAAAATTTTACTCCCCCCACCTTTCTGGCGTTAAACGCCCAGAATGGCACCCATTCTGGCGTTTAACGCCCATTTGTTGCCCTTTTTGGGCGTTTAACGCCCAGCCAGGTGCCCTGGCTGGCGTTAAACACCAGAATTCCTTCATTTTTGATACTTGCCTCTGTAAGAACAAATCATATAACCTCCTAATGACTGGGTTGCCTCCCAGCAAGCGCTTCTTTACTGTCTTTAGCTGGACCTTTACTGAGGATCACTCAAGTCTCAGTTTTGAGCATTCCTGCTCAAAATTGCCTTCAAGATAATGCTTGATCCTCTGTCCATTAACAATGAACTTTTTGTCAGAATCAATAGCTGAAGCTCAACATATCCATATGGTGACACTCCTGTAATCACATACGGACCCCTCCACCGGGATTTAAGTTTTCCTGGAAACGGTCTGAGCCTAGAGTTGAAGAGCAGAACTTTTTGTCCTGACTCAAAGACTCTGGTTGACAACTTCTTGTCATGCCATTTCTTTGCCTTTTCCTTATAAATTTTTGCATTTTCAAAGGCATTAAGTCTGAACTCCTCTAGCTCATTTAGCTGGAGTAATCTTTTTTCACCAGCTAACTGAGCATCCATGTTTAGGAATCTGGTTGCCCAGTAGGCTTTATGTTCCAGTTCCACGGGCAGATGACAGGCCTTCCCATACACCAGTTGGTATGGAGAGGTTCCTATAGGAGTCTTGAATGCTGTTCTGTATGCCCACAGAGCATCATCCAAGCTCTTTGCCCAATCCTTTCTTCGGGCTATCACAGTCCGTTCCAGGATTCTTTTTAGCTCTCTGTTAGAGACCTCAGCTTGCCCATTTGTCTGTGGATGATACGGAGTTGCCACTTTGTGGCTAATTCCATATCTAACCATAGCAGAGTATAGCTGTCTATTACAGAAATGAGTGCCCCCGTCACTGATTAGTACTCTGGGAACACCAAATCTGCTGAAGATGTGTTTCTGGAGGAATTTTAGCACGGTCTTGGTATCATTAGTGGGTGTAGCAATTGCTTCTACCCATTTAGATACATAGTCCACTGCCACCAGAATGTAAGTGTTTGAGTATGATGGTGGGAATGGCCCCATGAAGTCAATGCCCCATACATCAAACAATTCTATCTCTAATATCCCTTGTTGAGGCATGGCATATCCGTGAGGCAAGTTACCAGCTCTTTGGCAACTGTCACAGTTACGCACAAACTCTCGGGAATCTTGGAGGACTTTAGTGGCTGTTCGCTCACTTCCAAAATGTCCTCCATACTGTGATCCATGGCAGTGCCATAGGATCCTTTGTGCTTCTTCTCTGGGTACACATCTGCGGATCATTCCGTCTGCACATCTCTTAAAGAGATATGGTTCATCCCAGAGGTAGTACTTAGCATCTGAAATTAATTTCTTTCTTTGCACTCTGCTGTACTCCTGGGGTATGAACCTCACAGCTTTATAGTTTGCAATATCTGCAAACCATGGAGCTTCCTGAATGGCAAAGAGTTGCTCATCTGGGAAGGTCTCAGAGATCTCAATAGAAGGGAGGGACGCCCCAGCTACTGGTTCTATTCGGGACAGATGATCAGCTACTTGGTTCTCTGTCCCATTTCTGTCTCTTATTTCTATATCAAACTCTTGCAGAAGCAACACCCATCTTATAAGTCTGGGTTTTGAATCCTGCTTTGTGAGTAAGTATTTAAGAGCAGCATGGTCAGTGTACACAACCACTTTGGATCCCACTAGATAGGATCTAAACTTGTCAATGGCATAGACCACTGCAAGTAACTCTTTTTCTGTGGTTGTGTAATTCTTCTGTGCGTCATTTAGAACACGGCTGGCATAATAAATGACGTGCAGAAGCTTGTTATGCCTCTGTCCCAACACTGCACCAATGGCATGGTCACTGGCATCACACATTAGTTCAAATGGCAATGTCCAATCTGGTGCAGAGATGACTGGTGCTGTGACCAGCTTAGCTTTCAGGGTCTCAAATGCCTGCAGACACTGTGTGTCAAACACAAATGGTGTGTCAGCAGCTAGCAGGTTACTCAAAGGTTTTGCAATTTTCGAAAAATCCTTTATGAACCTTCTGTAGAATCCTGCATGCCCCAGAAAGCTTCTGACTGCCTTAACATTGGCAGGTGGTGGTAATTTTTCAATTACCTCTACCTTTGCCTTATCCACCTCTATTCCCCTGCTTGAAATTTTGTGCCCAAGGATAATTCCTTCAGTCACCATAAAGTGACATTTCTCCCAGTTTAAAACCAGGTTAGTCTCTTGGCATCTTTTCAGGACAAGTGCTAGGTGATTAAGACAGGAGCTGAATGAGTCTCCGTATACTGAGAAGTCATCCATGAAGACTTCCAGAAATTTCTCTACCATATCTGAGAAGATAGAGAGCATGCACCTTTGAAAGGTTGCAGGTGCATTGCACAGACCAAAAGGCATCCTTCTGTAGGCAAACACACCAGAAGGGCAAGTAAATTCTGTTTTCTCTTGGTCCTGAGGGTCTACTGCAATTTGGTTGTAGCCTGAATAGCCATCCAAAAAGCAGTAATAATCATGACCAGCTAGTCTTTCTAGCATTTGGTCTATGAATGGTAAAGGAAAATGATCCTTTCTGGTGGCTGTATTGAGCCTTCTGTAGTCAATACACATACGCCACCCTGTGACTGTTCTTGTAGGAACCAGTTCATTTTTTTCATTATGAACCACTGTCATGCCTCCCTTTTTGGGGACAACTTGGACAGGGCTCACCCAGGGGCTATCAGAAATAGGATAAATAATCCCAGCCTCTAGTAATTTAGTGACCTCTTTCTGCACCACCTCCTTCATGGCTGGATTTAGCCTCCTTTGTGGTTGGACCACTGGTTTGGCATTATCCTCCAACAGGATCTTGTGCATGCATCTAGCTGGGCTAATGCCCTTAAGATCACTTATGGACCACCCAAGAGCTGTCTTGTGTGTCCTTAGCACTTGAATCATTGCTTCCTCTTCCTGTGGATTTAAAGCAGAGCTTATAATCACTGGAAAAGTGTCACCCTCTCCCAGAAATGCATACTTCAGGGATGGTGGTAGTGGTTTGAGTTCAGGTTTGGGAGGCTTATCCTCCTCTTGAGGAATTTTCGAAAATTCCCTTGTTTCCACTGATTCTTCTTGATCAGGTTGAGCATCCTTGAAGATGTCCTCAAGCTCTGATTCTAGGCTTTCAGTCATATTGATCTCTTCTACCAGAGAGTCAATAATGTCAGCGCCCATGCAATCATTTGGTGTGTCTGGATGCTGCATAGCTTTTACAGCATTCAACTTGAACTCATCCTCATTGACTCTCAGGGTTACTTCCCCTTTTTGTACATCAATGAGAGTTCGTCCAGTTGCTAGGAAAGGTCTTCCTAGAATGAGAGTTGCACTCTTGTGCTCCTCCATTTCCAGCACCACAAAGTCAGTTGGAAAGGCAAATGGCCCAACCTTGACAATCATGTCCTCTATTATGCCTGATGGATATTTAATGGAGCCATCAGCAAGTTGGAGGCATATCCGGGTTGGTTTGACTTCTTCAGTCATCCCAAGCTTTCTGATAGTTGATGCAGGTATTAGATTGATGCTTGCTCCAAGATCACACAGGGCTGTCTTGGTGCAAGCACCTTCTAATGTGCATGGTATCATAAAGCTTCCTGGATCTTGAAGCTTTTCTGGTAAGCTTTTTAGAATGACTGCACTGCATTCTTCAGTGAGAAACACTTTTTTATTTTCTCTCCAATCCTTCTTATGACTTAAGATTTCTTTCATGAACTTAGCATAAGAAGGTATTTGCTCAAGTGTCTCTGCAAACGGAATCTTTATTTCAAGAGTCCTTAGATAGTCTGCAAAGCGGGCAAATTGCTTATCCTGTTCCGCTTGGCGGAGTTTTTGAGGATAAGGCATCTTGGCTTTATAGTCTTCAACCTTAGATGCTGCAGGTTTATTCCTTACAGAAGTGGTTGAAGAAGCCTTGTTAGAGGGATTACTGTCAGCACTCTCAGGTGTCTGACTTCCCTTGGCGTCTGAACGCCAGGATTGGGTGGAAAATAGGCGTTTAACGCCAACTTTTCCCCCTTTTCTGGCGTTTGAACGCCAGGAGTGGGCAAGGATTGGGCGTTTAATGCCAACTTTCCTTCCCTCTCTAGTGTTTGAACGCCAAAAGTATTCCTCTCTGGGCTCTTACTGTCCTCAGAGGGATTTTGAACAGTGGGTTGGTTATCCTCTGTCAATTGTTCCTTATTTGGCCTTTTGCTCTTTTGAGCAGTGTTATTCAGTGTCTTCCCACTCCTCAGTTGAACTGCTTGACATTCCTCTGTTATCTGTTTAGATATTTGCTGTTTTGCTTGATTCAATTGCAGTTCTATGTTCTTGTTAGCAACTTTAGTTTCATGGAGCATCTCTTTAAATTCTGCTAATTGTTCTGTCATCAGGAGCAATTGTTGATTAAGCTCAATCATCTGTTCTTGAGGATTAGGATCAGTGACTACTGTCATGACTTCCTCTTTTGGAGAGAACTCATTGCTAGAGTACAAATACTGATTTCTAGCAACAGTGTCTATAAGCTCTTGAGCTTCTTCAATTGTCTTCCTCATGTGGATAGATCCTCCAGCTGAGTGGTCTAAAGACATCTGAGCTTTTTCTGTAAGCCCATAGTAGAAGATGTCTAACAGTACCCACTCTGAAAACATTTCAGAGGGGCATTTTCTTAGCATACCTCTATACCTCTCCCAGGCATTATAAAGGGATTCATTATCCTTTTGTTTAAAGCCTTGGATGTCCAGCGTTAGCTGTGTCATCCTCTTTGGAGGGTAAAAGTGATTCAGGAATTTGTCTGATAACTGTTTCCATGTCTTTATGCTTGCTGTAGGTTGGTTATTCAACCACCTTTTAGCTTGATCTTTTACAGCAAATGGAAACAGTAATAGTCTGTAGACATCCTGATCCACCTCTTTATCATGTACTGTGTCAGCAATTTGTAAGAACTGTGCCAGAAACTCAGTAGGCTCTTCCTGTGGAAGACCGGAATACTGGCAATTTTGCTGCACTATGATAATGAATTGAGGATTTAGCTCAAAGCTGCTTGCTTTGATGGGAGGTGTACAGATGCTACTCCCATATGCAGCTGTAATGGGGTTAGCATATGACCCCAGAGTCCTTCTGGACTGATCAATCCCACTTAGGTCCATAATGGATAAAGGGAAATGATATGAATTGCAAATAGATAAATTTTGTTTTTTTGTTTTTTTTTTTTTGAATTAAACGAAAAAAATAAAATAAAAAAAAGAAGATAAAATAAAAATTCGAAAATTAAAAAGAAAATAAGATCAAAGCAAATTGAGAACTGAATCAATTAGTCAATTAAAAAGATTTTGAAAATAGCAATTAAAAAGATATGATTGAAAAATTTTTATGAAAAAGATTTGATTTTTGAAATGAGGAAAGAGAAAAACAACAAAATGACACCAAACTTAAAATTTTTAGAAAATCAAACACTAATTTTTCGAAAATTTTAAGGGAAAAACATAAAGAGGACACCAAACTTAGAATTTTTACGGATCAAAAAGGGACTAAGGACATGCAAATTCAAAAATTAGAAGAAAAACAAAAGCATGCAATTGACACCAAACTTAAAATATGAAACTAGACCCAACTAAAAGACTCTAAACCAACAAAAATAAAACAGTCCTAATCTAAGCAACAAGATAAGCCGTCAGTTGTCCAAACTCAACAATCCCCAGCAACGGCGCCAAAAACTTGGTGCACGAAATTGCAATCACACTTTTGCAACCCCGCACAACTAACCAGCAAGTGCACTGGGTCGTCCAAGTAATACCTTACGTGAGTAAGGGTCGATCCCACGGAGATTGTCGGCTTGAAGCAAGCTATGGTTATCTTGTAAATCTTAGTCAGGATATCAGAAATTATCAGGATTGATTGTGAAAAGTAAAAGAACATGAAATAAGTACTTGTTTTGCAGTGATAGAGAATAGGTTGAGGTTTTGGAGATGCTACATCTTCTGAATCTCTGCTTTCCTACTGTCTTCTTCTTCAAACACGCAAGGCTCCTTCCAATGCAAGCTGTATGTAGGGTTTCACCGTTGTCAATGGCTAACTCCCATCCTCTCAGTGGAAATGTTCAACGCACCCTGTCACGGCACGGCTATCCATCTGTCGGTTCTCAATCAGGCCGGAATAGAATCCAATGATTCTTTTGCGTCTGTCACTAACGCCCCGCCTTCAGGAGTTTGAAGCTCGTCACATTCATTCAATCATTGAATCCTACTCAGAATACCACAGACAAGGTTTAGACCTTCCGGATTCTCTTGAATGCCGCCATCAGTTCTAGCTTATACCACGAAGATTCTGATTAAAGAATCCAAGAGATATCTACTTAATCTAAGGTAGAACGGAGGTGGTTGTCAGGCACACGTTCATAGTTGAGAATGATGATGATTGTCACGGATTATCACATTCATCCGGTTTAAGAACAAGTAATATCTTAGAATGGAAGCAAGCATGATTGAATGAAAAACAGTAGTAATTGCATTAATCCATCAAGACACAGCAGAGCTCCTCACCCCCAACCATGGGGTTTAGAGACTCATGCTGTAGAAGATACAATGAGAAACGTGTAAAGTGTCATGAGGTCTGATACAATGTCAAAAGATCCTATTAATAGTAAACTAGTAACCTAGGGTATACAGAAATGAGTAAATGATGTAAAAATCCACTTCTGGGTCCACTTGGTGTGTGCTTGGGCTGAGCATTGAAGCATTTTCGTGTAGAGACCTTTTCTGGAGTTAAACGCCAGCTTTTATGCCAGTTTGGGCGTTTAACTCCAAGTTTTATGCCAGTTCCAGCGTTAAACGCTGGAATTTCTGAGGCTGTTTTGCCACGCCGGTTTGGGCCATCAAATCTCAGGCAAAGTATGGACTATTATACATTGCTGGAAAGCCCAGGATGTCTACCTTCCAATGCCGTTGAGAGCGCGCCAATTGGGCTTTTGTAGATCGAGAAAATCCACTTTGAGTGCAGGGAGGTCAGAATCCAACAGCATCTGCAGTCCTTTTCAGTCTCTGAATCAGATTTTTGCTCAGAACCCTCAATTTCAGCCAGAAAATACCTGAAATCACAGAAAAACACACAAACTCATAGTAAAGTCCAGAAAAGTGAATTTTAACTAAAAACTAATAAAAATATACTAAAAACTAACTAGATCATACTAAAAACATACTAAAAACAATGCCAAAAAGCGTATAAATTATCCGCTCATCACATATTCTCTTCTTTTTATCTTATTTGATTTTCAGTTGCTTGGGGACAAGCAACAATTTAAGTTTAGGTGAGAATGATGATGAGTGTCACAGATCATCACATTCATCAAGTTGAAGTACGATTGAATATCTTAGAAGAAGAATAAGCATGAATTGAATAGAAGAACAATAGTAATTGCATTAATACTCGAGGAACAGCAGAGCTCCACACCTTAATCTATGGTGTATAAAAACTCCACCGTTGAAAATACATAAGTGGTGAAGGTAGGCATGGCCGTGAGGCCAGCCCCCAATGTCTAAGGAAAATGTTCCAAAGATGTCAAATTCCAAAGATGAAAATACAATAGTAAAAGGTCCTATTTATAATGAAACTAGCTACTAGGGTTTACAGAAATAGGTAAATGATGCAGAAATCCACTTCTGGGCCCACTTGGTGTGTGCTTGGGCTGAGCATTGAGCTTTACACATGTAGAGGTCTTCCTTGGAGTTAAACACCAGCTTTGGTGCCAGTTTGGGCGTTTAACTCCAACTTTTATGCCAGTTCTGGCGTTTTGGCGCCAGAAAAGGGCATAGAGCTGGCGTTTTGACGCCATTTCACGTCGTCAAAAATTGCACAAAGTATGGACTATTATATATTGCTGGAAAGCCCTGGATGTCTACTTTCCAACGCAGTTTAGCGCGCACCATTTGGAGTTCTGTAGCTCCAAAAAATTTACTTCGAGTGCAGGGAGGTTAGAATCCAACAACATCTGCATTCCTTTTTCAGCCTCTGAATCAGATTTTTTCTCAGGTCCCTCAATTTCAGCCAGAAAATACCTGAAATCAAAGAAAAATACACAGACTCATAGTAAAGTCCAGAAATATGAATTTTGCATAAAAACTAATAAAAACATCCCAAAAGTAGCTAGATCCTACTAAAAACTACCTAAAAACAATACCAAAAAGCGTATAAATTATCCGCTCATCATTAGTATATAATTATTAGTTTTTATGCAAAAATTATATTTCTGGATTTTACTATGATTTTGTGTGTTTTTCTATGATTTCAAGTATTTTTTGGCTGAAATTAAGGGACCTAAGCAAAAATCTGATTCAGAGGCTGAAAAAGGACTGCAGATGCTGTTGGATTCTGACCTTCCTGCACTCGAAATGGATTTTATGAAGCTACAGAAGCCCAATTAGCCCACTCTTAATTGCTTTAGAAATTAGACATCTTGGGATTTCCAGCAATATATAATAGTCTATAATTTGCCTGAGTTTTGATAATGCAAACTGGCATTTTAATGCCAACTTTCTACCCTTTTCTGGCGTTAAACGTCAGAACTGGCATAAAAGCTGGAGTTAAACACCCAAACTAGTACCAGAGCTGGAGTTTAACTCCAAGAGAAGCCTATGCACGTGAAAGCTTCAATGCTCAGCCCAAGCACACACCAAGTGGGCCCCGGAAGTGAATTTCTGCATCATTTACTTATCTCTGTAAACCATAGGTTACTAGTCATTATAAATAGGACATTTTACTATTGTATTTTCATCGGGAGATATTTAGATCATTTTTGAGACTATCTTTGTATCACTATTGATCTCTTGATCACACTTAGGGGGCTGGCCATTCGGCCATGCCTGGACCTTCATCACTTATGTATTTTCAACAGTGGAGTTTTTACACCTCATAGATTAAGGTGTGGAGCTCTGCTGTTTCTCATGAATTAATGCAATTACTACTATTTTCTATTTAATTCAAGCTTATTCTTATTCTAAGATATTCATTCATACTTCAACATGATGAATGTGATGATCAAGTGACACTCATCACCATTCTCACTTATGAACGCGTGCCTGACAACCACTTCCGTTCTACCTGAAAACAAGCTTGAATGTATATCTCTTGGCCTCCTAGTCCACGACGCATGGTTGCCTCTCCTGACAACAGAGCCTTCCATTCCGTGAGATCAGAGTCTTCATGGTATAAGCTAGAATCAATTGGCAGCATTTTTGAGATCTAGAAAGTCTAAACCTTGTTTGTGGTATTCTAAGTAGGATCTGAGATGGGATGACTGTGATGAGCTTCAAACTCGCGAGTGCTGGGCATAGTGACAGTGCGCAAAAGGATCACTGGATCTTATTCCAACACAAGCGAAAACCGACAGATGATTAGCCCTATGTAACCCATAGCCAAACCATTTTCACTGAGAGGATGGACGGTAGCTATTGACAATGGTTATCCTCCAACATACAGCTTGCCATGGAAGGGAGTACGAATGATTGGATGAGGACAATAGGAAAGCAGAGGCTCAGAGGGAACAAAGCATCTCCATACGCTTATCTGAAATTTCCACCAATGAATTACATAAGTATCTCTATGTTATTTTCCGTTTTATTTCTCTTTTAATTATCAAAACCTCATAACCATTTGAATCCGCCTGACTGAGATTTACAAGACGAGCATAGCTTGCTTTAAGCCGACAATCTCTGTGGGATTGACCCTTACTCACGTAAAGTATTACCTGGACGACCCAGTGCACTTGCTGGTCAGCTGCGCAGAGTTGTGAGAAAAGTGTGAGATCACGATTCCGCGTACCATTGCCACGTACAAGTTTGAGGGAGAAGCTCAGTTTTGGTGGCAAGGAGCTCGTCATTTATTGAAACGAGGTTATGATATAGTTAGCTGGGATTCCTTTCGAATGAATTTTTATAAAAAGTATTTTCTAAACTCGGTTAGGACAGTGAAGGACTTGGAACTACTACAACTGAAGCAAGGTTCTATGACGGTGGCAGAATACACAAGTGAGTTTGAGGGGTTATGTCGGTTTTCAATGGTTTCTAAAGGACTGAAGGTACTCTGGAGAGTTTTGAGGAGTGGAAGTGTACTAAGTGCGAGAGTGGACTTTGGAGTGAAATTCTGAGTGTTGTGGGGCCTATGGAGGTCTATGTCTTTTTCAAGCTGGTGAATAAGAATAGGGTTGGGGAGGAGTGCTTAAAGAAGGCTGAAGAATGACTGTGGGAAGTTCTATAGGAACGACCAAGACAGAGATTTTGCACTGAGAAGTCAAGATAGAGATTTTGTACCGAAAGGTCAAGATAGAGATTTCACACCAAGAAGCCAAAGCTTTAAGAGGAGTGGTCATGCACCGCAATACTCACAAGACCGCAACGACTACCAAAAGGGTGACTATCACAAAGTACATGGTAAGGAAAAGCAGGCAGGGACTCAGCAAGAGGACTTGATATGCCCGAGATGCGGAAGATATCATCCGGAAATGTCGTGAATGGCTGGGTTAGGATTATGCTACTACTGCGGATTGCCTGGGCATATCTCCAGACGTTGTCCCTACAGGAAGGACCAGGATACGAGTCGATCTTAGCGACAAGGATGAGAATCTTTAATATAAGATAATTGAGAAATGAGTAACCGAATTCTAATTACATTGTTTGATATTGAACACCGCATTTATTTATAGTTTGCAATGGAGATGAGGATTTAAAAATTGAAGGTGTCAAAGGATCAAATTTAGGATCAAACTTAATTGTGTCGCGTAGAGTATTACCACTAGAGCTGGCGGGACTTAAGGAGATTTTTTTATTGATGTGGGCAAATAATCAAATTCTTAGAAGTAAACGAATTAGAGTGATGCAGCAAAAGTGGGTTGGAGCATTCAACTTGAATTAGGTTTAAGGAATCAGAAGGGGCAATAAAGCGTGGAGCCATTATTTGTGTTCAATGAGAGAGAGACTATGTTGTGTAAGTCGCAAATCTTATTATGGCTGTTGAAAAAGTTTCATTAATGAAGATTGCCCAGAGCCAAACAAACCTTGAGAAGCATACATGGAAAGTGGAGATACATGAAAGGAAGAATCATCACGAGTGGTCAAATTTTGAGGACAAAATTTTTAATAAGGTGGGTACGATGTAAGACTCGGAGAAAATTTAAAAGAATCAAATTGAAAATTTTATCATTTAGTTAAAATAGTTAAAATGAATCCAGACGGAGTTGAAAATCAAGACTTAGGAATTTGAAATTTTAACTATGATAATTGAATTTAGTGAAATTTTTCCGAGTGAGAAAAAGTAATCTTCTGCGGAATTATGCTTAAAACGCGTACTGGTATTTTAATTGGAAGTACCAGCTTATATCTGTCCGGCACTGCGAGTGAGAAAATTAATTTATGAGTGGGAGAAATTAAGAAATTAAAAAGTTATAGCTTGGGGGAGTAAAATTATTTAAAATATGAATTAAAACTCTAATCTTAAAGTTTTGGCCCAAATTTGGGCCAATGGGCTAAACCGAGTAAACTGGGCCTAACTAGGCCTAAGTCCACAATATAAATACCTCACAACACCCACATTTCAGCTCATTCTCATCAAGTGAGAGAGAGAGAGAGAGAGAGAAAGAGAGAGAGAGAAAGAGAGAGAGAGAGAGAGAGAGAGAGAGAGAGAGAGAGCTCGGTTAAAAGTGAAGAGAAGAAAGAAACCCTAAACGCTATTCACATCCAATTTTAAATCACCATAACCTTTGATCCGGAGCTTCGATTGATGAGCCGCTTACGGCCATGTGAAGTTCTTGTTGAGCTCTTTAATTTATCTAGCTAATGGTATAAAGTTTCGAATCCTGCTCCTAGTTCTCTTTTCCCTATAGTTTTGCATTTTTATTTTTAGGGTTGTTGAATTATTGTGATTTTGATTGTTTAGAAGTACTCTAGCATAGATTATAAATGGGTTTCACCCTAATTTCGAGTGGGTTAAGGAAAATAAAGCTTTTTCTTCCTTGATTTTTCAATTTCATGAAACCTAGGTTGAGAAATTGTGATTTCTATGGTATATAGTGGTGTGCGTAAATTGTGATCATCAACAATGGCGCCAATAAACTTGGAGCTCTCAAATGTGAATCACACTCACACTTTGTCACAACTTCGCACAACTAACCAACAAGTGCACTAGGTCGTCCAAGTAATACCTCACGTGAGTAAAGGTCGATCCCACAGAGATTGTTGGTATGAAGCAAGCTATGGTCATCTTGTAAATCTATGTTAGGCAGATTCAAATGGTTATAATGGTTTTCGAATATAAAGATAGATAAAGCATGAAATAAAGATAGAAATACTTATGTAATTCATTGGTGGGAATTTTAGATAAGTGTATGGAGATGCTGTGTTCCTTCTGAATCTCTGCTTTCCTACTGCTTTCATCCAATCCTTCTTACTCCTTTCTATGGCAAGCTGTATGTAGGGCATCACCGTTGTCAATGGCTACTTCACATCCTCTCAGTGAAAATGGTCCAAATACTCTTGTCACAGCACGACTAATCATCTGTCGGTTCTCGATCATGTCGGAATAGAATCCATTGATTCTTTTGCGTCTGTCACTACGCCCAACAATCGTGAGTTTGAAGCTCATCACAGTCATTCAATTCCTGAATCCTACTCGAAATACCACAGACAAGGTTTAGACTTTCCGGATTCTCAAGAATGCTGCCAATGGATTCTAGCTTATACCACGAAGATTCTGATTAAGGAATCCAAGAGATACACGCTCGATCTAAGGTAGAACGGAAGTGGTTGTCAGTCACGCGTTCATAGGTGAGAATGATGATGAGTGTCACGGATCATCACATTCATCATGTTGACGTGCAGCGAATATCTTAGAACAAGAATAAGCTGAATTGAATAGAAAATAGTAGTAATTGCATTAATACTCGAGGTACAGCAGAGCTCCACACCTTAATCTATGGTGTGTAGAAAATCCACCGTTGAAAATACATAAGTGATCAAGGTCCAGGCATGGCCGAATAGCCAGCCCCCAAAGTCTAAGAACTAAACGTTCGAAGATAGATACCAAGATGAAATTACAATAGTAAAAAGTCCTATTTATACTAGACTAGCTACTAGGGTTTACAAAAATAAGTCTAAGTGCAGAAATCCACTTCCGGGGCCCACTTTGGTGTGTTCTTTGGCTGAGCTTGAGCTTTACACGTGCATAGACTTCTCTTGGGGTTAAACGCCAAGTTGTAACGTCTGTTTGGCGTTTAACTCTGGTTTGTGACGTGTTTCTGGCGTTTTACTCCAGAATGTAGCATGGAACTGGCATTGAATGCCAGTTTGTGTCGTCTAAGCTCGAACAAAGTATGGACCATTATATATTGCTGGAAAGCCCTGGATGTCTACTTTCCAACGATGTTAAGAGCGTGCCATTTGGAGTTCTGTAGCTCCAAAAAATCCATTTCGAGTGCAGGGAGGTCAGAATCCAACAACATCAGCAGTCTTTTTTCAGCTTGAATCAGATTTTTGCTCAGGTCCCTCAATTTCAACCAGAAAATACCTAAAATCACAGAAAAATACACAAACTCATAGTAAAGTCCAAAAATGTGAATTTTTTCATAAAAAACTAATAAAAACATCCCTAAAAGTAGCTAGATCCTACTAAAAACTACCTAAAAACAATGTCAAAAAGCGTATAAATTATCCACTCATCATATAGCGTAATTGTTGAGTTGATTGGTGCAGATTTGGATTGTAAATCAAGCGGTGTGAATTGTTTTGGTGTGGAGCTCTTGTTTGGTGATTACAAGGCTTCGAGGGTTAAAACCGCCAACATTCAAGGTACAAGTTTGAGTTTCTATTAGGCATTATGTAAGGTTATGAGAATGCCTAGGTTAGTTGTCTCTAGGATATGATTGAATGGTATTGATTGTATTTGTGATTAGCTGGTTGTGGTTGAGAATTGAAGATTTTGATTGTTTTTGAGTTTGAGCATGAATTATGATGAGAATGTGGTCTGTTGAATGAGATATAGTGAGTATGATGTATGTTGACAATGGGTTTGTGGTTTAGCATTGAGTTTTGTGAACTTTGGATATACATATGGTGTTGTGAAAAATTGGGCCTAAGACCGTAATGGGGTGAGGTGTCCCTTACGAGGTAAGCTATATTAAGTTGCATAATTGCTAATATTTGATTTGATTGTGTTTAATGAATGTTAGTTTAGTTGGGTGAAAAACTTGTCTAATTGTGTATTGAATAGATAGAGAGATTAAATAGTTGATAGAAGTTGGAATATTTGTGTTGAACTTGTTGATAAGGTGTTAATTGGTGAGAAAATAGTGAATAGGTATTGAGTATGCTTAGAAAAGGGTTTTGGTATGGTTTGGATTGAGAATTTGTAAAACTATATTTTTTGTAATATTTGATAAAAACAGTTTTTGCCCAACTTCGATAGACCGTAACTCGGTCCTCGGAATTAAAAATTCAATGAAACTAGATTTTTATAAAAATGTATCTAATGATCTTTCTAATGGTTCAAGAATTGTATAAAAATAATTTATAACAAAATGGTTAAGCTTATTTAAAGTTTTGGTAAAAACATTGCATTTTTGCAACATATCATCTTTTCTGGTTTTTAATATGCATACATACGCAGAGGTGTCACGCGACGCGAGCATTGGCCACTGCCAAGTACTCTCGCGTACGCAGGCCAAAAATGACCATTTTCACATCATGCGTACGCATGATATGTCATGCACACGCACGGATCCTCTTCTGTTTTATACTCTCACGTATGCGGGAGGTGGTCCACATATGCGGCCTTTCATTTTCAATAGTCATGCGTATGCGAGGGGTGGCTGCGTACGCATGACCACCCTATTTGAAAAAAACTGTATTTTTGAGTTTTAAACCACTCTTCGAGTCTTCCAAATCCCTGTAAGCTGAGTTATGAGTCTAGCGTCAATGTAATAGAGGGTAGAGGAGTTAGGAAAGAAGCCTAGTGAGTTGATATTGAAAATGAATGGTGATTAACTATGAGTAAGGTATTGATGAGGATGAGTATGATATCCTAAGAATGAATGAAATGTGTGCAGTGGTGACTGAGAATATGGTGAGGGTTTCTGTCTTGGCAAGGATGGAGGTATAATCCTGCTTGTTCAGTTCGTAAACTACTGTGCAGGGATGGTGGTTTTATCCCGCCTGCATGAGGACGGAAGTTTTATCCCAATCACATATTAATGAATTGTTTTAGCAAGGACGATAGCGTGATCGTGCTTGCATATTGTTTTGTGTTGGGTAAGGACAGTGGTTTAATCCCGCTTGCATATTGATTTGTGAATGCAACACGAGCAAGGATGGTGGTAAAATCCTGCTTGTTCGAGGTGCCCAGTAAGGATAGTGGTTTAATCCTGCTTACTGTGGAGGCAAAGACGGTAGTTTAATCCCGCTTGCATGTTCTGAGCAAGGATGGTGGTATAATCCCGCTTGTTTATGGAATCTATGGGTAAGGATGGTGGTTTAATTTTGCTTATCCGAGTCGGGTCTGGCAACATAACCGACATGTGAGCTCATGGCCAATAGGACAACCATGCATCATTTGCATCTATGTGACATTATTTGGGTGTGTTTATTATATATGTGACTCACCTATGTGATTATTATTGTTTAATATAATTGTTGTAATTGAATCTGGTTGTGCTTGAATTTTATTACCCGTTATTATTCTATTATAAGACCTTGTATATATGGAGGCTGAAATGAAATGTGGAGAACTTGAGATTGAAATAAATAGGATAAGTGAAAGGTGAAAGAACTGATAGGAGATAGGTTGAGGAGGACTTGAGGTTTATTGGAGAGAGAAAGGTCGGGTGAAAACCAGAGGTGCATGAGCATAGTTAGTTGGTCTAGCATACCTTACTGTTTTTCTAGTTTAGTATACCTCTAGGCTTGGATCTCTGTTTAATGAAGTTTTAGGATTGCCTAGAGGATTCGTGTAGTCTTTACATCGTCTCTACTTTGGAGCTGTTACCCGTGCTAAGAACCCCGAAAGAGATGATGTTCTCACCTATTTCGGGAATTTCTATTTTACAAGTACAAGACGTGATATACCTCGTTGAGCGTGCCGGTTTCTCTCATGCGAAGCGTAAACTGTCTTTTGGGATTTATATTTTTGCACCTAGATTATATATATATATATATTCTCCACTGTTGTATTTTACAACTTGCATATCCCTCTTAGAGGTTGATTGTAGAGAAATAGGATTTATGTTTATATTTATTCTCTTAGGTTGTATTATATTAACTAGTCGGCCTTATCTTCGCAGGTTAAGACTAGTGTTTTCATGTATAACCTTTGAGTTATAGACATATATTCTTCTATCGTTTTGCTTACGTATATCGTCGGTTTTCGAGTGTGATGCGATTTTGCTTATGCCTTTTCTTCACGGGCTCCTAGTATATCATATTCCTTCCATTATATATGTATGCATTTTGTTTTTAGAATTTGTGATACCTCACCACCTTTGATTTACGACCTAGGCGTAAAGCTCTGTGTGGTAGGGTGTTACACTTCTCAAATCTTATTGGCAAATTTTTCAAACACTGGTTGGCTTACTTCCTAATCAAAGCCACGACCATAGTATTCCCTTGTTATAAGGGGTAAACCCAGTGAAGGTGAGGCCTTATAGATATCCACATAGCCAAAAGGAGCAGATTGAAACAATGGTTAAAGATATGCTATGAGAAGGCAGCATTAGGCCTAGTAAGAGCCCTTTTTCTTTTCCTGTACTCCTAGTTAGGAAGAAAGATAGTTCTTGGCATTTTTGTACTGATTATAGAGCACTAAGTTCTATTACTGTTAAAGACTCTTTTTCCATTCCAACTGCTGATGAATTAATTTATGAATTGCACGGTGCATCTTATTTTTCAAAGTTGGATCTTCGGGCTGGTTATCATCAAATCTTGCTAAATCTGGCTGACACTTATAAAACTGATTTTAGAACTCATCATGGCCATTATGAGTAGTTAGTCATGCCCTTTGGCTTAACCAACACCCCGGCGACCTTCGAAAGCTTGATGAACACTGTTTTTCAATATGTGTTGAGGAAATTTGTCTTGGTTTTCTTCGATGATATATTGGTTTACAGTCCTACTTAATTTGCTCATTTATCTCATTTGGAGACTATATTACAAATTCTTTGTAAGGAAAAGTTATTTGCTAAGTATTCGAAATGTTCCTTTGGTGAAAGGCAAGTTGATTACTTAGGCCACATAATTAATGCAGTTGGTGTTGCTATGGATAGTTCCATGATAGAAGTTGTTCTTTCTTGGCCAATTCTGACTAACTTGAAACAACTAAGGGGTTTTCTTAGGCTTGCTGGTTATTACCACTGGTTTTTCAAGTCATATGCTACAATTGCAGCTCCACTTACTGATTTAACAAAGAAGGACAAATCTCTTTGGTCACATGTTGTTGAGTCTGCATTTAAACAGTTGCAACATGCTCTTACCACTTCTCCTGTACTAGTTTGCCAGATTTTCAAAAATCCTTTTGTTTGGAAATTGATGCATCAAGCACTGCTATTAGTGCTGTTTTAACTCAAGATGGTAATCTCATTGCCTAATTTTTATAAAAATTGTCCTCTCAAATGCAGAAATAATCTACATATATTAGAGAGTTGCATGCGATTACAGAGGCATTATCCAAGTTCGGCATTACCTATTGAGCCATCATTTCACTATCAAAACTGATCAACGTACTCTAAAATAGTTAATGGAGCAAACACCTCAAACCCTAGAGTAGCAAGCATCGCTTCCAAAATTTTTGGGGTATGACTTCACAATTCAGTATAAACCAAGGCGTGAAAATGTCGCTGCTGATTCTCTTTCTTGATCATTCAACATGGCATGGTAAAAACCATTTCATACTTGGCTAAATGATCTCCGCAAAGTGCTTTATGAGGATGCAACGACCACTGAGTTGATGCAGAAATATGTGACACATCCACACAAACAAGATCCAATTATTGTAAGAAATGAACAGTTGTTTTGGAAAGAACGATTATATATTCCTACTCCTTTGGTTCCTCAGATTTTACACGAGTTTCATAACTCACCAACGGCTGGCCACTCCAGAATCGCTAAGACAACAAGTCGCATCACTTCTCAGTTTTATTGGCCTCACATGCATAAAGATATTAAGGACTTTGTGCGACATTACTTGATTTGTCAACAAGCAAAGAGTGAAAATACTCTTTCGGGTGGGCTATTGCAACCTCTGCTGATACCACAACAGGTTTGGGATGATATTTCAATGGATTTCATCACAGCCCTTCCACCTTCCAATGGCTTTACTGTGATATTAGTTGTAGTTGATCATGTGACAAAATATACTCATTTTATGATGTTAAAGACTGATTTTTCTAGTAAAAGTATGGTTGATGCTTTGTTGCTAATATTGTTAAATTTCATGATATGCCTAAATCCATTTATTCAAATCGAGACAAAGTCTTCATCAGTACTTTTTGGCAACATCTATTCATGTTGCAAGGCATTGTTCTAGCCATGAGTTCAGCTTATCATCCTACCACAGATGGCCAGAGTGAAGTGGTGAATAGAGATGTGTGGAAATGTATCTCTGTTGTTTCTCTTTTGATCATCCTAAAACCTAAAGCAAACACTTACCATGGGCTGAGTTTTGGTATAACATCAATCATCATAGGAGCATTGACATGTCACATTTTAAGGCATTGTATGGTCATGACCTACCAGGAGTTGCTCGGTATGAACGCTCTCCTATTGATCCTCCACAGTTACAGCAATTATTGTCTGAAAGAGACTCACTTCTGAATAGACTTAAGACTTCATTGCAAAACTCACAGGCTTATATGAAGTCTTAGGCAGATAAAAGACATCAAAATGTTAATTTTGATCCCGGAGAGAAAGTGTTGGTTAAGATACAACCATATCGACAACACTCAGCTGGATTGAGGAAGAACCAGAAATTAGACCTCCGATATTTCGGTCCCTTTACAGTGCTTAAAAAGGTGGGACACGTTGCCTATAAGCTAGACTTACCTGAGCATTCGCGGATTCATCCCATTTTTTATGTTTCGATCCTCAAGAAGTTTCATAATGATTTAAACTATTGATATCTGTCATTTCCTAAGGAAACTTTTGAAACTGGTCCAATTTTGCATTCTCAGAAAGTATTGGCAAAATGAACCATAATAAAGAATCAAGAATCTACTCCTCAATTTTTGATCTAATGGCAAAACACTCATAGTTTAGAAGCTACTTAGGAGGATGCTTCATATATTATGAATGCTTTTCCAGCTTTCAACCTTGAGGACAAGGTTGATTCTTATGGGAAAGGTAATGATGTCTAAATGGGTCAAATATTAGTACAATGGGAAGATTATGATAATGAGGATGAAAATAACGCTGCTAAAAAAAGTGAATACGTGACTAATGCCCCTGAAATTGTGACAACAAGAAAGAGCGAAAGAAGCAAAAAAATACCAACAAAACTAAAGGATTACATCTTATAGAAGAGAAGAGAGTGTAAGCATTTCTTCTTCTCTTTTCTAAGTCGTTATCTCTCCTTCTTATTCTTTTTAATTCTTCTTCTCTCTCCCGGAGACACTTGCCACCATACGACCTCCGTGGCTTGTCATTAAGCTTCCATCCCAACAATTATTACTATCATTATGAATTTTTTTTTCTTTTCATCAATTATAAAAAATCCTAACAACATTACAATACCTTTTATTTTCTATTTTAATTCATTCAATAATTTCTTCAAACACTTGCCTTCTACTAGAAAACCACACTGCTGTTAGGTGTATAAGGCAAAGAAAAATAGTAACTACAAATTAAATTCTTACCTTTCAATTTAATTGGGAACTTTTTTCTTTCTCATTTCATGGTCACGTAACTTCTTCTGGGTTTGAATGGAGTTTAATAAGGTATATAAGGCAAAGAAAAAGGGAGTAACACGAGAATGTATTTTTATGGTGGAACTATTATTTTAAAGATAATCCAATGTTATTTTTAAGATTAGAATCTCTAAGGATCAGAATTTTGCACATTTTATCATGATACCGAACAACAGAAGATGAAGGAGAAGAAGGAATTTGAGAAGAAAATAAATAAATAGATATACAATTTTTGTTAAAAAGCATAGAAATTTTAGTTAAAAAACAAAAAATTTAATTGCATAACAAATATTTTGATTGGGTAAATTTTTAATTGAATAACAAAAAATACAAATACAAATTTTAATTACATAACAAAAATTTTAGTTATATAACACAGAAATTTTAGTTAGATATCACAGAAATTGTTTTAAATAGTAAAAAAATTTTATTTAAACAACACAAAAATTTTAATTAAATAACACAAAAAATATAGTTAAAAAGCACAAAAATTATTTTAAATTACACAAATTATTTTTCTAATTTTTGTTCTTCCTTTCTATATGTTTCTTCCTCTCTCTTCTTCTCTCTCCATTTCTCTCTCCGTTTCTCTCTCCCTAGCTTCCTTTATGGTTTTTTTCGTTGAATCTAGCTGGCAAGTTCTTTTTAATAAAACTAGGCTTTGTCTTTGGTGGAAAAAATATTTTCCAGACCTTAATGGACTAAGTGAAAAGATGCTAATTCAATGGCTAGAATTACATCCATACAACAAGTGTTAAAAATTCTATGTTTGACCCAAAGTTTAATAAATTTACACACTGGTTCAATATGGTTTGATTGGACCAACTATTTAAAGACCGATTTTTTTGAAAATTTTGATTTTTTTTACCAACTACTTTTTTTTTGTAACATGGGCTTAAAATAATATAATACAAATCCATACTCCTAAAAAAATAGCCTGAATTACTACCCATATTTTAATGATCAAACACTACATATTTTAGTGAAACACATATTCTCCTGTACAACTTCATCTTTCATATTGACATATTTTTTTTTCCGGAAAAATTTGAAAGAAATAAAAAAGAATTTGTAATAAATCCCAAGTGATTTAATTTATCATTTTTAATAGGAACAATAATAGATATTATAAATAAATTAGAACAATAAACAATACACAAAAATTTTAATGATAAATTTTACAATATCACACAAAAAATATTCTATAATTGTTTTAATATTTTCAGTATTATTTTGGACAATAACATTTTATTACTTATGATTCTTTTCTTATGTATGATCAGTTTTTTATTTCTTTTGTCATTTTTAATAAAATCAATAATTTATATTATAACAAAATTATAATAAAAATTTAATTTAAAAAATAAAAAATTAAAATATAAAAGAAAGTATTAAAAATGATAAAAAAGAATTATGAAAAAAATTATTAAAACCAATAATAATCAGTAACAAATCTAAACACACGGTAAGTGCGCAAAAGCTACAATTGAGTCACAAGGTAAGGAAAGGCCTCTTTTCAAATTATAGCTCTTTTCAACTTTTATCATTTCTTACCTCAAAACGATTCTAAAAGTACAAGATAAGATGTTGCATAAAAGCTGCTATAGTAGATAGAGCCAAATATGAAAAACCTGGAAACTTTAAAAAAAAATATTTCCAAATAATATTAATTAAATTGCACTAAGAAAAATAAAACATTACGAACATTACCATATGAATAAGAGAAGAAATATATGTGAAAGACCAGAAAATACAACAAAAAGAAGTAAGAAAAGAACTTCATTGAAATTGGCGTTCGGACACTGCATGAAAGATAGCAAAACCATATCAGAAATTAGCCAAACACTTGCTTAATCATACGTATGTTTAAGAAAAGTGTAACAGGCAGGACTATTTGTCATTTCAACAATTGCATAAGGATTCAATTAATTAATGAAGCTTCATATGAACACCAGTCAAGAGAATCTATAATTATGGCCAATATATTTATTAAACAAAAGTAGTGCTACTTAAGCGGTAGCTCCTTATTACAATTCCCTATTTGGCCAAGAACATTCAGACTAGGCCTCAAAAGAAAACGGTTATCCAATATAGTCAAAAGCAAAAATTAAACAGTGAATATCTAAAGCCAAGACCATACGAGTTTTAGAGAGAGAAAGAGAGAGAGAGAGAGAGAGAGAGAGAGTAAAGAGTTCGCACAACCAGACAAGAATCAAGACCATGAAGACAAGCAAGTGGTCGTCATAAAACTCAAAGAGAAAGAACAAAAAAATACCAATCATAAACTGAAAAAATAACCTAAGAAAAATAAAAAAAAAACCATACGAGAGAGAGAGAGAGAGAGAGAGAGAGAGAGAGAGAGAGAGAGAGAGAGAGAGAGAGAGAGAGAGAGAGAGAGAGAGAGAGAGAGAGAGAGAGGGGGGGGATGTAATTGAGCTTGTTATGCATCTCGTCGGAACATCTTCAGAGGCTTGGGCGTTGCGACCAGATTTGAGAGGCGATGAACTGCGGTGGCGACGGCAACGACGATGGCGAGGCGAGCTCTCTCTCCTGTCTGAATTTCTCTATTTTGCTCTTCTCTTAGATCTCCTCAGCCAGTGACACTGAGTCCACGCCCAACTTGCCGGGGAAGACGACGCAGCTATGACACCGAGCGGATTTTCTACACCATGACGTGCTGTTGGTGCTTTCTTATCAACTGATATTCTGCTTTATTTGTGAACCAATCTATACATTTTTGATTATTTGAATTTATAACTTGGTCCTTCAAGGTCTAAATTATTCTTTTTCCACCGAAAAAAGCTCCAAACTTCTAAACGCATTTATAAGTTTTAAGATGTGCCCATTTTTAATTAACCATAAAACAAATAAGATTGACAACTTGTCATATACATTCACATATTATAACATGACATGTCAATCAACAAAAACATTGTGGGAAGGACATTATAGACTGTTTTATAAATATAAAAAAAGAAAGAAAAAAAAAGAGAAGAGCGCGCATGAAGAAAAAAAGAATAAATTACAACGACTTTTTTATTTTAAGAAAATTTAGTTATTAAAACTTAGTTATAAATGGACTTGTTTGTCTAACATTTCTCGTATTCTATGGGAATTAAGGGAACATGCCACACTGTGCACTTTATACGTTAGTTTGGGCTTAGACTATATTTTTTGTATGTGGCAAAAAGATTTGAATATCTGAAGAAGAATTTCACTTTAATTATTTCTAGAGTTCCACTTTTTCATCAAACTCATTTGGTTTAACTTGCACATTTTCGTCCACTCACAATAGGAAAAAGTGGAAGAAAAGGTTGGCTCATGCGCAACTTTATCAGGGTCAAACCTAAAGTCATAAACCAAGGTTTTTTAGATATAATAATAGAGATTAACTTATTATAATTATAATAATGATTTCTGAAAACAATAAATAAACGAACCAGCTAAGATTTCTAACAACGGTTAAAAGGACCACTTCTCCACTTGGACAAAATGGTCAAGCCAGTTCTTCACAGGCTACAGTTAGAAATACTGGATAAATTTATTTAAATCTTTTTTATCAATCAATTGAAAAATTATGATAAAGAAGAGATCAGACTCAAAAAAGAAAAGAAAATATATATTATAGAGAATAGGTTTTCAGGTAATATATAGCATATAGGAGGAATTTTCTGATACGATAGAATAAAGAGAGCCGTAAAAGTTGGGTGGGGGCATCCGGCAAGAATGTTAAAAAGCAAGAAAGAAAGAAAGAAACAGAGGGTAATATTGCAACAAAACGAGTTAATTATGTAAAAGATGTTTTTACATTCAAAAATATCTCGGAATCACTTCGATATACTTTTGAAAAATTAGAGAATAAAATACTTTTTTTATATAGTATTGCCTAATAATTTTGTTTGCGTACGTAATATTATTAATATTCACGTCACTCGATTCATTAACTATTCGTGTCAAATTTATTAGTAGAACAATATTAAATTTTTTTAAAAAATTTTAAAATTAAAATAAGCCGTTTAAAATTTAAAAGATTTAATTAAAATTTAACACGATTAAAACCAAAATAGTATACGTTACTCTTTTAATTGATATATACTTCTAAATAAACACCCTTCTAATAACTATTATAAGAATTGTATTTCTTAAAACTGTCAAACTATTAGTATCTATTTATTACTTTATTTAAAATTTAAAATGTCATATAATTAATTAAAAATGTTTTATAGAATAAATATTATATCATAAATTTTTTAATATTTAAAAATATTATACTTCATGCTAATATTTACTTTTCTAACTTTAAAAGCATAAACAATTTCTATTATTTAATCTTATTAATTTTTAAATATATAAATAATACTACACAATCAAATAAAATTGTACTACAATATATAGTGCTAGAATCAAGAAGAATCATGAGTCATAAAACCAGGGATATATATATTGGTACTGGACAAATATTCAAAATATATATGCTTATCTGGGAAGAATCTTTTCCTCTGTGTATGTAAACAATGAATTATTGCTTTCAAGCATCAGAATGCCGGGAACATTATTAACATTATTTGAAACAGTAACTAACATTTTTGTCCCCATAAGGTTGCTGCTTTTTGCAGTAAAGAGCCAGCCACTACACTCGCTAAGGCCACATAATATTCTAATCTTACTCTTTCTATGTGTCTTCTTCCTCTTCATTTTCAATTCCTCTTAATTCTCAAGTAACTACTCTCTTTTCTTCTTTCTTAATTTCTTAATTTCTTTGCATCAATATATTATTTTACAATCATTTATGTATACTTAAAAAATTAATTACCAATCAAATATTCGTATAAAATATATTTTAAAATATATAAAATAACATATATATAAATGAATAAATATTTAATTAATTTTTAAAAAATTTTATTAGATCAAATACTTTAATTTTAAAAGAAAATTTATTGTTTATATATTTTCAAAAATTATTTTTTCGACAGATTGATTCATTTATTATTTTTAAGGACTAATTTATTTTATACTAATTTTAGATTTAATTATCTTATAATAAAATTTTTTAAAAATTTATTTGTCTAATATATATATATTAAAAATTTGATTAAAATCTCTAACAGACAAATCTATACAACAAAGATAATTCTCGGAGAATTTTGTGAAATAAATATTTATTGGTGATTAAAATATTTGATTTATTTTTTTTTAAATTAATCTAGATATTTATTCTAAAAATTAATTTATATATTTATTAAATATACATAAATATATAATAATTAATTTTTTTACCTATATAAATATTTTTTATTATTTTATTCTCCTAGCTCTCAAACACACTGCCACATAAGTCAGTTCTTTTGATGACTTTCTCATTCTTTATTCTCATCGGTATATATGTCTCTTTGTACTGCCAAATTCTATCTTTAACTAAACCCCATAAAGGTTGTTATAAGCATTTCATATCCACTACTCATATACAGTCACAAACAGCCTTTTACTGTTTTCGAATATAAAAACCACTGTTTATGATATAGGGAGTTGTAAACCCTAATTAAAATATATTATATATAATTCAGCTACAATTCTTTATAGCTTAGTACAAGATATAAATCCCGGCCCTAAAACAACCAATTATTGATGAGTAATATTTTAGTTATATAAAAGAATATGAGACTACTAAATCAAGAAGAGTAGCTATATATTAATAAAGTAAGTACAATTTTCTTAGCTTTCTTAAAATTTTTACAACCTTTTCAAAAACATGAAATTGTAAACTAGTTAAGATGTTAGAATGATCATCAAACCTAAGAGTAAGAAAGTCAATCAAATAAGCTAACAACATTATTCATAAGAGATCGAAACAAATAAATTTTGATTTATTTATTAGGAATCATCAAATAATGTTTGATATTATTTTGTGTTGAAATCATCATGAGAGCTGAGGAAAGAAGTTCTGAAAAAGAAAATATCCCACACACATGCGCCTAAATTTGATTGGATGTCACAGTGTGGACACAGCAAAGAACAGTGGCATGCATCAGAAGGTGGTGATCATTTCTCCATGGAAAATGAAAGAGAATGGGGTCATGTTTCCTTTTCCTCGCGAAACAAGAGCTGGACGCCATACAAAAGTGTTGGCACCACCGTTTTCCTTATATATTCTCCGTTTCATGCTCTAACATCACAAATCTTCTTTGCTGAATGTCTAGACCCTAAAAGCCTAAATAACAGAGATAGGGGTAAACAACAAAAACAAAAACAAAAGAGAAGATATAACGACAGATTGTGAGATTTATTACTAGTGTCTTCAAAAATAAAGGGTTCAAATTTAAATATGTAATGAAAAAAAATTTAAAGATAAGTCATTTTAATTTATATTAACTAATATTTTTAATTGGCAGTTTAATATTAAATTTTTAACTAATGCATGCTAACTGCTACTAAAAAATAACAAATTATATTAATCTTATAACATTACTCATATATCATTAATAATTATTTATAATATTATAATTTATACATATGCACAAAAATAAATTATTAATTAATCACTATATAAAAATATATATTTGGTATTTTTGAAAAAAAATTGATTGTATATTTTTTCTAATTTAAAATTATTTTTTAAAATTGTCAAAAAAATTTAATTTTCAATGCGGAAATTTAACTATTATTTTTCAATGCGTAATAAAAACCTGAATTAAATAAATAGATAATAATTCAAAGTGTACAAATTAAGTAACATTATATACTTTATATTTTTATATCATGAATTCATGATAATAACTAGAGTAGCTAGTGTCTTTCTCTTTCTTTATTTGGGTGGGAGAGAGAAGGGGAGGGAGGTGGGGATGATGATGAAGGGCAGGAAGTAGGTTGGATTTTTGTTAAACCTTTCAACGCTATTCACCAATACACACAGAAAACAGCAATCATAATCATCATGGCCTCCTCAGCCTCTCTTCTTCTCTCTTCATCATTACCCCCTCACTACACTTTCCTTTATCACAAACATCATCATCACCACCACCACCCCCACAATCATCACCCTTTTCTCATCATCTCCCTCTTCATCCCTCCTCTTCACAACAACAACATCAACATGATCATCAAGCCAAAGAAGGAGGAGTACTTCTTGTTCCTACTCCTTTCCTTGGTTTTTTGAGAAAACCCTAGCTACTACTACATACTTTCCAGGATCTTGCTGTGCTCTTTATATAACAAGATCCAATTATTGTTAAGCATATCTGTCAACTTCTTCTCGGGGAATCAAGCTTCTCGGTCCGATCCATTTTTTGTGCTTTATATAACAAGTTCGTTCGTATATTCCATGTTTTAATTTGTTGTTATCGTTTTAATTACACCAGATATTATTATTTACTTTCAGGATTCGCTGAATTAATTAAGGATTTATGTTACAATATTATTAATTAGCTTAGCTTGTATCTCTTTCTGGGATTATTGCACTATTGGAACTGTTATTAATATTGTTGTTGTTGTTACTTGTGCCGTAGTTTATTGATGAATAATAATCTTTGGTGCAACATATATTTCATTTATCTTAGCCAGGAAATCAACAAGGTGAGTGAAGGACATGTTAATTATCATTCAACGTTTAATATAATGATTGTGTTCAAGTACTATTGGATGGTTGTTTTCTTTAATTAATTTCTTTGATATTATCATGCAACTTAAAGTTCTGATGATGAGTGAGGAGAATCTCTGATTATTCTCTTTCCCTGAAACACTACTTTAATTTCTCATCACTGTGTCCATTATTCCGATCCATTCGATAAAGAGACATACATATATTAGTAATATTAAGTTAATGCGATAGATACACCTATTTTTCTTTGCTGGGTCTAGCTAGGGTTTGCCTATAGATACAGCAGTATATAATAATATGTATCATCATTTTCAATCTTCAATCATTTGTTACGTTCTTTACACTAGTTTATGCTTCATTCTTTCTGATCTGTGTATAGATCTGAATGGTAATGATGATGGAGGATCTTTCAATATTGTTCATAAAGCTAGCTAGATATATCACATTTTTTAGTTATTAATTATATATAAGCACCTATCTATACTTTGATTTCAATACTCTAAAATTAGTATGTTGCACACATACACATACATCGTTTCTTTTCTCTTGTTCTTGTTTGAATGACTATATATGATTAACAAGATTTTATCCTTTATTATATATATTTACGTCTTCGAGGGAAAGTTACACTATGATTAGGTGATGGAGCTAAAGTCCTAATTAAGAGTCTTGGGTAATGATGATAATCAACGTACGTACGCATGACTGATTAATTAGGCAGTACAAGTTTGTATATATGCCTATGGTATCATTCATCACTAAGTCAAGAAATAAGAAACTAGAGAAACAACATTCTTCTCCCTATCATTATTCCGTGTTTATGGCTGGTCAGTTGTTGTACGTATAGAATTTAAATTTTTAATATTTATTAAATTATTAAATTAAATATTTAACTAACTTAAATTAATTTTTCTATCTCACTGTTAATTTCTACTTTTTTGGATTCTATTATGATGACTACATAATGGAATCGTTAGATATTTGACTAAAATTCTCGTTATAATATTTATTTATATTTTAATTATTATATCTTTATAAAATATCTTTGCATAAATAATTATTTTCAAATAATAATATTTCTAATCAAATACATCGATAGTGGAGCGACCTGTTACGGTCTTGGACACACTCCAACGCTACTGTGCCGACATTCGGATTTATTCAACCTCTTGAGCTAAGACCAAGTCAACCTAACCCTCAATACTTAGCAAGAAAGCTAAGAACACAAGAGAACACAAGAGAAAGGAAGCTTGGTGGAAAGAACACTTTATTACTCAAGTGTGGTTACAAATGATTCACACCCACCTCACATTAACTCTCACCTCCTATTTATAGCCATCTACATTCTCAATGGATGGTTAGGATTAAATCTAATCAACGGCCTAGATTAATCATCTAGAACCTTCTTTATAAATATTCATCATACCACAACTTTCTAAATACTTCTAGATTCTTCCATACTACTCTTTATACTCCTATATACATCCACACTCTTCTAGAATACTCTATGATCTTCCAGGGTATTCTAGAACCTTTTAGAGTATTTCAGGACTTTCTAGGGCATTCTAGAATGTTCCGGAACCATCTAGAGCATTCTCAAACACTCCAGAAAATTATACAAACGCTATTAAATCTAACCTTTTAAAATTTACCGTGACATTCTCCCCCACATAATGCGCAGACATCCTCATCGCGTTCTGTTCATGATAGCGCTGTAGGTGTTCTTGGAATTGTCACAGATCTTCACGAGCTTCCCAGCTAGCTTCGGTTATCGGAAGTCCTTTCCACTTGATCAAGTATTGAATACTTGGTGGTACCCCTCTTCGTCGTACGACGCGATTAGCTAAGATCTCTTCGATTTCTTTATCAATGGATCTAATCACCACGGGTGGAGTACGACTCGAGTTACCTCTACTCTGTTCATCTTGGTCTTCATGATATGGTTTAAGCATACTCACATAGAAGACCGGATGGATCTTCATAGAGGGAGGGAGTTGTACTTTGTAAGCAACCTCCCCAACACGTCCAATGATCTCAAATGGCCCTACGTATTTGCGAATTAAACCCTTACGAACCTTGCGAAAGGCTTTGAATTGTTGTGGAAGAAGTTTGATCATTACCTTGTCTCCCACTTGATAGCTTGCATGCCTCATCTTCTTATTTGTCCATTTCTTCATCTTCTTGGCATCTTTGTTGAGGTAAGAACGAGTGACATCTGCTTGTTCTTCCCAAGACTTAATCATATGATAAGCTCCAGGGCTCTTCCCTGAGTAAGACGAAGAAAGAGAGTGAGGTGTAAGCGGCTGTTGTCCAGTCACAATATCGAACGGGCTCTTCCCTCACTCCTTTGCAGATTGTATGAGAATTGAGCAATGTCTAGGAGTTTTGTCAAATCCTTCTGATTAGCACTTACGAAATGTCTCAAGTAATACTCGAGTAAGGCGTTCACTATCTTAGTCTGTCCATCGGTTTGAGGATGGAAGCTTGTTGAAAAATGAAGCTCCGACCCAAGGAGTTTGAGCAGCTCTGCCCATAGTCGTCCTGTGAAGCGTGGATCTCGATCACTAATGATGCACTTATGCAATCCCCAATATTTTACTACATTCTTGAAGAATAGTCGTGCTGCCTCCTCTGCAGTCAGTAGGGGCGGGTAAAAAGGTAGCATACTTCAAAAATCGATCCACTACCACGAGAATAGATCTAAATCCTTCAGACTTTGGTAAGGCAGAGATAAAATCTAGAGAGACACTTTCCCACGGTTGCTCTGATGGAGGCAGAGGTTCCAACAACCCACTTGGTGTCTTATTTTCAATCTTATCTTGTTGGCACACAAGGCAAGTCTTCACATAGCTCTCCACTTCATGTCTCATTTGAGGCCAATAATAAGAAGATTCAATGAGTGCTAAGGTCCTTCGCTGACCTTGGTGACCAGCCCACTTGGTGTCGTGGCATTCTCTTACCAACTTCCTTCTCAGATTTTCCTATTTAGGAACGTATAGTCTTCTCCCTTTTGTGTAGAGAAGGTCGTTTTCTAACCAAAATCTTTTGGTCTTACTTTCTCTAGCCAACTCCACCAAATTCTTGGCTAATGGATCGTGATGCAATCCTTCTTTGATAGTATGCACAATATCTCCTTCAACCATAGAAATGGCCGCCATCCTATATGGTTTTGAGATAGGCAGTTTCGCTCCTAACTCCAATTTAATGTTGTCATCCATCTTCCTTCTAGGTGGTAACTGCTTTGGCAACTCGAGAGGTATCATATCCTTATTTTCTTCAAGGACTTTCTTGATTTTAGGGGGAACATCTTCTCCTTTGGCTGTTGACGCCTCTTGTAGTAAAGCCAAAGACATCATCTCCTCTTTCTTGAAACCTTTCTTGAGTTGCATGGTCGAGAGCATCGAAATTTCTCCAGCCTTTGAGATTGTAGGGACTATGCATGGAGACCCTTTCTCCATGATGCATACTATATTATAGTATCGCATAGGTATTATATTTGCCTTTCTTTGCAAATCAAGCCCGATGACTATTTTAAAATCGTCCATGGGTGCTACTGATAAATCCACAAGGCCCTTCCAAGAACCAAGAGTCATCTCAACCCCTTTTGCTACTCCCTTAAGGGGTTCACCCTTAGTGTTCACGGGTTTGAACCAGCTATTCTTTTTGGTGATCTTCAACCCAAGCCTCTTTGTTTCATCCGGCGTGATGAAGTTGTGTGTAGCACCAGTGTCGATCATAGCCATGATGTGTTTTTCATTGATAAAGGCCTTGACATACATCAAGCCTTTTTTTTCTGCGGTGCTTGTCTCTTTGCCTTTCACAGCGTTCATGAGTTGGATAGATCTAACACACTCATTTACTTGAATTTGGGTTTCTCGTTCCTCGGCGATAGATGCCAGAGTTTCTAACTTGGGATAGTCTTTCATTTGGTGTGGTCCCTTGCACACGAAACATCCTCATTTGGGCACGAAATCCTTCTTCTTTTCCTCGTACTCTTTCTTTGAAGAGTATTTTTCTTCCTTCTTAGTTGAGAAACTCTTTCACTTGTCTCCCCCACCTTTAGTAGAACTAGGTTTGGAGGAAGACTTGGATTTAGAGTCTCCCCTATGATACTCAGTGAGTGATTCGGCCACCACGATGGCCTCATTGACATCCTTAATATTCCTTCTTTGTAGTTCTTACTTTGCCCAAAATTGGAGTCCATCAATGAAGAAGAACAATGCATCCTCTGATGCTAAGTTGGGGATTTGAAGCGTGAGAGTAGTGAACTCCTTTACGTAGTCGCTAATCGTACTCTTGTGCTTCAACTCCCTCAACTTCTTTCTTGCTTCATAAACCACATTCTCGGGGAAGAACTGTCTTTTCAACTCTCTTTTGAAATATTCCCATGTGACTATGTTGCAAGTACCCTTTTCCATATCTATGCACTTTCTTCTCCACCACAGAGTAGAATTATCAGAAAGGTAGAGAGCTGCAGTGCGTATCTTTATTGCTTCTTCGACCATCCCTTGGCCTTCAAAGTACCTCTCCATTTGTCATAGGAAGTTTTCTACCTCTCGAGCGTCCCTCACGCCTTGAACTCCTTTGGCTTTGGGAGATCAATCTTGTCGTCTCCCTTATAATGGTTGGTCGAGATTTTGCCTCCTCGAACCAAACTCGAACTTTCTCAAATAGCTTCAAGGAATTCTCAAGCTTCTCTTTGATTTGGAGCATGCTTTCTTTGAAAGCATCTAGTTCTCCCAACACATGAGCCTCGAGGTTCTCCTTGTCATGTTCTATCCTTTGGAAGCGCTCATCCATAGAGGATAGAAGATTTTCCAACATAGAAACTCTTTCTTCTAAGAAGTTAGAGTCCTTACCTCTAGGCTCACTTGAAGAACGGACCTTCTTGCCTCTCCATTGAGAAGGAATAGCATCCCTTCCTCTTTGAGACTCAACATGCTCCATGGTGATACTAAAAGCCATACCTACAAACCACTTATGCTCCCTCTCGAACTAGGCTCTGATACCAAATTGTCACGGCTTTGGACACACTCCAACGCTACCGTGCCGGCACTCGGACTTACTCAACCTCTTGAGCTAAGACCAAGTCAGCCTAACCCTCAATACTTAGCAAGAAAGCTAAGAACACAAGAGAACACAAGAGAAAGAAAGATTGGTGGAAAGAACACTTTATTACTCAAGTGTGGTTACAAATGATTCACACCCACCTCACATTAACTCTCACCTCCTATTTATAGCCATCCACCTTCTCAATGGATGGTGAGGATTAAATCTAATCAACGGCCTAGATTAATAATCTAGAACCTTCTTTACAAATATCCATCATACCATAACTTTCTAAATATTTCTAGATTCTTCCATACTACTCTTTATACTCCTATATACATCCACACTCTTCTAGAATACTCTATGACCTTTTAGATTATTCTAGAACCTTCTAGAGTATTTCAAAACCTTCTAGGGCATTCTAGAACGTTCTGAAACCATCTAGAGTATTCTCAAACACTCCAGAAAATTATACAAACGCTGTTAAATCTAACCTTCTAAAATTTACCGTGACAGACCATATTTAATTATGCAAATGAATAAAATAAGCCAAGGAAAAAAGTTGAAATAAAAGTATATATATATATATATATATTTTGTTGAAGAAATTATTATTATTATTATTTTTAAAACAAAAAGGAGTACT
Source organism: Arachis hypogaea (assembly GCF_003086295.3). Lineage (NCBI taxonomy): Eukaryota > Viridiplantae > Streptophyta > Magnoliopsida > Fabales > Fabaceae > Arachis > Arachis hypogaea. The sequence continues at coordinate 90,091,286 of NC_092036.1, read as the reverse complement.
AGGGAATTAGTAGAATTTGTGATATATAGTAATTAATTAGTTATTATCAATATTTTTAATAGTGTGAGATGATATCTAATAATGTAAGATTATTTATTTTTTTTTTATAGTTAAATGTTGGTTAAATTTTAATAAAAGGACTAACTCTAAACTTTTTTAAAAACAAATATGGATAGAATATATAATGCAAATTTAACGAGGGGGAGGGAAGAAATTAATTAATTAAATAATGATATAAAGATATATAAATAATTTTGATCGACAGATTTGATAATATTAAAGAGATAAATTATTATATTTTGTTTAATATTTATAATTTTATGTATATAATATTTATAATTATATATTTATTATATCTAATATTATATAATTATTATAATAATAATAAATATAAAATAAAATAAAATAAAATAAATAATATTATAAAAATATAAAATAAATTAATTTTAAATTATTTCAAACTAAATTTTTATTATCTCCTAAATGTTATTGGACGGAATTAGCACTCCATATGTTCTAATAATTAAGGGATGAGTAGGTGACAGTGGACCTATCTATAGCATTATACGCATATGTGATGTTTTTTCAAAGTTAATTATCTATTTCCATTTTTAACATATCTCAATATTTCAACCTAATTCATGATGAGTGGTACCAATCTGACCTAATAATTAATTTGACCGTCCTCCTGCCCGCGTCACAACAAATTCAAGAAAAAGGTAAATTAATTTAAAAACACGCAAAACTAATTTGTTAGATCAAATAAAGAAATAATTTCACAAACAAATTAAGTAGGAATAAATTAATCTTTTATTGAGTTGGAATAAATTGATGAATGATTTTTCTTTGTGGTTGTCCTTTGGTGGGAAAACATGAATAAGGACTTTTATGTAAGTACTCTCAAAATGAAAATACCACACTAACTATGTAATTAGGAATTTGATGGAACATTACGAGAATTATTTGGGAAATTAAAAGTATATTTGAAATAAAAAACAAAAAGATAATTTAGATAAAAGAAAAGAAAAATAATTCAAAAAGAAAAAATATTTTATATATTAATTAATAGTTAATTATTATCACATAAATATTTTCTTCTATTTATAATATTTTTCTAAAACATGTTATGAGTATACTAAAATAAATTTAATTGTCAAATAAGTTATCATATATTTATATACAAAAATCATATATATTGTTTAATTTATTTTTAATTGTATTTTATATTTCAAGAAAAGATTTTATGTGTATTAATTGTGTAAAATATAATACAAGTATTACCTATTTATAGGAGATAAATAAATAAAAAAATCACATAATAAATATCTAATATCTTGTTATTAATAAGAGTATGTATAATCAATATCTATCTAATTAATATACAAGTATCCTAAAGTATCTTGGTGGTTAAGAAAAAATTAAAGCGTATATTTGTCTAATTAATATAGAAATATCATGAGGTATCTTGACGATTAAGAAAAAATTAAAGAGTATATGAGAGATGACATTTTATAATAATAATTGAAAAAAATTTTAAAAAATATATTTTGACATCCTTTTAAATTTAAGTAGGACTTAACGAGATCATCTTAAATTTAGACACAAGATTTCAAAATTTAGTAGAGTGATGAGCCCTTATAAAGATATATATTAGCAGTTTAATCTAAAGTTGCAATAGAGATTAATATAAATAAATAGCACTGACGACAAAGTGACAATTATTCTTAATGTTTTTGGTGCATTCATAGAAGATATCGTTATGAATAATAAAAACGAAACTTTTGTTGTCACAATAAAAATGAGTTACAAAAGATGAACAAGGTCCCTCTGTTTTTAAGAAGCCAATAAATTGAGACTACTTTAACATAAGTGCACGTCAGCAAGAGTATGATACTTAGTTTTGGTGCTTGATCGAATTGTAAAAGTCTATTTTTTGACATGCTAAAAAATAGAAGAGAGTTATTATAAGATTTTAAATTTTTAAAAATTAAATTATAAGTTATTTGAGATTTATGATATTTATTTATGATTTTATTTTCAAAAAATTATCTTACAAAAAGGTAATTAAAATAAAGTTACGAGACTTTGAGTTTAAAATTTGTTATAACTCATAACTTTTATAGTAAATGAGTATTTTTTTATTTATAACTTAAAGCTTTAGTAATTAAAAAATAATAAAAATTTTATATAGTTTAACGTGAATATATTGAGATTTTGAATTTTATCTTATGAATAAAAGAAAATGAATTTGATTATCTCTAATTTTTGAATTAGAATATTTATTTAAAAATAATTTGTAAGTTGATAATCAATAGTACTCTTAAAGATAATTTTATTAAAAATACCTACCATAGCCCTAATTTCCAATTTGATGCACACAAATTCTAATTCCATAACAAACACACACTCCACTCACCCTCACAAATCCTAGCCGCCACTCACCTCACCCCACCCCTTCACCCCTTACTTGCGAGAAAAAGAAAGAAAAAAAAGGAAGAAGAGAGGGAGAATAGAGAGGGAAGAGAGGGAGGAGAGAAAGAGGACGGCGCTAGTCGGGCTGAAAGCTGTCATCGCTGTCACTGTTGAAGGTAAGAGAGAGCCCACGCGAGAGAGAGGGACGCGGAAGGAGGAGCTACCGCCACCATCAAGCCACGCCTCGTCGCTGCTGTTTGTGCTCCTCATCGCTGCTGCCGATTCCTCCATCAACGTCGTTGCACGTGAGCTGGAGGAGAGGAAGTCGCCAATGCTGCCGTTAAGGAGCTTCGAAGGGAGAGACACGCGACAGAGGAGAAAGGGAGTTGCTCCTGCCGCTACTGCTATAGCTCGCCAGAACCCGTTAGAAGCCTCCGTCATCATCGTTTGGGTTTGACCGAAAGAGAGGAGGTGACGATGGTAGTTGTTGGTGCTGTTGCATGCGAGAAGGAGGGTGTGGTATGTTTCTCCAGGCTGCTGCATCATTGCTGGAGCTAATGCTGCTCTGTTCTGTCATTTCTTCTTTATTACAGTAAGTTGTTCTTGTTTTGGAACTCTTATGGAGTCGTAGTTAGCATTCTGTTATATATTATTGAGGATTTTGCGACGCTAATGTCTTAGGGTTGAGTCACCGTGCTTGCTGTAAGAACTGGAGTTTTTCACGTAAAATCGTTTTCATAAAATAATTTTAGTGTTCGCAGTAGATTCAAAATTTATAAGTTTTAATTTGAAAATATAAAGGTGAAATTTGATTTCAATGAATTTTTCTGAGTTAAAAAATGTATCTTTTTTTGAAGAATTTTTGTAAAAATGCATATTGCCGCTTAAGCCGGCAGCACCGGCTCTAGTATGTCCAGTACTGCGTATTTTAAAAAATAAGATTTTGAAAATTGATTTGTTATTTTGAAAGGACAAAAATAATTTAGAGTTGAAAATCGGGCACCAAAGTGGGCCAAACGGGCTAAAAATAATAACGGGTTAGAACGGGTCCAAGTTGGGCCAATGCCCAATTTATATAAACCCATTAATGAGCATTTCAGCTCATTTTGATGCATAGAGAGTGAGAGAGGCGCGGTTTGAGAGAAGAGAGGAGAAGAAGTGATGTTACTATTCGTCATCACCTTCTGTGAGCCATAACTTGAGTTACGGAACTCCAATTGACAAGCCGTTTGTGGCCACGCAAAGCTCTCGTCAAGCTCTTCATTTCTATCTAAGAAAATCTGATAAGAATTTGAAGCTCAAGCTCCAATTTTCAGCCCTATATTTCTGCATTTTGGGTTAGAGTTTTTGAGTAGATTTTGTGATTTTGCTTGTTTAGGTGATCTCTAGTAGCGGGTAATTGTCAGACTTTGCCCCAATCACCGTTGGATAAGGTAAGGTTTTACTAAACTCTTGTATTTAGTTGTTTTGTGTATCTTAGATTTTGATTTTGGTATATATATGATGTTAGTTTGAGCTTTGGTGGCTTGTTGGTGAGTTGAAGGCTTGTTGGATTCCAATCTCGGTGCGGTGTGCATTTTGGGGATCGACCAATGTATGGTTTTGGTCTCCTCTATGTAATATATAATATCTCAAGACACTTAGACTAGTAGACCATAGGATAGGATTGAAATTGGATATCGATGAATATGATTTATGATGACTTTGAGTATATGTAGCATGATGATGGATTATTGACGTTTGTTGAGATAGGTGTTGGGTGATTATTATGATAATGATGGGTGGTAAGTGATGGATCTATGTATGAGAAATTATTGATGTGTAATGTTATTGTGAAATATTTGGGAGCTTAATGATTTGATGATGAATGTTGAGAATTATTATAGTTGTTGAGAGTTGTTGGTGTTGTTGATGATTGATGATGAGTTATGAAAATGTTATTGGTGAATGAGGAGAATTATGAGTCCTTATGATGATTTTGAATGTTGTTGAATAATGATTATGATGTGTGATGATATGTGTTGATGATGATCTTGGGGTTTTGAATCTTGTGGTTGGTGTTGATATTGAATGGTAGTTGAAAAATTTGGATGTGATATTAGGTTGAATTTAGAGTTGGAATGAGGTGAGTATTAAACTGTTTAATGACTGAGAAGGTTGTGTGATTGACAAAATGGTTGAAGGAGTGTTTGTTATGAATGTTGGGTTGTTTTGGTATAGTCAAAAGTGGGTTTGAGTTGGTCTTGGATTGAGAGTTGTGGCAAAATTGAGTTTTTAGTGTTTTTGGTAAAAACAGATTTTTGTGAACTTTGATGGATCATAACTTGAGCTTCAGTTTTCAAAATTTGTTGAAATTTGCTTTAAATTAAAGTTTATTGAAAAATCTTTAACTAAATGTAAAGTTTGTAGGAAATGATTTTTTGTAGAGGAAGTTATGATCATTCAAAATTTGTGTCAAAATCTGAATTCTGTGCATGCTGCAGAATTTGTGATTTTTGGTTTGTGTGCGCACGCACAGCCATGTGCGCACGCACAGCCATGTGTGCCTGCACACCCCTGTGAGTTTTTGAACCTGTGCGCACGCACACACAGGGGAAGGCTTGCTGTTGAAAGCGCTAGCACGACCTGTGCACACACATAACCAGCGAAGTTTTGCAACCTGTGCACATGCACAGACCTGTGCGTACGCACACGTTGGAAGGTGCACTCTGTTGAAGGCGTTCGCATGCCTTGTGCGAGCGAATAGAGTTGGAAAATTTTACACTTGTGCGTACGCACACCTCTATGCGTACGCACACATCTTAAAAATTTTCTGGGCGTGCGTACGCACATGCCCTATTTCTCAAGTAAAATATTGTTTTTAACTGCTTCACCTTCCCAACAAGCTTGTAAACTTCTGTGACACCTATTTAAGACTTTTCGGCTTATTTCTGGATGTTAAACATAGAGAATACTATAAGTGAGTTTAACTAGATATTTCTAGCAACAGTTAGAAGATGGAGACTTAGGTTTCTGGAGTACTGAGGGTGATTTAGATGAGTGAAGTGGTAGAGTGCTATAAAGACGATTGGTATGGTAAAATTGTGGCATTGTAGATTTGACGAGGAACTTGAGACATTGAGGATAATGATTGTGGACTATGAGATGGATATAAACGGACTTGTGCTATGAACAATGATCTCTGAGATTGAGAATGTGATTATGATATGCATTGTTCTCCGTCGTAGGGGCTGTGGCAGTCTCCCGCCTACGTTTGGATGTGAGGGTTGAAGCTGGGTCTCTCACTCATAATTATCGCTCAAGAAGAAGGTGGTAGGGCACTCTCCCTCGGAATGTTTCCCTCTGAAAGGAGAAGGTGGTAGGGCACTTATCCTTCGAAATTTTCCTCCTGAGTCTGGGTTTCTCTCTAGTTGCAAGGTGGTAGGGCACTAACACACGTAATCATGTGGCATCCAGAGGAAGGTGGTAGGGCACTCTCCCTCGGAACGTTTTCCTCTGAAAGGAGAAGGTGGTAGGGCATTCATCCCTCGGAATTATTCCTCCTGAGTATGCGCAACAGAGAGACTAATCCGGGAGTTGTCGACTGGATTTTGTGTTGGGTTTGGCACTACAACTGACATGTGATATCACAGCCAATAGGGTAGACATTTATCATATGGATCTTCTATATGTTTGCTTGCTTTGATTACTTGAGTTTTCCTAATTGTATAATTTGCCTATTTGCTTCTTACTTGTTATATATATATGAATACTACTTGTGTTTTCCTTACTTGCATTATCTGTGTTTGCCTGGTGCTGAGGAGGTTAGGTAGGTGGTGGCGATGGGATCGCACAGAGGTTAGGTTGGCGAAGGCTATTGGATACAGCGGTGTGACTAATACTAGTTAGAAATCCTTTAAGTTTAGAAAACCCTATTTATTATTTTACGATTCAAGTTATTTATTTCGTTAAACTTGAATATCTGTTTGGTATGAAGCTTTAGGATTGCCTCTGGCATCTCGGGGCCTTACATCTTACATTACTGGGTACTGTTACCATACTGAGAACCTCCGGTTCTCATTCCATACTTTGTTATTGTTTTTCAGATACAAGTCGTAATTCACCTTGGTGAAATTGCAGACATGGTGGCAGAGCGAAGTATGGGCTTTTCCTGGGTTATTCCTGTTTTATTTTGTTGTAGTACTTTCTTTCATCCTTTTTTTTTTAGACTTTATGGCCTTAGAGGCTTTCTTGAGAGATAAGTTGTATAAGTTATTTTAACTCTAAAACTCTGTATTTTTCTGTTTATAACTAGTTGGTTTAAACTCTACAAGATGCGGCTAGTTCTCTATTCTCTTGCATCTATACCGTGTGTCTTGTGCGTTAGCTTCATGTGAACATTTCGCGCTTTGTAATTCGGTTTTTGAGCTTAATCCTTCATTGGGCTTCTAGAATATATTATTTTCTTCTATATAAATACGTATAAGCCTTAAAACTGTCGTAACCTTTGATTAACCTTTACTTTATGCCTAGAGGTAAGGCTTAGGGTAATTAGGGTGTTACACTTGCATGCTGTGTTTAATGGGTGTTGTTGTTGTAGGAAAACGGTCAGAATTGATGCCGCCTCTGCAAAATAAGGACAAAAGGGATTTTGTCGCGTAGTCGAGTCATGATTGAGGTAGGAATTTTTCTTAAAACCTATTTTATTTTAAGAAATTGTTATAAATCGATATCAATGTGAAAAATGCATTTTTTTGTGATTGTGCGAGCCTTATGGACTGAGTTGAACTGCTTTGGATAAATGAAACTGGTTAAATGATTTTAAATTTTTAAGCAATAAAATTAAATGAGGAGTTGTATTGTTTGTGGTTATGAACTATGATTGTTTATCTAATAGTTTGAAAGTGATTGGTTGCTAGAATTCTTGATTTGTTAACTTTTTTGAGTTGAGCTGGTGTTGTGGTGGTTAATGAAAGTTTGATGGAAATGGTTGAGACACTGTTTGGTTAAGACAGGATCCTTGAAGGGTGGCAAAATCCAAATTTTAGAGGATATGTTGTCGAAATTTTTATAAAAATTTGAGTGAAAATTTAATAATAATAATAATAATAATAATAATAATAATAATAATAATAATAATAATAATAATAATAATAGAAACCGGTCACTAAGGATTTTGTTTTAAAGTTTTATTGAAAAAATTTTAATTGAAGAATTATGTTTTGAAAAGTTTTAGTGAATTTAAAGCATCTGAATTTGATTGATAAAAAAAATAATTTTTGGGGTTTCTTTGAGAAATTCTTAAACTTGAGAATAAAGTTAAAAGTATTTTTGTGTTCTTGGTTAAATCGAAAGTGAGTTTTATTTAATTAATTCTCATTTAAGAGTTATATATGTTATTGGAAATTTTAAATGGATGTGAAGGAATGAATTATTGAAGTTAGTTTAATAACTTGGTCAAAGAAAATTGAAATTTTTGTGGTTTTGTTAATTTGAAAAATTGATTTGTGATTTTCAAGAATTATAAAGTAAAAGTTGAGGACCTTGTGAGTACTTTAAGTTGAACGTAAGAAGGTTGAAAGTTGGGTTTAGTTAGGCCTTAAAGTGATTAATTAAAGAATAACATATGAAAGTGAATGAGAAGAATATTAAGGTTGATTAGTGATGATTATGATAATGTTAATTATGATTTGACGATGATAGTGACTATATTTGATGTCGGGGTAGAGAGGAAGAATTTTTGTAAATCATTCCCTCATGGTAAAAATGGTAGTTTTATCCCACTCACGGCTTGAGAATTTGTGATAAATGTGAACATAATGAATTACGATTATGGTTGAAATGTGATTATGAATTGGCAAGAATGGATGTCTTATCCCGCTTGTGTGTTTATGATTGATAATAATTACGATTGAAAAGTGTGCCGAGCACTATCTTAAAAGTGTGACGATACTATATGTAACATTTCGAGTTTTTGAATAACTAAAATTTATTATATTTGTTGAGGATTTTATTTTAAAAAAATTATTTTCCTGAAAGTAATTAAATAAAACTTTATGAAACTGAGTTTAAAATAATTAGGAGTTATATGTAATTTTTTTTATGATAATTGAAGTTTAAGTTAATTAGAATTTTATTATAACATTTATTATAATTGAATATTTTATAATTTGAAATTAAAGTTCCAGTGATAGAAAAATAATGAAAAATTATACAATTTAATTTGAATAATTAATATTAAGTTTAAACTATATTTTATAAAAATGTGATATGTTCACCTTATAATTTAAATTAGAAATAATTAGTTGAACTTAGCAATATATTGATAAATAATATTCTTAAATATTTTTAATGGAGTATAGTTGGTTTTAAAATTACTCTACCCTCCAATTTTTTCAAAATATCTATTCATATCTATCTTTATTTTTTTATAAAATTCCTAATTTATAACATTAAATTCCCAAATTAACTCAGAAACCCTAATTTTCCCAATTCACTAACCCTAACCAAAGAACTTCCTGATAAACTCCATTTTTAGGATTTATCTTGTGTTGAATTTAGAGGATTTTATTAACTTTTTCTACATTTATTCACTAAAATAGCATGATTTTGTAATTCTCCTTAAATTGTTCTTAAGAGTGAAAACATGCTTTTTAGGGTTTAAAATAGCTAATTTTAATTCACTTTGATTTTATTCGATGCCTTGATATGTTTGTTGAGTGATTTCAGGCTTATAAGGTAAGGATTGGATGGAAGAAGTGAAGAGAAAAGAATGCAAAGTGGAGAATTCATGAAGAAATGAAGATTTGGTGAATTCATGGCAACGCATACGCATGACTTACGCGTACGTGTTATAAGCACATCTGCCAGGTGACGCGTATGCGTCACCCACATGTACGCGTGATAAGCGGCACGTGACCAACTTAAAGGCAATACGCTAGGGGCAATTTCTAAGCCATTCAAGCCCAAATCTAGCTCATTTCTGAAGCTATTAGAGGATGAATTCAAGATGGATCAAGGGAAGAACAATGAGGAGTAGATAGAAACATGCTTTAGGTTATATTCTAGAAAGAGAAGCTCTCTCTTATTTCTAGAATTAGGGTAAAATTAGGTTTAATTCTTATTTTCATTTACTTTCCCTTGCCATTTATTGTTCTTACAACTTTGTTCTTTAGTTTTATTTGCTATTTCCTTTATTTTGTTGCTTCTATGTTGATGCATTCGTGTTGATTTTGATCTTTATTAATGTAATTTATTTTTTCATGTTATTATTGCTTTTTGATGGTAATCAGTGGCTAAGAGAAGGGGTGTTGAATCTTAGCTCCCTTTTTACTAAATATAATATCTGTATTTTCAAATAAACTTCAGGAGATATTTCTGCTTTTGTATCATAACTAGTCAAGAGACATTTTCTTTTTGTCTCGTAACCGGTTAGGAGATATTTTTCATTTTTTTCTCCAACACAACAGAAACAGAATAGGAGTAGAAGAAAAAGAGAGAATCACACCCTGAAATATCCTGGTATAACTGCTAAGTGCAATGAATCCTATATCCAGTCTCCATCACAACAGTGATGGAATTTCACTATAATCATCAGATTACATACCCCAATTCTTTCCTAGGATCTACCTAATCCTATCTGGAACAAATCCAGATTCTATCCCCAAATCTGAACTTGACTTGGACACCTACCAAGCTTTCAACTGCAAAGTGCTAACCCAACTTGCAAGGGAATCCTCACAGGATCATAAAACACAACAAACAGATGTGCAAAGAAACTCTGAGACATCTATGACTTTTTCTTTAATTTTGCTTACTGCCTTTTTCCTCTCACTGGATTTTTCTTACAAACCTCACCTTGTTTGCCTTCTACCATGAGACTTAGAGAGACAAAACTAAAGAAAAGAAAATAAAATGAAACTCATTGAAGGAGAAGAACTTCTGTTAGTTTAGGGTAGCTATGAGAACTCTGTGCTTTCTCTCATTGATCTCAACCCTTAGCCGTTCATCTTTATTATAAAAGGGAAAACTTCCAAGGTTGAAACCAGTTCAACCAACTATGCAACTTCTTCTCCATTCCAGAGTAGCAACAGTTCGAGAGAAGAGAGAGGGAAAACCGAAACAAAACTAACATGCATGTACCTCTTTCAACCCTTCTCAACAAGTTTTTTCATTCTGATCCCTTGATGTTGACTTTGGCTCCAAGAAAGAACTCTAACCCTTGATGAACCTCTGATCCTTGACAGCTCCATGCTTTCCATTTTTGCTTCTTCCTATGCGTAGCTCAAGAGGCTATCTTCTTTCTTTGATGGACAAAAACGAAAATGAGCTTTTGCACTAAGATCTTCTTCTTTGACCGAGGCAGATCTTTTCTATTCTTGGCATGGAAGATCTTGAAGCTCTTCTTCAAAATCTTTCCTTCAATGGCTAAGATCTAGCCAAGCCTTGCTTCAGATCTTCCTTTTTCAAAAGCCATCATCAACCTATCCTTTTCTTCTTCCAAAGCTTCATTGTTACTTTCTCTGATAACTTATACTTTCTTCTTTTCTGTTTAAAGTGACCAAATGGAATGAGAGAGAAGAGAGAGAGAAGAAACAAAGCTTTCAATGCAAAATTAAATGATATTGAATTATGAGTTTCGGTTACCTATGTGTGCATTTAACCAAATTAGAATTTGAGTTTCAGTAACCAATGCATGCAATTAATTGAATTGAGATTTGAATTCCTCTATAAAAGAAAATTGGGTAACCGAAGAGTGCATCATCAAATTGGACCCCTTTTGTTTTATGATCACCATGGGTCATTTTCTTCATCATTTTATTTTACCAAAATGGCCTGAGATTTGGGCTTATCTCCAATTCAAGTCTCAGCAACTTGAGTGATCTAATTTGGCACAAAGCAAATTTATTCATTTATCAAGTTGGGCTTATGTGATTTTGATCCAATACAAAAATTTATTTTATTTTTCCTGCACACTAACAAACACATTAACCAAACAATTGGAAGCAAATATTGAAATAATAATTTTCAAATTAATTTTTTTAATAATGTTTGATCATCATAGTTATTCAAGTTTTCCAAGCTCAACAATCTCCCCCTTAATGACAAACATTATTAAAAATAAATTGAAAAGGATTAGGATTAGAAAACTCCCTTGAAGATTTGGCCTAATCCTCTCCCTTTCAATTGATCAAATTGCTCCACCTTAATGTGTGCCTAATTATCCGTCAATATTTATGGAAGCAATACCTGTAAACATGCTCAAACAGTTCCAAATTTTTTTTTATATTTTCAAAACATGGAATCTTAAGAAGCCAAGCCATATTTAATCAAAAAAACAAAAAACTTGTACTTGAGCAAACACTTTTAACAAACAACGATCAAGGCTCAAGTTCTAACACACTGCTGAAAGTAACATATTCAAAGCAAAGCATCAATCTAAAAAAAAAGTGTTTCCTGCAACAAACTATAGCAACCAAAAAATAGAGTGTTCAGCCACAAAAACAGAGCATTAAATCTGATTAGATCAGAAACAGAGGGCTCAAGAACAGAGCACAAGAATTAGAGCAACTGGCAGCCCCAATTCTGTTTTTAATTCAGCCCCGCCCCTTTTTAATCTTTTCCTCCCCCTTTTGTCATCAAGGAGGGAACCTGCTAAATAGATGAAACAGCAATGCAATTCATAACATAAATATTAAAACATAAAGTATCACAATGATTAAGTACAGTCATCCCAAAATGAAATAGTTCAAATGAAACTAAGTCCAAAAGTAACAAAATAAATTGTGTCCAGAGGTATAAGCAGCTGTGAGTAAATCTTTAGGCATCAGAAAGATTGATATCAGAATCAAAAAAATCTTGTTCTCCTTCAGAATGAGCTGTGTCCTTGTCAGTAGTCTCCAAACTCGTAATCAACAGGTTCACCATTTCACGGCATTTAGTCCAGGCTTTTTCAATCTCATAGGCTTGCTTTCGAGCCTTTTTATAGGACTTGATCATTAAACTTGAAATGTTGGAGAACTCATTGAGAACATCCTTGATAGTTTCAGAAAACTGAGAAGTTTTAGGAGGAAGGCTCTCACTTTCACTATCAGAAATCATTGATGCCATTGAACTCTTGGCCTTTTTTCCTTTTGCAGATTCAGGAACTCCTCCACCTTTGATTGTAGAGACCCTGTTCTCAACTGGCTCATTGGTGAAATCTACATTAAAATGCTCAAAAATGCATGTTAGGAACATACCATATGGTAGATTGGATTTCTTTTCACTACGGACACAGTCCCACATGTGTCTAATCATAAGATAAGCAAAAGAAATAGAAGCAGAATTTAGAATTGCAAACAGCATAAGGGTATCAGAAATAGTAACCCTCTGGTAAGAACCACTTTGAGGCATCAAAACATGAGTGATGATTCGGTGCAACAAGGCTCGCATAGGACCGAGAGTCTTATGGATGAGATTTGTGCCTTCAAGAGCAGAAAAAGTTTCACACACCCGAGTCAGAGCAACTTGAAGCGAAACCCCAGCATGATTATCCCATTTACTAGACATATATGCCCTAGCCCTATCATCTTGATACCCCAGAGCAGCACTGAAGGTATCACGATTCAAAGTAAGATGAACTCTTTTGACATAAGAATGCAGTGCACCATCATGAAACAACATGTTTGCATAAAATTCACGTACCAAGTTTGGGTAAATTAGTTTTTGAATTTTGAAAATAAGAGTCCATTTCAAATCATCAAAATATGTGGTAAAATCAATGTCTTTTTCAGAAAGATTTTCAAGGTTAACTACATAAGAAGCACAGAGATGCCGATTTACCAACACTTGGGAGTGGAACTTAAAAGCCGCACATGATATAAAGCGGGAAAGATCAAAGTGGGATTGGATTTTACCATATTTATTTTTGAAGTCCAATGAATTAAGGTTGGACGGTTCTTTGGTGTCATAAAGGATATGCTTATTTGAACGTTGAGTGGGGGCCGAGCGACCTGAAGGATGAGGGGTAGAACGCCCTGGTGGTGGCGACGGACAAGGAGATGAAGGTGGTGAGTCTTCTTCTTCTTTGGGTACTTGCTCATTTACTTTTGAATTTCTCTTTGATGATGCTACTTCCTGGTCTGTTGAAGCCTTCGCATGGATTCCTTTCCTTGCCATGGAGTCAGTGGAGTGAGAAGAGGGTGAAGAGGACAAATGGGAATGAATGTGTATGTGTGTATAGGATTATGGACCTTTGGATGATGGAAGATTTTTGGTTATGGGGGTTTGGGTGCTTCGGCGAGTGGCAAGTTTCTTTTTCATGATGAAGAGAGTGAAACGGAAAGGGAGAAGTTGATGAGAGGGCCGAAGAGAGTGAAAGGTGGAGAGAGGTTACACCATCATAAATGCTTAGTGGAGGAAGACTCATTTAAAGCAATCAGCATTTAATGAAAAATAGTTTTAACAAGGAATTTAAAAATTAAAAAGAATAAATAAAATACCTTTCTTTGAAAAGTGGGAGAAGATATAGGAAAAAGATTTGATTTGACAAAAACTCTCTTTTTGAAAGATATGATGCGAAACCTTTTTCAAAGAAAAAAAATAATTTATTAAAAATATGATGCCAAAAAAATAATGAGCCAGTATCATGGAATGGGCTCAAAGGTGGTTAAACGGGCTTGAGTCCAAAGTATCAGATTTCAGTCTCCCCCTGTTAATGACTTGTTCATCATGTGCCTAGATTTGTCTCCTTGCTGCCTACGAGACAAAAACAAACAGAGGCATGAAAATTACATTTTATCAACAAAACTTAAATCCATCATCACCAAACTCTTTCTCAATGAACAAAATCTATCTTCACACAGTGGTTTAGTGAAAATGTTAGCAAGTTGCTCTTCAGATTTTACAAATTGGATACCAATAGTACCTTTTTGCACATGTTCCCTAATGAAGTGATATCTCACTTCAATGTGCTTAGTTCTAGAGTGTAGTACAAGATTTTTTGAAATATTTATTGCACTCATATTATCTCAAAACAAAGGTATACTATTGATTTTCAATTTGTAATCTTCCAATTGAGTTTTAAGCCATATAAGTTGAGAACAACAAGCAGCCACAGAGATATATTCGGCTTCAGCAGTGGATAAAGCAATTGTGACTTGTTTCTTGCTTGACCACATGTTGAGTGAGGTTCCAAGAAAGCAACACATTCCGGAAGTGCTTCATCTATCCACTCGGTCACCCGCATAATCTGCATCACAAAAATCTACTGCACAAAATTCATTAGATTTAGGATACCACAAGCCAAGATCACATGTGCCTTTAATGTATCTAATGATTCTTTTAATGGCCAAAGGATGGGATTCTTTTGGGTGAGAGTGAAACCTAGAGCACACACCCACACTTTGAACAATATCCGGCCTAGAGAATGTAAGATACATGAGGGATCCTATCATTCCTCTATACTTTGTTTCATCCACATCTTTTCCATTTTCATCCTTGTCAAGTTTTGTGTTTGGATGCATAGGAGTTCCCATTGGTTTAGAATTTTCAAGACTAAATTTCTTGATTAAATCTTTGGCATATTTACCTTGGTGAATAAAAACACCACTAGGAGTTTGTTTAATTTGAAGACCAAGGAAGAAGGTTAATTCTCCCATTAAACTCATTTCAAACTCACTAATCATAAGTTTTCCAAACTCTTCACACAAGGCTTCATTAGCCGAATCAACCACAATGTCATCCACATAAACTTGAACAAGCAAGATATCATCATTAGATTCTTTTATAAACAAAGTAGTATCGGTGGTACCCCTTTGAAAATTATTTTCCAACAAGAAGGCACTAAGCCTTTCATACCAAGCTCTTGGAGCTTGCCTAAGGCCATAAAGGGCTTTTGAGAGTTTAAAAGCATGATTTGAAAACTCTTTGCTTTCAAAACTGGGGGGTTGAGCCACAAATACTTTTCTATCTATAAAACCATTAAGAAAAGCACATTTGATGTAAAACCCGGTTAATTAACGGCTAATTAACCCATAAATGAGAATTTATTCTAGAAAGCCCAAAATATGATTTTTATGGCTAAATGTGATAGAGGAGATTGAGACGAGAATTTCGGTACCAATTTTATAGAATTTGGACCAAGATTGGACCGAACGGACCAAACCGGACCAACCGAACCCAAAGTGGGCCCTTGGCCCAACATAACTAAACCCTAAAACACTCATTTCAGCACACTCGCTCTCCTCACTATACACTCACACGCTGAAAATTGAGATGGAGGGGGGAAGAACACTCTCTCAAGTTCTATCTCTCCCTTGATCTTCAAACCACCATAACTTTTGATCTAGAGCTCCGATTTTCGCACCGTTTATGGCCACGCATTCACTGCGGAGAGCTCTACAAAACTCATACAATTAATTATGAGGTAAGCCACGTTTTTCTCTTCAAATTTCCAGCTTTGATTTCGAGTTTCATGAGCAAAAATGTTGAGATTTTGGGCTCTTTGATGTTATAGGACCCAACTCTCTTGAAGGAGAAGGTTAATCTTGTCTCCTTGGACCTTAGGTGTGGTAAGATTCTCAACCCTAGTGTAATTTGTTGTTCTATGATGTTTGGGTATTGAGATGTTGTGTATGGGTATGATGATTGTGGCTTAGGTTGTGTATGTGTGAATATTGGAGCTTGATTAGTGATATTGAAAAGCTTGAAAAAGGGTTTGGTGGTGAAAATCTGTTCTTGGAAGTATTGAGGCCTTGAGAGCTTGAGGAAAAAGTGGTTTGGAAGTGCTCTGGTTGAGCTTGGGAAATCGGCTAAGGTATGGTCTCGGTTTCCCGTATCTAATATGTAATGTGGTAGGAAATACTTAGGCTAGAGACCCTAAGATAGGCATTGAATTGTTGATGCTGTTGAATGGTTGAAATATATGATGTGGCCATATATGTGATGATGATTATTGATGCCTTAATGGTATGATGTATGAGAAATATGCATGTTGTGATATATGCTTGATGATTGATTATGGTTGAATTGTGGGTGGAACCATGTTGATGGTATGATATTGATTGTGTACAATAATGATTTATTGGAATTGGTGTTGTTGAAAATTGGCATGATGAAGAGTATATGATATGTCAATGTGTTTGAGTTTGAGCCACTTGGGTGAAGTGGGTTAAAATGATGGGATAGTGATTTTGGTGAATTGTGGTAAAATGTCAATGTGTGAGTTGAGGAGGCTTGATGTTGAATTTGATATATTTTGATTGATTTCAAAGAAAATGGATGAAATTGGCATGTTTTGATTGATTTTGAAAAGAGTTGAAAATGGCTTGTTTTGCAAATAGCACTTTGTGGTTTTGTATGAAAAATATGGTTTTTGGGCATACTTTGACGGGACATAACTTGGACTACGAATCTCTATTTTGTGCCAAATCTATTTAGAAATGAAATTGGATCCGGGATGTCCATGCCGTTTGAAGAACGGGTGAAAAACGATTTAAAATGAGAAAGTTATGTCCGTTGGAAGATTGGGGGTTGAATCTGTGAATTCTGCAGCTTTTAACTTAGAAAATATTTAGCAGAATGACCCCCCGCGCATAGGCGCACTTGGCGCATACGCACCGTTCTTCTAGAAAGCAACATCCACGCATGCACGTGGTGTGCGCGGGCGCGCCGATGTGCTGCACCCAATGCCCAGCCATTTTCCAGAGAGTTGTGCTAGAACTGTGCCAGTTTTGTGCCGGGGCACGAGAGCACCCACGCGTACGCGTGGCTGACGCGTGCGCGTCGCTTGGCTATTTTTCAATCCACGCGTTAGCGTGCATGACGTATACGCGTCGATGAGTTTTGTGGCCATCCACGCGTACGCGTGGCCCTATTTTCATCCCAAAGTTGATTTTTGAGTTTTAAAAGCCAAATTTCATACTTCTAAGCCTCCGATCTCACCACTTATGTCTTAAATCATTATGATATGCCTAGCAATGAAAAAAGGAGCTAGGGGATGTGGTAACTTGCGAGTGAAGTAAGGGAAAAATGAATGATTAATGAGGATCAAAGATGATTATGTGAGATGCGGAGGATGGTGGTGGAAGTGCTTGTTATGCCATGGGCCGAAGGGCCGTAATTGTTAATGAATTGGCTGGTTATGGATTTAACTGTGAGCTGGATGGCTAGATTATTGCCGTGTTACGGCGGAGCCATGATTATGGCTAAGTATAAATGCATATATGCTGTTGAATGAATTGTGAATGTTGCACTTCTACTGTTGGAGATGAGAGTTTCCCTGGAAGGAAGCAGTGGCTAGCCACCACGTGCTCCAGGTTGAGACTCGAAGCTCTTTTGACCCTATGTCGTCAGGGTGGCCGGGCACTGTGAAAGCCCTGGATGAGCTCACCCCCGTAAATATTCACCAGTGAGGTTGATGGATATGGATCATGATTATGATCAAATTTATATTGAGTATAACTCGAGTTGGGGAGACACGACAGAGGGACAGTCCAATGGTTAGCTACCAGGACTTGTCGGGTTGGCTCTATAACCAACAGATGATATCATCAGCCACTAGGGACAGGCATTCATCATGTGCATACTATATGAATTGTTTGAGATTGCCTATTTGACTGCATATTACTTGCTAATTGTCTAAATGCCTTATTTGTTCCTATTTGTATATTTCTTGTTTGATATAACTATGTTTGCTACATTATACTCCTGCTGGTGGTTGGGAGGTCTGAAGGAATTGGAAAGGGAAGTATTAGTTAGACTGAAGAATCTTTAGTCAGTCGCCACTTATGGTTTAGCTTGTTTATAAGCTTTGATATTATTTGGAGGAAGTTCTAGGATTGCCTTTGGCTTTCCTCTATTATTATGTATTATATATGTGGAAGCTGTTACCATGCTGGGAACCTCTGGTTTTCACCCATGCGGATTTTGTGATTTTCAGATGCAGGACGTGAGGTTTCTCGCTGAGGCATGCTGGAGACTTCTGGATTAGCGAAGATCCTTTGTCTCGGGACTCTGTTTGGATTCATATGTTTTGTTTAGATACTTTTATCTCCATTAAATAATACAAATTGTGATGACTCCTCTTGTGGGAGATTTTGGAGAATAGGTTTCTGTATTTGTGTCCCGTTGGGTTTCCTTTGGGGTTTTCCTTATTTTATCATATGTATATATTGCTATGCTCGAACCGGTTATCTTCGCAGCCGGATTTTGAGTCTTGATATTCCTGTTTTTGACACTCATTTGTATATATATAATCTCTCGTTGGTTTATCCTTGTTCGTTACGTTATCGATCGGAGTGTTGCGCTTTCGAGTTGTGATTTTTGTTTACCCTTTTTTCTACAAAGGCTCCTAGTTATAATCAATCATTCATACTACTATACGTACTAAATTTTTATTTTAGAGGTCGTAATACCTTGCCATCTCTGAATTATGACTTAAGCATAAGACTCTGTATGGTAGGGTGTTACATTTGACATCTATTTGAAACATTTTAAAGCCCTTGTGGGTAGCATAGGCAAGAAGCAACCAAATTGCTTCCATTCTTGCTATCGGAGCAAATGACTCATCAAAATCAATACCTTCCTCTTGGTCGTAACCTTGGGCCACTAGTCTAGCCTTTTTACGAACAACACTACCATTCTCACCTAATTTATTTTTGAAAATCCATTTTGTACCGGTTACTTTGTTACGGCTTGGATTTGGTACAAGAGTCCAAACCTCATTCTTTTCAAATTGTGCTAGCTCTTCCTCCATGGTTTTAACCCATGAGGGATCTTCAAGAGCTTGCTTCACATTGCAAGGTTCTAATTGGGACAAGAAGGCAACATTGCTTGGTTCCATTTGCTTCTTGCTTGAGGATCTAGTGGTTATGCCTTGTGAAGGATCACCAATGATGAATTCATGAAGGTAACCCTTCAAAAACTTCTATTCACGTGGCCTTTGAGGAAAGGTTCTGCTTTGATGAGTGTCAATAAACAGCTCTGTTATGGATTCTCTGACTTGTTCAGGAGACAAAATAGAAATGTCTCCTTCATTCTGAAGAGACAGTTCTGGACATATAGGTTCAACAAATGGGACAGACTTGGGATTTTCTTGACTGGCTTGTTGATTCACATCAGTTTCACTTTCTGCATCATCATCTAAGACAGCACTTGGAATAGAGTTAGAATCACAAAAAGACACGTGTATGGATTCCTCAATTTTTCTATATTCTATGAGGTAAACCCTAAAAGCTTTGCTAGTGGTGGAGTATCCAACAAACATTCATTCATAAGATTTTGGATCAAACTTTTCAAGATTTTCTTTATTATTAAGCACAAAACATTTGCATCAAAAAATGTGGAAGTACTTAAGATTAGGTGGGTTCCTTTCCAAAGGTCATATAGAGTTTTCTTTAAACCTTTTCTAATGATAGTTCTATTAAGAATAGCAAGTTGTGTTTACAGCTTCAACCCACAAAAATTTTAGTACATCATTTTCACAAAGCATTGCCCTAGTCATTTCTTGAAGGCTTCTATTCCTTTTTTCAACTACCCCATTTTGTTGAGGAGTTCTAGGACATAAAAAGTTATGAGCAATACCAATATCATCACAAAATTTTTCAAAATATTGATTTTCAAACTCCTTTCCATGATCACTTCTCAAGTGGGCAATTTTCAAATCTTTTTCATTTTGAATCTTTTTACAAAGAGAGGAAAAAGCATGAAATGCATCATTTTGAATCTAGAGTAATGTTTTCCTCCCAAACTTTGAGTTCTAGTTAGACCAAAAAGATAAATATGCAACATTTCTAATGGCCTTTTAGTGGAAATTCCATCTTTTGGTTTAAAAGAATAACCTACTTGTTTGTCTAGTTGACAAGCATCACAAGTAATATCCTTATCAAATTTGATATTAGGAATTCCTCTAACCAAATTCTTCTTAACAAGCTTAGAAATTTGGTACATGCTTGCATGTCCCAATTTCTTATGCCAAAGCCATTTTTCAAATTCAAGAGAGGTAAAACAAGTTACTTTTTGATCCTTTAAATCCTCTAGAGTTAATCTATACACAATATTGCATCTTTTTGCTTCAAACAAAATATCACTGGATTTTTCATAAATAACCAAGCAATCTAATTTTCTAAAAATAATCAAATAACCAAGATCACATAATTGGCTAATGCTTAGTACATTGTGCTTTAATCCATCAACAATCAAAACATCATTAATGAAAGAAGAGAAATTCTTACCCACTTTACCTATGGCCACTATTTTTTCTTTTCCATTGTCATTGAAAGTAACAAAGCCTTCATCATACTCATCAAGCTTGATGAAGAATGTTAACTTTCCGGTCATATGCCTAGAGCACCCACTATCCATATACCACATGTTGTCTTTTCTCTTGGATACTAGGCAAACCTACCAAAACACTTAAGTGACCTTAGGTATCCAAATCTTTTTGGATCCTTTAATGTCAAACCATCTCCTTTGTCCCAAGCCATTATAATCACAAATAATCTTGTAAAATTTATCTCCAATCATCCTTTCACTTATGAAACACTGAATAGGAAAATATCCATTCCGATTGCATAATCTACTAAATTTTTTAGTTGATGTTTTTCTAAAGCTTGTTGGGTTTTGAAACCTTATGTCATTCGAGGTGGATGCCAAGTTGGTAAAAGAAGATTTTTCAATAAATTTTCAGATTTGTGAAAACCCAAACTAGCTTTATCACAAAGAGGTTTTTGGCTAGCCAAGAGTTGATTTAAATTTTCAGAACTTTGAGAAAAGCTGGCTAAGTCCTCTTTAAGTCTTTTTATCTCTTTATGCAGCCACTCATTTTCCTCAAAATAATTTAGATTTGTAGTCGCAGAATGATGATATTCATAGCTCTTAAGCTCAGCTTTTAACCGCTTGTTTTCTTCAATAAGATCAACATCAGTTTCGGCTTTCCTTAATTTATCTTTAAGAAAATCATTTTCAGCTTTTAGAATTTCTATTTGATACTCAAGATCTTGGTTTTCATTTAAGAAACATTTAATCTTTTCAGAAAGATGATCAATCATAAGATGAAGGTCTTCAGTGGAGGGATCAAGAAATACTACCTGCTCTATGTGATCAGCCATGAGACAAGTTTGAGATTTGGTGTCTGATTCTTCGTCTTCATCAGTGTCATTTTCCAAGTCTTCCCATGAAGCCATGAGGCCTTTCCTCTTCTCTTTTTTCGGTTTATCGTTCTTCTTCAGTTTTAGACAATCAGACTTGAAGTGTCCAGTTTCCTTACAGTTGTAGCAGATCACCTTGCTTAGGTCCCTTTTTGGTTTCCTTGAACTACCTCCTTTGTTCCGTTCATTTAGCTTCATCATTTTTCTGAGTTTCTTAGCAAACAAAACAAAGTCATCGTCAGATAAATTATCACTAGATTCATCATCCAGAGGTTTAGTGACTAATTTGAGAGCAAGTCCTTTCTTTTTTGTATCTCTCTTTAAATAAGTATTTTCAAAAGCAAGTAAGTTTCCTCTCAAATCATCATATGTCATTTTATCAATACCACTACTCTCAGCTATTGTTATAGCCTTGGTTTCCCACTCTTTAGTGAGACATCTCAGTATTCTCCTTACAAGCACAGATTCTGGATATCTGATTCTGATAGCATCCAAGCCAGTGATGATAATGTTGAATCTTTCAAACATTGCATCAATAGTTTCTTCTTCTTTCATTGAGAACATTTCGTAGTCTCTGTTCAACATGTCTATTCTGCATCTCTTGACTTGGGTTATGCTTTCATGAGTGATTTGAAGCTTGTCCCAGATTTTCTTTGCTGTTGTGCATCTTGATACACGTTGGTATTCCTCGAAGGTGACCGAACAGTTGAGCAAGTTGATAACTTTGCGTTGAGCTCTACTTTCTTTCTTTCATCATCATTCCAATCAGCTTCACCTTTGAGAGTAACCACACCATCAACTCTTGTAGTGGTTGGAAATTATTGACCTTCCAGAATTATCTTCCATAGTCTGTAATCAACAGATTGAACAAATATCTTCATTCATTCTTTCTAGTAACTATAGTTCTTTCTATTGAAGAATGGATGTCTGTTGCTTGACTGTCCTTCTGTCAGAGTCTAGGGCACCAGATTTGAACCATTGTCGACTACCATCGGGATCTTTTCTCCAAGCTGCAAAGCTTGATCTCTTTGAGACCACACTCTGATACTAACTGATGGTAATTAGTGGCTAAGAGAGGGGAGGTTGAATCTTAGCCCCCTTTTGTCTATTTTTTCAAATAAACTTCAGGAGATATTTCTGCTTTTGTCTCATAACTAGTCAAGAGATATTTTCTTTTTGTCTTGTAACTGGTTAGGAGATATTTTTCATTTTTGTCTCCAATGCAACAGAAACATAATAAGAGTATAAGAGAAAGAGAGAATCACACCCAGAAGTATCCTGGTTCAGCTGCTAAATACAATGTAGCCTACATCTAGTCTCCATCACAACAATGACAAAATTTCACTATAATCATCAAATTACATACATCAATTCTTCCCTAGGATCTACCCAATCCTATCTGGGACAAATCCAGATTCTATCCCCAAATCTGAAATTGACTTGGACACCTACCAAGCTTTCAACTGCAAAGTGCTAACCCAACTTGTAAGAAAATCCCCACAGGATCATGAAACACAATAAACAGATGTACAAAGAAACTCTGAGACATCTATGGCTTTTTTTAATTTTGCTCACTGCCTTTTTCCTCTCATTGGCTTTTTCTAACAAATTTGCCTTTTACCATGAGACTCAGACAGACAAAACTATAGAAGAGAAAACAAAATGAAACTCATTGAAGGAGAAGAACTTCTGTTAGCTTAGGGTAGCTATGAGAACTCTGTGCTTTCTCTCCTTGATCTCAACTCTTGGCCGTTCACCCTTATTATAGAAGAGGAAGCTTCCAAGGTTGAAACTGGTTCAACCAACCAAGAAACTTTTTCTCCACTCCAGAGTAGCAATGGTTTGGATAGAGGGAAGAGAGAGGGAAAACCGAAACAAAACCAACATGCATGTACCTCTCTCAACCCTTCTCAACAAGTTTGTTCACTTAGAGCCCTTGATTTTGACTTTGGCTCCAAGAAAGAACTCTGACCCTTGATGAACCTCTAATCCTTGACAGCTCGATGCTTTCTAATTTTGCTTCTTCCTATGCGTAGCTCCAAAGGCTATCTTCTTTCTTTGATGGACGAAAACAAAAATGAGCTTTTGCACTGAGATTTTCTTCTCTGACCGAGGCAGATCTTTTCTATTCTGGCATGGAAGATCTTGAAGCTCTTCTTCAAAATCTTGCCTTCAATGGCAAAGATCTAACCAAGCCTTGTTTCGGATCTTCCTTTTTCAAAAGCCATGATCAACCTAGCCTTTTCTTCTTCCATAGCTTCACTGTTACTTTCTCTGATAACTTGTATTTTCTTCTTTTCTGTTTGAAGTGACCGAATGGAAAGAGAGAGAAGAGAGAGAGAGAAGAAACAAAGCTTTCAATGCACAATTAAATGATATTGAATTATGAGTTTTGATTACCTATGTGTGCATTTAACCAAATTGGAATTTGAGTTCCAATAACCAATGCATGCAATTAATTGAATTGAGATTTGAATTCCACTATCAAAGGAAAGTGGGTAATCGAAGAGTGCATCATCAAATTGAACCCTTTTTGTTTTATGATCACCGTATGGTTTTATTGGGTCATTTTTTTCATCATTTTGTTTTATCAAAATGGGCCTGAGATTTGGGCTTATCTCCAATTCATGTCTCAGCAATTTGAGTGATCTAATTTGGCACAAAGCAAATTTATTCATTTATCAAGTTGGGCTTATGTGATTTTGACCCAATACAAAAATTCATTTTATTTTTCCTGTAGACTAACAAACACATTAACTAAACAATTGGAAGCAAATATTGAAATAACAATTTTTTAATTAATTTTTTTAATAATGTTTGATGATCATAATGATTCAAGTTTTCCAAACTCAACACTTTCTTTAGTTGTTATTGTTATTTTCTTGCAATTGGGTAGTTGTAGATTTAATTTTTCTTGCAATTTTATCATGCTCTCTCTTTATATCTTCCAAATGTTTGATAAAATGCTTGGTTTAGGTTTAGAGTAGATTTTGTGCATTCTTGGCTTGGAAAGAGAAATTAGGTGATCTTGAATCATTAATATCCAATTTATATTGGTGATCTAGAGTGATTAGTTAATCTTATCTCCATTAACATTACTTATGGATTGGGATTAACTAGGCTTATTTAACTTTCTCCCAATGTTGGAGATAACAAAATAGGATTATCTCTTGTTGATTATTGTCTTATGATTAATGACTAGGATAGAAAACCTAGATTCTCAATCCTTGCCATGAATGCCTCTTTTTAGTGTTTGTTATCTTTAATTGTTTTCTTTACTTTATTGTCATTTAAATTCTTATCTTTTTAATTTCTTGTCTTATCATCAACCCAACCATGTGAAACTCATAACTAATAATTGAGCACTCGATTGTAATTCCTATGAAGAATGACCCGGGACTAATACTCTCAGTTATTTTTATTAGGTTGGACTTGTGACAACCAAAATTAAACTTTGATTGAAGATTATTTATCGATTTGGAACTATACAATGGAATTATTTTATGAAAATTCTAGACCGACGGTAACCTTCTTTCAAGTTTTTGGCGCCGTTGCTAGGGAACTGCAAATGTGTGTCTTATTATTGGTTATTGTATATAATGTGAATATGTTTGCCTTTTGCTCCTTTGTTAGTTTTTGTTAGTTTTAGGACTTTGTTTGCTTATTTTTGTCAGCTTTTGTTTTTATTTTCTGTTGCTATTATGAATTCTCACCCCTTTGGTTATGAGTGTGGTTATTTCCTTTTGTTTTTATTTTTTGTCAGCTTTTACTTTTTTTATTTTCTTTTTTATTTTTGTTTTTGCATAAGTCCTACCAATTTCCTTCACTCTTTTGGTTCCCTTGAGCTTAGCATAAGGACATGCTAACATTTAAGTTTGGGGAGATTTGATGGACCACTATTTCATGACTTATTTTGGATCAAATCGAGAGAATTTTATCAACTTTACTCACACTTATCCATATAATTTGCATGTTTTTAAGTTCTCTTCCGAATTTTGTGCTATGATTGAAAACATGCTTCCTAAGCCTTTCAATGACTAATTTTTAATCCTCTCTTATTACCATTCGATACTGTGATATGTTTGTTAAGTATTTTCAGAGTTTATAGGGTAAGAATGCTTAGAGGATGGAAAGGAAGCTTGTAAAATAGAAAGAACACAAAGAACTAAAGATTTGAGAAGTTGGTGTCGACGCGTACGCATGGCTAAAGCGTGTGCGTGACCAGGAGCAACATCCACCTGACGCGTACGCATGGCCAGTGCAGAATTCAAACGACATGTATGCGTGGCTGATGCGTACTCGTGACAAGCGACATGTGCTTCAGTAAAGGCAAAATGTTGGGGGCAATTTCTGAGCTGATTTTTTGCCCAATTTCAAGCCCGAAAAGGAAGACAAGAGGTTGGGGAGTGGAGCTGGGAGAGAGGAACAATTCATTCACGCAATACACACTTTAGTTTTAGATAGATGTAGAATTCTAGACTCCTCTCTCTAGGTTTTATGGTTTCTTCTTTTATTTTCAATTTTATCTAGGTTTAGTTTCTACTTCTTATCTTGATTTAAGTTCTTCTTTTAATTCCTTGTTATTACCTCTTTGCTTTCTTAGTTTTATAGGTTATTTCTTTTACCTTGTTGCTTTATTGTTCATGACTCCTTGTTGATTCCAATTTCCTTTTAATGCACTTTGAGGTATTTTATGTTTATTGTCACTTTCTTTAATTTGTTGCTATTGTTTTCTTGCAATTGTTAGTCTTGGATTTTACTATTTCTTGTTAATTTTTTATGTTTTTATTTTGTGCCTTCCAAGTATTTGATAAAATGTTTGATTGGATTTTAAAATAGATTTTTGTGTTCTTGACTTGGATTGAGTAATTTGGAGACTCTTGAATTGTCAAAGTCTCTTGTTGATTGGTGATTGAAAGTTGCTAGTTGACTTGAACTTCACTAAATCTAGTCTTTGATTAGGACTTGGGAACTTAAGTTGATTTTGCTCACTTGACTTTTTCTTCAATTGTTAGACATTAACTAAGTAAGAGCAAAAGGTAATTACCATCACAATTGATGATGATAATGAGAATAGGAATTCTTAACCTCAACTCTCATTAAGACTTTTCTTAATTATTAGTTTATTTTCTTATTATTTACGTTTCTTGTTCATCGTTCAAAAACCCCAAACACACTTTTTCACCACCAAATAGAATGACGTGTTAAACTTTTAAGAAGGATTGCTGCAAGATGGGCCAGTTTAATTGGGACGACAACTTCTGAAATAGTGGAGCCCAGTAACTAGGGAAGATATAGGTTTTGTAGGTCAATAGTATTGATTTGTAAAATAATTTTAACCATGTGATAAAGTAATAAACAAAAGAAAATAAATGTTTTTAAATATTTTTATTTGTATGTAATGACCGTTGACACTTTATTTTTAGTCTGCTTCTTTTTTTATTTTTCTTGTTTCGTAGATAATAAAATCATTGCCATTGAGAAAGTAAGTTATATCACGATATTGTTATTACATGTTACTAACGCATATTCTAAAAATATCATTAAAAAAATACCAATTAATTTGTATATTTTTAATATTTAAAATTATTAGGATAAAATATATTTTTGTTCTTAATATTTATGATTTTTTTAAAAAAATTCCTATTATTTAGTTACATTTAATTTTGTTTCTAACGTTTTCGATTTGTATCAAAATTACTTTTAAATGTTAACTTCATATAAAATATTAGGAATAAAATGAAAAATTTTTAGGGATTATTTTGACATAAATAAAATACGTTAAGGATAAAATTGAATGTATCGAAAATATTAGAGACAAAATTAAATAAAATTAAATGTTAGGAGTATTTTTTTAAAAAAATTACAAACGTTAAGGACAAAAATTATACTTTTCCCTTTTATTATTATGCTCTTAATATCCATTATTACTTATTGGGATATATTTTTTTAAGAGTAAATGGTCTAATTCATCCTTGAAATATCACTCATTCTCTAAATTAGCTTTTGAAAGATTTTTTAATCAAATTCATCATTCAAAAATTTTAAGTTAGTCACATTAGTCATGTCGTCATTTTCATTACAAACAACATCAAAATATACTTATATTTTATTTCGCTCAAAATCTTAATTTGAAAACAAATTGATTTGATTTTACCATTCAAAAATACTTCTAACATTTAATTTCATTCAATTTTATCCCTAATATTTCGGTGCATTCAATTTTATCCTTAATATTTTTTATTTGTGTAAAAAGTAAAAACTATCTCTAAAAATTTTTAATTTTAAATTTTACATGGAGTTGATGTTTTGAGGTAATTTTGATACAAATAAAAAATGTTAGGGACAAAATTAAATGTAACTAAATATTATTAAAAACACTTTTCAAAAAATTTACAAATATTAGAAATAAAAAAATATATTTTATTATAATAAAAATATTTGAAACTTTTAATATATTAAAATATACAAATTTAATTGTATCTTTTTTAATAATATTTTTAAAAGATTTAATTACTCTGTTGGTTCCTATAGTTTTGCGAATTTTTCAATTAGGTCCCTATACTTTTTTTCCTTTTAATTGGGTCCCTGCACCTATTTTTTTTTTTCAATTAGGTCCCTACCTTGACCAAACAGTTAGATTTAACGGAATATTCCGTTACTAATTTAAAGATTCTGTAACTTTATGTGAAATCCCTAATTCTCTTTCACTCACATTTATCTGAAATACCATTTTACCCTCCCACACTTGGCAACTATTTGTTCTCTCTCTTCTCCCAAACTTAGAGAAGAAACCCGTTCACATTCACTGCTTGCCAACTCGCTCTGCTGCCAAGTTCAACTCCACCGGAATATTGCTAGAGGGTTTCGTGTCTCCGGTAGTACTGCCGTTGTCGTAGGCGTTGCTTCTACCTCCAGGTAAGACAATGCTCAACCTTTGAGTCATTGAAGGGTTTTTGTTTTTTTCTCCTGGAAAAATTTGTCATATTGTTTATAAGAGCTTCCTTTTTCTTTCTGAAACTGTTTGAAGAGGGATTTATGACATTATTTTTTTTGGTATGCAGTTATAAGTGATTCGAATTTCAGTATCGAAATCCATCATGGTGGCAAATTTGTTGACAGTGGACAACGAGTAGAGTATTTAGGAGGAATAGTTGTGGAGGATTTACATTTGGAGGTTGATGAATGGTCATTGCAAGAGATTGTCAGTCAGCTAAAGCAACAAGGGTATAAGGGTTTCGCCAGGGTCTGGTACAAGGAACCTGGGATGGATTTGAAGTCAGATCTTAGAGAGATAAAGTCGGATGGGAATGCGATGAGAATGGCTAGGTCACTGGTGTCAAGTTCCTGCAAACATTGTGAGGTATATGTTGTCAATGGGGCCAGAGAAAGTAACGGGATTGAAATCACTTCAACTAATGCTGATTATGTGCCAGAGGGAGGTGAAGACAGTGCTGATGATGATGGGTTGCTAGAGGTTGAAGTGGATGCTGAGTCAGAGCCTTCTACTGAAGAAGAGGTATTTGATGACAATGCTGATGATGGTGACCATGAGGATCACTTTGGGTTTGAGGTGGAGGATAATGATCCACCATCAAATGCACTTGGGGGATATACTGGCCTACTAAATGATGAGGGAACTGCAGCAGCTGGAACAGCTGAAGGTGATGAAGGTTTAAGGGAGGGTGATGAGCAAGTTGGGGGCATATCTGATGGATATGAGATTGATGACATAGACAGTTATGAAGGGGACTCAGATGATATGATAAAAAAGAGAGGTTCCCTAAATACAATGAGGTAGAGATGAACAGAGAGTATGAATTTCAGGTGGGGTTGGAATTTAAATCACTTAGTCAATTCAAAGAGGCTGTTAAAGAGCATGCCCTATTGAATGGTAGGGACATTAGGTTTCAAAAGAAAAATGATAAGGTGAGGTGTAGAGTTGTTTGCAAAGGAAGAAAGGGAAAGTGCAAGTGGGTTTGTTTTGCGAGTAAGGTCGGAGGTTCTGACTGTTTCCGGATCAAGACTTTGAATGGAAAGCATACATGTGGAAGGATTTATAGTGGAAGACTTGCATCAAGTAGTTGGATCTCAAAGAAGATTGCAAACAACATCAGTAGAGGGGAGGAGATGAACCTTGCGACAGTTATTCAGACTATCCAAGACAAATACATGGCAATATCAGTGTTGGTAAGGCGTACTGGGCAAAGAGGAAAGCAAGAGAAGAGGTACAAGGGCGGGCAATCCAACAGTATGTTAAACTAAGGGATTACTGTGCAGAGATACTTAGGGCAAATCCAGGAACTAGTCTTAGCATATTGGTTGATAGGCCTTCTATTACGCACCAGCCCCGATTTATGAGAATGTACATGTGCCTTGATGCATCAAGAAAGGCTTCTTGGCGGGGTGTAGACCTATTATTGGCGTGAATGGATGTCACTTGAAGGGCGACCATGGACAGCAGCTGCTAGTTGCTGTTGGCAGAGATCCAAATGACAATTACTTTCCCATTGCCGTAGCTGCAGTAGAGGCAGAGACTAAGGACAGTTGGGGGTGGTTCTTGGAGCTGCTGTTAAATGACATTGGAGAATCAAGAAAGTGGGTTTTTATGAGGCACCACTCTCACAGCCTCCACACACCCCTGCACCACCATCACAGCCTCCACACACTCCTGTACCACCCTCACAGCCTACAAACACTCCTGCACCCCATCACAACCTCCACAAACCCCTGCACCACCTTCACTGCCCACCACCTTACCCATACCAGCATCACTGCCCACCACCTTGCATACACCTGTATTACTGCCCGCTGCACCAGCATCACAACCTTTGCCCAAGTTCAAAATCTTTGGTGTGAGAAGAAGTGGAAGACTCAAGATTGGAGTTAGGAAGCCAACAAATCAGCCGCCTGAACATGTTGACCTCACACTTGATTGAGGCTGAAGAGAGTTTAGGGTTTCTTTTTGATATCTTTTGTGTAATATAGCATTTGTGTTCACCTGTGACTCTGCTTTCTTTATGGTTTGGACTACTATTATTATGAGTTGTGGACCACTTTTGTTATGTGGGTAGAAAAATGTTATGACTGGGTGTCACATTTATTTTGTGGCTATTTAGGTGTCCTACATTATATAATGTAAAAAAAATGGTATATATTATAATTCAATGCATCTTTTATTTTACCAACTTTTTTCACAGTATCATACAACTTTAAATGGCAAATGAACAACTTTCATTTAGAGAAATTAAACAACAATTCATATAACTTCATTGCACTCAACATAAACAGTACACTATTGTCTTATATAGACTATTACATTATCATAACAGTCATGCTTTCTACATCTTTACACATAACACTGCAACAATCAAAACAGCTAATATCAAAACCAGGATAACTAGCATCTTGTATTGCTTTTTCATACTATCTTCCATCTTAGCAAATTGCTCTTCCACTGAACTCAGCTCAGCACATAACCTTGTTACACAGGCATCTACTTCTCCAACCTCTGCAACTAATCTCTCTAGATCCACACTTAATTTGTCTATCTTCCTTTCTTGTGCCTCCAATTCTCTAACCCTTCTAAGTACTTGCTGTGAACTGTTTACTCCATCTTCTCCAGATAACTTTTTTTCTTTTCCATCAACCCACTCAAAAAACTTGCATCTCCTATTACGGCAAGAAATAAATCTTCTGCTTGGATTTTTTGATGTACTTGAACTACGAAGAATCAGAGTGTCTCCACAAAAACACCGAACCCTCCTTTCCTTTTGCTTCAGCCATCCATTCTTCTCATCTTCTTCATCATCAATCCACTCGAAGAACTTGCATTTTGGCATTCTCCCATAACCAACATACCTTCTTCCATGGCTTGCTATTGCCGAAGAAGACATCACAGCAACTATCTCACCACAAAAACAAAGATGTCTCTTTTTCACGAGAGTTCTGGAACTATAGACTCCTGAAGATAACTGACTCTGATCCATGAGTATTGACATAGTAAGAGTAAGGGTTGCAAACGGAGGAGGAGAAGTTTGAGGAAGATGCGATTAGAAGAGAGATAGAACTCAGAACCCTACTGAGTATCGTTCATTTGTAAGGGATAAGTGAGGGTCATAATGGTCAAATCACACATTCATAACGTTTTTTGTAACGTTTACCGTCAGTAGGGACCTAATTGAAAAAAAAAATATGTACAGGGACCCAATTAAAAGGAAAAAAAAGTGTAGGGACCTAATTGAAAAATTTGCAAAACTATAGGGACAAACAGAGTAATTAAACCTTTTTAAAATATGCGTTAGTAACTTCTAATAATAATATCGTGGTATAACCTACTTTCTCCCTGACAATGGTTTTATTATTGTAAGACCCAAAATTTTTAGAAAATCTTATTATGAGCTAAATTCAATTTATTTATTCATTAAAAACTTTAATCTCAAAACTTATTTTATTAAAGATAATTAAAGTAAATTTTGAAAAGAATTAAGGTTTTTATCTGATTTTATAACTATTAAGTATTTTTTATATTTAAATTATAAATTTTAGTAGTTGTAAAATAATAAAAATTTTATATGACTTTATTTAAATAATTGAGATTTTAGAATTTAATATATAAATAATATAAACAAAGAAAATTAATTATATTATCTCTAATTTTAAATTAGAATACTTGATTGAAAGTCCATTTAGCAAATTGATAATTAAATAATATTTTTAAAATAATTTTGAGGGATTAAATTAGATTTAAAAATTAATACAATATAACCTAATTTGATTTAGAATTTGCTAAACCCCAATTTAACCAAAATATCCATAATTTCAAATTTATCCCAAATAAAATCCTAACCCTAAAAATTAAACACACAGAATCCTAACCACTTTTACCTTATCAGCCGTCCCCCCTCCCCCCAACCTTTTTCCAACTATACATGCACACACGCAGAAATAAGGGAGAATGAAGGGGGAAGAGAGAAACAGGAAGAGAAGAGGGGAAGAGGAAGGATGGCGCCAGCGGGCATTACTGCCGTCGCACCGTCGTGTCGCCATTAGAAGAGAGGAAGCCGCAAACCATAGCCATGAAACGGAGGAGAGAGCGCGTGCGCAGTGGTGGAAGAGCCGCCACTGCCATCGCGTTTTGCTGCCGTCGCCTCAACTGAACTTGCCGTCATCGCCATAGAAGCCGAAGAGAGAGAGAGAGAGTTCGCGAAGAATGAGAGAGATACTGACGGGAGATTGATGCACGTGAGAGGAAGTGGGGCCGTTTGCGTCACTGTCGTCGTTCCGTGCACCACGTCCTACCACCACTACTGCTGGGCTGCCATCACTATAAGGAACAGAATACGCGAGAGAAAGAGGACAGCGAGCTTTGCCGGAACTCCGTCATTGCCTAGCTGACACCGTCACTGTGGGTCGCGTTGCCAGGTTTCTGTTGCGGGGATCCACTGCCAGTAAGGGCGTACTTACTTCTAGTTTTCATTTTTTTGAATTCCTGGAACATTGTTGTCACTGCTTGGCTATTACAGTTGCTGTAATTAGAGATTCGGGCCGCCGCCATCACTTGAGGTAGTTGCCAAAGCTACTGCCACTCCATAGCCTCATTTATCTTTAGCCACAGTGAGTTATTCTAGCCTTGAAATCCTTACTGTTATTATTCTACTATACATTATTGAGAATTTCACAATGTTAATATCCCAGGGTTGAGTTTTGGAAATTGTATAATTTTAAATAAAAACCGATGCGGTGTTATCCTGCTTCGTTTCTCGCGGTGAGACTATTTGGTTTCGTTCTTATTTACCACAATATTCTATCATTAATTCTTCAACTCCACGTTAATTTCGATTTATTTCAGACAAGTCATCGTTGCTGTGAACCTTGATTTTCGCCGTTGATATTGGCTGTAAGTCAATGAGGTTGCTGCCGCGAGTTAAGAATAGAAAGGGATTTGACTTTTGAGGTAGGGGTTTATTTTAAAAAGAAAATGTTTTGGGCTTTGAATACCTGATAGGTTTTGTAGATTAATGCAAATGGATTAATGCATGTAATGTGAATGATTTTCTGTTGAGATTGATATGTTGTGTTGGTATCGAATTGGTTGATTTCTAGATTATTGGTGAAATGGATTGAATTTTTGGATTTTGGTTTTCTTTGATTTAAACCGATAATGATTGGTCATTAAATGCCGGATTTGAAAACGTTGAATTGAAAGGTTGGTTTTGTTGAGTTGAAGTTGAAAAGAGGGGACCCTGATGGGTGACAAACTCCAGTTTTTAGGGAAGGTGCTGCTAAAATTTTTCTAAGAATTTGGAGTTGATTTGGCTATGATTTCAAAAACTGAGTTTGATTTGAATTGATTGCCAAAAGAGACAAGTTTTAAATGTTTTAAAGGATTACAAGAGGATCATATTTTTATGATTTGGTTGATTTATGATTTAAACTTATTTGGTCTTTATAATAATAAGAAGAGATTTGGTTAACTAGCTAGGGATACTAGGAAGTAAATTAATTATGAATTCAAGGGTTTAGGAATAAGAGTGTGAGTTTGAAGGTTATGCTTGAGATTGAAAGTGATTATGATGATGAATGGTAATTAAATATGATGATGAAGGATGATGATGGGTGAGTTTTAAATACTATTGAATATGATATTGAGAATGAGATTGAATACGATATTAAAAATGATTTTGATAATGAGATTGATTATGATTATGAAATGATATTGAATATGATTTTGATTGTGATACCTGGGTAGTAGCAAGGATGGTGGTTTGTCTCGCTTGCTCCAGGATAATGTTTGAGATTTGATAACGATTATGCTTGATTTAAATTGAATGAATATATGTTGGAGACCCTGGGCAGTAGCAAGGATGGTGGTTCGTCCCGCTTGCTCCAAGTTAGTGATTATGATGCCTGGGTAGTAGCGGCAGTGGTGGTTATTTCACTCGCTCCAGGTTGAGCTTTTAAACACCCGCCTAGGTAGTAGCCGCAGTAGTGGTTATTCTACTGGCTCTGGGTTGAGCGGGTAGTAGCAAGGGGTTATAGCTCAAACCCACTTGCTCCGCGATGGGTGTTTCAGTCCATGGTTAGCTACCAGGACGTGTCGGGTTGGCTATATAACCGATAGATGATATCATCAGCCATAGGACAGTCATGCATCATTTGCATTTGTGTGTATTATTTGGGTGTGAATCTTTATGACATGTCATCATGTCATATTTTTCTATGCTTTTTCATACAAGAAATTGATGATTTGTGTTTAAATATTGAATGCTTTTGTGCTTAATTGGTATATTTCTTTGATCTTTTGATTTTATAAATTTTGTAGGAAATAAGAAGAAAAAGAAGCAAAAAAGCACAAAATAAACTAAAAAGAAGAAGAGAGAAATTTTAGGGGAACATTTTAGAGTTGATGCACACTTTGGAGCCTTAGGCCATGCTTTTGAAAGCGTGGCCCATGACCATGAAGCCTTGGCCTTATTATCATGCATTAATGCCTTATGCATGCATGAATTAATAATGAAAGCATGCATGAAGTGGCAACGGCATTACTAAGTGAATTAAAGCATGCATTCAATTAATGATGAAATGAATGCCACGGCCAATGAAAGCATGCATGAAGACTTTGATTACTAATGTCAATTGGCAATGAAACCAAGCTCTATGTTAAATGGCATTATTAACTAATAAGGAGCTAAAGAGTGCATGCATGAAATCATTAATTATTGATGCCAATGAGTGGAAATGAATAGAGTGCTACGTAAATTGTTGCAACGGAGCACTTCATCAAAGCCAAGGAGCAAGCGTTCACAAGGCAAGGAAGCACTGCGCGACAAAGGCAAAACAAGGCCAGCGCTCAAATCAAAGGAGCGCTACGTTAACTCTTTCAACGTTTTCGGACTTCACAAAAGAAAAAAACAAGGCACAACATTCAAAAGGGAACGGCCAAGGCTCGAAGAGGGGACCAACGCACCAAAGCGCCAGCGCTCACTAAGGGAGCGCGACGTTCACTAAGTGAACGCTGGGAGAGGCCAAGCAAAAGAGACACAACCAGGCATGTGTAGCGCTCAGTTCACTAACTTAACTGAGCGCTCCACTGGAGCTTCACAAAATGCACACTGATTCAATTAAATCAAGCCATCCGGATCCACTCTTCTTCAAATCCAAAGCAAGCAAAGTCCATGGACATTACTCTAAGGCACAAGAAACAATTAGATTAGGAATTTCATTTTAATTTGTTTTCAATTTCAATTTCATTTTTCATTTTGTAAAAAGCCTATAAAAAGGCATCGATTTCATTTCATTAGGGAGGCTGGCTCCAATAGGGAGCAAGTAGAATAGAGAGCTTCTTTTTAGTTTTCTTTTTTTGAATTTGAAGAATTGGAGATCAAATCTGAATTTTGCTTTCTGATTCTCATTCTACTTCTTCTACAACTTCTATTTTCTTTCTGATTCGGATTTTTGGAGCTCTGATTGGAGAATTCTCTTGAATCTCTTCATCGTTGAGTTTCCTTGTGATTTCTTTGTTTTTGATGTCAAGAATTAAAGACCTGATCTCAATTGTCTCTTTGAACTTCATTCTAAAGCAAGTTTTCATTTCTGTTTTAGTTCTTTTGCAATTTATCATTTCTGTTTAGATCTTCTGTAATTCTCTTCTACAAATTCACTTTCTGAAATTTTCCATTTGAGCTTGCTGTGATCTTGATTTATTTCCATGCAATTTACAATTCTTGCAATTGTTCTAAGTCTTGATTTACTGCTTTCTTTAATTTTCTAGCACCCAGTCCCCTTTTACATTTGATGCAATTTACTTTCCTTGCTCTTTAAGATTCTGTCAATTTACTTCATGCAAGTTAGATCTTCTGCAATTTACTTTTCTTGTTCTTAAAGTTTCTTAAAGTTGCTTGATCCATCAATCCCTGTGGGATCGACCTCACTCATGTGAGTAATTACTACTTGATGCGACCTGGTACATTTGCCGGTGAGTTTTGTGTTGAATCGTTTTTACACCCATCAAGTTTTTGGTGCCATTGCCGGGGATTAATTTAGATCAACAATGATTAAGTTGGTGAGAAGTCTAGATTAAGCATTTTCTTTGTTTTTGTTCTCTGTTTTAAGTTGATAGCAAGGTGTTTAAGTTATTGCCTCACTAAGAAATTCCTCTCTGAGACATGAATTTCAATTTTCATTGGTGTTGTGTTTTACAAAATTCAAATGGAGTTCAACTCATCTTATGATCAAACAAATTTTATGGGATATTACCCACCATCACCAATCTCTAATGGTGGCTGGGAATATCACCAAGAAAATACAAATTCTGAGCACTCTAATCCATGGAGATTTGCTTCAGAGACACAAGATGAGCAAGAGAATCATATGGGATATTTCCCTCCACCACAAAATGATTCAAGTCATTATTCTAATGGTGGCTGGGAGTATCAGCAAGAAATGATAAATGATCAAGCGAATCACATGCGATATTGTCCAGAACCACAAAATGATTTATGTCATTATCCTCATGGTAGCTGGGCATATCAACAAGAGTATGAATAATCAAGTGAAATGAACTATTTCTCAGAGCCACAAAGTGACTCATATTGCTATGATACTGACATAAATTGTGGCTGGGAAGGGAATTTCAATGTTTCATCTTCTGTTCATCAAGGAACATCATCATTTGATTATGCTGTCAATGCATACATGGAAAATTGTTCTCCAATGCCACAAGATGATTCATACTGTAATGAATTCAACAATTCTTCAAGTTGTGCTTGGGAGAATCAAAATCAGAAAGCATTTGACAATTCATACTCCACTTATCAAGAGCTATCATCACTTGAGCAAACCTTCAATTCATTCATGGAAAGATGTCAAACTTCACCTCCCAGTTTTTTATCTGAAAATTCTTCATCACTTAACTATCCCGCAAAATCTCTTCCAAAACTCACAGTCCACACAAACTTCCATGAATCAAAGGCTCTCAAGGCTTGAAACCATGCTTGAAAGATATGAAAGGGAAGCACAGAGATCCTAGAATGACCAAGAGAACTCCCTCAAAAACATAGAAGTGCTGGTAAACCAAATGTTAAGTGTGAAGGAGGAAGTGGAAGAGCAAGAAGATGAGGAAGACAATCAAGGAGATCCAAACTCAAGTGAAGCAGAAATTTGCATGAAAGAAGGGCTCATTGAACCACCAATGCAGGAAGCTTTTGATGAAGAAATCACTCCAACAATCACACAACCACCAAGTTTTGATATCCAAGAAGTGAAGGCAATTAACAAGAGCACCGATCCTACCCCTGATCCAGAAAGCATTCTCAATCAAGCCATTAACAAAAGAAAGCTTGCTGATGAGAGACCAAGACAGGGGACACTAGCTGGTTCATCTCTCCCCTTGAGGTCAGTCCTCTTAACAAACTGGAAGAAGAGGAAGAAAGTGAAGAACAACATGTCAACCTAATGACACTAAAAGAGCGCTTATTGGGAGGCAACCCAACCTTAGGTAACATTTCTCTGTTTGCTTTGTTTATTTTCTCTGTATGCTTTGTTTAAATTTCAATAAATTGGCATATGGTTACAATCTAAGTTTCGTGTTGCCCTGCAACAAATTGTTTTCAATCCCTTTGGATGATTGCATCAATTCTACATGGAAGTGTCACACTAAGATTCTAAGTTTGGTGTGCCACTTATTTTTCTATGCAATTCATTCAGCAACACCACTTGTCTGCATAATCATAAGGCCCTTTGCAGTGTTATCTGTCTTTTAGTTAGACAATTTTAGTTTTCTCTTTGTTTTAGTCATTTCCTTGTTTTTAATGCTTTCTTTTATTAACTATTTTTGTGAATACATCACCAAGAGATCCTTATTCATGATAGATTCTTGGCTTGGTGATTGTATCCAACATATAACAGTTTCATTTGCTTAGTTTTATTTCAAATAAAATGGACATGTGACTGCATTCTAAGTTTGGTGTTGCTATGCAACAAAATTTGCTTCCAATCCTTACTGGATACTTGCATCAATTTTAAGTGAAAGTGTCACACTAAGTTTGGTGTGCCACTTATATCTTTATGCAATGTACCATGCACACCCTCTTATGTTTGCGATCACAATATTTCTATTTCTCTATGCCTTGATGGTTATTCTTAATTTTGCTTGATTAAACACATGTATTACTAATATTTCATTGTGTAAGACACTCATGATCTCTCTTAGCCCCATCACCACTGTTCTAATTGTTGCTTGAGGATGAGCAAGTGTTCTGAGTTTGGTATGGGAAGGAGAAGAATGGGAGGAAAATGACAACAATAGAAGAGATGAATTACAAGGTTGTAAAGTTTCTTTTCCTCTCATTTGTTTACAACACTTTAAATTGCATGATTGTCTTTATCTTCTCTGTATGCATGTGTGGTATGAATAAGCATAGTTAGAATTTTGATCTGTAACATGTTGCTATGCCACTATGACCATCAACTTGAGTTTTGTAAAGTCCAAAGCAGTAAAGTATCATGATCATAAACAAACAAGGTCATTAAAGAAGAATTTAGCATGGGCATATAAGTATTAGAAGGCTAGTATGGTTAATTATTGCTCAATTACATTGGATTTTATTTAATTGAAGTTTTCATCTAGGAAATTTTGTGAAATCTTTTAAAATCATGAAAACCTTGAAGAAGCAATTGCAAATTAAGACAAGAAAAGCAAAAAGGAAAGAATGATAAAGCTGAAGGCTCTGAGTACCAATGACAATTCCATTGTTAAGTACTTGTGGTGTTTATGTATCAAGCAAAATGCTTGAAAGCGAAACACTTAGAGTCAAGGTTAGGCTCAAGTGCAAATGTACTCCCTCAAAGCTCAAGGCTCTGAGCATCAATGATTAGAGAGTAAATAAAAGAAACAAATGAGCTTAAAGATTCCTCTAATTAAATGCTTGTGGTGCTTGTGTATTGATGAGCGGATAATTTATACGCTTTTTGTCATTGTTTTTAGGTAGTTTTTAGTAAGTTCAAGCTACTTTTAGGGATGTTTTCATTAGTTTTTATGTTAAATTCACATTTCTGGACTTTACTATGCATTTGTGTGTTTTTCTGTGATTTCAGGTAATTTCTGGCTGAAATTGAGGAACTTGAGCAAAACTCTGATAGGAGGCTGACAAAGGACTGCTGATGCTGTTGGAATCTGACCTCCCTGCACTCGAAATGGATTTTCTGGAGTTACAGAACTCCAAATGGCGCGCTCTCAATGGCGTTGGAAATTAGACATCTAGAGCTTTCCCGCAATATATAATAGTCCATACGTTATTCAGGAATTGACGACGTAAACTGGCGCTCAACGCCAGTTCCATGTTGTTGTCTGGAGTAAAACGCCAGAAACACGTCACGACCCGGAGTTGAACGCCCAAAACACGTTACAACTTGGCGTTCAACTCCAAAAGAAGCCTCAGCTCGTGGATAGATCAAGCTCATCCCAAACACACACCAAGTGGACCCCGGAAGTGGATTTATGCATCAATTACTTACTCATGTAAACCCTAGTAGCTAGTCTAGTATAAATAGGATAATTTACTATTGTATTAGACATCTTTGGTCTCAGTTTTATTTTATTCTTCATCTGAGGAGACTATTGATCACGTTTTGGGGGGCTAGCCATTCGGCCATGCCTGAACCTTTCACTTATGTATTTTCAACGGTGGAGTTTCTACACACCATAGATTAAGGGTGTGGAGCTCTGCTGTACCTCAAGTTTCAACGCAATTACTATTATTTTCTATCCAATTCGAATTATTCCTATTCTAAGATATTCGTTGCACTTCAACTTGATGAATGTGATGATCCGTGACACTCATCATCATTCTCACCTATGAACGCGCGTGACTGACAACCACTTCCGTTCTACCTTAGGCCGGGCGCATATCTCTTGAATTCCTTAATCAGAATCTTCGTGGTATAAGTGATGAGGGGATAATATATACGCTTTTTGGCATTGTTTTTAATATGTTTTTAGTATGTTTTAGTTAGTTTTTAGTATATTTTTATTAGTTTTTAGTTAAAATTCACTTTTCTGGACTTTACTATGAGTTTGTGTGTTTTTCTGTGATTTCAGGTATTTTCTGGCTGAAATTGAGGGACCTGAGCAAAAATCTGATTCAGAGGCTGAAAAGGACCGCAGATGCTGTTGGATTCTGACCTCCCTGCACTCGAAGTGGATTTTCAGGAGCTACAGAAGCCCAATTGGCGCGCTCTCAACTGCGTTGAAAAGTAGACATCCTGGGCTTTCCAGCACTATATAATAGTCTATACTTTGCCCGAGATTTGATGGCCCAAACCGGCGTTCCAAATCAGCCCAAAACTGCCCGGCGTTAAACGCCGGAACTGGCACAAGAATGGGAGTTAAACGCCCAAACTAGCACAAAAGCTGGCGTTTAACTCCAAGAGAAGTCTCTACACGAAAATGCTTCAATGCTCAGCCCAAGCACACACCAAGTGGGCCCGGAAGTGGATTTTTATGTCATTTACTCATCCTTGTAAACCCTAGGCTACTAGTTCTCTACAAATAGGACCTTTTACTATTGTATTCTTATCTTGGTAGCTATCTTTAGTCTTATGCTATCTTAGATCATGGGGGCTGGCCTCACGGCCATGCCTAGACCTTGTTCTTATGTATTTTCAACGGTGGAGTTTCTACACACCATAGATTAAGGTGTGGAGCTCTGCTGTACCTCGAGTATTAATGCAATTACTATTGTTCTTCTATTCAATTCAGCTTATTCTTGTTCTAAGATATTCA
Organism: Arachis hypogaea; assembly: GCF_003086295.3. Classification (NCBI taxonomy): domain Eukaryota; kingdom Viridiplantae; phylum Streptophyta; class Magnoliopsida; order Fabales; family Fabaceae; genus Arachis; species Arachis hypogaea. Next base: position 90,049,982 of record NC_092036.1, on the reverse strand, counting down.
TTTGCACCCAAGAACATGATGAATGTGATGATTATGTGACACTCATCATCATTCTCACTTATGAACGAGTGCCTGATGGTGGACGAAATTGTGATCCCTATTTTGTGCCTTTTGGTATCATTGTAAAATTATGGAATTTAAGAAATTGGCATGAGTGGACACAACTCCGTTCAACTAACCAGCAAGTGTACTGGGTCGTCCAAGTAATAACCTTACGTGAGTAAGGGTCGAATCCACAGAGATTGTTGGTATGAAGCAAGCTATGGTCACCTTGTAAATCTCAGTCAGGCAAATTAAACATTATTTATGGGTTTGAGGATAGGAATAATAAAAAGAAATAAATAATAAAAGGGATAGAACACTTATGCAGATTCAAAGGTGGGAATTTCAGATAAGCGGATGGAGATGCTGTAGAGCTCTTGGACGCCTGCTCTCCTACTCCTTCTACTCAATCCTTCTTACTCCTTTCCATGGCAAGCTTTGTATAGGGGTTCACCATCAACTGTGGCTACTTTCATTCCTCACGGGGAAATAACCTGTGCGGCTGTCACTCGCACAGCTAACCAGTCTGGAGGCATCACCCATGGCTGATAGCTACATCCCATCCTCGCAGTGAAAACTATGCTAACGCACTCTGTCACAGTACGGCTAATCACCGGTTGGTTCCCGCTCCTACTGGAATAGAATCCCTCTTTTGCGTCTGTCACCAACGCCCAGCAGGTTAAAGTTTGAAGCACGTCACGGTCATTCATGATCGGAATCCTACTCGGAACACCACAGACAAGGTTGGACTTTCCGGACTCCCAGGATCCTACTCGGAACACCACAGACAAGGTTGGACTTTCCGGATCCAGATGAATGCTGCCAACTATCTAACTTATACCACGAAGATTCTGTTGGGGAATCTAAGAGATACGCATTCAAGCTCTGTTGCATGTAGAACGGACATGGTTGTCAATCACGCGCATTCATAAGTGAGAATGATAATGAGGGTAATCTGACTCATCACATTCATCATGTTCTTGGGTACGAATGAATATCTTGGAATAAGAATAAGAGAGAATTGAATAAAAGATAATAGAATTGCATTAATACTTGAGGTACAGCAGAGCTCCACACCCTTAATCTATGGTGTGCAGAAACTCCACCGTTGAAAATACATAAGCAAAGAGTTCAGGCATGGCCGAATGGCCAGCCCTCTCTAACGTGATCACAGGATCAAAATACAATCCAGGATGTCTAATACAATAGATAAATGTCCTATATATACTAGACTAGCTACTAGGGTTTACATGAGTAAGTAATTGATGCATAAATCCACTTCCGGGGCCCACTTGGTGTGTGCTTGGGCTGAGCTTGATGAATTCACGTGTAGAGGCATTTCTTGGCGTCAAACTTCAGGTTATGACGTGTTTTGGGCGTTTGACTCCGGATCATGACGTTTTTCTGGCGTTTAACTCCAGACAGCAGCGTGTACTTGGCGTTCAACGCCAAGTTACGTCGTCATTCTTCGAATAAAGTATGGACTATTATATATTGCTGGAAAGCTCTGGATGTCTACTTTCCAACGCTGTTGAGAGCGCGCCAATTGGAGTTCTGTAGCTTCAGAAAATCCATTTCGAGTGCAGGGAGGTCAGAATCCAACAGCATCAGCAGTCCTTTTGTTAGCCTTCTTCAGAGTTTTGCTCAAATCCCTCAATTTCAGTCAGAATTTACCTGAAATCACAGAAAAACACACAAACTCATAGTAAAGTCCAGAAATGTGAATTTAGCATAAAAACTACTGAAAACATCCCTAAAAGTAGCTTAAACTTACTAAAAACTATATGAAAACAATGCCAAAAAGCGTATAAATTATCCGCTCATCACAACACCAAACTTAAATTGTTGCTTGTCCCCAAGCAACTGAAAATCAAATAGGATAAAAAGAAGAGAATATACTATAAAGTCCAAAATATCAATGAATATTAATTTAATTAGATGAGCGGGACTTGTAGCTTTTTGCTTCTGAACAGTTTTGGCATCTCACTTTTTCCTTTGAAGTTTAGAGTGATTGGCTTCTCTAGGAACTTAGAATTTCAGATAGTGTTATTGACTTTCCTAGTTAGGCATGTTGATTCTTGAACACAGCTACTTTATGAGTCTTGGCTGTGGCCCTAAGCACTTTGTCTTCCAGTATTACCACCGGATACACAAATGCCACAGACACATAACTGGGTGAACCTTTTCAGATTGTGACTCAGCTTTGCTAAAGTCCCCAGTTAGTGGTGTCCAGAGCTCTTAAGCACACTCTTTTGCTTTGGATCACGACTTTAACCACTCAGTCTCAAGCTTTTCACTTGGACCTTCATGACACAAGCACATGAATAGGGACAGCTTGATTTAGCCGCTTAGGCCTGGATTTAATTTCCTTGGACCCTCCTATCCATTGATGCTCAAAGCCTTGGATCCTTGCTACCCTTGCCTTTTGGTTTTAAGGGCTATTGGCTTTTTCTGCTTGCTTTTTCTTTCTATTTTATTTTTTTTTTATTTTTTTTTTTCGCCACTTTTTTTTTTCACTGCTTTTTCTTGCTTCAAGAATCAATTTCATGATGTTTTTCAGATCATCAATAACATTTCTCCTTGTTCATCATTCTTTCAAGAGCCAACAATTTTAACACTCATAAACAACAAGATCAAAAATATGCACTGTTCAAGCATTCATTCAGAAAACAAAAATTATTGCCACCACATCAATATAATTAAATTAAATTCACTAATAATTTCGAAAATTATGTACTTCTTGTTCTTTTGAATTAAAACATTTTTCTTTTAAGAGAGGTGAAAGACTAATGGATTTTATTCATAGCTTTAAGGCATGGTTTACACACTAATGATCATGAAGTAGAAACACAAAAACATAGATAAACATAACACTTAAAAACCGAAAACAGAAAGAAAGTAAAGAACAAGGAATGAATCCACCTCTTAGTGGCGTCTTCTTCTTGAAGGACCAATGATGTTCTTTAACTCTTCTATGTCCCTTCCTTGCCTTTGTTGCTCCTCTCTCATAGCTCTTTGATCTTCTCTTATTTCTTGGAGAGTGAGGGCGTGTTCATGGTGTTCCACCCTTAGTTGTTCCACGTTTTGGCTCAAGTCTTCTAAGGAGGTACTGAGTTGCTCCCAATAGTTGTTGGGAGGAAAATGCATTCCATGAGGCATTTGTTGATGAACTTCCTCATGTTCTCCTTGGGGGCCGTGAGGGACTTCCCTTGTTTGCTCCATCCTTTTCTTGGTGATGGGCTTGTCTTCTTCAATGGAGACATCTCCATCTATGATAACTCCAGCTGAATAACATAGATGGCATATGAGGTGGGGGAAGGCTAGCCGTGCCATGTATGAAGGCTTGTCAGCTATTTTGTAGAGTTCATTGGCTATGACTTCATGAACCTCTACTTCCTCTCCAATCATGATGCTATGAATCATGATTGCCCGATCCACAGTAACTTCAGATCGGTTGCTTGTAGGGATGATGGATCTTTGGATGAACTCCAACCATCCTCTAGCTACAGGCTTGAGGTCCAGTCTTCTTAGTTGGACTGGTTTGCCTTTGGAGTCTACTCTCCATTGGGCGCCTTCCACACAAATGTCCATTAGGACTTGGTCCAACCTTTGATTGAAGTTGACCCTCCTTGTGTAGGGGCGTTCATCACCTTGCATCATGGGTAGATGAAACGCCAACCTCACATTTTCCGGACTGAAATCTAAGTATTTCCCCCGAACCATTGTGAGATAGTTCTTTGGATTCGGGTTCATACTTTGATCATGGTTCCTAGTGATCCATGCATTAGCATAGAACTCTTGAACCATCAATAATCCGACTTGTTGCATGGGGTTGGTTATGACTTCCCACCCTCTTCTTTGGATCTCATGTCGGATTTCCGGATACTCATTCTTTTTGAGCTTGAAGGGGACCTCAGGGATCACCTTCTTCTTTGCCACAACATCATAGAAGTGGTCTTGGTGGCTCTTGGAGATGAATCTCTCCTTTTCCCATGATTCGGAAGTGGAAGCTTTTGCCTTCCCTTTTCCTTTTCTTGAGGAAACTCCGGTCTTGGGTGCCATTGATGGTGAATGAAAAATAAAAAGCTAGGCTTTTTACCACACCAAACTTAAAATTTGCTCGTCCTCGAGCAAAAAGAAAAGAAGAGTAGAAGAAGAAGAAGAAGAAGAGAAAGTGGAAGAGAGGGAGAGAAGTGGTTTCGGCTATAGGAGAGAAGAATGGGTAGTGTTGTGTGAAAATAAAGAAGAAAGGAGAGGTATTTATAGGGAGGGTGGGGGGGTTAGGTTTCGGCCATTTTTGGGTGGGAATGGGTGGGAAATTGAATTTGAATGTAATGGAGGTAGGTGGGGTTTATGGGGAAGAGGAGGTTGATGTGAATGGTGCATGGGGTAATTGGGAAGAGAAATTGATGTGATTGGTGAAGGTTTTTGGGAAGGGTGACATTGAGAATGAGATTTGGATTAGGAGAGTGTGAATAGGATTAAAAGAAAAGGTAGGTGGGGATCCTGTGGGGTCCACAGATCCTGAGGTGGGAATCCTGTGGGGTCCACAGGTCCTGAGGTGAAAAGAAATACCATTCCTTCACCCTATAGGCATGTAAATTGCCTTCATGCACCATTCTGGCGTTCAAACGCCCATTGGTGCATGTTCTGGGCGTTAAACGCCCATGTGATGCTTGATTTTGGCGTTGAACGCCAGTTTCAAGCTTGTTTCTGGCGTTCAGCGCCAGATTGTCCTCTGCGTGCGCATCCTGGCGTTAAACGCCAGGATGTTGCTTGTTTTGGGCGTTCAGCGCCAGGAAGATGCTCTGTTCTGGCGTTGAACGCCCGCCAGATGCATCTTCTGGGCGCTGAACGCCGGCCCGTGCGTCCTCCAGGGTGAAAAATTTTTTTCTTCTGTTTTTGACTCTGTTTTTAATTTTTTTGATTTTTTCGTGACTCCTCATGATCATGTACCTAATTAAACACAAAAATAACAAAGAAACAAAATAAAATAAAATTAGATAAATAAAATTGGGTTGCCTCCCAACAAGCGCTTCTTTAATGTCAATAGCTTGACAGTGGCTCTCATGGAGCCACAGAGCAATCAAGTCAATGTTGTCTAGTCCCAACACCAAACTTAGAGTTTGGATATGGGGTTTGAACACCAAACTTAGAGTTTGGTTGTGGCTTCACAACACCAAACTTAGAGTTTGACTGTGTGGGCTCTTCTTGACCTTGAACTGAGAGAAGCTCTTCATGCTTACTCTCTTTTGTCACAGAGGGATTGCCATGTGCTTGAAACATAAGGTATTCTCCATTTAATTGAAGGACTAACTCTCCTCTGTTGACATCTATCACAGCTTCTGCTGTGGCTAGGAAAGGTCTTCCTAGGATGATGCATTCATCATCTTCCTTCCTAGTATCTAGGATTAGGAAATCAGCAGGGATGTAAAAGTCTTCAACTTTTACTAGCACGTCCTCTACTATCCCATGAGCTTCTCTCATGGATTTATCTGCCAATTGTAATGAGAACAAGGCAGGTTGTACCTCAATGATTCCCAGCTTCTCCATTACAGAGAGTGGCAAAAGGTTTATTCCTGACCCAAGATCACATAGAGCTTTCTCAAAGCTCATGGTGCCAATGGTGCAAGGTATTAAGAACTTGCCAGGATCTTGTCTCTTTTGAGGTAGAGTTTCCTGAATCCAAGTATCCAAATCACTAATGAGCAAGGGAGGTTTACTTTCCCAAGTCTCATTACCAAACAGCTTGGCATTCAGCTTCATGATAGCTCCTAAATATTGAGCAACTTGCTCTCCAGTCACATCTTCATCCTCTTCAGAGGATGAATAATAGTCAGAGCTCATGAATGGCAGAAGGAGATTTAGTGGAATCTCTATGGTCTCTAGATGAGCCTCAGATTCCTCAGGATCCTTATTAGGAAGCTCCTTCTTGCTTGGAGGACGTCCCAGGAGGTCTTCCTCACTGGGATTTTCGTCCTCCTCCTCCTTTGTGCATTCGGCCATGTTGACTAAGTCAATGGCTTTGCCCTCTCCTTTTGGATTCTCTTCTGTATTACTTGGGAGAATACTGGGAGGAGTTTCAATAACTTTCTTACTCAGCTGGCCTACTTGTGCCTCCAAATTTCTAATGGAGGATCTTGTTTCATTCATGAAACTGAAGGTGGCCTTTGACAGATCAGAGACTATATTAGCTAAATTAGAATTATTTTGTTCAGAGTTCTCTGTCTGTTGCTGAGAAGATGATGGATATGGCTTACTATTATTCAGCCTATTGCGTCCACCATTGTTAAAACCTTGTTGAGGTTTTTGTTGATCCTTCCAGGAGAAATTTGGATGATTTCTCCATGATGGGTTATAGGTATTTCCATATGGTTCACCCAGATAATTAACCTCTGCCATGGCAGGGTTCTCAGGATCATAAGCTTCTTCAGAAGCTACCTCTCTAGTACTGTTGGATGCATGTTGCAATCCATTCAGATTTTGAGAGATCATGTTGACCTGTTGAGTCAACACTTTGTTCTGAGCCAGTATGGCATTCAGAGCATTAATTTCAAGAACTCCCTTCTTCTGAGGGACCCCATTATTCACGGAATTCCTCTCAGAGGTATACATGAACTGGTTGTTTGCAACCATGTCAATGAGTTCTTGAGCCTCTTCAGGCGTTTTCTTTAGGTGAATAGATCCACCTGCAGAATGGTCCAGTGACATTTTCGAAAATTCAGAGAGACCATAATAGAATATATCTAATAGGGTCCATTCTGAAAACATGTCAGATGGACATCTCTTGGTCAGCTGCTTGTATCTTTCCCAAGCTTCATAGAGGGATTCACCATCTTTTTGTTTGAAGGTTTGAACATCCACTCTCAGCTTGCTCAGCTTTTGAGGAGGAAAGAATTTATCCAAGAAGGCAGTGACCAGCTTATCCCAGGAGTCCAGGCTATCCTTAGGTTGTGAATCCAACCATATTCTAGCTCTGTCTCTTACAGCAAAAGGGAAAAGCATGAGTCTGTAGACTTCAGGATTAACTCCATTCGTCTTTACAGTATCACAGACTTGCAAGAATTCAGTTAAGAACTGATAAGGATCTTCAGATGGAAGTCCATAAAACTTGCAGTTTTGTTGCATCAAAGCAACTAGTTGAGGCTTAAGCTCAAAGTTATTGGCTCCAATGGCAGGAATGGAGATGCTTCTTCCATCAAATTTGGATGTTGGCTTTGTGAAGTCACCAAGCATTCTCCTTGCATTATTATTATTATTATTTTCGGCCATCTCCTTCTCTTGTTCGAAAATTTCTGAAAGGTTGCTTCTGGATTGTTGTAATTTAGCTTCTCTTAATTTTCTCTTCAGAGTCCTTTCAGGTTCTGGATCAACTTCAACAAGAGTGCCCTTTTCCTTGTTCCTGCTCATAAGAAAGAGAAGAAAACAAGAAAAGAAAAAGGAATCCTCTATGTCACAGTATAGAGATTCCCTCAGGTTAGTAGAAGAAGAAAGAGGTAGAAGAATGAAGAAGGATGAAGAAGAATTCGGATGAAGAGAGGTGAAGAGAAGTGTTAGTAGTTAAATAATTAAATAGAATAAGAGAAGAGAAAGAAATTTTCGAAAATAATTTTGAAAAAGAAGGATGTAATTTCGAAAATTAGAAATAAAAATAAGTTTAAAATTAAAATTTAAAACAATTAAAAAGAATTTTTGAAAAAGAGAGGGAGAATTTTCGAAAATTAGAGAAGGATAGGTAGTTAGGTGGTTTTGAAAAAGATAAGAAACAAACAAAAAGTTAGTTAATTGATTGAAAAAAAGATTTGAAATCAAATTTTGAAAAAGATAAGAAGATAAGAAGTTAGATAAGATATTTTGAAATCAAATTTTGAAAAAGATAAGACAAAAGATAAAAAGATATATTTGAAAAAGATATTTGAAAAAAAAGATTTAATTTTAAAAATTACTTAACTAACAAGAAACTACAAGATAAGATTCTAGAATTTAAAGATTGAACCTTTCTTAACAAGAAAGTAACAAACTTCAAATTTTTGAACCAATCACATTAATTGTTAGCTAATTTTCGAAAATTTGATAAAAAGATAAGAAAAAGATTTTGAAAATATTTTGAAAAATATTTTTGAAATTTTCGAAAATGCTAAAAAAAATGAAAAAGATATGATTTTTGAAAAAGATTTTGAAAAGATAAGATTTTTTTAAAATTGAAATTTTGACTTGACTTGTAAGAAACAACTAATTTTTAAAAATTTTTGACCAAGTCAACCCAAAATTTCGAAATTTTAGAGGAAAATAAGGAAAAGATATTTTTGATTTTTAAATATTGAATGAAAAACACAAAAATGACCCAAAACATGAAAATTTTGGATCAAGACACAAGATGCATGCAAGAATGCTATGAATGTCAAGATGAACACCAAGAACACTATGAAGATCATGATGAACATCAAGAACATAATTTTGAAAAATTTTTGATGCAAAGAAAACATGCAAGACACCAAACTTAGAAATCTTTAATGCATGAAAATTATGAATGCAAAAATGCACATGAAAAACAACAAAAGACACAAAATAAGAAATCATCAAGATCAAACAAGAGGACTTGTCAAGAACAACTTGAAGATCATGAAGAACACTATGAATGCATGAATTTTCGAAAACAATGCAAGAAAAATTTTAAAAGCATGCAATTGACACCAAACTTAAAAATTAACACAAGACTCAAACAAGAAACACAAAATATTTTTGATTTTTATGATTTTCTAATTTTTTTGTATTTTTATTGATTTTTTTCGAAAAACATTTTTGGAAAAACGAAAAATAAAAGAAAAATTTTGAAAAAGATTTTTGAAAAGAAAATTACCTAATCTGAGCAACAAGATGAACCGTCAGTTGTCCATACTCGAACAATCCCCGGCAACGGCGCCAAAAACTTGGTGGACGAAATTGTGATCCCTATTTTGTGCCTTTTGGTATCATTGTAAAATTATGGAATTTAAGAAATTGGCATGAGTGGACACAACTCCGTTCAACTAACCAGCAAGTGTACTGGGTCGTCCAAGTAATAACCTTACGTGAGTAAGGGTCGAATCCACAGAGATTGTTGGTATGAAGCAAGCTATGGTCACCTTGTAAATCTCAGTCAGGCAAATTAAACATTATTTATGGGTTTGAGGATAGGAATAATAAAAAGAAATAAATAATAAAAGGGATAGAACACTTATGCAGATTCAAAGGTGGGAATTTCAGATAAGCGGATGGAGATGCTGTAGAGCTCTTGGACGCCTGCTCTCCTACTCCTTCTACTCAATCCTTCTTACTCCTTTCCATGGCAAGCTTTGTATAGGGGTTCACCATCAACTGTGGCTACTTTCATTCCTCACGGGGAAATAACCTGTGCGGCTGTCACTCGCACAGCTAACCAGTCTGGAGGCATCACCCATGGCTGATAGCTACATCCCATCCTCGCAGTGAAAACTATGCTAACGCACTCTGTCATAGTACGGCTAATCACCGGTTGGTTCCCGCTCCTACTGGAATAGAATCCCTCTTTTGCGTCTGTCACCAACGCCCAGCAGGTTAAAGTTTGAAGCACGTCACGGTCATTCATGATCGGAATCCTACTCGGAACACCACAGACAAGGTTGGACTTTCCGGACTCCCAGGATCCTACTCGGAACACCACAGACAAGGTTGGACTTTCCGGATCCAGATGAATGCCGCCAACTATCTAACTTATACCACGAAGATTCTGTTGGGGAATCTAAGAGATACGCATTCAAGCTCTGTTGCATGTAGAACGGACATGGTTGTCAATCACGCGCATTCATAAGTGAGAATGATAATGAGGGTAATCTGACTCATCACATTCATCATGTTCTTGGGTACGAATGAATATCTTGGAATAAGAATAAGAGAGAATTGAATAAAAGATAATAGAATTGCATTAATACTTGAGGTACAGCAGAGCTCCACACCCTTAATCTATGGTGTGCAGAAACTCCACCGTTGAAAATACATAAGCAAAGAGTTCAGGCATGGCCGAATGGCCAGCCCTCTCTAACGTGATCACAGGATCAAAATACAATCCAGGATGTCTAATACAATAGATAAATGTCCTATATATACTAGACTAGCTACTAGGGTTTACATGAGTAAGTAATTGATGCATAAATCCACTTCCGGGGCCCACTTGGTGTGTGCTTGGGCTGAGCTTGATGAATTCACGTGTAGAGGCATTTCTTGGCGTCAAACTTCAGGTTATGACGTGTTTTGGGCGTTTGACTCCGGATCATGACGTTTTTCTGGCGTTTAACTCCAGACAGCAGCGTGTACTTGGCGTTCAACGCCAAGTTACGTCGTCATTCTTCGAATAAAGTATGGACTATTATATATTGCTGGAAAGCTCTGGATGTCTACTTTCCAACGCTGTTGAGAGCGCGCCAATTGGAGTTCTGTAGCTTCAGAAAATCCATTTCGAGTGCAGGGAGGTCAGAATCCAACAGCATCAGCAGTCCTTTTGTTAGCCTTCTTCAGAGTTTTGCTCAAATCCCTCAATTTCAGTCAGAATTTACCTGAAATCACAGAAAAACACACAAACTCATAGTAAAGTCCAGAAATGTGAATTTAGCATAAAAACTACTGAAAACATCCCTAAAAGTAGCTTAAACTTACTAAAAACTATATGAAAACAATGCCAAAAAGCGTATAAATTATCCGCTCATCACCTGACAACCACTTCTGTTCTACAAGCAAACAAGGCTTGAATGTTTATCTCTTGGATCCCTTGATCAGAATCTTCGTGGTATAAGCTAGAATTGATGGAGGCATTCAAGAGAATCCGGAAGGTCTAAACCTTGTCTGTGGTATTCTGAGTAGGATTCAATGATTGAATGACTGTGACGAGCTTCAAACTCCTGAAGGCTGGGCGTTAGTGACAGACGCAAAAGAATCACTGGATTCTATTCCAACCTGATTGAGAACCGACAGATGATTAGCCGTGCCGTGACAGGGTGCGTAGAACATTTTCCCTGAGAGGATGGGAGGTAGCCACTGACAACGGTGAAACCCTACATACAGCTTGCCATGGAAAGGAGTAAGAAGGATTGGATGAAGACAGTAGGAAAGCAGAGAGACGGAAGGGACAAAGCGTCTCCATTCGCTTATCTGAAATTCTCACCAATGAATTTCATAAGTATCTCTATCTTTATGCTTTATTCATATATCATCCATAACCATTTGAATCTGCCTGACTAAGATTTACAAGGTGACCATAGCTTGCTTCATACCAACAATCTCCATGGGATCGACCCTTACTCGCGTAAGGTTTATTACTTGGATGACCCAGTGCACGTGCTGGTTAGTTGTGCGAAGTTGTGATAAAGAGTTGAGATTACAATTGTGCGTACCATGTTGATGGTGCCATTGATGATCACAATTTCTTGCACCAAGTTTTTGGCGCCGTTGCCGGGGATTGTTCGAGTTTGGACAACTGACGGTTCATCTTGTTGCTTAGATTAGGTATTTTTCTTCAGAGTTCTTAAGAATGAATTCTAGTGTTTCAAGGTGATGTTCTTATCATCACCAAAGCTGATTGATTTTCATCAATTTAGCTCTTGAATGCAATGTACTGCTGAAGCTTGGCTAGCCATGTCTAATTCCTTTAGATTGAAGCTTTAGACTAACATTGCATGATTCCTGGAATTCTCATTAAGAATTTTGATATCTTTATTTTCTTTTCCACTTAATTTTCGAAAAAACCAAAAAAATTACAAAATCATAAAAAAAAACCAAAAATATTTTATGTTTCTTATTGAGACACTAGTCTCATTTTAAGTTTGGTGTCAATTGCATGTTTCTGTTCTTATTGCATTTCTCATGTGTCTTCAGTGATCTTCAAGTTGTTCTTGATGATTTACTTGCTCTGATCTTTAAATTCTCTTGTCTTGAGTGTTTTGTTGTTTCTCATATGCATTCTCAACTTGTTAGTGTCAATAGTATACAAACTTTTAAGTTTGGTGTCTTGCATGCATTGTTTATTTGATTTCAGTTGCATTTTCATTATTCCTCATTATTAAAAATCCAAAAAATTTTTAATTTGTGTCTTTTCAAGTCAATAATACAGAGAATTGAAGATTCAGAACATACTGCAGAGGAATTACACAGAAAAAGTTGGGCATTCAAAACGCCTAGTGAAGAAGGAAAACTGGCGTTTAAACGCCAGCCAGGGTACCTGGCTGGGCATTTAACGCCCAAAAGGGGTGACTTTTGGGCGTTAAACGCTAGAATGTGCACCATTCTGGGCGTTTAACGCCAGGATGGCACAAGAGGGAAGATTTTGTTTTTAATGCCAATTTTTTTCAAGTTTTTAAAATTTTTCAAAATCAAATCTTTTTCAAATCAAATCTTTTCAATCAAATCTTTTTCAAAATCAATTTCTTTCCATTTTCAAAAATACTTGCTATCAATTAATGATTTGATTCAACATTTCAAGTATGTTCCCTTTTCTGTTGAGAAATGTTTAATGTTTGAATCATATCTTTTCTTGTTAGCCAAGTCATTAATTTTTAAAATCAAATCTTTTTAAATTATTTTTCAAATCGTATCTTCTTGATCACATCTTTTTCAAAATAGTTTTCAATCATATCTTTTTAATTTCTTATTTCAAAATCTTTTTCAAAAATTACTTGATTTCTTTTCCACTCTTAGTTTTCGAAAATCAATTAGTGTTTTTCAAAATGTTTTTAAAATCTCTTACTTAATTTTCGAAAATTTTTTCCCCTCTTCTCACATCCTTCTATTTATGGACTAACACTACTCCTCAATGCACAATTCGAACTCCATCTTTCCTTGATAAGTTCAAATTTTCTACCTCTTCCTTCTATTTTTCTTTTCCTCTGACACCTCAAGGAATCTCTATACTGTGACATAGAGGATTCCATATTTTCTTGTTCTTTTCTCTTTCATATGAGCAGGAGCAAAGACAAAAGCATTCTTGTTGAGGTTGACCCTGAACCTGAAAGGACCTTGAAGCGAAAGCTAAGAGAACAAAATATTGGCTCAGAACAAAATATTGACTCAGCAAGTCAATATGATTTCTCAAAGTCTGTCTGGAATGCAAGCTGCACTAGGCAGTACTAAGGACGCTTCATCTGAAGAAGAAGCTTATGATCCTGAGAACCCTTCAATGGAAGAGGTGAATTACATGGGAGAACCCTATGGAAACACCTATAATCCTTCATGGAGAAATCATCCAAATCTCTCATGGAAGGATCAACAGAGACCTCAACAAGGTTTCAACAACAATAATGGTGGAAGAAACAGGTTTAGCAATGGCAAGCCTTTTCCATCATCTTCTCAGCAACAGACAGAGAATTCTAAGCAGAGCCACTCTGACTTAGCAACCATGGTCTCTGATCTAATCAAAACCACTCAAAGTTTCATGACTGAAATAAGGTCCTCCATTAGAAACTTGGAGGCACAAGTGGGTAACCTGAGTAAGAAAATTACTGAACTCCCTCCTAGCACTCTTCCAAGCAATACAGAAGAGAATCCAAAAGGAGAGTGCAAGGCCATTAACATGACCTACATGTCCGAATTTGGAGAGGAGGAAGAGGCAGTGAGCGCCACTGAGGAAGGCCTCAATGGACGTTCACTGGCCTGTAATGAGTTCCCTAATGAGGAACCATGGGAATTTGAGGCTCACACTGAGACCATAGAGATTCCATTGAATTTACTTCTGCCATTCATGAGCTCTGATGAGTATTCTTCCTCTAAAGAGGATGAAGATGTCACTGAAGAGCAAGTTGCCAAGTACCTTGGAGCAATCATGAAGCTAAATGACAAGTTATTTGGTAATGAGACTTGGGAGGATGAACCCCCTTTGCTCACCAAAGAGCTGGATAACTTGACTAGGTAAAGATTACCTCAAAAGAGACAGGACCCTGGAAAGTTCTCAATACCTTGTACAGTAGGCACCATGACCTTCAAGAAGGCTCTGTGTGACCTAGGGTCAAGCATAAACCTCATGCCTCTCTCTGTAATGGAGAAGCTATGGATCTTTGAGGTGTAAGCTGCAAAAATCTCACTAGAGATGGCAGACAATTCAAGAAAACAAGCTTATGGACTTGTAGAGGATGTTCTGGTAAAATTTGAAGACCATTACATCCCTACTGATTTCATAGTCCTAGAGACTGGGAAGTGCATGGATGAATCCATCATCCTTGGCAGACCCCTCCTAGCCACAGCAAAGGCTGTGATTGATGTTGACAGAGGAGAATTGATCATTCAAGTGAATGAAGAATCCCTTGTGTTTAAGGCTCAAGGATATCCCTCTGTAACCATGGAGAGGAAGCATGAAGAGCTTCCCTCAAAACAGAGCCAAACAGAGCCCCTACAGTCAAACTCTAAGTTTGGTGTTGGGAGGCTACAACCAACTTCTAAGTTTGGTATTGAACCACCACATTCAAACTCTAAGTTTGGTGTTGGGAGGTTCCAACATTGCTCTGAGCATATGTGAGGCTCCATGAGAGCCCACTGTCAAGCTACTGACATTAAAGAAGTGCTTGTTGGGAGGTAACCCAATGTTATATTTATCTATTTTTCCTTTGTTATTTTATGTTTTCTGTAGGTTGATGATCATGGGAAGTCACAAAATCAATTGAAAAAGCAAAAACAGAATGAAAAACAGAAAGAAAAACAGCACACCCTGGAGGAAGACCTTGCTGGCGTTTAAACGCCAGTAAGGGCAGGCAAATGGGCGTTTAACGCCCAGTCTGGCACCATTCTGGGCGTTTAACGCCAGAAAGGGGCACCAGACTGGCGTTAAACGCCAGGAAGGGGCAAGAAGTTGGCGTTAAACGCCAGAAATGGGCACCAGCCCGGCGTTTAACGCCAGAATTGGCATAAAGAGCATTTTTGCTCACCACTTGGTGCAGGGATGAATTTTCTTTGACACCTCGGGATCTGTGGACCCCACAGGATCCCCACCTACCCCACCACTCTTTCTCTTCTTCACCCATTCACCAATCACCTCAATACCTCTTCCCCAAAAACCCCTCACCTATCAAATCCCATCTTTTCTCTTCACCACTCACATCCATCCTTCATAAAACCTCACCTACCTCACCATTCAAATTCAAAACACTTTCCCTCCCAAATCCACCCTCACATAGCCGAACCTTACCTCTCTCTCCACTCCTATATAAACCCATCTTCACTCCTTCATTTTCACACAACCTAAACACTACTTCTTCCCCTTAGCCAAACCACAAAGCCTCCTCCATCTCCTTCATTTCTTCTTCTTCTACTCTCTTCTTTTTTCTTTTGCTCGAGGACGAGCAAACCTTTTAAGTTTGGTGTGGTAAAAGCATTGCTTTTTGTTTTTCCGTAACCATTTATGGCATCCAAGGCCGGAGAAACCTCTAGAAAAAGGAAAGGGAAGGCTAAAGCTTCCACCTCCGAGTCATGGGAGATGTAGAGATTCATCTCAAGGGTGCATCAAGACCACTTCTATGAAGTTGTGGCCATGAAGAAGGTGATCCCCGAGGTCCCTTTCAAACTCAAAAAGAGTGAATATCCGGAGATCCGACATGAGATCCGAAGAAGAGGTTGGGAAGTTCTTACCAACCCCATTTAACAAGTCGGAATCTTAATGGTTCAAGAGTTATATGCTAATGCATGGATCACCAAGAACTATGATCAAAGTGTGAACCCAGACCCAAAGAATTGGCTTACAATGGTTCGGGGGAAATACTTGGATTTTAGTCCGGAAAAAGTAAGGTTGGCATTCAACTTGCCCATGATGCAAGGAGATGAACACCCTTACACTAGAAGGGTCAACTTTGATCAAAGGTTGGACCAAGTCCTCATGGACATTTGTGAAGAGGGCGCTCAATAGAAGAGAGATTCAAGAGGAAAGCCGGTTCAACTGAGAAGGCATGACCTCAAGCCCGTGGCTAGAGGATGGTTGGAGTTTATCCAACGCTCAATCATTCTGACTAGCAACCGGTCTGAAGTTACTATATACCGGGCTATCATGATTCATAGCATCATGATTGGAGAGGAAGTAGAAGTTCATGAGGTTATATCCCAAGAACTTTATAAGGTGGCAGACAAGTCCTCTACCTTGGCAAGGTTAGCCTTTCCTCATCTCATTTGTCACCTCTGTTATTCAATTGGAGTTGACATAGAGGGAGACACCCTCATTGATGAGGACAAGCCCATCACTAAGAAAAGGATGGAGAAAATAAGAGACCCCTCTCATCATGAAATCCCTGAGATGCCTCAAGGGATGCACTTTCCTCCACAAAACTATTGGGAGCAAATCAGTACCTCCCTAGGAGAATTGAGTTCCAACATGGGACAACTAAGGGTAAAGCACCAAGAACATTCCATCCTCCTCCATGAAATTAGAGAAGATCAATGAATCATGAGAAAGGAGCAACAAAGGCAAGGAAGAGACATTGAGGAGCTCAAGCACTCCATAAGATCTTCAAGAGGAAGAACAAGCCGCCATCACTAAGGTGGACCCGTTCTTTAATCTCCTTGTTCTTTATTTTTCTGTTTTTCGAAAAATCATGCTTATGTCTATTCATGTTTGTGTCTTATGATCATTAATGTCTTAGTGTCTATGCCTTAAAGTTATGAATGTCCTATGAATCCATCACCTTTCCTAAATGAAAAATGTTCTTAATTGAAAAAGAGAAGAATTGCATGAATTTTAAATTTTATAACAGATTAATTATTTTGATGTGGTGGCAATATTTTGGTTTCTGAATGTATGCTTGAACAGTGCATAAATCTTTTGAATTTGTTGTTCATGAATGTTGGCTCTTGAAAGAATGATGAAAAAGGAGACATGTTACTGAGGATCTGAAAAATCATAAAAATGATTTTTGAAGCAAGAAAAAGTAGTGAATACAAAAAAAAGGAAAGAGAAAAATGAAAAAAAGAAAGAGAGAGAAAAACGAAAAAAAGAGAGAGAAAAGAAAAAAATAAAGTGTGATCTAAAGCAAAAAGAGTGTGCTTAAGAACCCTGGACACCTCTAATTGGGGACTCTAGCAAAGCTGAGTCACAATCTGAAAAGGTTCACCCAGTTATGTGTCTGTGGCATGTATGTATCCGGTGGTAATACTGGAAGACAGAGAGCTTTGGGCCACGGCCAAGACTTATAAAGTAGCTGTGTTCAAGAATCATCATACTTAACTAGGAGAATCAATAACACTATCTGGATTCTGAGTTCCTATAGAAGCCAATCATTCTGAATTTCAAAGGATAGAGTGAGATGCCAAAACTATTCAGAGCCAAAAAGCTAAAGCCCCGCTCATCTAATTAATACTGATCTTCATAGATGTTTTTGGAGTTCATTGCATATTCTCTTCTTTTTATCTTATTTGATTTTCAGTTGCTTGGGGACAAGCAACAATTTAAGTTTGGTGTTGTGATGAGCAGATAATTTATACGCTTTTTGGCATTGTTTTTAGTATGTTTTAGTTAGTTTTTAGTATATTTTTATTAGTTTTTAGTTAAAATTTACTTTTCTTGACTTTACTATGAGTTTGTGTTATTTTCTGTGATTTCAGGTATTTTCTGGCTGAAATTGAGGGACCTGAGCAAAAATCTGATTCAGAGGCTGAAAAGGACCGCAGATGCTGTTGGATTCTGACCTCCCTAAACTCAAAGTGGATTTTCTGGAGCTACAGAAGACCAATTGACGCGCTCTCAACTGCGTTGGAAAGTAGACATCCTGGGCTTTCCAGAAATATTTAATAGTTCATACTTTGCTCGAGATTTGATGGCCCAAACCGGCGTTCTAAATCAGCTCAAAATTGCCCGGCGTTAAACGCCGGAACTGGCACAAGAATGGGAGTTAAACGCTCAAACTGGCACAAAAGCTGGCGTTTAACTCCAAGAGAAGTCTCTACACGAAAATGCTTCAATGCTCAGCCCAAGCACACAGCAAGTGGACCCGGAATTCAGCTTATTCTTGTTCTAAGATATTCATTTGCACCCAAGAACATGATGAATGTGATGATTATGTGACACTCATCATCATTCTCACTTATGAACGAGTGCCTGACAACCACTTCTGTTCTACAAGCAAACAAGGCTTGAATGTTTATCTCTTAGATCCCTTGATCAGAATCTTCGTGGTATAAGCTAGAATTGATGGCGGCATTCAAGAGAATCTGGAAGGCCTAAACCTTGTTTGTGGTATTCTGAGTAGGATTCAATGATTGAATGACTGTGACGAGCTTCAAACTCCTAAAGGCTGGGCATTAGTGACAGACGCAAAAGAATCACTAGATTCTATTCCAACCTAATTGAGAACCGACAGATGATTAGCCGTGCCGTGACAGGGTGTGTAGAACATTTTCACTGAGAGGATGGGAGGTAGCCACTAACAACGGTGAAACCCTACATACAGCTTGCCATGGAAAGGAGTAAGAAGGATTGGATGAAGACAGTAGGAAAGCAGAGAGACGGAAGGGATAAAGCATCTCCATTCGCTTATCTGAAATTTTCACCAATGAATTACATAAGTATCTCTATCTTTATGCTTTATTCATATATCATCCATAACCATTTGAATCTGCCTGACTAAGATTTACAAGGTGACCATAGCTTGCTTCATACCAACAATCTCCGTGGGATCGACCCTTACTCGCGTAAGGTTTATTACTTGGACGACCCAGTGCACTTGCTGGTTAGTTGTGCGAAGTTGTGATAAAGAGTTGAGATTACAATTGTGCGTACCATGTTGATGGCGCCATTGATGATCACAATTTCGTGCACCAATAAGCTAGAATTGATGGCGGCATTCATGGGAATCCGGAAGGTCTAACCTTGTTTGTGGTATTCCGAGTAGGATTCCAGAATTGAATGACTGTGACGAGCTTCAAACTCCTGAAGGCTGGGTGTTAGTGACAGACGCAAAAGAATCAAGGGATTCTACTCCAACCTGATTGAGAACCGACAGATGATTAGCCGTGCTGTGACAGGGCATTTGGACCTTTTTCACTGAGAGGATGGGATGTAGCCATTGACAATGGTGATGCCCTACATACAGCTTGCCATAGAAGGAAGTGATAAAATTGGATAAAAGTAGTAGTAAAGCAGAGATTCAGGAGGAGCACAGCATCTCCATACGCCTATCTGAAATCCCCATCATTGGATTACATGAATAACTTTATCTTTATTTTATGTTTATTATTTATTAATTTTCGAAAATCCATAATCAATTACTATCCGCCTGACTGAGATTTACAAGATGACCATAGCTTGCTTCATACCAACAATCTCTGTGGAATCGACCCTTACTCACGTAAGGTTTATTACTTGGACGACCCAGTACACTTGCTGGTTAGTTGAACGGAGTTGTGACCACACATAGTAAAGAGCTACTATCTCGAATTAAATTTCATACAAGTACAAAGAGTACGAATCACAATTTTGTCCACCAAGTTTTTGGCGCCGTTGCCGGAGATTGTTCGAGTATGGACAACTGACGGTTCATCTTGTTGCTCAGATTAGGTAATTTTTTTTATTTTCTTTTCAAAAAAGTTTTCAAAAATCTTTCAAAAATTTTTCTTTATTGTCGTTTTCTTAAAATATAATTTTCGAAAAAAATAATAAAAATACAAAAAAAATCATAAAATCATAAAAAACAAAAATATTTTGTGTTTCTTGTTCAAGTCTTAAGTCAACTTTTAAGTTTGGTGTCAATTGGATGCTTTAAAAAATTTTTCTTGCATTTTTCGAAAATTCATGCATTCATGGTGTTCTTCATGATCTTCAAGTTGTTCTTGACAAGTCTTCTTGTTTGATCTTGATGTTTTCTTGTTTTGTGTTGTTTGCTGTTTTTCATATGCAATTTTTGTTTGTTAGAGTCCATGCATTAAAGATTTCTAAGTTTGGTGTCTTGCATGTTTTCTTTGCATAAAAAATCTTTCAAAATTTTGTTCTTGATGTTCATCTTGACATTCATAGTGTTCTTGGTGTTCATCTTGACATTCGTAGTGTTCTTACATGCATTCTTTGTTTTGATCCATAAAGAAAAGAGAAAAACACAAAAATGACGTTTTTAATTTTTCTCTCTCATCATTAAAAATTCAAAAAATAAAAAATATCTTTTCCTTTTTTCTCCAAATTTTCGAAAATTTGAGTTGACTTAGTCAAAAAATTTTAAAATTAGTTGTTTCTTACAAGTCAAGTCAAATTTTCAATTTTAAAAATCTTATCTTTTCAAAATCTTTTTCAAAAATCATATCTTTTCAACTTTATCTTTGTTTTTTGAAAATTTTCAAAAAAAAAATATTTTTCAAAATTTTTCAAAATCTTTTTCTTATCTTTATATCAAAATTTGGAAATTACACTAACAAGTAATATGATTGATTCAAAAATTTGAAGTTTGTTACTTTCTTGTTAAGAAAGGTTCATTCTTTAAAATCTAGAATCCTATCCTTTTAAGTTTCTTGTTAGTTAAGTAATTAATTTTAATTTTAAAATTAAATCTTTTTCAACCATATCTTATCTATCTTATCTTTTTATCTTATCTTTTTCAAAATTTTATCTTTTTCAATTTTGATTTCAAAATATCTTATCTTATCTTGTCTTCTTATCTTTTCAAATTTGATTTTCAATTTTTTTTCAACTAACTATTTGACTTTTTGTTTGTTTCTTATCTTTTTCAAAACCATCTAACTACTTTTTCCTCTTTAAATTTCGAAAATATCTCATCTCTTTTTCAAAAATTCTTTTTAACTGTTTTAAATTTTAATTTTAATTATATCTTATCTTTAATTTTCGAAAATCATTAACTACTTTTTCAAAATTATTTTCGAATTCTCCCTCTCTTCTCTTCTTCTATTTATTTATTTATTTACTAACACTTCTCTTCACCTCTCTTCATCTCCAATCACTGCCTCTATCCTCACCCTTGTGATTGGATTCTCTACTTTTATTCCTTTCTTCTTTTACTAATAATAAGGATCCTCTTTGTTCAGATATAGAGGATTCTTCTTCCTTTTCTTTTTCTCTTCTTTTTCATATGAGCAGGAACAAGGAAAAAGACACTCTTGTTGAAGTTGATCCTGAATCTGAAAGGACTCTGAAGAGGAAACTAAGAGAAGCTAAATTACAACAATCTAGAGACAAACTTTCTGAAATTTTGAACAAGAGAAGGAGATGGCAGCCGAACCCAAAAACAATAATGCAAGGACGATGCTTGGTGACTTCACTAAACCAACATCCAAGTTTGATGGAAGAAGCATCTCCATTCCTGCCATTGGAGCAAACAAGTTTGAGCTGAAACCTCAATTAGTTGCTTTAATGCAACAGAACTGCAAGTTTCATGGACTTCCATCTAAAGATCCTTATCAGTTTTTAACTGAGTTCTTGCAGATTTGTGAGACTGTTAAGACGAATGGAGTAGATCCTGAAGTCTACAGGCTCATGCTTTTTCCTTTTGTTGTAAGAGACAGAGCTAGAACATGGTTGGACTCACAACCTAAAGATAGCTTGGACTCCTGGGATAAGCTGGTCACAGCCTTCTTGGATAAATTCTTTCCTCCTCAAAAGCTGAGCAAGCTTAGAGTGGATGTTCAGACCTTCAAGCTAAAAGATGGTGAATCCCTCTATGAAGTTTGGGAAAGATACAAGCAGATGACTAAAAAGTGTCATTTTGACATGTTTTCAGAATGGACCATATTAGATATATTCTATTATGGTCTATCTGAATTTTCCAAGATGTCATTGGACCATTCTGCAGGTGGATCTATTCACCTAAGAAAACGCCTGAAGAGGCTCAAGAACTTATTGACATGGTTGCAAATAACCAATTCATGTACACTTCTGAGAGGAATTTCATGAATAGTGGGACGCCTCAGAGGAAGGGAGTTCTTGAAATTGATACTCTGAATGCCATATTGGCTCAGAACAAAGTGTTGACTCAGCAAGTCAACATGATCTCTCAAAGTCTGAATGGATGGCAAAATGCATCCAACAGTACTAAAGAGGCAGCTTCTGAAGAAGCTTATGATCCTGAGAACCTTGCAATGGCAGAGGTTAATTACATGGGTGAACCTTATGGAAACACCTATAACTCATCATGGAGAAATCATCCAAATTTCTCATGGAAGGATCAACAAAAGCCTCAACAAGGCTTTAACAATGGTGGAAGAAATAGGCTCAGTAATAACAAGCCTTTTCCATGATCTTCTCAGCAACAGACAGAAAATTCTGAACAGATCCCCTCTAATTTAGCAAACTTAGTCTCTGATCTATCAAAAGCCACTTTAAGTTTCATGAGTGAAACAAGGTACTCCATTAGAAATCTAGAGGCACAAGTGGGCCAGCTGAGTAAGAAAGTCATTGAAACTCCTCCCAGTATTCTCCCAAGCAATAGAGAAGAGAATCCAAAAGGAGATTGCAAGGCCATTGAAGTAAACAATATGGCCGCATGCACAAGGGAGGAGAAGGACGTAAATCCTAGTGAGAAAGACCTCCTGGGACGTCTCTCAAACAAGAAGGAGTTCCCCATTGAGGACCTAAAGGAATCTGAGGCTCATATAGAGACCATAGAGATTCCACTAAATCTCCTTCTGCCATTCATGAGCTCTGAAAACTATTCCTCCTCAGAAGAGGATGAAGATGTAACTGGAGAGCAAGTTGCTCAATATCTAGGAGCTATCATGAAGCTGAATGCCAAGTTGTTTGGTAACGAGACTTGGGAAGGTGAATCCCCCTTGCTCATTAGTGAACTAGATACATGGATTCAGAAAACTCTACCTCAAAAGAGACAAGATCCTGGTAAATTCTTAATACCCTGTACCATAGGCACCATGACCTTTAACAAGGCTCTGTGTGACCTGGGGTCAGGCATAAATCTTATGCCACTCTCTGTAATGGAGAAACTGGGGATCATTGAGGTACAGCCTGCCTTATTCTCACTTCAATTGGCAGACAAGTCAGTAAGACAAGCTTATGGATTAGTAGAGGACATGTTAGTAAAGGTTGAAGGCCTTTACATCCCTGCTGATTTCATAATCTTAGACACTAGGAAGGAAGAAGATGAATGCATCATCCTTGGAAGACCCTTCCTAGCCACAGCAGAAGCTGTGATTGATGTTAGCAGAGGAGAATTAGTCCTTCAATTGAATGGAGACTACCTTATGTTTAAAGCTCAAGGACCTTCCTCTGCAACCATGGAGAGGAAGCATGAAAAGCTTCTCTTAGTACAGAGTCAAAAAGAGCCCCCACAGTCAAACTCTAAGTTTGGTGTTGGGAGGCCACAACCAAACTCTAAGTCTGGTGTTGAGAAGCCCCCTCATTCAAACTCTAAGTTTGGTGTTGGGAGGCCCTCATCATGCTCTGAATATCTGTGAGGCTCCATGAGAGCCCACTGTCAAGCTAATGACACTAAAGAAGCGCTTGTTGAGAGGCAACCCAATTTTTATATATCTAATTTTAATTTTGTTTTATTGTTATTTTGTGTTTTATTAGGTTCATGATCATATGGAGTCACGAAAAAAATACTAAAATTAAAAACAAAATAAAAAATAGCAGAAGAAAAATCACACCCTGGAGGAAGGACTCACTGGCGTTTAAACGCCAGTAAGGTGCATCTGGCTGGCGTTCAACGCCAGAACAGAGCATGTTTCTGGCGCTGAACGCCAGAAACAAGCAACATCCTGACGTTTGAACGCCAGGAATATGCCTTGAGGAAAGCTGGTGCTGAACGCCAGTAACAAGCATGGAACTGGCGTTCAACGCCAGAAACATGCTACACATGGGCGTTGAACGCCCAGAGTGTGCATCCCTTTGGCGTTTAAACAACAGAATGGTGTGCAAAGGCATTTTACATGCCTAATTGGTGCAGGAATGTAAATCCTTGACACCTCAGGATCTGTGGACCCCACAGGATCATCTCAGGATCTGTGGACCCCACAAGATCCCCACCTAACATATCTCCCCTATTCTCAACATTCATTCTCTCTTTCTAATAAAAACACACTTCCCCAAAAACCCTTCACCAATCACCTCAAACCTCTCTTCCCAATTACCCCCTTCACCACTCACATCCATCCACTCTTCCCCATAAACCCCACCCACCTTCAAAATTCAAAAATCTTTCCCACCCAAACCCACCCTAAATGACCGAAACTACACCCACTCCCCTCCCTATATATACCCTTCCATTCTACTTCATTTTCACACAACACAAACCCCCTCTTCTACACCTTGACCGAAACACCTTCCTTCACTCTCCTCTATATTTTCTTCTTCTTCTTTTTCTTCTTCTCTTCTTTCTTCTCTTGCTCGAGGGCGAGCAATATTTTAAGTTTGGTGTGGTCAAAGCATAATCTTTTTGTTTTTCCATTACCATCAATGGCACCTAAGGCCGGAGAATCCTCTAGAAAAGGAAAAGGGAAGACAAAAGCTTCCACCTCCGAGTCATGGGAGATGGAAAGATTCATCTCCAAAAGCCATCAAGACCACTTCTATGATGTTGTGGCAAAGAAGAAGGTGATCCCTGAGGTCCCTTTCAAACTCAAGAAAAATGAGTATCCGGAGATCCGACATGAAATCCGAAGAAGAGGTTGGGAAGTCCTAACCAACCCCATGCAACAAGTCAGAATCTTAATGGTTCAAGAGTTCTATGCCAATGCATGGATCACTAGGAACCATGATCAAAGTGTGAATCCGAGTCCAAAGAGTTATCTCACAATGGTTCGGGGGAAATACTTAGATTTTAGTCAGGAAAATGTGAGGTTGGCATTCCACTTGCCCATGATGCAAGGAGATGAACGCCCCTACACTAGAAGGGTCAACTTTAATCAAAGGTTGGACCAAGTCCTTATGGACATATGTGTGGAAGGAGCTCAATGGAAAAGAGACTCCAAAGGCAAGCCGGTTCAACTAAGAAGACTGGACCTCAAGCCTGTGGCTAGAGGGTGGTTAGAGTTCATTCAACGCTCCATCATCCCCACTAGCAACCGATCTGAAGTTATTGTGGATCGAGCCATCATGATTCATAGCATCATGATTGGAGAGGAAGTAGAAGTTCATGAAGTCATCTCCCATGAATTTTACAAAATAGCCGAAAAGTCCTCCACCATGGCAAGGCTAGCTTTTCCTCATCTTATTTGCCATCTATGTTACTCAGCTGGAGTTATCATAGAAGGAGACATCCTCATTGAAGAGGATAAGCCCATCACCAAGAAGAGGATGGAGCAAGCAAGAGAGACCCTCCATGGATCTCAAGAGATGCATGAGGAAGCTCATCATCAAGAAATCCCTGAGATGCCTCAAGGGATGCACTTTCCTCCCAGCAACTATTGGGAACAACTCAACACTTCCCTAGAAGATTTGAGCTACAATGTGGAACAATTAAGGGTGGAACATCATGAGCACTCCATCATTCTCCATGAAATAAGAGAAGATCAAAGAGAAATGAGGGAGGAGCAACAAAGGCAATGAAGGGACATAGAAGAGCTTAAGGACATTGTTGGTCCTTCAAGAAGAAGACGCCACTAAGGTGGATTCATTCCTTGTTCTTACTTTTCTGCTGTTCGGTTTTTATATTATATGTTTATCTATGTTTTGTGTCTCTACTTCATGATCATTAGTGTTTAGTAACTATGTCTTAAAGTTATGAATAATTCCATTAATCCTTCACCTCTCTTAAATGAAAAATGTTTTTAATTCAAAAGAACAAAGAAGTACATGAATTCCGAATTTATCCTTGAATTTAGTTTAATTATATTGATGTGGTGACAATACTTTTTGCTTTCTGAATGAATGCTTGAACAGTGCATATTTTTGATGTTGTTGTTTATGAATGTTAAAACTGTTAGCTCTTGAAAGAATGATGAACAAAGAGAAATGTTATTGATAATCTGAAAAATCATGAAATTGATTCTTGAAGCAAGAAAAAGCAGTGAAAAACAAAATCTTGCAAAAAAAAAATATGGCGAAAAAAATAGAAAGAAAAAGAAAAAGCAAGCAGAAAAAGCCAATATCCCTTTAAACCAAAAGGAAAGGGTAAAAAGGATCCAAGGCTTTGAGCATCAATGGATAGGAGGGCCCAAGGAAATAAAATCCAGGCCTAAGCGGCTAAATCAAAGCTGTCCCTAACCATGTGCTTGTGGCATGCAGGTCCAAGTGAAAAGCTTGAGACTGAGTGGTTAAAGTCGTGATCCAAAACAAAAAGAGTGTGCTTAAGAGCTCTGGATACCTCTAACTGGGGACTCTGGCAAAGCTGAGTCACAATTTGAAAAGGTTCACCCAGTCATGTGTCAGTGGCATTTATGTATCCGGTGGTAATACTGGAAAACAACGTGCTTAGGGCCACGGCCAAGACTCATAAAAGTAGCTGTGTTCAAGAATCAACATACTTAACTAGGAGAATTAATAACACTATCCGAAATTCTAAGTTCGTAGAGAAGCCAATCATTCTAAACTTCAAAGGAGAAAGTGAGATGCCAAAAATGTTCAGAAGCAAAAAGCTACAAGTCCCGCTCATCTAATTAGAATTAATATTCATTGATATTTTGGAATTTATAGTATATTCTCTTCTTTTTATCCTATTTGATTTTCATTTGCTTGGGGACAAGCAACAATTTAAGTTTGGTGTTGTGATGAGCGGATAATTTATACGCTTTTTGGCATTGTTTTTAGGTAGGTTTTAGTAAGTTCAAGCTACTTTTAGGGATGTTTTCATTAGTTTTTATGTTAAATTCACATTTCTGGACTTTACTATGAGTTTGTGTGTTTTTCTGTGATTTCAGGTAATTTCTGGCTGAAATTGAGGGACTTGAGCAAAACTCTAATAGGAGGCTGACAAAGGACTGCTGATGCTGTTGGAATCCGACCTCTTTGCACTCGAAATGGATTTTCTGGAGCTACAGAACTCCAAATGGCGTGCTCTCAACGGCGTTGGAAATAGACATCTAGAGCTTTCCAGCAATATTTAATAGTCCATACTTTATTCAGGGATTGACGACGTAAACTGGCGCTCAACGCCAGTTCCATGTTGCTGTCTGGAGTAAAACGCCAGAAACACGTCACGACCCGGAGTTGAGCGCCCAAAACACGTTACAACTTGGTGTTCAACTCCAAAAAAAGCCTCAGCTCGTGAAAAGATCAAGCTCAGCCCAAACACACACCAAGTGGGCCCCGGAAGTGGATTTATGCATCA
Source organism: Arachis hypogaea (assembly GCF_003086295.3). Taxonomy (NCBI): domain Eukaryota; kingdom Viridiplantae; phylum Streptophyta; class Magnoliopsida; order Fabales; family Fabaceae; genus Arachis; species Arachis hypogaea. The sequence continues at coordinate 90,022,743 of NC_092036.1, read as the reverse complement.
ATTACTTACTCATGTAAACCCTAGTAGCTAGTGTAGTATAAATAGGATAATTTACTATTGTATTAGACATCTTTGGTCTCAGTTTTATTTTATTCTTCATCTGAGGAGATGATGAGCGGATAATTTATACGCTTTTTGGCATTGTTTTTATATAGTTTTTAGTAAGTTTGAGCTACCTTCAGGGATGTTTTCATTAGTTTTTATGTTAAATTCACATTTCTGGACTTTACTATGAGTTTGTGTGTTTTTCTGTGATTTCAGGTAATTTCTGACTGAAATTGAGGGACTTGAGCAAAACTCTGAAAAAGGCTGACAAAAGGACTGCTGATGCTGTTGGAATCTGACCTCCCTGCACTCAAAATGGATTTTCTGGAGCTACAGAACTCCAATTGGAGCGCTCTCAACGGCGTTGGAAAGTAGACATCCAGGGCTTTCAAGCAATATATAATAGTCCATACTTTATTCGAAGAATGACGACGTAACTTGGCGTTAAACGCCAAGTTCATGCTGCTGTCTGGAGTTAAACGCCAGAAAAACGTCATGATCTGGAGTTGAACGCCCAAAACACGTCATAACCTGGAGTTTGATGCCAAGAAATGCCTTAGCTCGTGGAATGATCAAGCTCAGCCCAAGCATACACCAAGTGGGCCCCGGAAGTGGATTTATGCATCAATTACTTACTCATGTAAATCCTAGTAGCTAGTCTAGTATATATAGGACATTTATCTATTGTATTAGACATCCTGGATCCTGGATTGTATTTTGAATCCTGTGATCACGTTTTGGGGGCTGGCCATTCGGCCATGCCTGAACCCTTTGCTTATGTATTTTCAACGGTGGAGTTTCTGCACACCATAGATTAAGGGTGTGGAGCTCTGCTGTACCTCAAGTATTAATGAAATTCTATTATCTTTTATTCAAATCTCTCTTATTCTTATTCCAAGATATTCATTCGTACCCAAGAACATGATGAATGTTATGAGTCAGATTACCCTCATTATCATTCTCACTTATGAACGCGCGTGATTGACAACCACTTCCGTTCTACATGCAACAGAGCTTGAATGCGCATCTCTTAGATTCCCCAACAGAATCTTCGTGGTATAAGCTAGATAGATGGCGGCATTTATGAGGATCCGGAAAGTCTCACCTTGTCTGTGGTATTCCGAGTAGGATCCTGGGAATCCGGAAAGTCTCACCTTGTCTGTGGTATTCCGAGTAGGATTCCGGTAATGAATGACTGTGACGTGCTTCAAACTTGTAACCTGCTGGGCGTTAGTGACAGACGCAAAAGAGGGATTCTATTCCAGTAGGGGAGGGAACCAACCGGTGATTAGCCGTACTGTGACAGAGTGCGTGAACATTAGTTTTCACTGCGAGGATGGGATGTAGCCATCAGCCATGGGTGATGCCTCCAGACTGGTTAGCTGTGCGAGTGACAGCCGCATAGGATATTTCCCCGAGAGGAAGAAAGTAGCCACAGTTGATGGTGAACCCCTATACAAAGCTTGCCATGGAAAGGAGTAAGAAGGATTGAGTAGAAGCAGTAGGAGAGCAGGCGTCCCTGGGCTCTACAGCATCTCCATCCGCTTATCTGAAATTCCAACCAATGAATCTGCATAAGTATTCTATCCCTTTTAGTATTTCATCTTTTTATTGTTTATTTGAATCTAATTAAGTATCATGTTTAAATCCGCCTGACTGAGATTTGCAAGGTGACCATAGCTTGCTTCATACCAACAATCTCTGTGGATTCGACCCTTACTCACGTAAGGTTTATTACTTGGACGACCCAGTACACTTGCTGGTTAGTTGAACGGAGTTGTGAATTGAACCAGAGACACAATAGTTTTTGTGTACATACCAAAGAGCCAATATTGTTGATCACAATTTCGTCCACCAAGTTTTTGGCGCCGTTGCCGGGGATTGTTCGAGTATGGACAACTGACGGTTCATCTTGTTGCTCAGATTAGGTAATTTTCTTTTCAAAAATCTTTTTTAAAATTTTTCTTTTATTTTTCGTTTTTCTAAACTTTATTTTCGAAAAAAATTAATAAAAATACAAAAAAATTAGAAAATCATAAAAATCAAAAATATTTTGTGTTTCTTGTTTGAGTCTTGTGTTAATTTTTAAGTTTGGTGTCAATTGCATGCTTTTAAAAATTTTTCTTGCATTTTTCTAAAATCCATGCATTCATAGTGTTCTTCATGATCTTCAAGTTGTTCTTGACAAGTCTTCTTGTTTGATCTTGATGATTTCTTGTTTTGTGTCTTTTGTTGTTTTTCATGTGCATTTTTGCATTCATATTTTCCATGCATTAAAGATTTCTAAGTTTGGTGTCTTGCATGTTTTCTTTGCATTAAAAATTTTTCAAAATTATGTTCTTGATGTTCATCATGATCTTCAAAGTGTTCTTGGTGTTCATCTTGACATTCATAGCATTCTTGCATGCATTCATTGTTTTGATCTAAAAATTTTATGCATTGAATATTTTTGTTGTTTTTCTTTCTCATAATTAAAATATTCAAAAAATCAAAAAAATATCTTTTCCTTATTTTCCTCCAAATTTTCGAAATTTTGGGTTGACTTGGTCGAAATTTTTTTAAAATTAGTTGTTTCTTACAAGTCAAGTCAAAATTTCAATTTTAAAAATCTTATCTTTTCAAAATCTTTTTCAAAAATCATATCTTTTTCATTTTTTATAATTTTCGAAAATTTCAAAAATCTTTTTCAAAATATTTTCAAAATCTTTTTCTTATCTTTTATATCTAATTTTCGAAAATTAACTAACAAGTAATGTGATTGGTTCAAAAATTTGAAGTTTGTTACTTTCTTGTTAAGAAAGGTTCAATCTTTAAGTTCTAGAATCTTATCTTGTAGTTTCTTGTTAGTTAAGTAATTTTAAAAATTAAATCTTTTTCAAAATATCTTTTTCTTAAAAATCTTTTTATCTTTTTATCTTATCTTTTTCAAAAACTTTATCTTTTTCAAAATTTGATTTCAAAATATCTTATCTAACTTCTTATCTTCTTATCTTTTTCAAAATTTGATTTCAAATCTTTTTCAAATCAACTAACTAACTTTTTGTTTGTTTCTTATCTTTTTCAAAACCAACTAACTACCTATCCCTCTCTAAATTTCGAAAATTCTCCCTCTCTTTTTCAAAAATTCTTTTTGTTTTAAATTTTAATTTTAATTATATTTTGTCTTTGATTTTCGAAAATTACTAACCTCTGTTTCAAAAATTATTTTCGAAATTTCTCTTCTCTTCTCTTATTCTATTTAATTTATTTATTTACTAACACTTCTCTTCATCTGTTATCACCTCCCCTATCCTTACTCTTTATACAGACTATTCATTCCTCTCCTTCCATTATCCCCTTTCTTCTTCTACTAATAATAAGGATCATCTTTACTATGACATAGAAGATTCCTCTTCCTTTTCTTTTCCTCTTCTCTTTCATATGAGCAGGAACAAGGAAAAAGGCATTCTTGTTGAAGCTGATCCAGAACCTGAAAGGACTCTGAAGAGGAAACTAAGAGAAACTAAATTACAACAATTCAGAGACATAGTAGAGCTCAAGGACATCAATGGTCCTTCAAGAAGGCGCCACCCTCACTAAGGTGGACTCATTCCTTGTTCTTAAATTTTTCTTCTGCTTTTCATTTTTTTCTATGTTATATGTTTATCTATACTTGTGTCTTTATTACATGATCATTAGTAGTTAGTAACTATGTCTTAAAGATTATGAATAATTCCATGAATCCTTCACCTCTCTTAAATGAAAAATGTTTTAATTCAAAAGAATAAGAAGTACATAAATTTCGAATTTATCCTTGAATTTAATTTAATTATATTGATGTGGTGACAATACTTTTTGTTTTCTGAATGAATGCTTGAACAGTGCATATTTTTGATCTTGTTGTTTATGAGTGTTAAAATTGTTGGTTCTTGAAAGAATGATGAACAAAGAGAAATGTTATTGATGATCTGAAAAAAAAATCATGAAATTGATTCTTGAAGCAAGAAAAAGCAGTGAAAAAGCAAAAGCTTGTGAAAAAAAAAGTGGCGAAAAAAAAAATATAGAAAGAAAAAGAAAAAGCAAGCAGAAAAAGCCAATAGCCCTTAAAACCAAAAGGCAAGGGTAGCAAGGATCCAAGGCTTTGAGCATTAATGGATAGGAGGGCCCAAGGAAATAAAATCCAGGCCTAAGCGGCTAAATCAAGCTGTCCCTAACCATGTGCTTGTGTCATGAAGGTCCAAGTGAAAAGCTTGAGACTGAGTGGTTAAAGTCGTGATCCAAAGCAAAAAAGAGTGTGCTTAAGAGCTCTGGACACCACTAACTGGGGACTCTAGCAAAGCTGAGTCACAATCTGAAAAGGTTCACCCAGTTATGTGTCTGTGGCATTTATGTATCCGGTGGTAATACTGGAAAACAAAGTGCTTAGGGCCACGGCCAAGACTCATAAGTAGCTGTGTTCAAGAATCAACATGCTTAACTAGGAAAGTCAATAACACTATCCAAAATTCTAAGTTCCCAGAGACGCCAATCACTCTGAACTTCAAAGGAAAAAGTGAGATGCCAAAACTATTCAGGAGCAAAAAGCTACAAGTCCCGCTCATCTAATTAAATTAATATTCATTGATATTCTGAAATTTATAGTATATTCTCTTCTTTTATCCTATTTGATTTTCAGTTGCTTGGGGACAAGCAACAATTTAAGTTTGGTGTTGTGATGAGCGGATAATTTATACGCTTTTTGGCATTGTTTTTATATAGTTTTTAGTAAGTTTGAGCTACTTTCAGGGATGTTTTCATTAGTTTTTATGTTAAATTCATATTTCTGGACTTTACTATGAGTTTGTGTGTTTTTCTGTGATTTCAGGTAATTTCTGACTGAAATTGAGGGACTTGAGCAAAACTCTGAAAAAGGCTGACAAAAGGACTGCTGATGCTGTTGGAATCTGACCTCCCTGCACTCAAAATGGATTTTCTGGAGCTACAGAACTCCAATTGGCGCGCTCTCAACGGCGTTGGAAAGTAGACATCCAGGGCTTTCAAGCAATATATAATAGTCCATACTTTATTCGAAGAATGACGATGTAACTTGGCGTTAAACGCCAAGTTCATGCTGCTGTCTGGAGTTAAACGCCAGAAAAACGTCATGATCTGGAGTTGAACGCCCAAAACACGTCATAACCTGGAGTTTGATGCCAAGAAATGCCTTAGCTCGTGGAATGATCAAGCTCAGCCCAAGCATACACCAAGTGGGCCCCGGAAGTGGATTTATGCATCAATTACTTACTCATGTAAACCCTAGTAGCTAGTCTAGTATATATAGGACATTTATCTATTGTATTAGACATCCTGGATCCTGGATTGTATTTTGAATCCTGTGATCACGTTTTGGGGGTTGGCCATTCGGCCATGCCTGAACCCTTTGCTTATGTATTTTCAACGGTGGAGTTTCTGCACACCATAGATTAAGGGTGTGGAGCTCTGCTGTACCTCAAGTATTAATGAAATTCTATTATCTTTTATTCAAATCTCTCTTATTCTTATTCCAAGATATTCATTCGTACCCAAGAACATGATGAATGTTATGAGTCAGATTACCCTCATTATCATTCTCACTTATGAACGCGCGTGATTGACAACCACTTCCGTTCTACATGCAACAGAGCTTGAATGCGCATCTCTTAGATTCCCCAACAGAATCTTCGTGGTATAAGCTAGATAGATGGCGGCATTTATGAGGATCCGGAAAGTCTCACCTTGTCTGTGGTATTCCGAGTAGGATCCTGGGAATCCGGAAAGTCTCACCTTGTCTGTGGTATTCCGAGTAGGATTCCGGTAATGAATGACTGTGACGTGCTTCAAACTTGTAACCTGCTGGGCGTTAGTGACAGACGCAAAAGAGGGATTCTATTCCAGTAGGGGAGGGAACCAACCGGTGATTAGCCGTACTGTGACAGAGTGCGTGAGCATTAGTTTTCACTGCGAGGATGGGATGTAGCCATCAGCCATGGGTGATGCCTCCAGACTGGTTAGCTGTGCGAGTGACAGCCGCATAGGATATTTCCCCGAGAGGAAGGAAGTAGCCACAGTTGATGGTGAACCCCTATACAAAGCTTGCCATGGAAAGGAGTAAGAAGGATTGAGTAGAAGCAGTAGGAGAGCAGGCATCCCTGGGCTCTACAGCATCTCCATCCGCTTATCTGAAATTCCAACCAATGAATCTGCATAAGTATTCTATCCCTTTTAGTATTTCATCTTTTTATTGTTTATTTGAATCTAATTAAGTATCATGTTTAAATCCGCCTGACTGAGATTTGCAAGGTGACCATAGCTTGCTTCATACCAACAATCTCTGTGGATTCGACCCTTACTCACATAAGGTTTATTACTTGGACGACCCAGTACACTTGCTGGTTAGTTGAACGGAGTTGTGAATTGAACCAGAGACACAATTGTTTTTGTGTACATACCAAAGAGCCAATATTGTTGATCACAATTTCGTCCACCAGGAGACTATTGATCACGTTTTGGGGGGTTGGCCATTCGGCCATGCCTGAACCTTTCACTTATGTATTTTCAACGGTGGAGTTTCTACACACCATAGATTAAGGGTGTGGAGCTCTGCTGTACCTCAAGTTTCAATGCAATTACTATTATTTTCTATCCAATTCGAATTATTCCTATTCTAAGATATTCGTTGCACTTCAACTTGATGAATGTGATGATCCATGACACTCATCATCATTCTCACCTATGAACGTGCGTGACTGACAACCACTTCCGTTCTACCTTAGGCCGGGCGCATATCTCTTGGATTCCTTAATCAGAATCTTCGTGGTATAAGCTAGAATTGATGGCAGCATTCACGGGAATCCGGAAGGTCTAACCTTGTCTGTGGTATTCCGAGTAGGATTCCGGAATTGAATGACCGTGACGAGCTTCAAACTCCTGAAGGCTGGGCGTTAGTGACAGACGCAAAAGAATCAAGGGATTCTACTCCAACCTGATTGAGAACCGACAGATGATTAGCCATGCTGTGACAGAGCATTTGGACCTTTTTCACTGAGAGGATGTGATATAGCCATTGACAACGGTGATGCCCTACATACAACTTGCCATAGAAGGGAGTGATAAAATTGGATAAAAGCAGTAGGAAAGCAGAGATTCAGGAGGAGCACAGCATCTCCATACGCCTATCTGAAATCCCCATCATTGGATTACATGAGTAACTTTATCTTTATTTTATGTTTATTATTTATTAATTTTCGAAAATCCATAATCAATTACTATCCGCCTGACTGAGATTTACAAGATGACCATAGCTTGCTTCATACCAACAATCTCTGTGGAATCGACCCTTACTCACGTAAGGTTTATTACTTGGACGACCCAGTACACTTGCTGGTTAGTTGAACAGAGTTGTGACCACACATAGTAAAGAGCTATTATCTCGAATTAAATTTCATACAAGTACAAAGAGTACGAATCACAATTTCGTCCACCATGTATCAAGTGGTAATACTTGAAAACAAAGCATTTAGAGTCGTAGCTTTGTTAACAACTCATGGGGCAAAGCACCCAAAAGGAGAAGCTGATAAGAAAATCAAAAGCTTGTTTCAAGGGAGAATTATAAGGAAAAGATTTCATAAATTGAGATAGATAGAAGCATCAATCATTTATATTTCTTTTGTGATTGTGGCATGCATAGAAACCTAGCCAACCATGAACATTGAGTTGCTATTCTTCTTACCTTGGATTGTCAATCTTTATTGAATGATTCCTTTCTTGCTTGGGGACAAGCAAGGTTTAAGTTTGGTGTTATGATGACATGTCATCATGTCATGTTTTTCTACGCTTTTTCATACAAGAAATTGATGATTTGTGCTTAAATATTGAATGCTTTTGTGCTTAATTGGTATATTTCTTTGATCTTTTGATTTTATAAATTTTGTAGGAAATAAGAAGAAAAAGAAACAGAAAAGCACAAAATAAGCTAAAAAGAAGAAAAGAGGAATTTTGTGGCACATTTTGGAGTTGATGCACACTTTGGAGCCTTAGGCCACGCTTTTGAAAGCGTTGCCTGGTGCACGAAATTGCAATCACACTTTTGCAATCCGCACAACTAACCAGCAAGTGCACTGGGTCGTCCAAGTAATACCTTACGTCAGTAAGGGTCGAATCCCCGGAGATTGCTGGCTTGAAGCAAGCTATGGTTATCTTATTATTCTTAGTCAGGATATAATATCAATAATAATTTTTAGTTTTAATTGTAAAAAGTAAAAGAGCATGAAATAAATACTTATTATGCAGTAATGGAGAATATGTTGGAATCTTGGAGATGCTTTGTCCTCTGAATTCCTGCAACATAATGCTTTCTTACTTTCATAAATGCAAGGCTCCTTCCATGGCAAGTTGTATGTAGGGCATCACCGTTGTCAATGGCTACTTCCCATCCTCTCAGTGAAAACGGTCCAAATGATCTGTCACAGCACGGCTAATCATCTGTCAGTTCTCGATCATGTCGGAATAAGATCCATTGATCCTTTTGTATCTGTCACTACACCTAACACTCGCGAGTTTTAAGCTCGTCACAGTCATCCAATCCCAGAATCCTTCTCGGAATACCACAGACAAGGTTTATACTTTCCGGATTCTCAAGGATGTTGCCAATGGATTCTAGCTTATACCACGAAGATTCTGATTAAGGAATCTAAGAGATACTCATTCAATCTAATGTAGAATGGAGGTGGTTGTCAAACACACGTTCATGGATTGAGGAAGGTGATGAGTGTCACAGATCATCACCTTCTTCATAGTGAAGCGCGAATGAACATCTTAGATAGGAACAAGCGTGTTTGAATGGAAAACAGAAATCATTGCATTAATTCATCGAGACGATGCAGAGCTCCTCACCCTCAACAATAGAGTTTAGAGACTCATGCCGTCAAAAAGTACAAAATTCAGATCTAAAAAGTCTTGATATACAAAATAAGTCTTTAAAAGTTGTTTAAATACTAAACTAGTAACCTAGGTATACAGAAAATGAGTAAACTAAGATGGATAATGCAGAAATCCACTTCTGGGGCCCACTTGGTGTGTGCTGGGGCTGAGACCTAAGCTTCTCACGTGCCTGGGCTGTTTTTGGAGTTGAACGCCAGGTTGTAACCTATTTCTGGCGTTGAACTCTAACTTGCAACCTGTTTCTGGCGCTGAACGCAAGACTGCAGCATGGAACTGGCGTTAAACGCCAGTTTACATCGTCTATCTTCCCGGAAAGTATGAACTATTATATATTGCTGAAAAGCCCTGGATGTCTACTTTCCAACTCAATTGAGATCGTGCCAAGTGGACTCCTGTAGCTCCAAAAAATACATTCCGAGTGCAGGGAGGTCAGAATCCAACAACATCAGCAGTCATTTTTCAGCCTAAATCAGATTTTTGCTCAACTCCCTCAATTTCAGCCAGAAAATACCTGAAATTACAGAAAAACACACAAACTCATAGTAAAGTCTAGAAATATGAATTTTGCCTAAAAACTAATAAAATTATACTAAAAACTAACTAAAACATACTAAAATTTACATGAAATTACCCCCAAAAAACGTATAAAATATCTGCTCATCACAACACCAAACTTAAACTGTTGCTTGTCCCCAAGCAACTAGATAAATAAAATAGGATAAAAAGAAATTAAGAAGCAATAATATCTCAAGAGTTTTAAGTGAAGCTCAGATTCCAATTAGATGAGCGGGACTAGTAGCTTTTTGCTTCTGAACAGTTTTGGCATCTCACTTTATCCTTTGAAATTCAGAATGGTTGGAATCCATAGGAACTCAGAGTTCAGATAGTATTATTGATTCTCCTAGTTTAGTATGTTGATTCTTGAACACAGTTACTTTATGAGTCTTCGTCGTGGCCCTAAGCACTTTGTTTTCCCGTATTACCACAGGATACATAAATGCCACAGACACATAACTGGGTGAACCTTTTCAGATTGTGACTTAGCTTTGCTAGAGTCCCCAATTAGAGGTGTCCAGAGTTCTTAAGCACACTCTTTTGCTTTGGATCACGACTTTAACCACTCAGTCTCAAGCCTTTCACTTGGACCTGCATGCCACAAGCACATGGTTAGGGACAGCTTAATTTAGCCGCTTAGGCCTGGATTTATTTCCTTGGTCCCTCCTATCCATTGATGCTCAAAGCCTTGGATTCTTTTCACCCTTGCCTTTTGGTTTAAAGGGCTATTGGCTTTTTCTACCTCTTTTGCTTTTTTTTATTATAATATTTTTCTCTCTTTTTTTTCCACTGCTTTTTCTTGCTTCAAGAATCAATTTTATGATTTTTCAGATCAGCAATAATATTTCTCTTATTCATCATTCTTTCAAGAGCCAACAATTTTAACATTCATAAAATTCAATATAAAAAATATGCACTGTTCAAGCATTGATTCAGAAGACAAAAAGTATTGCCAACACATATAAATAATTAGAATTTTCCTTATTAAGAACTCGTAAAAAATATTGCCTATTTATTCTAAAAATCTACTATTTTATTCATATTTGATGATGATGAGAAAAATAACTTATAGCTTAATTGGAAATAAAATCAAAATAGATATACTAATTACTACTACTCCTATATAACTTCTAAGGTAAATTCCTATAAGAACAACTATCACAGAAGTAAAGCTAATATTAGGACTCAACAATCTTTATTTTGGGAAGTGGATGTTCCTCTAGTCTGTGGGGTGCTTGGTCCTTCAAGAGATAATTTCTGACGCTTCAGTTCCTTCAAATCATGCCTTTACTCTTCTTGTTCCCCAAGAAATTTGCAAAGCATGCTATTTTGATTATTCTGTTCTTCCTTTATTTGGTCAATAGCTTCTTGAAACTTGGTAACAGATGCTTCAAGATGCTCCCAGTATTCAATTTGAGGGATTTCTGGGAGGAATTCCTGTGCTCTCCTCTTGATGGGGTCATCCTGCACTTGTTGTTTTTCCATTGATATTTTGGTGATTGGTCGCTCAACTGAGATATACTCAGTTATTTCCATCTTCACGCCAGCATCTTTACATAGCATAGATATTAAGCTAGGATAAGCCAATTTGGCATCTTTGGAGTTCTTGTTTGCAATTATGTAAAGTTCACACGAAATTAGCTGATGAACTTCCACTTCTCTTCCTAACATAATGCAGTGGATCATCACTGCTCTTTTAATGGTGACTTCAGAGCGGTTGCTAGTGGGCAGTATAGAATGCCAAATGAAGTCCAGCCAGCCTCTGGCGACTGGTTTGAGATCTTCTCTCTTGAGTTGATTTGGGACGCCCTTGGTGCTGGTGGTCCACCTGGTTCCAGGGATGCATATGTCCTCTAGAATCTTGTCCAGGCCCTTATTTGTTCTCATCATTCTCCTATTAATGGAGTCTGGGTCATCTTTCAGCTGAGGTAGCTTAAAGATCTCCCTGATTTTGTCAGGGTGGATGTGAACAATCTTTCCTCTGACCAAGGTCCGATAGTCATAGAGGGTAGTTCCAGATATTATCTGCCTGTCTGTTTGCCACAGATTAGCGTAGAATTCTTGAACCATGTTTCTTCCCACCTTTGTTTCAGGATTAGCTAGGATTTCCCAGCTCCTGTTTCGAATTTGCTCTTGGATCTCTGGATATTCATCTTCTTTCAGATCGAATTTGTCTTCCAGGATCACTGACCTTAGACCCATTATTTTGTAGTAATGGTTTGAATGTTCTATGGTTAAGAACTTCTCTTGATTCCAAAGTGGTTTTAGAATACTCTCTTTCTTGCCTCTTGGAGTGGGTTATTTTCCTTTAGGAGCCATGATCTTAGTTGGTATGGTTTAGTGATCACGGATAAACACACCAAACTTAGAGGTTTGCTTTTCCTCAAGCAAAAGAAAAGAAAGGAGAGGGATAGAAGGAGAGATAGTTTTCGAATTGTGGAGGCGAGGAGAGAGGCCGAATGTGGATTTAAAGTGAGGGGGTGGGTTTTCGAAAATTTTGAAGAAAGATAAGATAGAAGATATAATTTGTAAAAGATAAATATGATAGGAAAAAGATATAATTGAAAATTGAAAAGATATAGAAGATATTTGAAAAAGATAAATCTGAATTTTAGAAAAAATGATTTGGGATTAATTTGAAAGGATAATTGAGTTTTGAAAAAAAAATTTGAAAAGAAGTTGGATGGGGTTTGAAAAAGGATTTGTGTTTATGAATTAAGATACATTTGATATTTTTGAAAAAGTGATTTTAAAAATTAGGATTAAAATTTTTGAAATTGAAGGATGAGAGTTTGTAGCATGTTTATGCAAGAAATCATGAACTGAAATATGAAAATTGAAAAAAATGTGAAGTAAAAACGAATTTACCTCTTCCCCATAATCCTGGCGTTAAACACCCAAACGCTGCATGTTTTGGGCGTTTAACGCCCATTTGCAGCTTCTCCTGGGCGTTCAACACCCAGCTGTTGCTTCTAGCTGGCGTTGAATGCCAGGAACTCCTTTGTCACTGGTGTTTTTTTTGAACGCCCAGGACGCTATAAATCTGGCGTTAAACGCCCAGAAGGTGCTTCTTTCTGGCGTTCAACGCCCAGAAGATGCTTCTTTCTGGAGTTTAACACCCAGATGGCTATCCTAACTGGCGTTGAACGCCCAATAGATGCTTCTTGTGGGCGTTCAATGCCCAAAACAGCTCTTACTGGCTTTTTCGCACCAGTGAGCTTTCTTTTTGCTCTTTTATCCTGCAAACCCTTCTGTAACTTTATGAACTCAAGAAATTGCTATTTTACCTTGAAGATAATTGACATAAACCTGTAAAAATTAATTAATTAACAAATAAGCTTTGTAAATGGCTGGGTTGCCTCCCAGCAAGCGCTTCTTTATTGTCTTTAGCTGGACTATTACTGAGCTTTAATCAAGTCTCAGTTTTGAGCATTCTTGCTCAAAATTGCTTTCAAGATATTGTTTAACTCTCTGTCCATTAACAATGAACTTTTTGTTAGAATCATTATCCTGAAACTCCACGTATACATATGGTGATACACTTGTAATCACATATGGACCTCTCCACCGAAATTTCAATTTTCCAGGGAATAATCTGAGCCTAGAATTAAACAGCAGAACTTTCTGCCTTGGCTCAAAGACTCTGGATGACAGTTTCTTATCATGCCATCTTTTTGCTTTCTCTTTGTAAATTTTTGCATTCTCGAAAGCCTTGAGTCTGAACTCCTCTAGCTCATTTAACTGGAGCAATCATTTTTCTCTAGCTAACTTGGCATCAAGGTTTAGGAATCTGGTTACCCAGTAGGCCTTATGTTCCAGTTCCACTGGCAAGTGACAGGCTTTTCCATACACAAGCTGGTATGGAGAGGTCCCTATAGGAGTCTTGAATGCTGTTCTGTATGCCCACAGAGCATCATCCAAGCTTCTTGCCCAATATCTTCTACGGTTAATCACAGTCCGTTCCAGGATTCTTTTAAGTTCTCTATTAGAGACTTCAGCTTGCCCATTTGTCTGTGGATGATATAGAGTGGTCACCCTGTGGCTAACTCCATATCGAACCAAAGCAGAGTAAAGTTGTTTATTGCAGAAATGAGTGCCACCATCACTAATTGTACTCTAGGGATACCAAATCTGTTGAAGATGTGTTTCTGGAGGAATTTTAGCACTGTCTTAGTATCATTAGTGGGTATTGCAATAGCTTCCACCCATTTGGATACATAATCCACTGCCACCAGAATATAAGTGTTTGAGTATGATGGTGGGAAAGGACCCATGAAGTCAATGCCCCATACATCAAACAATTGAATCTCCAAGATCCCTTATTGAGGCATGGCATAACTGTGAGGCAGATTGCCAGATCTTTGGCAACTGTCACAATTAAGTACAAACACTCGAAAGTCTTTATAGAGAGTAGGCCAGTAGAAGCCACATTGGAGGACTCTCGTGGCTATTCGCTCACTTCCAAAATGTCCTCTATACTGTGATCCATGGCAGTGCCAGAGGATCTTCTGTGCTTCTTCTTTAGGCACACATCTACGGATTACTTCGTCTGCACATCTCTTAAAGAGATATGGTTCATCCCAAAGATAGTACTTTGCATCCGTGATCAATTTCTTGGATTGCTGCCTACTGTACTCTTTGGGAATGAATCTCACTGCCTTGTAGTTTACAATGTCTACAAACCATGGCACTTACTGGATGGCAAAGAGTTGCTCATCTGGAAAGTTTTCAGAGATCTCAGTAAGAGGGAGGGACACCCCTTCTATTGGTTCTATTCGGGACAGGTGATCTGTTACTTGGTTCTCTGTCCCTTTTCTGTCTCTTATTTCTATATCAAACTCCTGCTGAAGCAACAGCCATCTGATGAGTCTGGATTTTGAATCCTACTTTGTGAGTAGATATTTAAGAGCAGCATGGTCAGTGTACACAATCACTTTTGATCCTACTAAATAAGATCTGAACTTGTCAATGGCGTAAACCACTGCAAGTAACTCTTTTTCTATGGTTGTGTAGTTCTTCTGCGTGTCATTTAAAACACGGCTGGCATAGTAAATGACGTGTAGAAGCTTGTCATGCCTTTGTCCCAACACTTCACCAATGGCATGGTCACTGGCATCACACATCAGTTTAAATGGTAATGTCCAGTCTGGTGCAGAGATGACTGGTGCTATGACCAGCTTAGCTTTCAGAGTCTCAAACGCCTGCAGACACTCCTTATCAAAGATAAATGGCGTGTCAGTAGCTAGCAGATTACTCAGAGGTTTGGCGATTTTTGAAAAATCTTTTATAAACCTCCTATAGAATCTTGCATGCCCCAAAAAGCTTCTGATTGCCTTAACATTGGCAGGTGGTGGTAATTTTTCAATTACCTCCACCTTAGCTTGATCCACCTCTATTCCCTTGTTCAAAATTTTGTGCCCAAAGACAATTCTTTCAGTCACCATAAAGTGACATTTTTTCCAGTTTAAAACCAGGTTGGTCTCTTGGCACCTTTTTAGAACAAGTGCTAGATGGTCAAGACAGGAGCTGAATGATGCTCAGTGAGGTAAACTTTTTTAGTTTCCATCCAATCCTTCTTATGACTTAAGATCTCTTTCATGAACTTAGCATAAGAGGGTATTTACTCAAGTGCCTCTGCAAATAGAATCTTTATTTCAAGAGTCCTGAGGTAGTCTACAAAGCGATTGCTTATCCTGTTCCGCTTGGCGGAGTTTCTGAGGATAAGGCATTTTGACTTTGTATTCCTCAACCTTAGTTGTTGTAGGTTTATTGCCTACAGATGTGGGTTGAGAAGCCTTTTTAGAGGGGTTGCTATCAGAACTTGTATGTGTCTGATCTCCCACTAGTATTTGAATGCCAATGGTGGAAGCTGGAGTGGCGTTAGACGCCAACTCCTTACCTGTTTCTGGCGTCTGAACGCCAAAACTGTGCTTCCTTTGGGCGTTCAACGCCAATTCCTTGCTTGTTTCTAGCACTGAACGCTAGGACTGAGCATGGGTTGGGCATTCAACGCCAACTTTTCACCCATTTTTTGGCGTTTGAGTGCCAGAATTATTCCTCTCTTGGCTCTGACTGTCCTCAGAGGGATTTTGGGTAGCAGTTTGTTCATTTCTTGGATTTCTGCTGCCTTGAAGTGAGGTATTTAATATTTTCCCACTTCTTAATTGAACTGCTTGGCACTCTTCTGTTATTTGTTTTTACAATTGCTGTTCTGTTTGCTTCAATTGCACTTTCATATTCATATTAGCCATTCTTGTTTCTTGCAATATCTCCTTGAATTCGGCTAGCTGTTTTGTTAGAAAATCTAATTGCTGATTGAATTCAGTAACTTGTTCTACAGGACTTAGTTCAGCAGTTACTGTTTTAGCCTCTTCTTTCATGGAAGGTTCACTGCTTAGATACAGATGCTGATTTCTGGTAACGGTATCAATGAGCTCTTGAGCTTCTTCAATTGTCTTTCTCATGTGTATAGATCCACCAGATGAGTGGTCTAGAGAAATCTGAGCTTTCTCTGTAAGCCCATAATAAAAGATGTCTAACTGCACCCACTCTGAAAATATTTCAGAGGGGCATTTTCTTAGCATCTCTCTATATCTCTCCCAGGCATCATAAAGGGATTCATTATCTCCTTGTTTCAAGCCTTGGATGCTGAGCCTTAGTTATGTCATCCGTTTTGGAGGAAAATAGTGATTCAGGAATTTTTCTGACAATTGTTTCCATGTCTTTATGATGTCCTTAGGTTGGTTATTTAACCACCTCTTAGCTTGACCTTTTACAGCAAATGGAAACAATAATAATCTGTAGACATCCTGATCTATTTTCTTATCATATACTGTGTCAGCTATTTGTAAAAAATGTGCCAGAAACTCTATAGGTTCTTCCTGTGGAAGACCGGAATACTGGCAACTTTGCTGCACCATGATAAAAATTTTTAGATCTAATGTTCATTGCTTTCGAAAATTTTGGAGGGAAAACACCAAGGGACACCAAACTTAATATTTTAAGATCGAAACACAAAGAAGACTCAAGAACACTTTAAAGATTCACAAGAATAACAAGAGCAAAAGAAAGAACACCAAACTTAAATTTTTTTTAAAACCAAATTAAATTTTTGAAAATTAAAGAAAATTAACAAGAGAACACCAAACTTAAAGTTTGGCACAAGATTCAATCAAAGAAAAATTATTTTTGAAAAAGATTTTAAAAAGAAGATGCCCAATTACCAAGAACATAAACCAACGCTATAGCCAATTGAGCTATAAATGTAATGTGTTTTAAAGAGGTATTTTTAATAACTAAAAATAAATATTTTGATAATGCACAAGGAAAACACGAAAAACACAGAGAATAGGAAAAACCAAAGATTAAACAAGAAAAATTGACAAGAACAATTTGAAGATCAAGGAAAAATAAAGAGCATGCAATTCGAAAATTGAAAGACAAAGACAAGCATGAAATTGACACCAAACTTACAACAAGACACTAAACTCACGAAAAACTAACAATTAATAAAGAAAAATAAAATTTTTTGAAGAAAAATTTTTAAAAAGGAATAATAGAAAATGCAATTCTAGTGACTCTAAACCAAAAAGATAAATTTTTCCTAATCTAAGCAACAAGATTCATCGTCAGTTGTTCAAACTCAAACAATCCCCGGCAACGGTGCCAAAAAGTTAGTGCACGAAATTGCAATCACAATTTTGCAATCCGCACAACTAACCAGCAAGTACACTAGGTCGTCCAAGTAATACCTTACGTGAGTAAGGGTCGACTCCCACGGAGATTGCTGGCTTGAAGCAAGCAATGGTTATCTTATTATTCTTAGTCAGGATATAATATCAATAATAATTTTTAGTTTTAATTATAAAAAGTAAAAGAGCATGAAATAAATACTTATTATGCAGTAATGGAGAATATGTTGGAGTCTTGAGATGCTTGGTCCTCTGAATTCCTGCAACATAATGCTTTCTCACTTTCATAAATGCAAGGCTCCCTCCATGGCAAGCTGTATGTAGGGTATCGCCGTTGTCAATGGCTACTTCCCATCCTCTCAATGAAAATGGTCCAAATGCTCTGTCACAGCACGGCTAATCATCTGTCGGTTCTCGATCATGTCGGAATAAGATTCATTGATCCTTTTGCGTCTGTCACTACGCCCAACACTCGGGAGTTTCAAGCTCGTCACAGTCATCCAATCCCAGAATCCTACTCTGAATACCACAGACAAGGTTTAGACTTTTCGGATTCTCAAGGATGCTGCCAATGGATTCTAGCTTATACCACAAAGTTTCTGATTAAGGAATCTAAGAGATAATCATTCAATCTAATGTAGAACGGAGGTGGTTGTCAGGCACACGTTCATGGATTGAGGAAGGAGATGAGTGTCATGGATCATCACCTTCTTCATAGTGAAGCGCGAATGAACATCTTAGATAGGAACAAGCATGTTTGAATGGAAAGCAGAAATCATTGCATTAATTCATCGAGACGTTGCAGGGCTCCTCACCCCCAACAATGGAGTTTAGAGACTCATGCCGTCAAAAAGTACAAAATTCAGATCTAAAATGTCATGAGATACAAAATAAGTCTCTAAAAATTATTTAAATACTAAACTAGTAACTTAGGTTTACAAAAAATGAGTAAACTAAGATGGATAATGCAGAAATCCACTTCTGGGGCCCACTTGGTGTGTGCTGGGGCTGAGACTTAAGCTTCTCACATGCCTGGGCTGTTTCTGGAGTTGAACGCCAGGTTGTAACCTGTTTCTGGCATTGAACTCTAACTTGCAACCTGTTTCTGGCGCTGAACACTAGACTGCAGCAAGGAACTGGAGTTAAACGCTAGTTTACGTCGTCTATCTTCGCGCAAAGTATGGACTATTATATATTGCTGGAAAGCCCTGGATGTCTACTTTCCAACCCAATTGAGAGTGCGCCAATGGACTCCTGTAGCTCCAAAAAATTCATTCCGAGTGCAGGGAGGTCAGAATCCAACAGCATTAGCAGTCCTTTTTCAGCCTAAATCAGATTTTTGCTCAGCTCCCTCAATTTCAGCCAGAAAATACCTGAAATTATAGAAAAATACACAAACTCATAGTAAAGTCCAGAAATATGAATTTTTCCTAAAAACTAATAAAATTATACTAAAAACTAACTAAA
Source organism: Arachis hypogaea (assembly GCF_003086295.3). NCBI lineage: Eukaryota > Viridiplantae > Streptophyta > Magnoliopsida > Fabales > Fabaceae > Arachis > Arachis hypogaea. The sequence continues at coordinate 90,004,048 of NC_092036.1, read as the reverse complement.
ACATACTAAAATCTACATGAAATTACCCCCAAAAAGCGTATAAAATATCTGCTCATCATGGCCATGACCATGAAGCCTTGGCCTTATTATCATGCATTAATGCCTTATGCATGCATGAATTAATAATGAAAGCATGCATGAAGTGGCAACGGCATTACTAAGCGAATTAAAGCATGCATTCAATTAATGGTGAAATGAATGCCACGGCCAATGAAAGCATGCATGAAGACTTTGATTACTAATGTCAATTGGCAATAAAACCAAGCTCTATGTTAATTGGCATTATTAATAAGGCGCTAAAAGAGTGCATGCATGAAATCATTAATTATTGATGCCAATGAGTGGAAATGAATAGAACGCTACGTTAACTGTTGCAACGGAGCGCTTCATCAAAGCCAAGGAGCAAGCGTTCACAAGGTAAGGAAGCAAAGCGCGACAAAGGCAAAACAAGGCCAGCGCTCAAATCAAAGGAGCGCTACGTTAACTCTTTCAATGTTTTCGGGCTTCACAAAAGAAAAGAAAAAGGTGCAGCATTCGAAAAGGAACGGTCAGGGCTCGAAGAGAGGACCAACGCACCAAAGCGCCAGCACTCACTAAGGGAGCGCGACGTTCCCTAAGTGAACGCTGGGAGAGGCCAAGAAAAGGAGACACAACAAGGCATGTGTAGTGCTCAGTTTACTAACTTAACTGAGCGCTCTACTGGAGCTTCACAAAATGCACACTGATCCAATTAAATCAAGCCATCCGGATCCACTCTTCTTCAAATCCAAAGCAAGCAAAGCCCATGGACATTACTTCAAGGCACAAGAAACAATTAGATTAGGAATTTCATTTTAATTTGTTTTCAATTTTATTTTCATTTTTTATTTTGTAAAAAGTCTATAAAAAGGCATCAGTTTCATTTCATTAGGGAGGCTGGCTCCAATAGGGTGCAAGTAGAATAGAAAGCTTCTTTTTAGTTTTCTTTTTTTGAATTTGAAGAATTGGAGATCAAATCTGAATTTTGCTTTCTGATTCTCATTCTACTTCTTCTGCAACTTCTATTTTCTTTCTGATTCGGATTTTTGGAGCTCTGATTGGAGAATTCTCTTGAATCTCTTCATCGTTGAGTTTCCTTGTGATTTCTTTGTTTCTGATTTCAATAATTAAAGATCTGATCTCAATTGTCTCTTTGAACTTTATTCTAAATCAAGTTTTCATTTCTATTTTAGTTCTTTTGCAATTTATCATTTCTGTTTAGATCTTCTGCAACTCTCTTCTACAAATTCACTTTTTGAAATTTTCCATTTGAGCTTGCTGTGATCTTGATTTATTTCCCTGCAATTGTTCTAAGTCTTGATTTACTGCTTTCTTTAATTTTCTAGCACTCAGTTCCCTTTTACATTTGATGCAATTTACTTTCCATGCTATTTAAGATTCCGTCAATTTACTTCCTGCAAGTTAGATCTTCTGCAATTTACTTTTCTTGTTCTTAAAGTTTCTGTCCAATTTAATTTCTGCAATTTAAATTCCCTGCAAGTTACATTCTGTAGCATCAATTTCACCCAATCCATCAATGTTAGCTTGACTAAACTAATCACCCACTAAAGTTGCTTGATCCATCAATCCCTGTGGGATTGACCTCACTCATGTGAGTAATTACTACTTGATGTGACCCAGTACACTTGACGGTGAATTTTGTGTGGAATCGTTTTTTCACCCATCAAATCCTATTTGTGGGTTTACCTAATTGAATAGTTGCATCTATCTGCTAATTGTCCTAATTGCTCTATATGTATTCTCTAATTGTGTATGCTTTGTTTTGTCTTGTCTGTGTTTGACAACTGAGAGATTCCTCATGCTAGCAGTTGTGACGCTGAGGATTGTTCTTGGTGTTGATGATGGGATGCTTGTTGAAAACTGAGTTTTAATACTGAATTGCTGAGTTATAAGCGGATAGACTGTGTAAATGAAAAGAGATAGGCTGAGTTGAATGTTGGATAAAAGCTTGATTGTGTATGTTGTAGTTATACCTGGTTCCAGATTTTAGTGGGGTAAGTTATGGGGTAGAAAGCCCTCAAGCATGTCTTTGGTTCTTTTGTCCTTCAAACTATTCACCTGCCGGGTTTGCAAATTAAACGAGTCTCTTTATGATTTTTTAAAGATTTTCTTCCGCAAAGCTTTTCCAAAAGAGAATTTCAAGGATAATCTGTTTTTATAATGAAAAATTTTTCTATTTGCAAGTATTTCTTTGCTTTGCTGGTATTCTTGTCCCTACTGAGAACTTGCGAGGACGATGTTCTCATCCCCTATAGGATTTCTTTTCAATGACAGGTTTAGGAAACGTTGGCGCGAAGTCGCATCCGATCTACAAAATTTATATATATGTTGTACTTAATGTTGATGGTTTAGTTGAGATTTTACCCCTCGTAAATTATCATTTTGAGATTTTTGAGGGGCATGACTTGTATTTTGAGTTTTGAATAAGTCTATGTATTTATTATTATATGGATATATTTGTGTGATTAAGTGGGTTAGAGTAAAGGCTTTTCGATCTCGTAACTTTAAATTCAGTTTATATTTGCAACGTCTTAATATTAAATAATTATAATATGAAATTAATAGATTAGAGGTAAGAAACGCCTGAACCTTTAGTACGATCACGAGGTGCTAAAAGTAAGGGTGTTACAATTATCTTCAAAGCAAAAAAATAATTACAAAAAAGGAATAAAAAAGGTGTCAACAGTCATATTCACACAAATAACAATATTTTAGAATATTTATTTTCTTCTGTTAATACCCCAGAATAATGATCATTATCATATGGTTAATTTGTAAATTAACATTAGTAAATAGTAACCTACAAAACCTATATCTTTGCAAGTTATTGGGCCCTATTATTTTAGAAGTTGTCGTTTTAAACTGACCCAGCCTTGCAGCAATCCTTCCTAAGAGCTTAACACGTTGCATTTTACATATGTTGAAAAATATTGCAATCTACACAGTAGCAAAACCCTTGATTAGGACTTGTGAACTTAAGTTGATTTTGCTCATTTGAATTTTCTTCAATTGTTAGAGGTTAACTAAGTGAGAGCAAAAGGCAATTACCATCACAATTGACGATGATAATAAGGATAGGAATTCCAATTCTCAACCCTCGCTAGGACTTTTCTTAGTTTTTAGTTTATTTTTTTGTTATTTACATTCCTTGTTCATCATTTAAAAACCCTAAAAATACTTTCTCACAACCAATAATAAATATCATTCCTTGCAATTCCTTTGAGAGACGACCCAAGGTTTAAATACTAAGATTATTCTTATTGGTTTGCATTGTGACAAACAAATTAAATGTTGACCGAGGATTATTTGTCAGTTTAGAACTATACTTGCAACGCGATTTTATTGAGAAATTCTTTACCGACATTAATCCTCCGTCACCCCCAGCCCCTTTACCTTTCACCCTCACCTTGCTCAACTAGCATATACTCAGCCCCACTCAAACACACACACGGACAAAAGAGGAAGAAGGAGAAAAGGAGGGCGTCGGCAGGTTGGGTGCCGCCGTCATTGTCGTTGCCATGCCTAAAGGAGAGAGAGATAAATGGAGGGTGCAGCTGCTGAACCCATGATCGCAGTTGCCAAGGGCTTTGTCGTCGCCGTTCATGGAGCTTTGAGTAGCGCCGTTGTGCCTCCGTCACACCTCCATTATTGTCGGAGCTGCAATGTCGCATCACCATCGCTGTGGCTCTGCTGAACTCGTCACACCGCCGTTGATGTGATGTCGTTGCTGTGGCAAGGGAGAAGAGATGCGTGAGGAAGGAAGCTCACCACCACTGCATGTCGCCATCACCGAAGCCTCCTTCACCGTCGTAGTGGCCTGGGTTGTCGCCAGAGGGAGCCGCTGACCCTCCCATGGCTACCAATGTTGAGGATCTCGAGGAGAGAGATAGCTCTCAGAGGAGAGAGAAAACACGATTGGGGATCCACTTCTTCTGCCATGGTTGTTGCTGCTGTGCATGGCCGTCGGGAGCAATGTTTACGTCGCTGGAGTTCGCTGTTGGTGCTGCGGCTGCTCCGTTCCTGGTTTCTTTCTTGGTACAGTAAATCTTTTGCTTTGAAAAATCTCTCTTTATCACTATTTTGTTATGGATTATTTATTTTTGCATGACGATTTTATGTCAGGGTTGAGTTATTGTTGTTAGCTGGTGCCCTTGTGGCTGTTACCGCTGCAGAACATAGTCGGAGTTGACGCCGTTGTTTTTGGACCGAGGGTAAAAGGTTTTGTATAACGCATTGGTTTCACTCACTAAGGTAGGGGATTTATTTTAAAATTAACTGATTTAATTTATGAATGCCATTGAAGTTTAGTGAGTAACTGCAAATAATTTATAAATGTTTTGTTTGATTAATTGATGAAAATTGACGAAATTGAGATTGTTGGTGATTGTGAATATGATTGAATGTGATAAAATTGTGTTGAGATTGATTTGTGGCTATGATGAATCCATATTTGATGATGATTTTTGGTTGAAATTGAATGGATTTCATCATATAAACTTGCACTTATTCCCTTAAATAGCATGCTTTTGAGTTTTCCTCCTAAATTGTGCCTTATTATGAAAACATGCTCTTTTATGCCTAATTTTGGTCAATTTTATCCCATTCGCCTTCCATTCAATGCCTTGATATTGTTTGTGAGTGATTTCAGATGTATAAGGCAGGAATGGCTTGGAGATAATGGAAGAGGAGCATGCAAAAAGGACTAAGCATGAAGAATCAAAGGAGAATAGTAAAGTGATGTGTGCGTACGCACAGACCTACATGCGTACACATAGGCATCAAAGCAGAGTGAAGCGTGCGCGTGAGCAGCATCTTATGCGTCACGCGACCATCCAGAGCATCACCTAGTGTACGTGCATACAGCCTCTTGTACGTGCGCACAGACAGAGATTTTGGCAAAGTGTGCGTGCGCACACGTTTGTGCGTACAGAAAGGTACCCACACATGCCTTCATTAAAATTGCACGTGACTCGTGAATTTGATGGATTGGAGACCCATTTCTGAAGCCAATAGCTCATAATGGAAGGGGAAAAATGATAACATACCATAGCATAACATTATGATAGTTTTAGGAGTAGTCGTACGAAGTTTTGTAGTTAGTTTTTCTCTAAGTTTTCTCTCAACTCTATTAGGATTTATATTAGGGTTTTACATTCAAGTGCCATTTCCATTTTTGAACTTGGATTTTGCTAGCTTCCATTGTAAGTATCTCTTTATTACTCTCTTTATAGTTACATTTTTTACACTCTTTCTTGTTATTGAAGTCATAGTTCAATTATATCTCCATTTTTGTAATTTTGATTTCTTGTTGATGATTTTGATGATTGATGATTGTTATATGCTTATTTGAGTTATTATTGTTAATTAAGATCATTTATTGCTCTTAGTTTCAAGTATTTTATCATTTTTCCCATCTTTAGTGTTTTTGCCCACCAAGTGTTTGACAAAATGTCAATTATGATTATGGGCTAATTTTTTATCCCTTGACTTGCGGAAAATGAGCAATTGGGTTCCTAGAGTTGGAATGTCCAACATTTAGTGGCAATTCTTGGGTTGTTAATTGTTCTTGTTCCCACTAACGCTAATTTGTTGCTAAGGTAATTAGCAAACAAGTTAGGATTTGTGGGTTAAGAATACTTATGCTCATTTAACTTATTCTTCGATGTGAGGGTTGACCAAGTGAGATTAATCCATTCTAATTGTCATAGTTTTGGTTTCAACAAGAAAAGGACCCTTAGCTCATTCCAAGCCAAGATTCGGTTTATGCTTTAAATCTTTCACACACATTTACATTAATCCTTTTTATACCTTACTTGTCTATATTACATAGTTAGTTCTTTAATTCCTTTATTAGTTCATTTATTATAATTTTGAATGTTCTTTTATTTCTTTATATTTTCATCTTTTCATTGAAAACCCCTTGAGCATCACAACCGGAATCGTACACTCATTGGTTTCAAGTGTCCTTAGGAGATGACCCAGGAATTGAAAACTCCCAGAATTGAATTGGTTTTGAATAGTGACAAGTTTTTTGGTGTCGTTACCGGGGATCACATTAAGTGTAATGAGTGCTATAATTTTGGTTGTTGCGAATATGTGAATAGTGTAAATACTTGATTTTTGTTTTCTACTTGGCACTAATTGATAGATGGCGCCTCTATCTAAGTAGTGGTAGTAACTAATTTTTTATTCGTCTAGTCCTAGGTAAATAGATATAACTAGAGTATGTCTTCATTTGTCTATTGCTTTTGTTAATATTGTTGCATTTTATCTTTTCTTTTAATCATGAGTTATCACCCTTTTGGCTTGGAGTCTAGTAGGGGGTGGCAATACTAACATTGTTTCACATCAAGGTATGGGAGGCCAAATCGAGGAAGGGTTGCAAGCAAGTAATTCTTAGCGACAAGGACCCTTGCAAGGACCCTATGATCCTAATGCATAGCAACCTCTCATACCAAGTGGAACACACCATCATTACAATTTTTCCCATCCATATGTTCATATCCCATATCTTCTGCATGAGACACAACCACTATGCTCTCAAGCCCTTTTACCATTCCCACCTCCAATTTCTCCTCAACTAACTCACCTATCACCATATTTGGAGCAACCTAACTTTCATCACCATCCCACTCACTCCAACCTTCCTCATGAAGAGAATAATCTTCAAGCCTTCATTCAAGAATAGTGGAAATTTCAAATGAAACAAGACAATTGCATGGCAACTCTTGACGAGGTCTTGTCCCATTTAACACCTCTTTACTCTACCCCTAACAACCTTGCTCCTCTACAACTTGTGACACATAGTGATCCACCCTCGCCGCCTCTATTAACTTTAAAGTCTAGCATTGATGCTATAACTCCAAGAGGAGGCGATCCACTTAAGAAGATAAACCCTCAACCCTCTCTTACCAAAGAGGAATCTATTGATGGGGGTGAGAATTATGTTGAAGGTGGAAGAAAGGGTGAACTCAAGGTAGGCACCTAACATGAGCTCAAAGAAAGTTTAATTGATGAAGAAAGCTCAAAAGTGGGAGAACTTGAAGATGAAGATGAAAGTAGCTTACCAATTCCTCATGACCAAGAGGATAGGCTACCACACCAAGAAGCAAGAAAAGATTTGAAACTACTTCCACCCCATGTTAAATATGCATTCCTTGACGAGGAACATAAATTTTCGGTGATAGTGGCAACCGATCTTTCCAATCAAGAGGAGCAACAACTCCTTGAGGTTATCCGAAAGTACAAGAAGGCGATTGGATGGAGCCTAAGTGACATTGTGGGAATAAGCCCTTAAGTGTGCCTACACGGAATTTTCTTGGAAGAAGGTGCTAAGTCGGTCCAGCAACCACAAAGACGGCTAAACCCCACAATCCTTGATGTAGTCAAGAAAGAAGTAACTTGCCTCTAGGAAGCGGACATCATATATCCCATCTCAGACAGTGAGTGGGTAAGTCCGGTCCAAGTAGTGCCAAAGAAATCCGGAGTAACAATGGTGAAGATAGAAAGTGGAGAGCTTGTTGCAACCGGGATTCAAAATACTTGGCGAGTGTGCATTGATTAATGTAGTCTGAATCAAGCAACAAGAAAGGACCATTACCTGTTGCCATTTATTGATCAAATGCTGGATCGTCTGTCAGGTAAATCCCATTACTGCTTTCTAGATGGATATACGGGATACTTCCAAATTCATATAGCTCATGAGGATCAGGAGAAAACTACCTTCACTTGTTCCTTTGGAACGTTTGCATATAAAAGAATGCCGTTCTGCTTATGCAATGTACCGATAACGTTCCAAATGTGCATGACGAGCGTTTTCTCGGATCTTTTGAAGGATTGTATAGAAGTCTTATGGATGACTTCAGTGTTTATGGTAGCTCCTTTAATGCTTGTTTAGGAAACTTAGCTAGGGTACTAGAACGATGCACCAATACCAACCTTGTATTGAACTTTGAGAAATGCCACTTTATGGTTAAGCAAGGCATAATATTGGGTTACATTGTATCTAAAGACGGAATTTTCGTTGACCCTGCTAAGATTGATGTCATTTCGAGATTACCTTACCTCTCCTCTGTGAGGGAGATCCGTTCCTTTCTTGGTCATGTAGGTTTTTATTACCGCTTCATTAAGGATTTTAGAAAAGTTGCCTTACCCCTCTCCCGCATACTTCAAAAATATGTGGAATGTCATTTTGGTGAGGATTGCAAAAAGGCTTTCGACAAACTGAAGGAAGCATTGACCACAGCCCCCTATTGTGCGAGGCCCGAATTGGTATCAACCTTTCGAGATCATGTGCGATGCCTCGAATCACGCTGTAGGTGCCGCGCTAGCACAGCACAATGGTAACGCTCCTTACACTATAGCATATGCTTCTAAAACCTTGGATTTGGACCAGTCAAATTACACCACCACTGAAAAAAGAGCTTTTAGTCATTGTTTTTGCACTAGACAAGTTTCGACCTTATTTGCTAGGCTCTAAAGTAGTGGTGTATTCGGACCATGGCGCCTTGAAATATTTGCTAAAGAAGAAAGAGTCAAAGCCTAGGCTCATTAGGTGGATATTACTTTTGCAGGAATTTGACTTGGAGATCAAGGATAGAAGTGGGTCCCAAAATTTGATAGCAGACTATTTGAGTCGGCTTGAACATCTAACTTCGGACCCCACTCCTATCAATGACTCATTCCCCTTAGATACCTTGCAAGCAATATCCCAAAGTACCCCTTGGTTTGCCCCGATTGCCAATTACTTAGTCGCTCGCGTTTTTCCCCCACAATTTTGAAAGCATAAAAAAAGATAAATTGAGAAGCAATGCTAAGTATTATCTTTGGGATGATCCATATCTTTGGAGGTGTGGGGCAGATCAAGTAATTAAAAAGTGTGTGTCAGAATCTGAGTTTCAGTCTATCCTTCAATTTTTCCACTCATCTGAGAGTGGAGGTCACTTTGGCCCACAGAGAACAGCAAGGAAGGTGCTAGACTATGGATTTTTGTGGTCCACTTTAGTTAGGGATGCCAACCAATTTCACAAATCCTGCCATCAATGTCAGAAATCAGGAAATACCTCACAAAGAGATGAAATGCCCCAACAACCCATGATTTTTTGTTAGATTTTTTATGTTTAGGGCATAGATTTCATGGGACCATTTTCGAATTTCAATGGGTTTGTTTATAGTTTGCTAGCCGTGGATTACGTCTCAAAATGGGTGGAAGCAATTCCTACCCGTTGCGATCACGCTAATACTGTTGCTTCATTTTTAAGAAACAATATCATTTGTAGACGTGGGTCGCCACGACCAATCGTGAGCGACCAAGGGACCCATTTTTGCAATAGAAAAATTGAGGCGTTGATGAAAAAGTATGGGGTCATTCATAAAGTTTCCATAGCCTATCACCTCCAAACCAATGGCCAAGCGAAAGTATCCAATATGGAGATCAAGAGAATTTTGGAGAAAGTGGTCAATCCACAAAGGAAGGAGTGGAGTTCCAGATTGGGAGATGTATTATGGGCATATAGGACTGGTGCACAAAATTGTGATCATCAATGGCGCCATCAACATGGTACACACAACTGTAATCTCAACTCTTTATCACAACTTCGCACAACTAACCAGCAAGTGCACTGGGTCGTCCAAGAAATAAACCTTACGCGAGTAAGGGTCGATCCCACGGATATTGTTGGTATGAAGCAAGCTATGGTCACCTTGTAAATCTTAGTCAGGCAGATTCAAATGGTTATGGATGATATATGAATAAAGCATAAAGATAGAGATACTTATGTAATTCACTGGTGAGAATTTCAGATAAGCGAATGGAGATGCTTTGTCCCTTCCGTCTCTCTTCTTTCCTATTGTCTTCATCCAATCCTTCTTACTCCTTTCCATGGCAAGCTATATGTAGGGTTTCACCGTTGTCAGTGGCTACCTCCCATTCTCTCAGTGAAAATGTTCTACGCACCCTGTCACGGCACGGCTAATCATCTGTCGGTTCTCAATCAGGTTGGAATAGTATCCAGTGATTCTTTTGCGTCTGTCACTAATGCCCAGCCTTCAGGAGTTTGAAGCTCGTCACAGTCATTCAATCATTGAATCCTACTCAGAATACCACAGACAAGGTTTAGACCTTCCGGATTCTCTTGAATGCCGCCATCAATTCTAGCTTATACCACGAAGATTCCGATCAAGGGATCCAAGAGATAAACATTCAAGCCTTGTTTGCTTGTAGAACAGAAGTGGTTGTCAGGCACTCGTTCATAAGTGAGAATGATGACGAGTGTCACATAATCATCACATTCATCATGTTCTTGGGTGCAAATGAATATCTTAGAACAAGAATAAGCTGAATTGAATAGAAGAACAATAGTAATTGCATTAATACTCGAGGTACAACAGAGCTCCACACCTTAATCTATGGTATGTAGAAATTCCACCGTTGAAAATACATAAGAACAAGGTCTAGGCATGGCCGTGAGGCCAGCCCCCATGATCTAAGATAGCATAAGACTAAAGATAGCTACCAAGATAAGAATACAATAGTAAAAGGTCCTATTTGTAGAGAACTAGTAGCCTAGGATTTACAAGGATGAGTAAATGACATAAAAATCCACTTCTAGGCCCACTTGGTGTGCGCTTGGGCTGAGCATTGAAGCATTTTCGTGTAGAGACTTCTCTTGGAGTTAAACGCCAGCTTTTGTGCCAGTTTGGGCGTTTAACTCCCATTCTTGTGCCAGTTCCGGCATTTAACGCCGGGCAGTTTTGAGCTGATTTGGAACGCCAGTTTGGGCCATCAAATCTCGAGAAAAGTATGGACTATTATATATTGCTGGAAAGCCCAGGATGTCTACGTTCCAACGCAGTTGAGAGCGCGCCAATTGGGCTTCTGTAGCTCCAGAAAATCCACTTCGAGTGCAGGGAGGTCAGAATCCAACAGCATCTGCGGTCCTTTTCAGCCTCTGAATCAGATTTTTGCTCAGGTCCCTCAATTTCAGCCAGAAAATACCTGAAGTCACAGAAAAACATACAAACTCATAGTAAAGTCCAAAAAAGTGAATTTTAACTAAAAACTAATAAAAATATACTAAAAACTAACTAAAACATACTAAAAACATACTAAAAACAATGCCAAAAAGCGTATAAATTATCCGCTCATCACAACACCAAACTTAAATTGTTGCTTGTCCCCAAGCATTTGAAAATCAAATAAGATAAAAAGAAGAGAATATGTAATGAACTCCAAAAATATCTATGAAGATCAGTATTAATTAGATGAGCAGGGCTTTAGCTTTTTGCCTCTGAATAGTTTTGGCATCTCACTCTATCCTTTGAAATTCAGAATGATTGGCTCCTATAGGAACTCAGAATCCAGATAGTGTTATTGATTCTCCTAGTTAAGTATGATGATTTTTGAACACAACTACTTATGAGTCTTGGCCGTGGCCCAAAGCACTCTGTCTTCCAGTATTACCACCGGATACATACATGCCACAGACACATAACTGGGTGAACCTTTTCAGATTGTGACTCAGCTTTGCTAGAGTCCCCAATTAGAGGTGTCCAGGGTTCTTAAGCACACTCTTTTTGCTTTGGATCATAATTTATTTTTTTTTTGTATTCACTGCTTTTTCTTGCTTCAAGAATCATTTTTTTTTATTTTTTAGATCCTCAGTAACATGTCTCCTTTTTCATCATTCTTTCAAGAGCCAACATTCATGAACAACAAATTCAAAAGATTTATGCACTGTTCAAGCATAAATTCAGAAACCAAAATATTGCCACCACATCAAAATAATTAATCTGTTATAAAATTTAAAATTCATGCAATTCTTCTCTTTTTCAATTAAGAACATTTTTCATTTAGGAAAGGTGATGGATTCATAGGACATTCATAACTTTAAGGCATAGACACTAAGACACTAATGATCATAAGACACAAACATAGATAAACATAAGCATGATTTTTCGAAAAACAGAAAAATAAAGAACAAGGAGATTAAAGAACGGGTCCACCTTAGTGATGGCGGCTTGTTCTTCCTCTTGAAGATCTTATGGAGTCCTTGAGCTCCTCAATGTCTCTTCCTTGCCTTTGTTGCTCCTCTCTCATGATTCTTTGATCTTCTCTAATTTCATGGAGGAGGATGGAATGTTCTTGGTGCTCCACCCTTAGTTGTCCCATGTTGGAACTCAATTCTCCTAGGGAGGTATTGATTTGCTCCCAATAGTTTTGTGGAGGAAAGTGCATCCCTTGAGGCATCTCAGGGATTTCGTGATGAGAGCGGTCTCTTGTTTGCTCCATCCTTTTCTTAGTGATGGGCTTGTCCTCATCAATGAGGGTGTCTCCCTCTATGTCAACTCCAACTGAATAACAGAGGTGACAAATGAGATGAGGAAAGGCTAACCTTGCCAAGGTAGAGGACTTGTCTGCCACCTTATAAAGTTCTTGGGATATAACCTCATGAACTTCTACTTCCTCTCCAATCATGATGCTATGAATCATGATAGCCCGGTCTATAGTAACGTCGGACCGGTTGCTAGTCGGAATGATTGAGCGTTGGATAAACTCCAACCATCCTCTAGCCACGGGCTTGAGGTCATGCCTTCTCAGTTGAACCGGCTTTCCTCTTGAATCTCTCCTCCATTGAGCGCCCTCTTCACAAATGTCCATGAGGACTTGGTCCAACCTTTGATCAAAGTTGACCCTTCTAGTGTAAGGGTGTTCATCTCCTTGCATCATGGGCAAGTTGAATGCCAACCTTAATTTTTCCGGACTAAAATCCAAGTATTTCCCCGAACCATTGTAAGCCAATTCTTTGGGTCCGGGTTCACACTTTGATCATGGTTCTTAGTGATCCATGCATTAGCATAGAACTCTTGAACCATTAAGATTCCGACTTGTTGAATGGGGTTGGTAAGAACTTCCTAACCTCTTCTTCGGATCTCATGTCGGATCTCCGGATATTCACTCTTTTTGAGTTTGAAAGGGACCTCGGGGATCACTTTCTTCATGGCCACAACTTCATAGAAGTTGTCTTGATGCACCCTTGAGATGAATCTCTCTATCTCCCATGACTCGGAGGTGGAAGCTTTTGCCTTCCCTTTCCTCTTTCTAGAGGTTTCTCCAGCCTTAGATGCCATAAATGATTATGGAAAAATAAAAAGCAATGCTTTTACCACACCAAACTTAAAAGGTTTGCTCGTCCTCGAGCAAAAGAAGAAAGAAGAGAGTAGAAGAAGAAGAAATGAAGGAGATGGAGGAGGCTTTGTGGTTCGGCTAAGGGGAAGAAGTAGTGTTTAGGTTGTGTGAAAATGAAGGAGTGAAGATGGGTTTATATAGGAGTGGAGAGAGAGGTAAGGTTTGGCTATGTGAGGGTGGGTTTGGGAGGGAAAGTGTTTTGAATTTGAATGGTGCGGTAGGTGGGGTTTTATGAAGGATGGATGTGAGTGGTGAAGAGAATAGTGGGATTTGATAGGTGAGGTGTTTTTGGGGAAGAGGTATTGAGGTGATTGGTGAATGGGTGAAGAAGAGAGAGAGTGGTAGGATAGGTGGGGATCCTGTGGGGTCCACAGATCCTGAGGTGTCAAGGAAAATTCATCCCTGCACCATGTGGAGAGCAAAAATGCTCTTTATGCCAATTCTGGCGTTAAACGCCAGGCTGGTGCCCATTTCTGGCGTTTAATGCCAACTTCTTGCCCCTTCCTGGCGTTTAATGCCAGTCTGGTGCCCCTTTCTGGCGTTAAACGCCCATAATGGTGCCAGACTGGGCGTTAAACGCCCATTTGCTGCCCTTACTGGCGTTTAAACGCCAGCAAGGTCTTCCTCCAGGGTGTGCTATTTTTCTTTCTATTTTGCATTCTGTTTTTGCTTTTTTAATTGATTTTGTGACTTCCCATGATCATCAACCTACAGAAAACATAAAATAACAAAGGAAAATTAGATAAATATAACATTGGGTTGCCTCCCAACAAGCGCTTCTTTAATGTCAATAGCTTGACAGTGGGCTCTCATGGAGCCTCACAGATACTCAGAGCAAAGTTGGAACCTCCCAACACCAAACTTAGAGTTTGAATGTGGGGGTTCAACACCAAACTTAGAAGTTGGTTGTGGCCTCCCAACACCAAACTTAGAGTTTGACTGTGGGGGCTCTGTTTGACTCTCTTTTGAGAGAAGCTCTTAATGCTTCCTCTCCATGGTCACAGAGGGATATCCTTGAGCCTTAAACACAAAGGATTCTTCATTCACTTGAATGATCAATTCTCCTCTGTCAACATCAATCACAACCTTTGCTGTGGCTACGAATGGTCTGCCAAGGATGATGGATTCATCCATGCACTTCCGGTCTCTAGGACTATGAAATCAGCAGGGATGTAATGGTCTTCAATCTTTACCAAAACATCCTCTACAAGTCCATAAGCTTGTTTTCTTGAATTGTCTGCCATCTCTAGTGATATTCTTGCAGCTTGCACCTCAAAGATTCCTAACTTCTCCATTACAGAGAGAGGCATGAGGTTTATGCTTGACCCTAGGTCACACAGAGCCTTCTTAAAGGTTATGGTGCCTATGGTACAAGGTATTGAAAACTTCCCAGAATCTTGTCTCTTTTGAGGTAATTTCTGCCTAGACAAGTCATCCAGTTCTTTGGTGAGCAAAGGAGGTTCGTTCTCCCAAGTCTCATTACCAAATAACTTGTCATTTAGCTTCATGATTGCTCCAAGGTATTTAGCAACTTGCTCTTCAGTGACATCTTCATCCTCTTCAGAGGAAGAATATTCATCAGAGCTCATGAATGGCAGAAGTAAATCCAATGGAATCTCTATGGTCTCATTATGAGCCTCAGATTCCCATGGTTCCTCATTAGGGAACTCATTGGAGGCCAGTAGACGTCCATTGAGGTCTTCCTCAGTGGCGATCACTGGCTCTTCCTCTTCTCCAAGTTCGGCCATGTGGGTCATGTTAATGGCCTTACATTCTCCTTTTGGATTCTCTTTTGTATTGCTTGGAAGAGTACTAGGAGGGAGTTCAGTAATTTTCTTGCTCAGCTGTCCCACTTGTGCCTCCAAGTTTCTAATGGAGGACCTTGTTTCAGTCATGAAACTTTGAGTGGTTTTGCTAGATCAGAGACCATGGTTGCTAAGTCAGAGTGGCTCTGCTTAGAATTCTCTATCTGTTGCTGAGAAGATGATGGAAAAGGCTTGCCATTGCTAAACCTGTTTCTTCCACCATTATTGTTGTTGAAACCTTGTTGAGGTCTCTGTTGATCCTTCCATGAGAGATTTGGATGATTTCTCCATGAAGGATTATAGGTGTTTCCATAGGGTTCTCCCATGTAATTCACCTCTTCCATTGAAGGGTTCTCAGGATCATAAGCTTCTTCTTCAGATGAAGCGTCCTTAGTACTGCCTAGTGCAGCTTGCATTCCAGACAGACTTTGAGAAATCATATTGACTTGCTGAGTCAATATTTTGTTCTGAGCCAATATGGCATTCAGAGTATCAATCTCAAGAACTCCTTTCTTCTGATTCGTCCCATTGTTCACAGGATTCCTTTCAGAAGTGTACATGAATTGGTTATTTGCAACCATTTTAATCAGTTCTTGAGCTTCTGCAGGCGTCTTCTTCAGATGAAGAGAGCCTCCAGCAGAACTATCCAATGACATCTTGGACAGTTCAGACAGGCCATCATAGAAGATACCTATGATGCTCCATTCAGAAAGCATGTCAGAAGGACACTTTCTGATCAATTGTTTGTATCTTTCCCAAGCTTCATAGAGGGATTCACCTTCCTTTTGTCTGAAGGTTTGGACTTCCACTCTAAGCTTACTCAATTTTTGAGGTGGAAAGAACTTTGCCAAGAAGGCATTGACTAGCTTTTCCCAAGAGTTCAGGCGTTCTTTAGGTTGTGAGTCCAACCATATCCTAGCTCTGTCTCTTACAACAAAAGGGAATAGCATAAGTCTGTAGACCTCAGGGTCAACCCCATTGGTTTTGAAAGTGTCACAGATTTGCAAGAACTCAGCTAGAAACTGATGAGGATCTTCCAATGAAAGTCCATGAAACTTGCAATTCTGTTGCATTAGAGAAACTAATTGAGGCTTAAGCTCAAAGTTATTTGCTCCAATGGCAGGGATAGAGATGCTTCTCCCATAGAAGTCGGGAGTAGGTGTAGTAAAGTCACCCAGCACCTTCCTTGCATTGTTGGCATTGTTGTTGTTTTCGGCTGCCATGTCTTCTTCTTTGAGGATTTCTGTTAGGTCCTCTACAGAGAATTGTGCTTTAGCTTCTCTTAGCTTTCGCTTCAAGGTCCTTTCAGGTTCAGGGTCAGCCTCAACAAGAATGCTTTTGTCTTTGCTCCTGCTCATATGAAAGAGAAAAGAACAAGAAAATATGGAATCCTCTATGTCACAGTATAGAGATTTCTTGAGGTGTCAGAGGAAAAGAAAAATAGAAGGAAGAGGTAGAAAATTCGAACTTATCAAGGAAAGATGGAGTTCAAATTTTTCATTGAGGAGTAGTGTTAGTCCATAAATAGAAGGATGTGAGAAGAGGGGAAGAAATTTTCGAAAATTAAGTAAGAGATTTTAAAAACATTTTGAAAAACACTAATTGATTTTCGAAAACTAAGAGTGGAAAAGAAATCAAGTGATTTTTGAAAAAGATTTTGAAATAAGAAATTAAAAAGATATGATTGAAAACTATTTTGAAAAAGATGTGATCAAGAAGATATGATTTGAAAAACAATTTAAAAAGATTTGATTTTAAAAATTAATGACTTGGCTAACAAGAAAAGATATGATTCAAACATTAAACCTTTTTCAACAGAAAAGGCAACATACTTGAAATGTTGAATCAAATCTTTAATTGATAGCAAGTATTTTTGAAAATGGAAAGAAATTGATTTTGAAAAAGATTTGATTTGAAAAAGATTTGATTTTGAAAAATTTTGAAAACATGAAAAAAATTGGCATTAAAAACAAAATCTTCCCTCTTGTGCCATCCTGGCGTTAAACGCCCAAAACTCACCCCTTTTGGGCGTTAAACGCCCAGCCAGGTACCCTGGCTGGCGTTTAAATGCCAGTTTTCCTTCTTCACTGGGCGTTTTGAACGCCCAGCTTTTTCTGTGTAATTCTTCTGCAGTATGTTCTGAATCTTCAACTCTCTGTATCATTGACTTGAAAAGACACAAATTAAAAATTTTTTGGATTTTTAATAATGAGGAATAATCAAAATGCAACTGAAATCAAATAAACAATGCATGCAAGACACCAAACTTATAAGTTTGTATACTATTGACACTAACAAGTTGAGAATGCATATGAGAAACAACAAAACACTCAAGACAAGAGAATTTAAAGATCAGAGCAAGTAAATCGTCAAGAACAACTTGAAGAACACTGAAGACACATGAGAAATGCAATTAAGAACAGAAACATGCAATTGACACCAAACTTAAAATGAGACTAGTGTCTCAATAAGAAACATAAAATATTTTTGGTTTTTTTTTATGATTTTGTAATTTTTTTGGTTTTTTCAAAAATTAAGTGGAAAAGAAAATAAAGATATCAAAATTTTTAATGAGAATTCCAGGAATATGCAATGTTAGTCTAAAGCTTCAGTCTAAAGGAATTAGACATGGTTAGCCAATCTTCAGCAGGACATTGCATTCAAGAGCTAAATTGATGAAAATCAATCAGCTTTGGTAATGATAAGAACATCACCTTGAAACACTAGAATTCATTCTTAAGAACTCTGAAGAAAAATACCTAATCTAAGCAACAAGATGAAGCGTCAGTTGTCCAAACTCGAACAATCCCCAGCAACAGCGCCAAAAACTTGGTGCAGGAAATTGTGATCATCAATGGCGCCATCAACATGGTACACACAATTGTAATCTCAACTCTTTATCACAACTTTGCACAACTAACCAGCAAGTGCACTGGGTCGTCCAAGTAATAAACCTTACGCGAGTAAGGGTCGATCCCACGGAGATTGTTGGTATGAAGCAAGCTATGGTCACCTTGTAAATCTTAGTCAGGAAGATTCAAATGGTTATGGATGATATATGAATAAAGCATAAAGATAGAGATACTTATGTAATTCACTGGTGAGAATTTCAGATAAGCGAATGGAGATGCTTTGTCCCTTCCGTCTCTCTGCTTTCCTACTGTCTTCATCCAATCCTTCTTACTCCTTTCCATGGCAAGCTGTATGTAGGGTTTCATTGTTGTCAGTGGCTACCTCCCATCCTCTCAGTGAAAATGTTCTACGCACCCTGTCACGGCACGACTAATCATCTGTCGGTTCTCAATCAGGTTGGAATAGAATCCAGTGATTCTTTTGCGTCTGTCACTAATGCCCAGCCTTCAAGAGTTTGAAGCTCGTCACAGTCATTCAATCATTGAATCCTACTCAGAATACCACAGACAAGGTTTAGACCTTCCGGATTCTCTTGAATGCCGCCATCAATTCTAGCTTATACCATGAAGATTCCGATCAAGGGATCCAAGAGATAAACATTCAAGCCTTGTTTGCTTGTAGAACAGAAGTGGTTGTCAGGCACTCGTTCATAAGTGAGAATGATGATGAGTGTCACATAGTCATCACATTCATCATGTTCTTGGGTGCAAATGAATATCTTAGAACAAGAATAAGCTGAATTGAATAGAAGAACAATAGTAATTGCATTAATACTCGAGGTACAGCAGAGCTCCACACCTTAATCTATGGTGTGTAGAAACTCCACCGTTGAAAATACATAAGAACAAGGTCTAGGCATGGCCGTGAGGCCAGCCCCCATGATCTAAGATAGCATAAGACTAAAGATAGCTACCAAGATAAGAATACAATAGTAAAAGGTCCTATTTGTAGAGAACTAGTAGCCTAGGGTATACAAGGATGAGTAAATGACATAAAAATCCACTTCCGGGCCCACTTGGTGTGTGCTTGGGCTGAGCATTGAAGCATTTTCGTGTAGAGACTGCTCTTGGAGTTAAACGCCAGCTTTTGTGCCAGTTTGGGCGTTTAACTCCCATTCTTGTGCCAGTTCCGGCGTTTAACGCCGGGCAGTTTTGAGCTGATTTGGAACGCCGGTTTGGGCCATCAAATCTCAAGAAAGGTATAGACTATTATATATTTCTGGAAAGCCCAAAATGTCTACTTTCCAACGCAGTTGAGAGCGCGCCAATTGGGCTTCTGTAGCTCCAGAAAATCCACTTCGAGTGCAGGGGGGTCAGAATCCAACAGCATCTGCGGTCCTTTTCAGCCTCTGAATCAAATTTTTGCTCAGGTCCCTCAATTTCAGCCAGAAAATATCTGAAATCATAGAAAAACACAAAAACTCATAGTAAAGTCCAAAAAAGTGAATTTTAACTAAAAACTAATAAAAATATACTAAAAACTAACTAAAACATACTAAAAACATACTAAAAACAATGCCAAAAAGCGTATAAATTATCCGCTCATCAAGGACCGCCTACAAGACCCCAACTGAAATGAGCCCCTTCCACATTGTTTTTGGGAAGCCTTGTCATCTTCCAGTTGAAATCTAACACAAAGCATATTGGGCGGTAAAGCATTGCAATCCAGATTTGAAGGGGGCGGGAATGGAACGTAAGCTCCAATTGGAGGAATTAGAATGTCTTAGGTTAGAAGCATATGAAAATTCTAGGTTTTATAAGGAAAAAGCCAAGACATTCCATGACCAAAATATTAGGAGGAAGCGCTTTAAGATAGGTGATGAAGTGCTTGTGTACAATTCAAGGTTGCGATTGATGCCCGGAAAGTTGAGATCTAGGTGGGACGGTCCATTCAAGGTGGTGAATGTCAAGCCTTATGGAGTGGTGGAGGTGATTCACCCTATCAATGGAATCAAATTCAAAATCAATGGTCATAGGTTGAAACTTTACCATACTCAACCCAAGAATGCCAAGGAGTTGGAGATTTTCCTCCTTGGAGAGGTTTCAAATTGATCAATGAAGTCATGCAAGTCCAACTTAGGACTTTAAACCAAAGTGCTTGGTAGGAGAAGCCCCACCATGGTAACATTGTTCTAACTTTCCCTTTTGTTTATAGCTCTTTGATTTAATTGCTTTCTTGTGATATGATGATTAGCTTAAGATTGGTTTGATGTTTTTGAGTTAGATAAATGAATTGCTTGTGGATCATGACTATATGAATGATTGTATGATTGGGGTTG
This sequence comes from Arachis hypogaea, assembly GCF_003086295.3. NCBI lineage: Eukaryota > Viridiplantae > Streptophyta > Magnoliopsida > Fabales > Fabaceae > Arachis > Arachis hypogaea. The sequence goes on along the minus strand of NC_092036.1, from coordinate 89,983,827 downwards.
AAATGTTGATTACACTAAGGCTTGGTACCTTTGTTTTGAAAGAAAAATTTTTTTGGAACAGGGCATCTGTGCGTACGCACGCATCTGTGCGTGCATACACAACTACACTTTTCACTATCTATGCATGCGCACAAGCCTGTGCGCCCGCACACCCTTGGTATTTCCTTCTGTTTGCAGCACCAGCACAGTCTGTGCATGGGCGCTGCCCTATTTTCCATGATCTGTGCGTACACACCCCCTTGTGCGTACGCACGTATATCCATTGTCACGCTCTCTGTGAGGCCGCACAGGCCTATTCGTCCACACACCAATATGCAGCTCCTCTGGTAGGAGCGTTGGCATGGCTTGTGCGCGTGAACCCCCTGTCTTTGCTCCTGTGCGTGCGCACAAACCAGTGTGTGCACACACACATGACTTTTCCTCAAGCAATTTCTTTGCCAAAAAAAAATCTGTGTGAGCGCACAACCTTGTGCACCCGCACACTGAGATGTAACCCCCTCTGTTGGGAGCAGATGCACGCCTTGTGCGCTCGCACCCCTCTCTTGTTCACGTCTTGTGCGTGCGCACCTGCTTGTGCATACGCACATACCACTCTTTCTAGTGACCCTGTGCGCGCGCTCACCCATGTGTGCCCGCACACCCCTTTTCACACCCTCTGTTTGTAGTGATCGCACGCTGTGTGCATTCACACCTTTCTCTTTTTTGCCATCTGTGCGTGCGCACAGATCTTTGTGCGTACGCACACGACTCGGCTTGGGCATTAACAGGGCAGATTCCCGTGTTGAGACAGCAACTTCTTTTCTTCTTCTTCCCATTGCAGCTGCTTACTCCACAGCGCAGCTCTCTTAGGTGACCATGCGCCGCCGCCAACTCTCTTTCTCTCTCTCTCTCTCTCTCTCTCTCTCTCTCTCTCTTACTTTTCTTTACTTTCTTTCATTCTTTTTTTATTTTTCTTCTTTCACCACCACCGGTGAGTTTTACTACTCTGGTGCATCTCCGGCGAAGCTAACCGCCGTGAGCTCGCAGTGGCTATAAGAAGTGCCATTTTTCCTCTCCAACTCTTGCTTTCTTAAACCTTTAATTTTCAATTTCTTATTTTCCTTTTATGTTGATTTTTGAAGTTGTTTTTATTTTCTTTTCATTTTTCTTAGATTAAGCTTGTTTCTTTTTGATGAGCGGATAATTTATACGCTTTACGTAGTTTTTAGTAGGATCTAGCTACTTTTAGGGATGTTTTTATTAGTTTTTATGCAAAATTCACATTTCTGGACTTTACTATGAGTTTGTGTGTTTTTCTATGATTTCAAGTATTTTCTGGCTGAAATTGAGGAACCTGAGCAAAAATCTGATAGGAGGCTAACAAAGGACTGCTGATGCTGTTGGATTCTGACCTCTCTGCACTCGAAATGAATTTTCTAGAGCTACAAAACTCCAAATGGCGGGCTCTTAATTGCGTTGGAAAGTAGACATCCAGAGTTTTCTAGCAATATATAATAGTCCATACTTTATTCGAGTTTAGCTGACGCAAACTGGCGTTTAACGCCAGCTCCATGCTGCATTCTAGAGTAAAACGCCAGAAACACGTCACAAACCAGAGTTAAATGCCAAAAACACGTTACAAATTGGCGTTTAACCCCAAGAGAAGCCTCTGCATGTGTAAAGCTTAGGCTTATCCCAAGCACACACCAAAGTGGGCCCCGAAAGTGGATTTCTGCACTTAGACTTATTTCTGTAAACCCTAGTAACTAGTCTAGTATAAATAGAACTTTTTACTATTGTATTAGATGTCTTTTGACCAGATTTTTGGATTATCTTTTGATCCTTTGATCACATTTTGGGGGGCTGGCCTCATGGCCATCCCTGGACCTTTATCACTTATGTATTTTCAATGGTGGAGTTTCTACACACCATAGATTAAGGTGTGGAGCTCTGCTTTTCCTCGAGTATTAATGCAATTACTATTATTCTTCTATTCAATTCAGCTTATTCTTATTCTAACATATTCGTTGCACTTCAACATGATGAATGTGATGATCCGTGACACTCATCATCATTCTCACCTATGAACGCGTGCCTGACAACCACTTCCGTTCTACCTTAGATTGAGCGCGTATCTCTTAGCCTCCATTCCAAAAGATCGGAGTCTTCGTGGTATAAGCTAGAATTATTGGCAGCATTCTTGAGATCCGAAAAGTCTAAACCTTGTCTGTGGTATTCCGAGTAGGATCTGTGATGGGATGACTGTGACGAGCTTCAAACTCGCGAGTGTTAGGCGTAGTGATAGACGCAAAAGGATCAATGGATTCTATTCCTACATGATCGAGAACCGACAGATGATTAACCGTGCTTTGACAGCGCATCTGGACCATTTTCACTGAGAGGATGGCAAGTAGCCATTGACAACGGTGACGCCTTACATACAGCTTGCCATGGAAAGGAGTAAGAATGATTGGATAAAAGCAGTAGGAAAGCAGAGATTCAGAAGGAACACAGTATCTTCATGCGCTTATCTGAAATTCCTACCAATGGATTACATAAGTATCTCTATTTTTATTTTATGTTTTATTTATCTTTATATTCGAAAACCATTATAACCATTAGAATCCGCCTGACTGAGATTTACAAGATAACCATAGCTTGCTTCATACCAACAATCTCCGTGGGATCGACCCTTACTCACGTAAGGTTTATTACTTGGACGGCCCAGTGCACTTGCTGGTTAGTTGTGCGAAGTTGTGAAGAAAAGTGATATTACAATTGTCGTACCAAGTTGTTGGCGCCATTGAGATGACAATTTCATGCACCAAGTTTTTGGCGCTGTTGCCGGGGATTGTTTGAGTTTTGACAACTGACGATTCATCTTGTTGCTCAAATTAGGTAATTTTCTTCTTATTTTCTTTTCAAAAAGTTTTCAAAAATCTTTCAAAAATTTTTTTATTTATTTTCGTTTTTCCAAAAAGAAATTTTTGAAAAACCCAAAAAAATTAATAAAATCATAAAAACCAAAAATATTTTGTGTTTCTTGTTTGCGTCTAGTGTCAATTTTTAAGTTTGGTGTCAATTGCATGCTTTTAAAATTTGTGCATTTTTCGAAAAAAAACTCATGCATGGTGTTCTTCATGATCTTCAAGTTGTTCTTGATAAGTCTTCTTGTTTTATCTTCATATTTTCTTGTTTTGTGTCTTTTGTTGTTTTTCATATGCATTTTTTAATCCATAGTGTCTAAACATTGAAAATTTCTAAGTTTGGTATCTTGCATGTTTCCCTCTCTTGAAAATTTTTCAAAAATAAGTCTTGATGTTCATCTTGATCTTTAAAGTGTTCTTGGTGTTTATCTTGACATTCATAGTGTTCTTGCATGCATCATGTGTTTTGATTCATAATATTTATGTTTTGAGTCATTTAGTTATTTTTCTCTCTCTTCATTAAAAATTCAAAAATCAAAAAAATATCTTTCCCTTTTTTCTCTCATAAATTTCGAAAATAAGTTGTTTCTTGTTAGTCAAGTCAAGATTTAAATTTTAAAAAATCTTATCTTTTCAAAATCTTTTTCAAAAATCAAATCTTTTTCATTTTTTGGTTATTTTCGAAAAGTTTAAAAATTGATTTCAAAATCTTTTTCTTAATTTTATTTCAAAATTTCGAAAACTTTACTAACAATTAATGTGATTGATTCAAAAATTTGAAGTTTGTTACTTTCTTGTTAAGAAAGGTTCAATCTTTAAATTCTAGAATCATATCTTTTAGTTTCTTGTTAGTCAAGTAATCAATTTTAATTTTAAAAATCAAATCTTTTTAATTTCTTTTTCAAATCTTTTCAAAATAAATTTCAATCAAATCTTTTTCAACCATATCTTTTCAATCATATCTTTTTTCAAAATCAATTTCAAAAATCTTTTCTAACTTCTTATCTTTTCAAAATTGATTTTCAAATCTTTTTCAACTAACTAATTGACTTTTTGTTTGTTTTACTATTTCTTATCTTTTTTAAAACCACCTAACTACTTTTCTCTTTCTAATTTTCGAAAATCACCTAACCCTTTTTCAAAATTCTTTTTTTTACTAATTGTTTCAAATTTTAATTTTAATTTTATTTCTTCTCTTAATTTTCGAAAATCACTAACCAAATTTTCAAAAATAATTTTCAAAAACTCCTCTCTCTCACCTCCTTCTATTTATTTATTCATTTACTAATTCTTCTCTTCATCTAAAAATTCGAAGTCTCTCTTCTCCTCTATGTTCGAATTTTTCTTCTCCTCCTTCTATTATTTTCTTCTTCTACTCACACAAAGGAATCTCTATACTGTGACATAGAGGATTCTTCTTCTTTTTTTGTTCTCTTATTTTTCATATGAGCAGGAGCAAGGACAAGGACATTCTTGTTGAAGCAGATCCTGAACCTGAAAGGACTCTGAAGAAGAAGCTAAGAGAAGCTAAAGCACAACAATCCAGAGAAAACCTTACAGAGAATTTCGAAAAAAAAAAGAGACATGGCCGAACCCAATAACAATGGTGGAGGTGCAAGGAGGATGCTTGGTGATTATACTACACCTACTTCCAATTTTTATGGAAGAAGCATCTCAATCCCTGCCATTGAAGCAAACAATTTTGAGCTGAAGCCTCAACTAGTTGCTCTAATGCAACAGAACTGCAAGTTTCATGGACTTCCATCAGAAGATCCCTATTAGTTTTTAACTAAATTCTTGCAGATCTGTGATACTGTTAAGACTAATGGAGTAGATCCTGAAGTCTACAGGCTCATGCTTTTTCCCTTTTGCTGTAAGAGACAGAGCTAGAACATGGTTGGACTCACAACCTAAAGATAGCCTGGACTCTTGGGATAAGCTGGTCACGGCCTTCTTGGCCAAGTTCTTTCCTCCTCAAAAGCTGAGCAAGCTTAGAGTGGATGTTCAGAACTTCAAGCAAAAAGATGGTGAATCCCTCTATGAAGCTTGGAAAAGATACAAGCAGTTGACCAAAAAGTGTCCTTCTGACATGCTTTCAGAGTGGACCATTTTGGATATATTCTATGATGGTCTATCTGAGTTCTCTAAGATGTCAGTGGACCATTCTGCAGGTGGATCCATTCACCTAAAGAAAACACCTGCAGAAGCTCAAGAACTCATTGACATGGTTGCAAACAACCAATTCATGTACACCTCTGAGAGGAATCCTGTGAGTAATGGGACGCCTCAAAAGAGGAGAGTTCTTGAAATTGATGCTCTGAATGCCATATTGGCTCAGAATAAAATGTTGACTCAGCATGTCAACATGATTTCTCAGAGTCTGAATGGATTACAAAATGCATCCAACAGTACTAAAGAAGCAACTTCTGAAGAAGAAGCCTATGATCCTAAGAACCCTGCAATGGCAGAGGTGAATTATATGGGTGAAGCCTATGGAAACACCTATAATTCCTCATGGATAAATCATCCAAATTTCTCATGGAAAGATCAACAAAAGCCCCAACAAGGCTTTAATAATGGTGGAAGAAACAGGTTTAGCAATAGCAAGCCTTTTCCATCATCTTCTCAGCAACAGATAGAGAATTCTGAGCAGAGCCCCTCTAGCTTAGCAAACATAGTCTCTGATCTATCTAAGGCCACTTTAAGTTTCATGAATGAAACAAGGTCCTCCATCAGAAACTTGGAGGCACAAGTGGGTTAGCTGAGTAAGAAAATCACTAAAACTTCTCCTAGTACTCTCCCAAGCAATACAGAAGAGAATCCAAAAAGAGAGTGCAAGGAAATTGATATAATCAAAATGGCCGAATCCAAAGAGGAAGGGGAAGACATGAATTCCAATGAGAAAGACCTCATGGGACGTCCCCCAGACAGAAAGTAGTTCCCTATTGAGGACCTAAAGGAATCTGAGGCTCATATAGAGACCATAGAGATCCCATTAAACTTCCTTCTTCTCTTCATGAGCTCCGAGAACTATTCTTCCTCTAAAGAGGATGAAGATGTAACTGAAGAGCAAGTTGCTCAATATTTAGGAGCCATCATGAAGCTGAATGCCAAGTTGTTTGGTAATGAGACTTGGGAAGGTGAACCTCTCTTGCTCATTAGTGAACTAAATACATGGGTTCAGCAAACTTTACCGCAAAAGAAACAAGATCCTGGTAAATTCTTAATACCCTGTACCATAGGCACCATGACCTTTGAGAAGGCTCTGTGTGACCTGGGGTCAAGTATAAATCTTATGCCACTCTTTGTAATGGAAAAACTGGGGATCTTTGAGGTACAAGCTGCAAAAATCTCATTAGAGATGGCAGACAAGTCAATAAAACAAGCCTATGGATTGGTAGAGGACGTGTTAGTGAAGGTTAAAGGCCTTTACATCCTTGCTAATTTCATAATCCTAGACACTAGGAAGGACGAGGATGAATGCATCATCCTTGGAAGACCCTTCCTAGCCACAGTAGGAGCTATGATTGATATTGACAGAGGAGAGCTAGTCCTTCAATTGAATAGGGACTACCTTGTGTTTAAATCTCAAGGATCTTCCTCTGCAACCATGGAGAGGAAGCATGAAAAGCTTCTCTCAATATAGAGTCAAACAAAGCCCCCACAATCAAACTCTAAGTTTGGTGTTGGGAGACCACAACCAAACTCTAAGTTTAGTGTTGAACCCCCACATTCAAACTCTAAGTTTGGTGTTGGGAGGTCCCAACAATGCTCTGAACATCTGTGAAGCTCCATGAGAGCTCACTATCAAGCTATTGACATTAAAGAAGCGCTTATTGGGAGGCAACCCAAATTTTTATTTATCTATATTTCTATTGTCTTTTATATTTTATTAGGTTTATGATCATGTGGAGTCACAAAATAATTGCAAAAATTAAAAACAGAATAAAAAATAGCAGAAGAAAAAGTACACCCTGGAGGAAGAGCTGCCTGGCATTTAAACGCCAGAAACAAGCATCTGTCTGGCGTTTAACGCCAGAAACAAGCGCCAAGCTGGCATTTAACGCCAGAAATAAGCACCAAGCTGGCGTTAAACACCAGAAACAGGCTACATTTGGGCGTTTAACGCCAGAAACAAGCATCAGTCTGGCATTAAATGCCAGGATTGCATAGAAAAGGCATTTTACACGCCTAAAAGATGTAGGGATGAGAAATCCTTGACACCTCAAGATCTGTGGATCCCACAGGATCACCTCAGGATTTGTAGACCCCACAGGATCCCCACCTACCCCACCTATCTCTTTTTCACACAATCCAATAACACTATACCCTTCACCAATCACCTCAATCGCTCTTCCCGGTTACCCCTTCACCAATTACTTCCATCCACTCTTCCCTATAAACCTCACCTACCTTCAAATTCAAAATCTCTTTCCCACCCAAACCCACCCTAAATGACCTAACCCAAACCCCTCTCCCTCCACTATATAAACCCCTCTATCCTTTTTCATTTTCACACAACACTACCCTCTCTTCTCCCCCTTGGCCGAAACCCACATCTATCTTCCTCTCCTCCATATCTTCTTCTTCATCTTCTATTCTTTCTTCTTTTGCTCGAGGGTGAGCAACATTCTAAGTTTGGTGTGGTAAAAGCATAGCTTTTTTGTTTTTCCATAACCATTTATGGTACCTAAGGCCGGAGAAACCTCTAGAAAGAGGAAAGGGAAGATAAAAGCTTCCACCTCCAAGTCATGGGAGATGGAGAGATTCATCTCAAAGGTCCATCAAGACCACTTCTATGAAGTTTTGGCCAAGAAGAAGGTGATCCCTGAGGTCCCTTTCATCCTCAAGAAAAATGAGTATCCATAAATCCGACATGAAATCCAAAGAAGAGGTTGGGAAGTTCTTACCAACCCCATTCAACAAGTCAAAATGTTAATGGTTCAAGAGTTCTATGCAAACGCATGGATCACTAGGAACCATGATCAAAGCATGAACCCAAACCCAAAGAATTGGCTTACAATGGTTCGGGGGAAATGCTTAGATTTCAGTCCGGAGAATGTAAGGTTGGCATTCAACTTGCCTATGATGCAAGAACATGCACGCCCCTACACTAGAAGGGTCAACTTTGATCAAAGGTTGGACCAAGTTCTCATGGACATATATGTGGAAGGAGCTCAATGGAAAAGAGACTCAAAAGGCAAGCCAGTTCAATTGAGAAGACTGGACCTCAAGCCTGTGGCTAGAGGATACTTGGAGTTCATCCAACACTCCATCATCCCCACTAGCAACGGATCCGAAGTAACTGTGGATCGGGAAATCATGATCCATACCATCATGATTGGAGAGGAGGTAGAAGTTCATGAAATCATCCCTCTAGAACTCTAAAAAGTAGCCAAAAAGCCCTCCACCTTGGCAAGGCTAGCTTTTCCTCATCTCATTTTCCGTCTATGCAACATAGTTGGAGTTGTCATAGAAGGAGACATCCTCATTGAAGAGCACAAGCCCATCACTGGAGCAAACAAGAGAGCCCATTCATGGATCTCAAGAGACGCATGACGAAGCTCATCACCAAGAAATCCTTGAGATGCCTCAAGGGATGCATTTTCCTCCAAACAACTATTGGGAACAACTCAACACTTCTCTAGAAGGATTGAGTCATGACATGAACCAATTAAGGGTGGAACACCAAGAACACTCCATCATTCTCAATGAGATTAGAGAAGATTAAAGAGCTATAATGGAGGAGCAACAAAGGCAAGGAAGAGACATAGAGGAGCTCAAGAACACCATTGGTCCTTCAAGAAGAAGGCGCCACCATCACTAAGGTGGACTCATTCCTTAACTTCCTTGTTCTTATCTCTCTGTTTTTTGGTTTTTGAGCTTCATGTATGTCTATATTTATGTCTTTATTACATGATCATTAGTGTCTAGTATCTATGTCTTAAGGCTATGAATAATTCCATGAATCCTTCACCTTTCTTAAATGAAAAATGTTTTTAATACAAAAGAACAAGAAGTACATGAGTTTTGAATTCATCCTTGAAATTAGTTTAATTATATTGATGTGGTGACAATACTTTTTGTTTTCTGAATGAATGCTTGAACAGTGCATATTTTTTATCTTGTTGTTTATGAATGTTAAAATTGTTAGCTCTTGAAAGAATAATGGACAAAGAGAAATGTTATTGATAATCAGAAAAATCATGAAATTGATTCTTGAAGCAAGAAAAAGCAGTGAAAAAGAAGAAGCTTGCGAAAAAAAATAAGCAAGCAGAAAAAGCCAATAGCCCTTAAAACCAAAAGGCAAGGGTAAAAAGGATCCAAGGCTTTGAGCATCAATGGATAGGAGGGCCCAAGGAAATAAAATCCAGGCCTAAGCAGCTAAACCAAGCTGACCCTAACCATGTGCTTGTGTCATGAAGGTCCAAGTGAAAAGCTTGAGACTGAGTGGTTAAAGTTGTGATCCAAAGCAAAAAGAGTGTACTTAAGAGCTCTGGACACCTCTAACTGGGGACTTTAGCAAAGCTGAGTCACAATCTGAAAAGGTTCACCTAGTCATGTGTCTGTGGCATTTATGTATCCGGTGGTAATACTGGAAAACAAAGTGCTTAGGGCCACGGCCAAGACTCATAAAAGTAGCTGTGTTCAAGAATCAACATACTTAACTAGGAGAATCAGTAACACTATCTGAACTCTGAGTTCCTATGGATGCCAATCATTCTAAACTTCAAAAGATAAAGTGAGATGCCAAAACTGTTCAAAAGCAAAAAGCTACAAGTCCCGCTCATCTAATTAGAACTAATATTCATTGATATTTTGGGATTTATAGTATATTCTCTTCTTTTTATCCTATTTTATTTCAGTTGCTTGGGGACAAGCAAAAATTTAAGTTTAGTGTTGTGATGAGCAATAATTTATACGCTTTTTGGCATTGTTTTTAGGTAGTTTTTAGTAGGATCTAGCTACTTTTAGGGATGTTTTTATTAGTTTTTATGCAAAATTCACATTTCTGGACTGTACTATGAGTTTGTGTGTTTTTCTGTGATTTCAAGTATTTTCTGGCTGAAATTGAGGAACCTGAGCAAAAATCTGATAGGAGGCTGACAAAGGACTGCTAATGCTGTTGGATTCTGACCTTCCTGCACTCTAAATGGATTTTCTGGAGCTAGAGAACTCCAAATGGTGTGCTATTAATGCGTTGGAAAGTAGACATCCAGGGCTTTCCAGTAATATATAATAGTTCATACTTTATTCGAGTTTAGCTGACGCAAACTGGCGTTCAACGCCAGCTCCATGCTGCATTCTAGAGTAAAACGCCAGAAACACGTCACAAACCAGAGTTAAACGCCAAAAACACGTTACAACTTGGCATTTTACCCCAAGAGAATCCTCTACACGTGTAAAGCTCAGGCTCAGCCCAAGCACACACCGAAGTGGGCCCCAGAAGTGGATTTCTGCACTTAGACTTATTTCTGTAAACCGTAGTAACTAGTCTAGTATAAATAGAAATTTTTACTATTGTATTAGACGTCTTTTGACCAGATTTTTGGATTATCTTTTGATCCTTTGATCGCATTTTGGGGGCTGGCCTCACGGCCATGCCTGGACCTTTATCACTTATGTATTTTCAATGGTGTAGTTTCTACACACCATAGATTAAGGTGTGGAGCTCTCCTGTTCCTCGAGTATTAATGCAATTACTGTTATTCTTCTATTCAATTCAGCTTATTCTTATTCTAAGATATTCGTTGCACTTCAACATGATGAATATGATGATCCGTGACACTCATCATCATTCTCACCTATGAACGCGTGCCTGACAACCACTTCCGTTCTACCTTAGATTGAGCGCGTATCTCTTAGCCTCCATTCCGAAAGATCGGAGTCTTCGTGGCATAAGCTAGAATTATTGACAGCATTCTTGAGATCCAAAAAGTCTAAACTTTGTCTGTGGTATTCCGAGTAGGATCTGGGATGGGATGACTGTGACGAGGTTCAAACTCGTGAGTGTTGGGCATAGTGACAGAGGCAAAAGGATCAATGGATCCTATTCCTACATAATCGAGAACTGACAGATGATTAACTGTGCTTTGACAGCGCATCTGGACCATTTTCACTGAGAGGATGGGAAGTAGCCATTGACAACGGTGACGCCTTACATACAGCTTGCCATGGAAAGGAGTAAGAATGATTAGATAAAAGCAGTAGGAAAGCAGAGATTCAGAAGGAACACAGTATCTTCATGCGCTTATCTGAAATTCCCACCAATGAATTACATAAGTATCTCTATCTTTATTTTATGTTTTATTTATCTTTATATTCGAAAACCATTATAACCATTAGAATCTGCCTGACTGAGATTTACAAGATGACCATAGCTTGCTTCATACCAACAATCTCCGTGGGATCGACCCTTACTCATGTAAGGTTTATTACTTGGACGACCCAGTGCACTTGCTGGTTAGTTGTGCGAAGTTGTGAAGAAAAGTGATATTACAATTGTGCGTACCAAGTTGTTGGCGCCATTGAGATCACAATTTCGTGCACCACTTTCTTTACTTTTCTTTGTATTGCAAGTGTTGATACTTGATTGTTGGGTTGATTACGATTGAATTTGAGCTTAATTGTGATAAGTTTGCACATTGCATACCTCATGTTTGATGAAATACCTCAATGAGACTTTCGTTTGATTTATATGGCATGGCCATCATATGCTTTCAATTTATCTCTTGTTTGGCATATTGTATGACTTGTGCAATTTCAATTATGACTTTTGATAATGATCAAGTTGAATTTACTAATGCATTTCCTTGTTCTTATGCTTGAAGTTCCAAACACCCACATCTGTCATGATTATTGTATTTTATTGATGGGTGATTTGTTTGCAATTGCATTGTTCTTGATGGAATTCAAATTTCATTGTTCATCTTTGAATTTTAACTACGTAATCACAATACAAGTGTTCAATTTTTATGATGTCTTGATCAAACATCTTTTGGCTTTAAATCAAGGACATTGTACATATGTGATGACCACTTCTTGAAGATGAACCAATGACACTTCACTTTGAGTGAATGGTTATTGTTGTTGTGCAACCTTTTCATTAATGAACTTTCATGCCGACAACCTCAATGACCATTCCATTCAAAGACTTCAAATGAATCATTTGGTGCTTACTTGAAGTTGCTTTCATGTCCATGCTTTATATTTTCAACTTAAGCACTTAATTGAGAAGCATTGAGCTTTGATTGGTTAAGAGTGTGATCGCCATTGTATCCGGCCGGTGTGTGTGTTCTAACCGCGCGCACCCTTGGAATACACACATTGTCTTCTTGTAAATCACACTATTTTAAAAGCTTCCAATTAAGAATTTCAAGTTTTCTTGACTTTATTTGTGCTTCCTCATTACTCTTATTTTATTATTGCCCTATGATATCGAAAATCTTTTGTTCTTATTTTTAGGATGCGGAAAAAAAGTAAAGCACCGGTTACTCCACCGGTTGTGCAACCTACAACTCGCCCACCTAGACCTTACTTCATGGATTGCCCAAGTGATAGACCAAATATCTTGGTTAACCAAAGAGCCGACTTTCAATATGAAAAAATTGAGAAAAGAACAATCCATTGGGAGAGGACGTTAAAGGTTCCAAGCAAATACAAAGCAGTCAACCATGAACGGATTGCCTCGCTTAATTGGGAATTTCTTGAGAAAGACCCAATTGAAGTTAATGAATCCATAGTGTGGGAATTCTACGTCAATTACCAAGCTTGGGAAGCAGAGTCGGTATTCCTCCGTGGAAAAATGTTGGACACTTCCAACAAGGCTCTAGAAGCTCTTCTGAAGATCCCCCATATTTCGCTTGAGAAAAATGATTATTTAAGAATCAAAGCGAATGTGTTCAAAGGGAGGAGGTCTTTGGCTCTTATTCTTGAGAGAATTGGCCGTCCCAGTGCGTCTTGGAAATTTAGCAAAGGGAGGAAATATGTTCCCACTAGTATTGCTTACTCCAATTTGAATGCCGAGGCTCGTATTTGGTATCAAATTGTGGCGGACTACATCATTCCTAGCACCCATGCTACCCATGTCAGACTTAAAACTGCTTTGCTACTTTGGGCTATTTTGGAAGGAAAGAGCATAGCCATTGTGCCTTTGATACGCACATCGATTTGGAAACTCGTTGAGAAGAAGAAGATCAACATTCCCTTTCCATCGATGGTGATGCGTTTAGCAATAGGAGCGGAGTAGAAAGGTGATGAGCGGATAATTTATACGCTTTTTGGCATTATTTTTAGGTAGTTTTTAGTAAGTTCAAGCTACTTTTAGGGATGTTTTCATTAGTTTTTATGTTAAATTCACATTTCTGGACTTTACTATGAGTTTGTGTGTTTTTCTATAATTTCAGGTAATTTCTGGCTGAAATTGAGGGACTTGAGCAAAACTTTGAAAAAGGCTGACAAAAGGACTGCTGATGCTGTTGGAATCTGACCTCCCTACACTCAAAATGGATTTTCTGGAGCTACAGAACTCCAAATGGCTTGCTCTCAACGTCGTTAGAAAGTAGACATCCAGAGCTTTCCAGAAATATATAATAGTCTATACTTTATTCGGGAATTGATGACGTAAAGTGGCGCTCAACACCAGGTACATGCTGCTGTCTGGAGTCAAACGCCAGAAACACGTCACGACCCGGAGTTGAACGCCAGAAGCACGCTATAACTCGACGTTCAACTCCAAGAAAAGTCTCAGCTCGTGGATAGATCAAGCTCAGCCCAGGCATACACCAAGTGGGCCCCGGAAGTGGATTTATGCATCAAATATTTACTCATGTAAACCCTAGTAGCTAGTTTAGTATAAATAAGACTTTTTAACAGTGTATTAGTCGTCTTTTGACCACGTTTCATTTTTGGTCTCAGTATTGTTTTATTCTTCATCTTAGGAGGCCATTGATCACGTTTTGGAGGCTGGCCATTCGGCCATGCCTGAACCTTTCACTTATGTATTTTCAACGGTGGAGTTTCTACACACCATAGATTAAGGGTGTGGAGCTCTGCTGTACCTCAAGTTTCAATACAATTACTATTATTTTCTATTCAATTCTCTTTTATTCTTATTCCAAGATATACGTTGCACTTCAACTTGATGAATGTGATGATCCGTGACACTCATCATCGTTCTCACCTATGAACGCGCGTGACTGACAACCACTTTCGTTCTACCTTAGGCCGGGCGCATATCTCTTAGATTCCCCAACAAAATCTTCGTGGTATAAGCTAAAATTGATGGTGGCATTCATGGGAATCCGGAAAGTCTAACGTTGTCTGTGGTATTCCGAGTAGGATTCCGGAATTGAATGACTGTGACGAGCTTCAAACTCCTGAAGGCTGAGCGTTAGTGACAGACGCAAAAGAATCAAGGGATTCTATTCCAACCTGATTGAGAACCGACAGATGATTAGCCGTGCTGTGATAGAGCATTTGGACCATTTTCACTGAGAGGATGGGATGTAGCCATTGATGATGGTGACGCCCTACATACAGCTTGCCATGGAAAGGAGTAAGAAGGATTGGATGAATGTAATAAGAAAGTAGAGATTCAAGAGGAGCACAGCATATCCATACGCCTATCTGAAATTCTCACTATTGATTTACATAAGTATTTCTATCTTATTTTATTTTCTGTTTATTATTTATTTTCGAACTTATCATAAACCATTTGATCTGCCTAACTTAGATTTACAAGGTGACCATAGCTTGCTTCATACCAACAATCTCTATGGGATCGACCCTTACTCACGTAAGGTATTACTTGGATGACCCAGTACACTTGCTGGTTAAGTTGAACGGAGTTATGATCACACCAGGGATTATTAAGATCCCAATTTATCATACCATGATCTCTTTGGGGTATTTTTGATTTCATACAAGTACAAAGAGACCAACTTTGAGGATCACAATTTCGTCCACCAAGTTTTTGGCGCCGTTGCCGGGGATTATTCGAGTTTGAACAACTAAAGGTTTATTTTGTTGCTCAGATTAGGTAATTTTCTTTTCAAAAATTTTTCAAAAATCTTTTTCAAAATTTTTCTTTTCTTTTTCGTTTTTCCAAACTTTATTTTTGAAAAATATAATAAAAATACAAAAAAATCATAAAATCATAAAAATCAAAAATATTTTGTGTTTCTTGTTTGAATCTTGAGTCAATCTTTAAGTTTGGTGTCAATTTCATGTTTTTAAAATTTATGCATTATTTTCGAAAATTCCATGCATTCATAGTGTTCTTCATGATCTTCAAGTTGTTCTTTACAAGTCTTCTTGTTTGATCTTGATGTTTTCTTGTTTTGTGTTGTTTGTTGTTTTTCATATGCATTTTTCGTTTGTTAGAGTCCATGCATTAAAGATTTCTAAGTTTGGTGTCTTGAATGTCTTCTTTGCATCAAAAATTTTTCAAAAATATGTTCTTGATGTTCATCATGATCTTCAAAGTGTTCTTGGTGTTCATCTTGACATTCATAGTGTTCTTGCATGCATCATGTGTTTTGATCCAAAATTTTCATGTTTTGGGTCATTTTTATGTTTTTCTCTCTCATCATTAAAAATTTCAAAAATAAAAAAAATATCTTTTCCTTGTTTTTCTCATAATTTTCGAAAATTTGAGTTGACTTAGTCAAAAATTTTCAAAATTAGTTGTTTCTTACAAGTCAAGTCAAATTTTCAAAAATTTAAAAATCTTATCTTTTCAAAATCTTTTTCAAAAATCATATCTTTTCCAATTTTTCCTCTTTTTCGAAAAATTCAAAAAATTCTTTTTCAATTTGTTTTCAAAATCTTTTTCTTATCTTTATATCATATTTTCGAAATTATGCTAACAATTAATGTGATTGATTCAAAAATTTGAAGTTTGTTACTTTCTTGTTAAGAAAGGTTCAATCTTTAAGTTCTAGAATCATATCTTTTAGTTTCTTGTTAGTTAAGTAATTTTAAAAATTAAATCTTTTTCAAACATGTCTTATCTTATCTTCTTATTTTATCTTTTATCTTATCTTTTTCAAAATTTTATCTTTTTCAAAAATTGGATTTCAAAATATCTTATCCAACTTCTTATCTTCTAATATTTTCAAATTTGATTTTAATATCTTTCTCAACTAACTCTTTGACTTTGTGTTTGTTTCTTATCTTTTTCAAAACCACCTAACTACTTTTCCCTCTCTAATTTTCAAAAATATCTCATCTCTTTTTCAAAAATTCTTTTTTTTTTTTGTTTTAAATTTTAATTTTAATCTTATCTTATCTCTAATTTTCAAAAATTACTAACCCCTTTTTAAAATTATTTTCGAATTTTCTATCTCTTCTCTCTTATTCTATTTAAATATTTATTTACTAACACTTCTCTTCACCTTTCTTCATCTACATATCCAAACCCACTCTTCTTCATTCTTCTCCCCTTTCTTTTTCTACTAACATAAAGGAATCTCTATACTGTGACATAGAGGATTCCTCTTTCTTTTCTTGTTTTCTTCTCTTTCATATGAGTAGGAACAAGGACAAAAGCACTCTTGTTGAAGCTGATCCTGAACCTGAAAGGACTTTGAAAAGGAAACTAAGAGAAGCTAAATTACAACAATCCAGAAGTAACCTTTCAGAATTTTTCGAACAAGAGAAGGAGATGGCAGCCGAACCCAATAATGATAATGCAAGAAGGATGCTTGGTGACTTTACCAAACCAACGTCCAAATTTGATGGAAGAAGCATCTCCATTCATGCCATTGGAGCCAATAATTTTGAGCTTAAGCCTCAACTAGTTACTTTAATGCAACAGAACTGCAAGTTTTATGGACTTCCATCTGAAGATCCTTATCAGTTTTTAACTGGTTTCTTGTAGATTTGTGAGACTGTTAAGACGAATGGAGTAGATCCTGAAGTCTACAGGCTCATGCTTTTCCCTTTTACTGTTAGAGACAGAGCTAGAATATGGTTGGATTCACAACCTAAGGATAGCCTGGACTCCTGGGAGAAGCTGGTCACAGCCTTCTTGGATAAATTCTTTCCTCCTCAAAAGCTGAGCAAGCTGAGAGTGGATGTTCAAACCTTCAAACAAAAAGATGGTGAATCCTTCTATGAAGCTTGGGAAAGATACAAGTAGCTGACCAAAAGGTGTCCATCTGACATGTTTTCAGAATGGACCATATTAGATATATTCTATTATGGTCTATCTGAATTTTTGAAAATGTCATTGGACCATTCTGCAGGTGGATCCATTCACCTAAAGAAAACACCTGCAGAAGCTCAAGAGCTTATTGACATGGTTGCAAATAACCAATTCATGTACACTTCTGAGAGGAATTCCATTAATAATGGGATACCTCAAAGGAAGGGAGTTCTTGAGATTGATGCTCTGAATGCCATATTGGCTCAGAACAAAGTGTTGACTCAGCAAGTCAACATGATCTCTCAAAGTTTGAATGGATGGCAAAATGCATCCAACAGTACTAAAGAGGCAGCTTCTGAAGAAGCTTATGATCCTGAGAACCCTGCAATGGCAGAGGTTAATTACATGGGTGAACCTTATGGAAACACCTATAATTCATCAAGGAGAAATCATCCAAATTTTTCATGGAAGGATCAACAAAAGCCTCAACAAGGCTTTAACAATGGTGGACGCAATAGGCTGAGCAATAGCAAGCCTTTTCCATCATCTTCTCAGCAACAGACAGAGAATTCTGAACAAAATACTTCTAATTTAGCCAATCTAGTCTCTGATCTGTCAAAAGCCACTTTCAGTTTCATGAGTGAAACAAGATCCTCCATCAGAAATCTGGAGGCACAAGTGGGCCAGCTGAGTAAGAAAGTCATTGAAATTCCTCCCAGTATTCTCCCAAGCAATACAGAAGAGAATCCAAAAGGAGAGTGCAAGGCCATTGATGTAATCAATATGGCCGAATGCACAAGGGAGGAGGAGGACGAAAATCCTAGTGAGGAAGACCTCCTGGGACGTCTCTCAAGCAAGAGGGAGTTTCCTATTAAGGATCCAAAGGAATCTGAGGCTCATATAGAGACTATAGAGATTCCATTAAATCTTCTTCTGCCATTCATGAGCTCTGAAGACTATTCTTCCTCTGAAGAGGATGAAGATGTGACTGGAGAGCAAGTTGCTCAATATTTAGGAGCTATCATGAAGCTAAATGCCAAGTTGTTTGGTAATGAGACTGGGGAAAGTGAACCTCCCTTGCTCATTAATGAACTAGATACCTGGATTCAGCAAATTTTACCTTAAAAGAGACAAGATCCTGGCAAGTTCTTAATACCTTGTACCATAGGCACCATGACCTTTAAAAAAGCTCTATGTGATCTGGGGTCAGGGATAAATCTTATGCCACTCTCTGTAATGGAGAAGCTAGGGATCATTGAGGTACAACCTGCCTTGTTCTCATTACAATTGGCAGACAAGTCATTAAGACAAGCTTATGGAGTAGTAGAGGACGTGTTAGTAAAGGTTGAAGGGCTTTACATCCCTGCTGATTTCATAATATTAGACACTGGGAAGGAAGAGGATGAATGCTTCATCCATGGAAGACCTTTCCTAGCTACAGCAAGAGCTGTGATAGATGTCAACAGAGGTGAATTAGTCCTTCAATTGAATGGGGACTACCTTGTGTTTAAGGCACACGGTCATCCCTCTGTGACAAAAGAGAGTAAGCATGAAGAGCTTCTCTCAGTTCAGAGTCAAGAAGAGCCCCCACAGTCAAACTCTAAGTTTGGTGTTGGGAGGCCACAACTAAACACTAAGTTTGGTGTTAAGACCCCATATCCAAACTCTAAGTTTGGTGTTGGGACTATACAACATTGACCTGATCACCTGTGAGGCTCCATGAGAGCCCACTATCAAGCTAATGACATTAAAAGAGCGCTTGTTGGGAGGCAACCCAATTTTATTTATCTAATTTTAATTTTATTTTATTGTTATTTTGTGTTTTATTAGGTACATGATCATGTGGAGTCACAAAAAAAAATATAAAAATTAAAAACAGAATCAAAAAAATAGCAGAAGAAAAATCACACCCTAGAGGGAGGACAGACTGGCGTTCAACACCAGTAAGAAGCATCTGGCTGGCGTTCAACGCCAGAACAGAGCATGAATCTGGCGCTGAATGCCAGAAACAAGCAACATTCTGGCGTTTGAACGCCAGGAATGTGCCTTGAGGAAAGCTGGCGCTGAACGCCAGTAACAAGCATGGAACTGGCATTCAACGCCAGAAACATGCTTCACATGGGCGTTGAATGCCCAGAGTGTGCATCATCTCGGCGTTTAAACGCCAGAATGGTGTGCAAAGGCATTCTACATGCCTAATTGGTGCAGGGATGCAATTCCTTGACACCTCAGGATCTGTGGACCCCACAGGATCCCTACCTAACATATTCTCCCCTCTTTCCAACAACTTCAATCTCTGAATCTCTCCTCCCAATAAACACTCTTCCCCAAAACCCTTCACCAATCACCTCAATTTCTCTTCCCCATCACCTCTTCACCACTCACATCCATCCACTCTTCCCCATACACCCCACCTACCTTCAAAATTCAAAAAACTTTCCCCCCCAAACCCACCTTCAATGACCGAAACTACACCCTCTCCCCTCCCTATATATACCCCTCCATTCTACTTCATTTTCACACAACACAACCCCCTCTTCTATACCTTGGCCGAATCCTTACACTCCTCACTCTCCCCCATATTTTCGTCTTCTTCTTCTTCTTCTCTTCTTTCTTCTCTTGCTCGAGGGCGAGCAATATTTTAAGTTTGGTGTGGTAAAAGCATAAGCTTTTTGTTTTTTCATTACCATCAATGGCACCTAAGGCCGGAGAATCCTCTAGAAAAGGAAAAGGGAAGACAAAAGCTTCCACCTCCGAGTCTTGGGAGATGGAAAGATTCATCTCCAAAAACCATCAAGACCACTTCTATGATGTTGTGGCAAAGAAGAAGGTGATCCGTGAGGTCCCTTTCAAGCTCAAGAAAAATGAGTATCCGGAGATCCGACATGAGATCTGAAGGAGAGGTTGGGAAGTCCTAACCAACCCCATGCAACAAGTTAGAATCTTAATGATTCAAGAGTTCTATGCCAATGCATGGATCACTAGGAACCATGATCAAAGTATGAACCCGAGTCCAAAGAATTATCTCACAATGGTTCGGGGGAAATACTTAGATTTTAGTCCAGAGAATGTGAGGTTGGCGTTCCACTTGCCCATGATGCAAGGAGATGTACGCCCCTACACTAGAAGGGTCAACTTTAATCAAAGGTTGGACCAAGTCCTAATGGACATATGTGTGGAAGGAGCTCAATGGAAAAGAGACTCCAAAGGCAAGCCAGTTCAACTAAGAAGACTGGACCTCAAGCCTGTGGCTAGAGGATGGTTGGAGTTCATTCAACGCTCCATCATTCCCACTAGCAACCGATCTGAAGTTACTGTGGATCGGGCCATCATGATTCATAGCATCATGATTGGAGAGGAAGTAGAAGTTCATGAAGTCATCTCCAATGAAATCTACAAAATAGCCGAAAAGCCCTCCACCATGGCAAGGCTAGCTTTTCCTCACCTTATTTGCCATCTATGTTACTCAGCTGGAGTTATCATAGAAGGAGACATCTCCATTGAGGAGGATAAGCCCACCACCAAGAAGAGGATGGAGAAAGCAAGAGAGACCCTCCACGGATCTCAAGAGATGCATGACGAAGCTCATCATCAAGAAATCCCTGAGATGCCTCAAGGGATGCACTTTCCTCCCAACAACTATTGGGAACAACTCAACACTTCCTTAGAAGATTTGAGCTACAATGTGGAACAATTAAGGGCGGAACATCATGAGCACTCCATCATTCTCCATGAAATAAGAGAAGATCAAAGAGCAATGAGGGAGGAGCAACAAAGGCAAGGAAGGGACATAGAAGAGCTTAAGGACATTGTTGGTCCTTCAAGAAGAAGACACCACTAAGGTGGATTCATTCCTTGTTCTTATTTTTTTCTGCTTTTCGGTTTTTATGTTCTGTTCATTTATGTTTTGTGTCTCTACTTCATGATCATTAGTGTTTAGTAACTATTTCTTAAAGTTATGAATAATTCCATTAATCCTTCACCTCTCTTAAATGAAAAATGTTTTTAATCAAAAGAACAAGAAGTACATGAATTTTGAATTTATCCTTGAATTTAGTTCAATTATATTGATGTAGTGACAATACTTTTTGTTTTCTGAATGAATGCTTGAACAGTGCATATTTTTGATCTTGTTGTTTATGAATGTTAAAACTGTTGGCTTGAAAGAATGATGAACAAAGAGAAATGTTATTGAATATCTGAGAAATCATGAAAATTGATTCTTGAAGCAAGAAAAAGCAGTGAAAAGTAAAAAGCTTGAAAAAAAATAAAAAAAATGGCGAAAAAAATAGAAAGAAAAAGAAAAAAGCAAGCAGAAAAAGCCAATAGCCCTTAAAACCAAAAGGCAAGGGTAAAAAGGATCCAAGGCTTTGAGCATCAATGGATAGGAGGGCCCAAGGAAATAAAATCCAGGCCTAAGCGGCTAAATAAAGATGTCCCTAACCATGTGCTTGTGTCATGTAGGTCCAAGTGAAAAGCTTGAGACTGAGTGGTTAAAGTCGTGATCCAAAGCAAAAGAGTGTGCTTAAGAGCTCTGGACACCTCTAACTGGGGACTTTAGCAAAGCTGAGTCACAATCTGAAAAGGTTCACCCAGTCATGTGTTTGTGGCATTTATGTATCCGGTGGTAATACTGAAAACAAAGTGCTTAGGGCCACGGCCAAGACTCATAAAAGTAGCTGTGTTCAAGAATCAACATACTTAACTAGGAGAATCAATAACACTATCTGAAATTCTAAGTTCCTAGAGATGCCAATCATTCTAAACTTCAAAGGAAAAAGTGAGATGCCAAAACTGTTCAGAAGCAAAAAGTTACAAGTCCCGCTCATCTAATTAGAATTAATATTCATTGATATTTTGGAATTTATAGTATATTCTCTTCTTTTTATCCTATTTGATTTTCAGTTGCTTGGGGACAAGCAACAATTTAAGTTTGGTGTTGTGATGAGCGGATAATTTATACGCTTTTTGGCATTGTTTTTAGGTAGTTTTTAGTAAGTTCAAGCTACTTTTAGGGATGTTTTCATTAGTTTTTATGTTAAATTCACATTTCTAGATTTTACTATGAGTTTGTGTGTTTTTTTGTAATTTCAAGTAATTTCTGGCTGAAATTGAGGGACTTGAGCAAAACTCTGAAAAAGGCTGACAAAAGGACTGCTGATGCTGTTGGAATCTGACCTCCCTGCACTCAAAATGGATTTTCTGGAGCTACAGAACTCCAAATGGCGCGCTCTCAACGGCTTTGGAAATTAGACATCCAGAGCTTTCCAGCAATATATAATAGTCTATACTTTATTCGATAATTGACGGCCCAAACTGGTGTTCCAAATCAGCTCAAAACTGCCCGGCGTTAAATGTCGGAACTGGCACAAGAATGGGAGTTAAACGCCCAAATTGGCACAAAAGCTGGCGTTTAACTCCAAAAGAAGTCTCTACACGAAAAATGCTTCAATGCTCAGCCCAAGCACACACCAAGTGGGCCTGGAAGTGGATTTTTATGTCATTTACTCATCCTTGTAAACCCTAGGCTACTAGTTCTCTACAAATAGGACCTTTTACTATTGTATTCTTATCTTGGTAGCTATCTTTAGTCTTATGCTATCTTAGATCATGGGGGCTGGCCTCACGGCCATGCCTAGACCTTGTTCTTATGTATTTTCAATGGTGGAGTTTCTACACACCATAGATTAAGGTGTGGAGCTTTGCTGTACCTCGAGTATTAATGCAATTACTATTGTTCTTCTATTCAATTCAGCTTATTCTTGTTCTAAGATATTCATTTGCATCGAAGAACATGATGAATGTGATGATTATGTGACACTCATCATCATTCTCACTTATGAACGAGTGCCTGACAACCACTTCTGTTCTACAAGCAAACAAGGCTTGAATGTTTATCTCTTGGATCCCTTGATCGGAATCTTCGTGGTATAAGCTAGAATTGATGGCGGCATTCAAGAGAATCCGGAAGGTTTAAACCTTATCTGTGGTATTCTGAGTAGGATTCAATGATTGAATGACTGTGACGAGCTTCAAACTCCTGAAGGCTGGGCGTTAGTGACAGACGGAAAAGAATCAATGGATTCTATTCCAACCTGATTGAGAACCGACAGATGATTAGCCGTGCCGTGATAGGGTGCGTTGAACATTTTCACTAAGAGGACGGGATTGTAGCCACTGACAACGGTGATGCCCAACATACAGCTTGCCATGGAAAGGAGTAAGAAGGATTGGATGAAGACAGTAGAAAAGCAGAGAGACGGAAGGGACAAAGCATCTCCATTCGCTTATCTGAAGTTCTCACCAATGAATTACATAAGTATCTCTATCTTTATTTTATGCTTTATTCATATATCATCCATAACCATTTGAATCTGTCTGACTGAGATTTACAAGATGACCATACCTTGCTTCATACCAACAATCTCCGTAGGATCGACCCTTACTCGCGTAAGGTTTATTACTTGGATGACCCAGTACACTTGCTGGTTAGTTGTGCGAAGTTGTGATAAATAGTTGAGATTGCAATTGAGCGTACCATGTTGATGGCGCCATTGATGATCACAATTTCGTGCACCAAGCAACAAAATAAAAAGAGTTTAAGGCCGACAGACGGGGCTATACATATCAAGATTCATAAACAAAAACTACAACGGATTCAAAGATTCTCCAGTGGCGGCATCTCGAGGTGAAGGAGGACGAGTCTGAAGAGGGACGGCATCAACAGTCCCATCAGGACGGTTCAGGATCTGAACATCAGGATCCGACTCGGGATGACCGACCTCAGCTACAGGCGTTGGAGAAGACGGCACGACAGAGACTTTGGTAGCAGGAACAGGAGGAGGGTCGACTTCATCATCATCAGGGTCATCTGGGACAATCTTAACATCTTTTACGATGTTGTCCAAGCTGAAAAGAGTAAGGTCAAGATCGGGCACAAGAACTCAAACTTGGTCCCTTAGATTCTCATAAGCAGCATCTACACTGCCCACAAGATGACCCTGGAGCTCGGCATAATCAGCTCGGGAAGACTCCAAATCTTCCCTAAGACACATCATCTCCCTGTAAGTCGTAACATAGCTATCCTTATGCTTTAAAGCCATATCTTCAGACAACTTGGCAGAAGCTGCCAAGGCTACAGTCTGAGTCTTCTCCCCCTCCAACTCTTTCTCCAACTTGGCCACTTTCACCTCAAGCTCTTCCTTCAAGCCCTTAATCCGATCAAATTCTGACTTGGCCTCCTCCATAAAGGCCTTTGTAGCATGGATAGGAAGATCTTGAGCGGTCCGGTATGAAGCTGCTCCCATGTGTGCCAGTTTAATGCCACTCCGAGTGATAAAATCCAAATGATGAAGAATGCATACATCATCAGTAGGCATGAAACCATAAGGAGCGATTTGTTGATCAACAAACCCGACAGCATTGACGAACTAATTTTCTATCAATAAAGAATTTATAAAAATAAGTTCGCATTGTAAGTATAGTTTTTAAACCAACAGAGAATCCTTTCGTACAAAAGTTTTGGTTGTCACAAGTAACAAACCCCTGATAAATTTGAAAACCGAAGTATTTAAACCTCGGGTCGTCTTCTCAAGGAATTGCAGGGAGGTGTGGTTTATTATTGGTTATGAAAAATAGTATTTTTGGGTTTTTGAAATAAGGAACAAGTAATTTAAATGACAAGAAAAATAAATTAATAATAATAAAATCTCTTGGCAAGGTATGAGAACTGGAATTCCTATCATAGTTATCCTTATCAGGTGTGATGAGAATTGGGTTTTAACCCCACTTGGTCAACCTTTACTAAACAAAGGAAGGTCAAGTGGACAAATTAGCTTGATCCTCAAGTCCTAGTCAATCATTATGGAAGGACTAGCTTTAGAGTGATCCAGGTCAATCAGTAATTCCAATTTCAATCAACAGCTGAGTTTGATAACTCAAGTGTCTCCAATTAATCAACCAAAGGTAAGAATGTAAAAAGCTAAATAAAATCATAGATCTAAAATACCTCAAATTGAATTAATAAAAGAAAATCAATCCAAACATAAAGAGTTCATAAACCAAATTGAGAAAATAAGTAAAAGGAACATTGAACCTGAAAATTGAGAAGAAGATGAAATCATAATCCTAATAGAAATCCTAATCCTAATCCTAAGAGAGAGGAGAGAACCTCTCTCTCTAAAAACTACCTCTAAATTATGAAAAGTGAATAATGAGTCATCCCCCTTCATTCCTCCACATTGTAGCCTTTAATCTGTGTTTTCTAGGCTTGAAACTGGGCCAGAAATAGCCCAGAAATCGCTGAGGGCGAAATCTGCCACGCTGATTTTCGTCACTGCGATGCATCCGCGTGGAGCACGCATTTGCATCACCTAGATGTACGGCCACTATTGGAAATTATATATTAAATCGAAGCTCCGGACGTTAGCTTTCCAACGCAACTAGAACCGTATCATTTGGACCTATGTAGCTCAAGTTATGATCGATTTAGTATGAGAGGGTCAGGCTGACAGCTTTGCAGTTCCTTCAATTTCTTGTATTCCTTCCACTTTTGCATGCTTCCTTTCCGTTCTCCAAGTCATTCCTGCCCTGTAATCTCTGAAATCACTTAACACACATATCAAGGCATCGAATGGTAATAAGAGAGGATTAAACATAGAAAATTTAGGGCCAAAGAAACATATTTTCAATCATAGCACAAAATCAGGAAGGAAAAAGTAAAACCATGCAAATAGTATGAATAAGTGGATAAAGAGTTGATAAAAACCACTCAATTGAGCACAAGATAAACCATGAAATAGTGGTTTATCAACCTCCCCACACTTAAACATTAGCATGCCCTCATGCTTAACTCAAGAGAGGCTATAAAGGAGTGAAGAGGAATGGTAAAACTTATGAAATGCAACCTATCTATATGAATGAAACTACATGCAAAATGCTTTTATCTACTTGGTTAAAGGTAAACAAATCTTTTAAGAACAAATATGAACTGGATTTCACTAATTCAAATCACAAAATAAAGTACAAGTAAACTTGAAAAAGAAAATAGCTCATGAAAGCAGGGAACAAGGAATCGAGCATCGAACCCTCACTAGAAGTGTATACACTCTAATCGCTCAGGTGTTTGAGGTTCGATTCTCTCAATTCTCTAGTAATCTATCTTTCTAAGGCTTGCTCTTCTTCTACCAATCAACAAAAATTTAATGCACAGATACACATATCAAGAGGTCTTTTAAGGGTTGTAATGGGGTTAGGGTCAAGGTAGGATTGTATTTGGCCAAGTGGACTAAAATCTGAATCCTTAATTAACTTAAACTTTTCCCACCTAACTTAAGACAATCCATGTAATCACAATACAAGATCTAACTGCCCATTAACTATGTTTACCACATATTCATGCATCCCAAATTTAAGTACAACTCATATGCATTGATATTATTACTTAACTTGGGGCATTTTGTCCCCTTTTTGTTTATTTGCTCTTTTTCTTTTCTTTTTCTCTTTTTATTATTATTTTTTTTCTATTTTTCTTTTCTTAATCTATTTCTTTCCTTTTTCAATGCATATGATTAAGGTATTGAATGCATAAACATGTTCTTAACATTTTTCACATTTTCACATAAAGTCTAACATACCCAATTCCCAAACCAAACGTTTCCAAACCCACTTTTCCCACACTTAATTCATGAGCACTTTCACTAGTCTAAGCTAATCAAGGATTCAAATTAAGGACATTATTGTTTTCCACTTAGAGTTAGTGATGAGCTAAATTAAAGAACAAAGGGGTATAATAGGCCCAACATTGGTTTGCAAAGAATAATGAAAGGGTAAGGCCATATGGGTATGTAAGCTTAGTGAAATAAGGCCTCAATCATATAAGTGCATGCATACATCAAATAATGGAAATATAGAATCAAGCAAGACAAAGATCACAATTTTAGAGAGAAAAACACACACCAAAAATAAAATATTGGTTGATAAAATGCAACCAATCAAATAGGCTCAAAATCTCACGGGTTTTATGTGTTCGAGCTCTAAACAATGCTTCAAAATAATATTTCTTCAAACAAGTCTTTGAAAAAGTTTAATTCAAATTAGTGAAATGCTATAAAAAGTTTCTTGAAAAAGAAAATATTACTTCAACCAAGTGGTAAAATATGTACAAAATCAAACAAACATGCAAATGCAACAACTAATTTAACAAAGAAAATTTAAACATTGGTGTTGAGACAAGAAGGTACTAACCCACGGAGATCGGTATCAACCTCCCCACACTTAAATATTGCACCATCCTCGGTGCATGCTGAGATGTGCAAGTGGATGGGCTGCTACAACTGATGCTTTTCTCCAAAAAATGTGCAGATGGACTTGCTTGTTACCCCATATAGAAGCTTCTCCTTTCCCTTCCTCGGTGGCCATCTTGAAAGAAGAGGAATGGTGTACGAAATTGTGATCATCAATGGCGCCATCAACATGGTACGCACAATTGTAATCTCAACTCTTTATCATAACTTCGCACAACTAACCAGCAAGTGCACTGGGTCGTCCAAGTAATAAACCGTACGCGAGTAAGGGTCGATCCCATGGAGATTGTTGGTATGAAGCAAGCTATGGTCACCTTGTAAATCTTAGTCAGGCAGATTCAAATGGTTATGGATGATATATGAATAAAGCATAAAGATAGAGATACTTATGTAATTCCTTGGTAAGAATTTCAGATAAGCGAATGGAGATGCTTTGTCCCTTCCGTCTCTCTGCTTTCCTACTGTCTTCATCCAATCCTTCTTACTCCTTTCCATGGCAAGCTGTATGTAGGGTTTCACCGTTGTCAGTGGCTACCTCCCATCCTCACAGTGAAAATGTTCGACGCACCCTGTCACGGCACGGCTAATCATCTGTCGGTTCTCAATCAGGTTGGAATAGAATCCAGTGATTCTTTCGCGTCTGTCACTAACGCCCAGCCTTCAGGAGTTTGAAGCTCGTCACAGTCATTCAATCATTGAATCCTACTCAGAATACCACAGACAAGGTTTAGACCTTCCGAATTCTCTTGAATGCCGCCATCAATTCTAGCTTATACCACGAAGATTCCGATCAAGGGATCCAAGAGATAAACATTTAAGCCTTGTTTGCTTGTAGAACAGAAGTGGTTGTCAGGCACTCGTTCATAAGTGAGAATGATGATGAGTGTCACATAATCATCACATTCATCATGTTCTTGGGTGAAAATGAATATTTTAGAACAAGAATAAGCTGAATTGAATAGAAGAACAATAGTAATTGCATTAAAACTCGAGGTACAGCAGAGCTCCACACCTTAATCTATGGTGTGTAGAAACGCCACCGTTGAAAATACATAAGAACAAGGTCTAGGCATGGCCGTGAGGCCAACCCGCATGATCTAAGATAGCATAAGACTAAAGATAGCTACCAAGATATGAATACAATAGTAAAAGGTCCTATTTGTAGAGAACTAGTAGCCTAGGGTTTACAAGGATGAGTAAATGACATAAAAATCCACTTCCGGGCCCACTTGGTGTGTGCTTGGGCTGAGCATTGAAGCATTTTTGTGCCAGTTTGGGCGTTTAACTCCCATTCTTGTGCCCGTTCCGGCGTTTAACGCGGGGCAATTTTGAGCTGATTTGGAATGCCGGTTTGGGCCATCAAATCTCGGGCAAAGTATGGACTATTATATATTGCTGGAAAATCCACTTCGAGTGCAGAGAGGTCAGAATCCAACAGCATCTGCTGTCCTTTTCAGCCTCTGAATCAGATTTTTGCTCAGGTCCTTCAATTTCAGCCAGAAAATACCTGAGATCACAGAAAAACACACAAACTCATAGTAAAGTCCAGAAAACTGAATTTTAACTAAAAACTAATAAAAATATACTAAAAACTAACTAAAACATACTAAAAACAATGCCAAAAAGCGTATAAATTATCTGCTCATCACAACACCAAACTTAAATTGTTGCTTGTCCCCAAGCAACTGAAAATCAAATAAGATAAAAAGAAGAGAATATGCAATGAACTCCAAAAACATCTATGAAGATCAGTATTAATTAGATGAGCGGGGCTTTAGCTTTTTGCCTCTGAATAGTTTTGGCATCTCACTCTATCCTTTGAAATTCAGAATGATTGGCTCTTAGTTAAGTATGATGATTCTTGAACACAGCTACTTTATGAGTCTTGGCCGTGGCCCAAAGCACTCTATCTTCCAGTATTACCACCGGATACATACATGCCACAGACACATAACTGGGTGAACCTTTTCAGATTGTGACTCAGCTTTGCTAGAGTCCCCAATTAGAGGTGTCCAGGGTTCTTAAGCACACTCTTTCTGCTTTGGATCACACTTTATTTTTTTTTCTTTTCTCTCTTTTTTTTTCGTATTCACTGCTTTTTCTTGCTTCAAGAATCATTTTTATGATTTTTCAGATCCTCAGTAACATGTCTCCTTTTTCATCATTCTTTCAAGAGCCAACATTCATGAACAACAAATTCAAAAGATTTATGCACTGTTCAAGCATACATTCAGAAACCAAAATATTGCCACCACATCAAAATAATTAATCTGTTATAAAATTTAAAATTCATGCAATTCTTCTCTTTTTCAATTAAGAACATTTTTCATTTAGGAAAGGTGATGGATTCATAGGACATTCATAACTTTAAGGCATAGACACTAAGACACTAATGATTATAAGACACAAACATGAATAGACATAAGCATGATTTTTTGAAAAACAGAAAAATAAAGAATAAGGAGATTAAAGAACGGGTCCACCTTAGTGATGGCGGCTTGTTCTTCCTCTTGAAGATCTTATGGAGTGCTTGAGCTCTTCAATGTCTCTTCCTTGCCTTTGTTGCTCCTCTCTCATGATTCTTTGATCTTCTCTAATTTCATGGAGGAGGATGGAATGTTCTTGGTGCTCCACCCTTAGTTGTCCCATGTTGGAACTCAATTCTCCTAGGGAGGTATTGATTTGCTCCCAATAGTTTTGTGGAGGAAAGTGCATCCCTTGAGGCATCTCAGGGATTTCATGATGAGAGGGGTCTTTTGTTTGCTCCATCCTTTTCTTAGTGATGGGCTTGTCCTCATCAATGAGGGTGTCTCCCTCTATGTCAACTCCAACTGAATAACAGAGGTGACAAATGAGATGAGGAAAGGCTAACCTTGCCAAGGTAGAGAACTTGTCCGCCATCTTATGAAGTTCTTGGGATATAACCTCATGAACTTCTACTTCCTCTCCAATCATGATGCTATGAATCATGATAGCCCGGTCTATAGTAACTTCGGACAGGTTGCTAGTCAGAATGATTGAGCGTTGGATAAACTCCAACCATCCTCTAGCCACGGGCTTGAGGTCATGCCTTCTCAGTTGAACCAGCTTTCCTCTTGAATCTCTCTTCCATTGAGCGCCCTCTTCACAAATGTCCATGAGGACTTGGTCCAACCCTTGATCAAAGTTGACCCTTCTAGTGTAAGGGTGTTCATCTCCTTGCATCATGGGCAAGTTGAATGCCAACCTTACTTTTTCCGGACTAAAATCCAAGTATTTCCCCCGAACCATTGTAAGCCAATTCTTTGGGTCCGGGTTCACACTTTGATCATGGTTCTTAGTGATCCATGCATTAGTATAGAACTCTTGAACCATTAAGATTCCAACTTGTTGAATGGGGTTGGTAAGAACTTCCCAACCTCTTCTTCGGATCTCATGTCGGATCTCCGGATATTCACTCTTTTTGAGTTTGAAAGGGACCTCAGGGATCACCTTCTTCATGGCCACAACTTCATAGAAGTGGTCTTGATGCACCCTTGAGATGAATCTCTCCATCTCCCATGACTCGGAGGTGGAAGCTTTTGCCTTTCCTTTCCTCTTTCTAGAGGTTTCTCCGGCCTTGGATGCCATAAATGGTTATGAAAAAACAAAAAGCAATGCTTTTACCACACCAAACTTAAAAGGTTTGCTCGTCCTCGAGCAAAAGAAGAAAGAAGAGAGTAGAAGAAGAAGAAATGAAGGAGATGGAGGAGGCTTTGTGGTTCGGCTAAGGGGAAGAAGTAGTGTTTAGGTTGTGTGAAAATGAAGGAGTGAAGATGGGTTTATATAGGAGTGGAGAGAGAGGTAAGGTTCGGCTATGTGAGGGTGGGTTTGGGAGGGAAAGTGTTTTGAATTTGAATGGTGAGGTAGGTGGGGTTTTATGAAGGATGGATGTGAGTGGTGAAGAGAATAGTGGGATTTGATAGGTGAGGGGTTTTTGGGGAAGAGGTATTGAGGTGATTGGTGAATGGGTGAAGAAGAGAGAGAGTGGTGGGATAGGTGGGGATCCTGTGGGGTCCACAGATCCTGAGGTGTCAAGGAAAATTCATCCCTGCACCAAGTGGAGAGCAAAAATGCTCTTTATGCAAATTCTGGCGTTAAACGCCGGGCTGGTGCCCATTTCTGGCGTTTAACACCAACTTCTTGCCCCTTCCTGGCGTTTAATGCCATTCTGGTGCCCCTTTCTGGCGTTAAACGCCCAGAATGGTGCTAGACTAGGCGTTAAATGCCCATTTGCTGCCCTTACTGGCGTTTAAACGCCAGCAAGGTCTTCCTCCAGGGTGTGCTGTTTTTCTTTCTGTTTTGCATTCTGTTTTTGCTTTTTTAATTGATTTTGTGACTTCCCATGATCATCAACCTACAGAAAACATAAAATAACAAAGGAAAATTAGATAAATATAACATTGGGTTGCCTCCCAACAAGCGCTTCTTTAATGTCAATAGCTTGACAGTGGGCTCTCATGGAGCCTCACAGATACCCAGAGCAAAGTTGGAACCTCCCAACACCAAACTTAGAGTTTGAATGTGGGGGTTCAACACCAAACTTAGAAGTT
The DNA here is from genome assembly GCF_003086295.3 of Arachis hypogaea. Taxonomy (NCBI): domain Eukaryota; kingdom Viridiplantae; phylum Streptophyta; class Magnoliopsida; order Fabales; family Fabaceae; genus Arachis; species Arachis hypogaea. Next base: position 89,951,897 of record NC_092036.1, on the reverse strand, counting down.
GGTTGTGGCCTCCCAACACCAAACTTAGAGTTTGACTGTGGGGGCTCTGTTTGACTCTGTTTTGAGAGAAGCTCTTCATGCTTCCTCTCCATGGTCACAGAGGGATATTCTTGAGCCTTAAACACAAAGGATTCTTCATTCACTTGAATGATCAATTCTCCTCTGTTAACATCAATCACAACCTTTGCTGTGGCTACGAATGGTCTGCCAAGGATGATGGATTCATCCATGCACTTCCAGTCTCTAGGACTATGAAATCAGCAGGGATGTAATGGTCTTCAATCTTTACCAAAACATCCTCTACAAGTCCATAAGCTTGTTTTCTTGAATTGTCTGCCATCTCTAGTGATATTCTTGCAGCTTGCACCTCAAAGATTCCTAGCTTCTCCATTACAGAGAGAGGCATGAGGTTTATGCTTGACCCTAGGTCATACAGAGCCTTCTTAAAGGTTATGGTGCCTATGGTACAAGGTATTGAAAACTTCCCAGAATCTTGTCTCTTTTGAGGTAATTTCTGCCTAGACAAGTCATCCAGTTCTTTGGTGAGCAAAGGAGGTTCGTTCTCCCAAGTCTCATTACCAAATAACTTGTCATTTAGCTTCATGATTGCTCCAAGGTATTTAGCAACTTGCTCTTCAGTGACATCTTCATCCTCTTCAGAGGAAGAATATTCATCAGAGCTCATGAATGGCAGAAGTAAATCCAATGGAATCTCTATGGTCTCATTATGAGCCTCAGATTCCCATGGTTCCCCATTAGGGAACTCATTGGAGGCCAGTAGACGTCCATTGAGGTCTTCCTCAGTGGCGATCACTGCCTCTTCCTCCTCTCCAAGTTCGGCCATGTGGGTCATGTTAATGGCCTTACATTCTCCTTTTGGATTCTCTTTTGTATTGCTTGGAAGAGTACTAGGAGGGAGTTCAGTAATTTTCTTGCTCAGCTGTCCCACTTATGCCTCCAAGTTTCTAATGGAGGACCTTGTTTCAGTCATGAAACTTTGAGTGGTTTTGCTAGATCAGAGACCATGGTTGCTAAGTCAGAGTGGCTCTGCTTAGAATTCTCTATCTGTTGCTGAGAAGATGATGGAAAAGGCTTGCCATTGCTAAACCTGTTTCTTCCACCATTATTGTTGTTGAAACCTTGTTGAGGTCTCTGTTGATCCTTCCATGAGAGATTTGGATGATTTCTCCATGAAGGATTATAGGTGTTTCCATAGGGTTCTCCCATGTAATTCACCTCTTCCACTGAAGGGTTCTCAGGATCATAAGCTTCTTCTTCAGATGAAGCGTCCTTAGTACTGCCTGGTGCAGCTTGCATTCCAGACAGACTTTGAGAAATCATATTGACTTGCTGAGTTAATATTTTGTTCTGAGCCAATATGGCATTCAGAGTATCAATCTCAAGAACTCCTTTCTTCTGATTCGTCCCATTGTTCACAGGATTCCTTTCAGAAGTGTACATGAATTGGTTATTTGCAACCATTTCAATCAGTTCTTGAGCTTCTGCAGGCGTCTTCTTCAGATGAAGAGAGCCTCCAGCAGAACTATCCAATGACATCTTGGACAGTTCAGACAGACCATCATAGAAGATACCTATGATGCTCTATTCAGAAAGCATGTCAGAAGGACACTTTCTGATCAATTGTTTGTATCTTTCCCAAGCTTCATAGAGGGATTCACCTTCCTTTTGTCTGAAGGTTTGGACTTCCACTCTAAGCTTACTCAATTTTTGAGGTGGAAAGAACTTTGCCAAGAAGGCATTGACTAGCTTTTCCCAAGAGTTCAGGCTTTCTGTGAGTCCAACCATATCCTAGCTCTGTCTCTTATAGCAAAAGGGAATAGCATAAGTCTGTAGACCTCAGGGTCAACCCCATTGGTTTTGACAGTGTCACAGATTTGTAAGAACTCAGCTAGAAACTGATGAGGATCTTCCAATGGAAATCCATGAAACTTGCAATTCTGTTGCATTAGAGAAACTAATTGAGGCTTAAGCTCAAAGTTGTTTGCTCCAATGGTAGGGATAGAGATGCTTCTCCCATAGAAGTCGGGAGTAGGTGCAGTAAAGTCACCCAGCACCTTCCTTGCATTGTTGGCATTGTTGTTGTTTTCGGCTGCCATGTCTTCTTCTTTGAGGATTTCTGTTAGGTCCTCTACAGAGAATTGTGCTTTAGCTTCTCTTAGCTTTCGCTTCAAGGTTCTTTCAGGTTCAGGGTCAGCCTCAACAAAAATGCTTTTGTCTTTGGTCCTGCTCATATGAAAGAGAAAAGAACAAGAAAATATGAAATCCTCTATGTCACAGTATAGAGATTCCTTGAGGTGTCAGAGGAAAAGAAAAATGGAAGGAAGAGGTAGAAAATTCGAACTTATTAAGGGAAGATGGAGTTCAAATTGTGCATTGAGGAGTAGTGTTAGTCCATAAATAGAAAAATCTGCATTAAAAACAAAATCTTCCCTCTTGTGCCATCCTAGCGTTAAACGCCCAGAATGGTGCACATTCTGGCGTTTAACGCCAAAAACTCACCCCTTTTGGGCGTTAAACGCCCAGCCAGGCACCCTGGCTGTGCGTTTAAATGCCAGTTTTCCTTCTTCACTAGGCATTTTGAACGCCCAGCTTTTTCTGTGTAATTCCTCTGCAGTATGTTCTGAATCTTCAATTCTCTGTATCATTGACTTGAAAAGACACAAATTAAAAAATTTTTGGATTTTTAATAATGAGGAATAATCAAAATGCAACTGAAATCAAATAAACAATGCATGCAAGACACCAAACTTATAAGTTTGTATACTATTGACACTAACAAGTTGAGAATGCATATGAGAAACAACAAAACACTCAAGACAAGAGAATTTAAAGATCAGAGCAAGTAAATCATCAAGAACAACTTGAAGATCACTGAAGACACATGATAAATGCAAGAAGAACGGAAACATGCAATTGACACCAAACTTAAAATGAGACTAGTGTCTCAATAAGAAACATAAAATATTTTTGGTTTTTTTTTATGATTTTGTAATTTTTTTTTGGTTTTTTTCGAAAATTAAGTGGAAAAGAAAATAAAGATATCAAAATTCTTAATGAGAATTCCAGGAATCATGCAATGTTAGTCTAAAGCTTCAGTCTAAAGGAATTAGACATGGCTAGCCAAGCTTCAGCAGGACATTGCATTCAAGAGCTAAATTGATAAAAATCAATCAGATTTGGTGATGATAAGAACATCACCTTGAAACACTAGAATTCATTCTTAAGAACTCTAAAGAAAAATACCTAATCTAAGCAACAAGATGAACCGTCAGTTGTCCAAACTCGAACAATCCCCGGCAACGGCGCCAAAAACTTGGTGCACGAAATTGTGATCATCAATGGTGCCATCAACATGGTACGCACAATTGTAATCTCAACTCTTTATCATAACTTCGCACAACTAACCAGCAAGTGCACTGGGTCGTCCAAGTAATAAACCTTACGCGAGTAAGGGTCGATCCCACGGAGATTGTTGGTATGAAGCAAGCTATGGTCACCTTGTAAATCTTAGTCAGGCAGATTCAAATGGTTATGGATGATATATGAATAAAGCATAAAGATAGAGATACTTATGTAATTCATTGGTGAGAATTTCAGATAAGCGAATGGAGATGCTTTGTCCCTTCCGTCTCTCTGCTTTCCTACTGTCTTCATCCAATCCTTCTTACTCCTTTCCATGGCAAGCTGTATGTAGGGTTTCACCATTGTCAGTGGCTACCTCCCATCCTCTCAGTGAAAATGTTCTACGTACCCTGTCACGGCACGGCTAATCATCTGTCGGTTCTCAATCAGGTTGGAATAGAATCCAGTGATTCTTTCGCGTCTGTCACTAACACCCAGCCTTCAGGAGTTTGAAGCTCGTCACAGTCATTCAATCATTGAATCCTACTCAGAATACCACAGACAAGGTTTAGACCTTCCGAATTCTCTTGAATGCCGCCATCAATTCTAGCTTATACCACGAAGATTCCGATCAAGGGATCCAAGAGATAAACATTCAAGCCTTGTTTGCTTGTAGAACAGAAATGGTCGTCAGGCACTCGTTCATAAGTGAGAATGATGATGAGTGTCACATAATCATCACATTCATCATGTTCTTGGGTGCAAATGAATATCTTAGAACAAGAATAAGCTGAATTGAATAGAAGAACAATAGTAATTGCATTAATACTCGAGGTACAGCAAAGCTCCACACCTTAATCTATGGTGTGTAGAAACTCCACCGTTGAAAATACATAAGAACAAGGTCTAGGCATGGCCGTGAGGCCAGCCCCCATGATCTAAGATAGCATAAGACTAAAGATAGCTACCAAGATAAGAATACAATAGTAAAAGGTCCTATTTGTAGAGAACTAGTAGCCTAGGGTTTACAAGGATGAGTAAATGACATAAAAATCCACTTCCGGGCCCACTTGGTGTGTGCTTGGGCTGAGCATTGAAGCATTTTCGTGTAGAGACTTCTTTTGGAGTTAAACGCCAGTTTTTGTGCCAGTCTGGGCGTTTAACTCCCATTCTTGTGCCAGTTCCGTCGTTTAACGCCGGGCAGTTTTGAGCTGATTTGGAACGCCGGTTTGAGCCATCAAATCTCGGGCAAAGTATGTACTATTATATATTGCTGGAAAGCCCAAGATGTCTACTTTCTAACGCAGTTAAGAGAGCGCAAATAGGGCTTCTGTAGCTCCAGAAAATTCACTTCGAGTGCAGGGAGGTCAGAATCCAACAGCATCTGCGGTCCTTTTCAGCCTCTGAATCAAATTTTTGCTCAGGTCCCTCAATTTCAGCCAGAAAATACCTGAAATCACAGAAAAACACAAAGACTCATAGTAACGTCCAGAAAAGTGAATTTTAACTAAAAACTAATAAAAATATACTAAAAACTAACTAAAACATACTAAAAACAATGCCAAAAAGCGTATAAATTATCCGCTCATCAAGGAACAAGAAGAAAAGTAACCCAGAAATAAAGATAGAAAAACAAAAAATGTATGGGTGGGTTAATGCCAGATACTGAAGGTCTCAATTACATGGTAGCTACAACATGCAAGTGAAAAAACAGTAGAGACACATGGCATACCAGTGGTGCAAAATTTGCAACAAATGGGAGGAATGTGGGTAATGAAAGACAATATAAATTTATGTCAATGCAAAATTAATACAAGTATAATAAAAGATTAGAATTGACTTAAATAATATTACCCAACAGTGTAAAACAAGTCACTGAGCACCAAAATAACACCAGAAAAGACGCAACAGTTGAATATGAACAAGTAACACCAATGGAAAAATAATAAATTTAGAAAAAAAAAGAAAATATGCACAAAATTAAAATACAAATAAATTAAGTAAAATAGAATTGAAGTGAAGAGGGATGAGAAGGTAAAGAGATAAAGTAAGAAAGAAAGAAGAAAGAAGAAAAGATAGAAGAAATTAGGATTAGAAAAGAAAAGATAAGATAATTGACGCTGATCTGGATAAGTTGTGCAGCGCAGGCGACGCGGACGCGTGAGTGACGCGGTCGCGTGGTGTGCGATAAGGTCAAGTGACGCGGACGCATGACCTGATTTGTGCAATTGGCGCGAGTGCAGCCTCGTGTACGCGCAACTCTCTGTTTTAAACTCACTTTGCCAAAAATCTGGGTGACGCGTTCGCGTGGGTGACGCGATCGCGTGAATGGCCATTTTTTGAAAAAAGATGCAGACGCGTAAGGCACGCGTTTGCATGGTAGGGCTTGTGCTTCTAGCACGAGTCTAGCCCTACTCCATCATAACTCTCTGCCATGCACCCATTTACGTCGATTTTACAGTGCCACGCGTTCGCGTGGGTGACGCGGACGCGTGGGGAGGCTATTTCGCAAACGACGCGGTCGCGTGGGCGTATTTGTGCCTGAGGCACGCCTCCAGCCACGCTTTCGCGTGACTTTCTGTTCACTTTTTCTTTTCTTCCTAATGCACCTATGACGCGGATGCGTCAGTGACGTTTACGCGTCGCGTGCGTTTTTTTATGCAAAATACAGAATGCAGTATGCAGATGCTGATGCAGTTGTTATGAATAATTCTAGGTTCAATAAAATAAAATAAAACTCAAAAACAAACAAAACTAAATAAAATTGAAAATGGAACGATCATACCACGGTGGGTTGTCTCCCACCTAGCACTTTGGGTTAAAGTCCTTAAGTTGGACATTTGATGAGCTCTTTGTTATGGTGGCTTGTGCTTGTATTCATCCAAAAATCTCCACCAATGTTTGAAATTCCAGTTGCCTCTGGGATCCCAAACTAGGTGCAGAAAGTCTTCAAGCAAGTTAAAGCAAGTGACAAGGCCCCAAGAGTATTGATTGCTAGACTAAATTCTGGGGTCCCAAACCTTGCTTTTGCACCTGTCTTCTTGTTGATTATCATGATTCCATCCGGGTGGCACGCAATTGAAATTCTCACTAAGGAATCCAAACAGCTTCCTAGACCCATTTAATTGAGCTTTACACCAAACCTTGCATTTCAACTTGGAGCATACAACCATGTTGAACCTTGCTTGACAACTCCAACCACTAATCATCTTCCTCTTACTCTTAATGCCACAAAGAGCTCTAAGTTGACCATCCGTCTCCAGTAGCCCATATTCAAGTGGGAAAGTAAAGGATAAGAATAGGAATTTTACCCACTTGAACATTGTGTTGGACGGTAATGGCCTTGGGAGAGGTATTTTTAATGAATTTGCAAGCTCCACTCCCTTGTGCTCTTCTCTGACAACTTCTACCTTTTTGCAAGCTTCTTCAATTTCAATCTCTTCCTCTTGGTAGCTTTCTTCCAAATTAATCTCTTCTTTATTACTTACCAAGGGCATGAGAGGTTGTGCTTCATCTTCTTTAATCTCTATCTCTTGATCAACCTCTTCCAAGTCTTCAACCAGGATATGCCTTGAAGGTTGTACACCCACCTCAACAACAAATTCAAACGTCTTGGAAGGAGGCTCTATGACTTAACCTTCCCATGGAGCTTCAGCATCTCCTAAGTCTGCAACCACTTTTTCCTTTTCAATAATTGTTGCTTTGTCCAGTTGTTTAAGTATAAAATCGTATTCCTCCTTGATGATTTCTTTTCGATGACACCTCCCTTCAACTACTCCTTCATCTGCAAAGGTTTCTTCTAGTTTCACCTTTAGTGCCTCCTCTAGCTCCTTATGAAGTATGGATTCACGAAGATGAACCCTTCTTTCTTGTTCCATGTCAACAGCATCATTGGGATCATGTTGCTCTTGGATTGGTAGATGTGGGTGCTCTTCCATGGATGGTGGTGATGGGATGGAGGGATCATTCTGTGGTTGAAAAGGAAGTACACTAGAGCTTGAAGGTTGATTGTTGAAGGTATTTGGTGGTCCAATTTGGGCGACGAGAGCTTGTATAGCAGAGTTTAGATCGGTAAGTGCTTTCTCCATGGAGGTTTGGGGTGGATAGGAGGGTTCATTTGTTGGGAGAAAGGGTTCATGGTAGGAAGGTGGTTCGTCTGGATAATGATAAGGAGATTGTGTATATTGAGGTGGTGGTTCACGAGAGTAATTGTGTTGGAATGAGGGTGGTTCTATGTATCGTTCATTTGGCTCATAAGGTGGTTGGTATGGTGGATACGGGTTAGGGTCATATGGAGGTGAATGGGGGAAAGGGGCTTGTAAGTATGGTGTTTCAAAGTTGTGTTGAGGAAGGGGTTCATAGGCGTATGGTTGTGGTTGTTGATAATCAAAAGAGTGCTCACCATAGCCGTTATCTTGGTATGCATCTTGGAATGGCTCTTGGTCATAATATGTTGGCGGAGGCTGTTGCCAAGAGGGTTTATCAAATCTTTGTGGCTCCTCCCATCTTTGGTTGTCCCATCCTTGATGCATGTTCTCATTGTAATCTCCTTTCCCTGTAACATAATTGTAACCAAACTCATAGCCAAAGTTGTGAGAGTTCATGGTAGCTAAAGGAAATAAAAACTAATAAAAATTACTGAAAATAAACTTCTAAAACTAGAAAGACTAACAACAATATAAGATAAAAATTTGAAAAAGGTTTAAATTTTAAAAATGTTTGATTTTTAAAATTTAAAATTTAAATTTTGAAATTTGAATTTTGAATTTTGAATTTTGATTTTTGATTTTTGAAATACGATAAGATAAGATTTTGAAAAAGATATGATTTTTGAAAAAGATTTGAATTTTGAAATTTAAAACTAAGATAAGATAAGATAAAAATTTTAAAATAAAAATCTGAATTTTTTTTTGTAATTTTTGAAAAAAATCAATTAAAATAAAGAGAAAAGATATTTTTGAAATTAATGAGGAAAGAGAAAAACATTAAAATGACACCAAAATTAAAATTTTTAGATCAAAACGGAGAAAACAAATAAGAAAAATATTTACAATAACCAATAATAAGGCACACATTTGCAATTTCCCGGCAACGGCGCCATTTTGACGAACTGATTTTCTATCGGTAAAGAATTTATAAAAATAAGTTCGCGTTGTAAGTATAGTTTCTAAACAAACAAAGAATCCTTTCGTACAAAAGTTTTGGTTGTCACAAGTAACAAACCCCTGATAAAATTGATAACCGAAGTATTTAAACATCGGGTCGTCTTCTCAAGGAATTGTACGGAGGTGTGGTTTATTATTGGTTATGGAAAAACAGTATTTTTTGGTTTTTGAAATAAGGAACAAGTAATTTAAATGACAAGAAAAATAAATTAATAATAATAAAATCTCTTGGCAAGGTATGAGAACTGGAATTCCTATCCTATTTATCATTATCAGGTGTGATGAGAATTGGGTTTTAACAAAACTTGGTCCGCCTTTACTAAACAAAGGAAGGTCACGTGGACTAATTAGCTTGATCCTCAAGTCCTAGTCAATCCTTATGGAAGGACTAGCCATAGAATGATCCAGGTCAATCAGTAATTCTAATTTCAATCAATAGCTGAGTTTGATAACTCAAGTGTCTCCAATTAATCAACCAAAGCTAAGAATGTTAAAAGCTAAATAAAATCATAGATCTAAAATACCTCAAATTGCATTAATAAAAGAAAATCAATCCAAACATAAAGATTTCATAAACCAAGTTGAGAAAATAAGTAAAAGGAACATTGAACCTGAAAATTGAGAAGAAGATGAAATCCTAATCCTAATAGAAATCCTAATCCTAATCCTAAGAGAGAGGAGAGAACCTCTCTCTCTAAAAACTATCTTTAAATTATAAAAAGTGAATTATGAGTCATCCCCCTTCATTCCTCCACTTTGCAGCCTTTAATATGTATTTTCTGGGCTTGAAATTGGGCCAGAAATATCCCAGAAATCGCTGAGGGCGAAATCTGCCACGCTGATTTTTGTCACTGCGATACGTCCGCATGGAGCACGCATTCACGTCACCTAGCTTTATGGCCACTCTAGAAAATTATATATCAAATCAAATCCCCGGACGTTAGCTTTCCAACGCAACTGAAACCGCATCATTTGGACCTCTTTAGCTCAAGTTATGATCGATTTAGTACGAGAGGGTCAGGCTGACAGCTTTGCAGTTCCTTCAATTTCTTGTGTTCCGTCCACTTTTGCATGCTTCCTTTCCGTTCTCCAAGTCATTCCTGCCCTGTAATCTCTAAAATCACTTAACACACATATCAAGGCATTGAATGGTAATAAGAGAGGATTAAACATAGAAAATTTAGGGCCAAAGAAACATGTTTCAATCATAGCACAAAATCAGGAAGGAAAAAGTAAAACCATGCAAATAGTATGAATAAGTGGGTAAAGAGTTGATAAAAACCACTCAATTTAGCACAAAATAAACCATGAAAAAGTAGTTTATCAAGCATCAAAGTCGGGAGCGTCTAGATTAAAAGGCTCGACAGTCTGGGGTCTTTTTGGAGGAGGCCGTAGGAGAAGAGACAGCAGCAGAAGCTTAAGGAGGATCGAGCACGTGGACCCGAAGGGTAGGGATCATCCTCCTCGGTCTAGGAGAGCTCGGCACGGGCTGTTTAAGAGGAACCCGGGAAGACCCTTCCCCAGCCACTTTGGCCGAGATGTTTTGGTCCGCCATAGCCTTCCTTGCCTTTTTAAAAGCCTTCATAGAGTCATTATTCTTGGCCATCTCTGAAAAACAAAATCAACCATAGAAGCAGGTTACAAACTGGAAAAAGAAAGAAGCAAAGTAAAAACAGAGCAAAATATATTGATCAATACCCAGCACAGATCGGACAAGGGATGGATCTCCCAAAAATTCTTAGTATTAAGATGGGGAGGTTCCCCCCAAAAATCCTCCAAGACATTCAAAAAAGACTGCTCGACCTCGTCAAGCATCTCCCACGTATACCGCGACACTACCACATTCTTTTTCCAACACAAGGGGAAGGCAGGCTCATTATTTGCTTCCAGAAAAATGGTCGAGCTCCCTCAACAGCTCGGACCTTAAAGAAGTAATTCTTAAAGTCCCTAAAGGACTCATTATACATAGCAAAAACTTTATGTCCTTGAGAAGACCTAAAAGAAACCCAAGAAGCTTTCTTTTTGGTAGTCCCAGGCTTAGTCAAAACAAAGAGATATAGAAAGAGAGTTTGAGAAGGTGTGACATCCAACTCTTGGCAAAGCAACCGAAAAATCTTGATAAAACTCTAGGAGTTTGGATAGAGTTGGGATGGAGCTACATTACACGACCACAACAAGTCGGTCTCTGATGAGCGGATATTTTATACGCTTTTTGGGGGTAATTTCATGTAGATTTTAGCATGTTTTAATTAGTTTTTAATAGAATTTTATTAGTTTTCAAGCAAAAATCATATTTCTAGACTTTACTATCAGTTTGTGTGTTTTTCTGTGATTTCAGGTATTTTCTGGCTGAAATTGAGGGAGTTGAGCAAAAATCTGATTTAGGCTGAAAAAGGACTGCTGATGCTGTTGGATTCTGACCTCCCTGCACTCAGAATGGATTTTTTGGAGCTTCAGGAGTCCAATTATCGCGCTCTCAATTGGGTTGGAAAGTAGACATCCAGGGCTTTCCAGCAATATATAATAGTCCATACTTTGCGCGAAGATAGACGACGTAAACTGGCGTTCAACGCCAGTTCAATGTTGCAGTCTGGCGTCTAGCGCCAGAAACAGGTTACAAGTTGGAGTTCAACGCCAAAAACACGTTACAACCTGACGTTCAACTCCAGAAACAGCCCAGGCACGTGAGAAGCTTAAGTCTCAGCCCCAACACACACCAAGTGGGCCCCAGAAGTGGATTTCTGCACCAATTATCTTAGTTTACTCATTTTCTGTAAACCTAGGTTACTAGTTTAGTATTTAAACAACTTTTAGAGACTTATTTTGTACCTCATGACATTTTTAGATATGAAATTTGTACCTTTTGGCAGCATGAGTCTCTAAACTCCATTGTTGGGGGTGAGGAGCTCTGCAGTGTCTCGATGAATTAATGCAATTATTTCTGTTTTTCCATTCAAACATGCGTGTTCCTATCTAAGATGTTCATTCGCGCTTAACTATGGAGAAGGTGGTGATCTGTGACACTCATCACCTTCCTCAATCCATGAACGTGTGTCTGACAACCACCTCCGTTCTACATCAGATAAAATGAGTATCTCTTAGATTCCTTAATCAGAATCTTCATGGTATAAGCTAGAATTGATGACAGCATTCATGAGAATCCAGAAAGTCTAAACCTTGTCTGTGGTATTCTGAGTAGGATTCTGGGATTGGAAGACTGTGACGAGCTTCAAACTCGCGAGTGTTGGGCGTGATGAAAGAATCAATGGATTCTATTCCGACATGATCGAGAACCAACAGCTGATTAGCCGTGCTGTAACAGAGCATTTGGACCATTTTCACTGAGAGGATGGGAAGTAGCCATTGACAACGGTGACACCCTACATAGAGCTTGCCATGGAAGGAACTTTGCACTTTTGCATGAGAGGAATATTATGTTACAGGAATTCAGAAGACAAAGCATCTCCGAAACTCCAACATATTCTCCATTATTGCACAACAAATAATTATTTCACGCTATTTTATTTTTTAGTAATTCAAACTGATAATTATAATTGATCTCCTGACTAAGAATAATAAAATAACCATAGCTTGCTTCAAGCCAACAATCTCCGTGGGATCGACCCTTACTCACGTAAGGTATTACTTGGACGACCCATTGCACTTGTTGGTTAGTTGTGCGGATTGCAAAAGTGTGATTGCAATTTTGTGCACCAGTCTCAAAAGAAGTAAAAGGAAAAGTAATATTCAACTAGCTGAAAAAAAAAGTCATAAGCATAAAAGAAGGGGCATTCCCCCCGGGTCAGAGCAGGAAAGCAAACCCTCTCCTCAGAATCAAGCGCTACCAATTCGTAATACTTTTCCTGATCCCTATTTCTTTAGAGTCGGTGATGTTTCCTAAGCTCTGCACAGAACTCAGCATCTACCACAGAAACACACATCAAGACAAGGGAGTCCAGCCAATCAGACATGCCTTTGAAAACCTTGGAAGAGGTCTCGACAATATTTTTGCAAGAAGACATGGTCAACTAATCCTACAGCAAAGAAAGAGAGAGGAATTACTAAATAAGCAGCTCGGGCACAACAAAGAAAACAGATCAGATAAAACAGACGTAACTCGATCTAAAAACACACACGACAAAAGGAAAATCCCAAGACGCAACCTACTGGTCCAGAGGCATCCTTTGGAGGCAATAACAGAGCGATAAAGCAAGGACTTAAGGAAAACATCAAAAGTTATCCCAGCAAGAAAATAAACCTCCTTTCAATCAACACTCCGAGAAGAAAATTACAAACCAAATAAGTCATCAACAGCCACCTCTTAAACTACAGTTTCAGTCTATCAGCAAAAGGAACTACTGAACAAGCAAGAGCATGCCGCGTGGAAAAGACACAATCTTTCTTCAGAATCAAACAAGCCATTATAAAAAAAATCAAGAGCCCCAAAATCAAAAAAATATATATATAGAAATATGCAACAACATGAAAAATCCTAAAAAGCTTCAACCATCAGGGAGGCATCGAAAAAGAGAACCAGAAATCTCAGCGACAAAAAAGTATAAGAAATACGAAAGGGTTCAGGCTTTCCAACATACGCTCAAACAAAACTCTACCAAGAAATGGAACAACGCAAGCATAAGGGAAGAATGACGAAGGAAGTAAGGAAATCGAAAAAAGAACCAACCTAAAAATGAAAATGCTGAAGAAATTGGAGACGGAGAAGCAAAAACTGGAGTCACCTTCGAGCAAAAAGGCACCCACAACCGCCAATGGCGTCGCAAAGAGGAAGCACAAATGAAGCGGAAGAATAAGGGGAGTTACAGTGAGCAACAGTGAAGAGAAACTGAAAAGAGAAAGTTTTGGTGTAAATTCAAAAATAAAACAAGAAAAGTGGGAGACAAAGAAACGGAACGCTAAGAAATTAATGGGGTATTAAAAACCCTTGCACGTTCCCAAGACAGGGAATGCCTGTTTTCGAAATCAAAGAAAAAGGAAGAAATGTTTCGTATTCAGAAGGGGTCTCTACACAGAAGAAGTCGACAAATGCTCGAGTTCGGCTTCAACCGAGAAGGACCGAAGTCATAAAATGAAGGACTCGACCTCGAGAGGGAGACCGCACTCGAGTAGCGGCACTGTTCATATCCTGGGTCGAGCTATCCGACCCGGGTTGTTTAGCAATAAGTCGACCGACCTCTTCAGGTCAGAACTACCCGACCTCTTCTCAAAGCGTTCGGCCAGATCACCAGGAAAGCCCAAGAAGGGCACAAACAGAGGAATACGACCCAAATCCCAAGGCAGCCCAAGCCTAGAAGGACAAGGGCGGTTCCCTTGAAGATAGGATAACTCCACTCAAAGATAAGATAAGATAACTATCTTATCTTCGGAAAAGATCACTCTACAACATTATAAATACACTGGAGCACCCAAGTATAACTCATACTCTGATTCTACTAAAAACCTGCTTAATACCTTTGCTAACTTAAGCATCGGAGTCCCTTGCAGGTACCACCACCCTCCGGTGACAAAGGATCAGCAGAATGCCAGTCCAACAAGTCGGACACGATAGCTCCGGCCGCCACGCACAAGCCGGACCCGTCATCTCCGATCAGTACAGAAGATCTCGTCTGTGATCGACCTACAGTTTCAGGTAACCCTCGGAACAATTTTGAAAATTCAATTCAATTCTTTGGATAATTGATCTTGGTGCATGAACTCATTGCCTTGGCCCTAAAGCTTTCTTGTGATGAATTGAAATTTCATGATTTGTTTTACTAACTCTCAGTATAGTACATATTAGTAAGTAACCTCTAGAATAGTTGCATGCATTTAGATAGTACATAGAATAAATTGTTTTCTCTTTCATTCATCTCCTTTGAGTGTGATTAGCATGAGGACATACTAGTGTTTAAGTGTGAGAGAATTGATGAATCCATATTTGATTATTATTTTTGGTTGAAATTGAATGGGTTTCATCATATAAACTTGCACTTATTCCCTTAAATAGCATGCTTTTGAGCTTTCCTCTTAAATTGTGCCTTATTATGAAAACATGCTCTTTTATGCCTAATTTTGGTCAATTATATCCCATTTTCCTTCCATTCGATGCCTTGATGTTGTTTGTGAGTGATTTCAGATGTATAAGGTAGGAATGGCTTGGAGATAATGGAAGAGGAGCATGCAAAGAGGTGGAAGCATGAAGAATCAAAGGAGAAGAGTAAAGTGATGTGTGCGTACGCACAGGCATCAAAGCAGTGCAAAGCGTGCGTGTGAGCAGCATCTTACGCGTCGTGCGACCATCCATAGCATCGCCTAGTGTGCGTGCGTATAGCCTCTTGTGCGTACGCACAAGTACCCGTACATGCCTTCATTAAAATTGCACATGACTCGCGATTTTGATGGATTGGAGACCCATTTCTGAAGCCAATAGCTCATAATGGAAGGGAAAAATGATAGCATACCATAGCATAACATTAGGATAGTTTTAGGAGTAGTGGTAGGAAGTTTTGTAGTTAGTTTTTCTATAAGTTTTCTCTCAAATCTATTAGGGTTTTACATTCAAGTGCCATTTCTATTTTTGATCTTAGATTTTGCTAGCTTCCATTGTAAGTATCTCTTTATTACTACTCTTTATAGTTATATTTTTTACACTCTTTCTTGTTATTGAAGTCATAGTTCAATTATATCTCCTTTTTTGTAATTTTGATTTCTTGTTGATGATTTTGATGATTGA
This sequence comes from Arachis hypogaea, assembly GCF_003086295.3. NCBI lineage: Eukaryota > Viridiplantae > Streptophyta > Magnoliopsida > Fabales > Fabaceae > Arachis > Arachis hypogaea. The sequence goes on along the minus strand of NC_092036.1, from coordinate 89,936,639 downwards.
TGATTGTTATATGCTTATTTGAGTTATTATTATTGATTGAGATCATTTATTGCTCTTAGTTTCAAGCATTTTCTCATTTTTCCCATGTTTAGTATTTTTGCCCACCAAGTGTTTGATAAAATGTCAATTATGATTATGGGCTAATTTTCTATCTCTTGGCTTGGGAAAAATGAGCAATTGGGTTCCTAGAGTTGGAATGTCCAACATTTAGTGGCGATTATTGGGTTGTTAATTGTTCTTGTTCCCACTAACGCTAATTTGTTGCTAAGGTAATTAGCAAGCAAGTTAGGATTTGTGGGTTAAGAACACTTATGCTCATTTAACTTACTCTCTGATGTGAGGGTTGACCAAGTGAGATTAATCCATTCTAATTGTCATAGTTGTGGTTTCAACAAGGAAAGGACCCTTAGCTCATTCCAAGCCAAGATTCTATTTATGCTTTAAATCTTTCACACACATTTACATTAATCCTTTTTATACCTTACTTGTCTATATTACATAGTTAGTTCTTTAATTCCTTTATTAGTTCATTTATTACAATTTTGAATATTCTTTTATTTCTTTATATGTTCATATCTTCATTGAAAACCCCATGAGCATCACAACCGGAATTGTACACTCATTGGTCTCAAGAGTCCTTGGGAGACAACTCGGGAATTGAAAACTCCCAGAATTGAATTGGTTTTGAATAGTGACATCTTTGAATTCAAACTTTGAGTGAGCGTTACTTGTTGGCTTGGGACTATACTTGCAATTCCTATCTTGTTTTGAGAAAAATTTCTAGCCGACAGTCTCGCTCTCGTCAGGCTGTCGTTGAGGCTGTGATTGTTATTGATTTTTTTATTATTTTAGAATTGCTGGAAATTTTTAGTTTATTTGATTATGTCAAGTTGGTCGCTATTGAATTGTTCATTTGATGATACTATGATGGTTGTTGATATTGGTTTATAACTAACTAGGTTTGGGTTTGAAAAGGAGATAAAGGATTTAAAGTTTGATTACTAAATCAATTTTCTTGAAACCTGAATTTTAAGATAAAAATAGTAGTTTTGAAAACAAACTAGTAATTTGATAGTGAACAAAATTTTATGAGGTTAAAGGTTGATTTTTGGGAAATTAATTATAACTTTGGACGTTGGACTAGGATACTTTTAAAGAATGGTTGATGGAAATTCTGAATTTTATCTGATGAAAGGATGTTAGTCATTAAACTAATTTATGATGAGATGATTATTGAGAATCTATTGTTGTGATAATTGCTGGTAAAGGGCTGCTAAATTATTAAGAAAGAAGGAACCCGTAAGGGTGGTTAAGTCTGAGTTTTAGGTGAGGTGCTGCCAAAATTTTTATAAAATTTGAGACTTTGTTTGAAATGATATTTTAAAAGATTTGGTTTTGAAAAATTAAATTATTTAAGATTTATTTAGTTAAGAAAATATTTATTCTATTTTGAATTCGATTTATTAAGAAAAGTATAAAGTTTTAAATCCAATCTTTTGAGGAGAGATTTTGTTTTAAGTTATAATTTGAGTTTGGTTTGTTAAGAAAAAGAAAGAAAGAAAGAAAAGAGAACACGACACGTGTGATTATTGGTGCACGGAATTGTGATTCACACTTTTCACAACTCCGGTGCCACTAACCAGCAAGTGCACTGGGTCGTCCAACTAATACCTTACGTGAGTAAGGGCGATCCCACGGAGATTGTCGGCTTGAAGCATTATATAGTTATCTTGTAAACCTTAGTCAGGAGATTAATAATGAAAAGAGTTTTGTTTGTAAAAAGTAAAAGAACATGAAATGAATAATACTTGTTATGCAGTAATGGAGAATAGGTTGAGGTTTTGGAGATGCTCTGTCTTCTGAATCTCTGCTTTCCTACTGTTGTCTTCTTCACGCACGCAAGGCTCCTTCCATGGCAAGCTATATGTTGGTGGATCACCGTTGTCAATGGCTACCATCCGTCCTCTCAGTGAAAATGGTCCAACTACGGGTTCTGTAGGGCTAATCATCTGTCGGTTCTCACTCGTGCTGGAATAGAATCCATTGATCCTTTTATACACTGTCATTGCGCCAAACATTCGTGAGTTTGAAGCTCGTCACAGTCACCCCTTCCCAGATCCTACTCGGAATACCACAGACAAGGTTTAGACTTTTCGAATCTCAAGAGTGCTGCCAATTAATTCTAGCTTATACCATGAAGACTCTGGTTTCACGGATTTGAACACTCTGTTGTCAGGAGAGGCAATCAAACTCGTGAACTAGGAACCCAAGAGATACACACTCAATCTAAGGTAGAACGGAAGTGGTTGTCAGGCACGCGTTCATAAGTTGAGAATGGTGATGAGTGTCATGTATCATCACATTCATCATGTTGAAATGCGAATAAATATCTTAGAATAGAAACAAGTGTGATTGAATAGAAAACATAAATAATTGCATTAATCCATCGAGACACATCAGAGCTCCTCACCCCAAACCATGGGGTTTACAGACTCGTTGATACAAGGATTTATACCGGTTCGGAATTCCACAAAATAATTCCGTTGTTAGTATAGTCCAAACCAATAGTCAATCCTCAAATAAAATTAAATTTGATTTGTCACATGTACAAACCCCAATAAAAATTAACCGAAGTATTTAGACTCTGGGTCGTCTCACAAGGAATTGCAATAAAGTGCTCAATTACTGGCTATGAAGTATGTTTTGGGGTTTTTGGAATAATAGACATGAAAAGTAAATGGGAAGGAAATTCAAATAACAAAAAGGCCTTGGCAAGGGTTGGTGGTCAAGGATCTCTATCCTTATCACTAACCACAACATGAGAATTGGCAAGAATCAACCCCATTAAGTCATTCTCTAATGAATAAAGGAAAGTCAAATGAGCTATGTCAATCCAAGTCCATAAGTCCTAGTTCTCCACCAATTCAATTAGTGGGATCTAAAGTTAATGGCTCCCAATCATCAATCACTTGGACATTAGCAACTCAAGAGTTCCTAAGTCACCTTCCCAAGGCAAGAGCATAAAATTCTACTCTAAAATCCAACCAAGCATTTTGTCAAACACTTGGAAGGCATAAAAGGAAAGCATAATAAATGACAAGAAATAGTAAAATCTACCAACTACAAATTGCAAGGAAAGTAAGAACACAACTCAAATCAACATTAAAAGAACATCAAACATTAATTTGCATTAAAGAAAAGATCCAAATCCAACAAGAGTTCATCATCACAAAAGATAGCAAAAAGGGGAATTAACATGAAAACTAAGAGGAATCAAGAATAGAAAAATGAAATTGTAGAGAAAACAAGATGAAAACAATAATAAAAACCTAGATCTAAGATGGAATTAAGCTAACCTAACCTAATTCTAGAGAAAAGAGGGAGCTTCTCTCTCTAGAAACTAACCTACATGATGCTATACTACCAAAAAATTGCTCTCCCCTTGCCCAAGCTTGAATTCTGCATGAAATAGCATTAGAAATGAGTTGGGTTGGGCCCAAAGTGCTTCAGAAATCGCTGGGGGTGATTTCACTTTAGTGGGCCACGAGCAGCATCGGCGCGCACGCGTACATGGCGCGTGCGCGCCCCTAAACGCCATACAACATGTAGAAAATTTTATATAATTTCGAAGCCCCGAATGTCAGCTTTCCAACGCAACTGGAACTGCCTCATTTGGATTTCTGTAGCTCTAGTTATGGTCATTTGAGTGCGAAGAGGTCAGGCTTGACAGCTTTACGGTTCATTCATTTCTTCATGAGTTCTTCCACTTGCATGCTTTTCTCCTCACTTCTTCCATCCAATACTTGCCTTATGAACCTGAAATTACTCAACAAACATATCAAGGCATGGAATGGAATTAAAGTGAATTAAATTTAGCTATTTTAGGGCCTAAAAAGCATGTTTTCACATTTAAACACAAATCAAGGGAGAATTACAAAATCATGCTGTTTCATTGAATAAATGTGAGAAAAGGTGATAAAATCTCCCAAATTAAGCACAAGATAAACCAAAAAATCGGGGTTTATCAAATCTCCCCACACTTAAACCGAGCATGTCTTCATGCTAAGAATAAAGAAGGACAAGAAAAGGGGTATGAACATTTATTCAATGCAAAGAAATTATATGCACCTATCTATATGAATACAACTAAATGCAAAATGATTCTATCTACTTGGTCGAAAGTAAATCAATCTCCAAGAATATATATCAAGTAGGGCTAAGTAGTATGATAACTCATGGATCCTACCAATTCAAATATCAAAATGAAGTTCAAATAGACTTGCAAGAAGAAAGCTCATGAAAGTTGGGAACAAGGAATTGAGCATCGAACCCTCACCGGACGTGTATCCGCTCTAGTCGCTCTAGTGCATAGGGTCGATCACTGAATTCTCTTCTAATTATGCTTTCCATGATTTGTTTTTCATCTAACAATCAACAATTATTCAATGCATGCATACATTCATTATGAGGTTTTATTCATAGGTTGTAATGGGGCTAGGGTCAAGGTAAGGATGCATATGGTCAAGTGAGCTTGAAATTTGCATCTTTGATTAGCCTAAGCTCTCACCTAAGACATATAACAACCTATACAATTCTAATACACAACCTAGCTACCCATGATTCCCACTTATTCACACACTCATGCATTCTCTTTAATTCACATTCCATATGCATTGATTTCGATTGAACTTTACTTTAGAGCATTTTTGTCCCCTTTTATTTCTTTTACTCTTTTTCTCTTTTTTCTCTATTTTTTTGTCATTTTTTTCACATTTTTTTTCAAAAGTATATACAAACGTATCAATGCATATGGTTTTACATATGGTGCATGAATATGTACCCAATTCCCAATATTTTCAACAAAAATACAAAAATTACACTTTTACCTCAACCAATGTCCCAAGTTTCTCATACCCAAATGATACACCCTCACTAGCCTAAGCTAATCAAAGATCCAAATTAAGGACATTTATTGTTTTTCACTTAGGGATAGTGATGTGCTACAATTAAAAACAAAAGGGATTAAATAATCTCAAATTCGGCTAACAATGGTTGATGAAAGGTAGGCTATTTGGGTAAGTGAGCTAAATGAAATGATGGCCTCAATCATATAAATGCATGTATACATGGAATAATGGATATAAAGAATCAAACAAATCAAAGATTACAATAATAGGAAAAGAATAATGCGCACAAGAATGAAAATAAGTGGTTATATGATGTAACCACACAATTTGGCTCAAAACTCACATGCTTGTGTTCTTACCTCAAAAACCATGTTCCAAAATATATTCTTCAAGAAAGTTTATCACAAAATTTTTTTTTTCAAATTGGTAGGGTGCCCTAAAACAATTTTTCTTGGAAAAAAAAATCATCACCCTAACCAAGTAGTCCTAACATAAAAAAAAAAGAAGCGGTAAAATATGTATAAATTCTAACTATCATGCAACCTATCATGCAATGCAACAACTAACTAACAAAGACAAAAATTAAGAATTGGTGTTGAAAGAAAGAAATTGTTACCCATGGAGATCAGTCGGACAACCACCCACACTTAAAAATCTGCACCGTCCTCGGTGTATGCAAAGAAGAGCAATGTGGATGGGTTGCTACAATTGATGAGCTCCTTCAAAAGGGTTGTGCGGGTGAACTTGTTTGTTGCCCTATTTGAAGCTTTTCAATCCTTTCCTTCTTGGTGGCCAGCCTTAAAGGAGAGAAAAAGAAAGAAAATTAAGCCTACATCAAAGATATCAAAGAAAAGAGAACATAGGTGGGGCTAATGCCAAATAAAAGTAGGGTTCTCACTATATGGTAGCAACAACATATAAGTGAGAAGACAATATAAGCTAAGGCATATCAACTAATACTTGATGCAAGAGTAAAGTCAAAGCATATGTACATGACATGAAGAGCATGTTGCATCAAGCCTAATCAACAATTGACACAAACAAGATTAGTAATAAGCATGAGAGTATTTGGTCCCATCCTAACTCAATGATGATGAGGTACAAAAACAAGGGATCACGAGTCAGGAAGGACTAAAGCACTAATCTTGTGTGTAGAGCAAATTTAATGCCAAACAAGTCATGAAGCACAAAGAGTAACCAAGAAATTCTCAACAATTGAGTAAGAGCATTCAACACCATTATTAAAATAAGAAACTTAGAAAGGAAAATAAGAACAAGCTATGAAAACAAAATTAAAATGCAGTGAATGAAAATAAGCAAATGCAATAAAAGAAAATGGAAGAATAGAAATTTTTTTTACATTAGCTTTTTTATTTATTTATTTTTATTTTATTTTAATTTTTTTTAGAAATATATTTTTTCAAGAGAGGAATAAGAAAAAAGAAAAAAGTACAAAGAAAGAAGAAGGAAAGAAGAAAGAAGGGGAAAGGAGGAAGGAGAAAAACAAGGTGCAAATCCGCGCGCGCGCCATGTGTGCTTATGCGCGGATTCAGCAAAGACAATCCGCGCGCGCGCGTCATGCGTGCTTATGTGCGGATCGCCTGGCACAAATTAGGCATAAATGGGCACAACTCTCGGGTTTTAGTACTAGGAGTTGTGAAACCACATCGGCGCGCACGCGCACAGCGTGCTTGCGCGCCGATGCCCTGCTTTTTTTTTAAAAGAAGCATAAAAACAGAGTTTAACACTTTCCTAACCTATAAACATTCTAAAGCAACCAAAATTCAAATTTAACAACAAATCTTTTTGGTTTTTGAAAAATTTTCAAATACACTAAACACATAACTTATACTACAAGCAAAATGCAATTCAACAACAACTAAACTAATCAAAACAAACTAAGAGACAACCAATCAATCAAAGCAAAATGTAAAAGAGTATAGAAAATAACAAAAAATATCTACAATGGCAACTCCAATCACTTATTACCCAAATCTAAAAGAGAGTGGAAAGAGTTTACCATGGTAGGGTGTCTCCCACCTAGCACTTTTAGTTTAAGTCCTTAAGTTGGACATTTGGTGGAGTCCTTGCTATGGTGGCTTATGCTTGAATTCATCTTGGAATCCCCACCAATGTTTGCATCTCCAATGTCCACCGGATCCCAAATTAGGCGCACAAGGCCTTCAAGTAACCTTAGGTAGATGGCAAGGCCCCAAGAGTGTTGAATGTTAAAATGGATTCCGGGGTCCCAAACCTTGTTCTTGCACCCATCTTCCTGTTGACTACCATAGTTAAATTTGGGTGACAAGGCTTGTGAATTCTCAATTAAGAATCCAAACATTCTCCTAGACCCATGCAAATTGGTTCTTGTTCATACCCTGGGCCGAGCTGTCCGACCTGGGATGTTCGACAGACAAAGCGACCGACCTCTTCAGGTCAGGATAACCCGATCTCTTTCCAAAGAGATCAGCCAAGTCATCAGAAAAGCCCAAAGAAGGGCCCAAATAGAGGAACACGCCCCAAAACCTAAGGCAGCCCAAGCCTATAGAGGAAGGGCGGTTCCCATAAAAGATAAGCTGACCTCACCTAGAAGATAAGATAAGATAAGATAACTAACTTATCTTATCTAAAAAGGTCACCCCACACCATTATAAATACACTGGAGCACCCAGGTATAACTCATACTCTGATTCTACTCAATACCTGTTTAATACCCTTGCTAAGTTAAGCATCGGAGTCCCTTGCAGGTACCCCCACCCTTCGGTGACAAGGGATCAACAGTGCAGTCAATGCAACAATTCGGACACGACAGCTCCGGCCGTCTTCCACCAGCCGGACACGTTAGCACCGACCAGTACAGAAGATCTCGTCCGAGATCGACCTCCAGTTTCAGGTAACCCTCGAAACATTGGCGCCGTTGCCGGGGAACCTGGAAGTCATCCCATCACCATGGCGGACGACCATGACAACGACCATGATTCAGGTTTGGAAGATAGAACGCCGCACAAAAACGCGGATGGTACACTCAAAGATACTCCGAAGCCCATCGGGGACAAAAATTCATCAAATCCAGGAGTGATAGAGGCGCTTCAGGATCGATTAAAGCAACTTGAGAAAGAAGCCCAACATCAACGAGAAAAAGAAGAGGATCTGCATCGGGAGATAAGGCGACACCGAGAATTAGAAGATAAACTTCTAAAACTCGAAGCCGATCTCAAAACTAAAGCTACTCAATCCACTCCAGAGGATAGCTCTTGCAAGGATCAAAATCCATTCACCAGGGAAATTATGAAGACCAAAATCCCAAAGGACTTCAAACTTCCGGATATGACTCTGTATGACGGCACTTCAGACCCCAACCATCATCTTAGCAATTTCAGAAGTAGAATCTACCTCACTGACGCCTCAGATGCAATTCGCTGCAAGGCCTTTCCAACAACTCTTACCAAGACAGCCATTAGATGGTTCGACAGCCTACCTCCAAAGTCCATCTCAAGCTTCGACGACCTGGCCAAAAAGTTTCTGGCTAGATTTTTCATACAAAAAGATAAGGCTAAACACGCACCCGGCATACTAGGAATCAAGCAAGGAGATCGGGAGAGTCTTCATAACTACATGGAAAGATTCAACAAAACATGCATGGACATACAAAGTCTACCAACAGAAGCTGCCATTATGGGCCTCATAAATGGCCTACGAGAAGGACCGTTTAGCCAACCTATATCAAAGAAGTACCCTGCATCCCTAGATGAAGTACAAGAACGGGCGCAGAAATACATCAACATGGAGGAGAATTCTCGACTTAGAGAAGCCTCGAGGTTCGGTTCTACCTACCGAGATAAAAATAAAGAATCCAAGAAAAAGGAAGATCGTTCCGGGGAGAAAATAAAAAATATAATAACTACACCCCTCTCAAGGTATCCTTGGTAGATGTTTACAAAGAAGTCTGCCATACGGAAAAAATACCCCTAGCTCGGCCACTCAAAGGCAAAAGAGGAAGAGGGAATCAGAACGAATACTGTGAGTATCATCGAGTTCGAGGATATTCCATCAACGAATGCTTCGACCTAAAAAACGTCATAGAAAAATTAGTAAGAGAAGAAAAACTAGATCGGTTTTTGGCCAACCAGGACGAAGAGCCAAGAAAAAGAAGAAGGGATGAAGATATCAGATGATCACCTCACACACCAGAGAGACACGTCCATGTGATACACGGTGGATTTGCGGGAGGAGGAATCTCCAAATCATCTCGCAAGTGACACCTCAAAGAAGTATACCATGTCGAAGGAAAGAAGGAGGCACCAGACATCCCAGCAATCACGTTTACCAAAGAAGACGCATCTGGAATCATCTCGGGACACGACAACCCCATGGTCATCACTATCATACTGGCAAATGCCAACCTCCATTGTACATTAATTGACCAAGGAAGCTCCGCCGACATCTTATTCAAAACTGCCTTCGACAAGCTTGGCCTAGAAGAAAAGAGCTAAGAGCATATCCGAACAGCCTGTTCGGACTTGGGGATACCCCAGTACAACCACTGGGATATGTATCGCTACATACAACCTTTGGAAAGGGGAACCAGTCCAGAACACTTAAGATAGACTACATCATGGTTGATGTAAGCTCAGCCTACAACGCCTTAATAGGTCGGACGACGTTAAATCAACTCGGCGCAATAGTTTCAACTCCACATCTATGTATGAAATTCCCAAATGTAGAAGGGATAGCTACAATAAAAGCAGATCAAAAGATGGCGCGTCACTGTTATAACGAAAGTCTAAACCTCAGAGGCGAAGGAGGAGAGTTTCACACAATCGAACTTAGCGGAGTTTAGAGACGAGAATTTTTGCCACATGTTCAACATCACTCCATCTTTTTAGAAACTCCTGAATTTTTGCCACATCATCTGGAGCCACAGCAGTAGCGACAACTTTTGCTCCTCCTAGTCTTTCCGAGGAAGAATTAACAACGGAAACAGCCTTGGGACCACTGTTTAAAAGTAAAGGAGTTAGCAAAATTTGATGCTTCCATTAAGGGAGGAAAAAAGAAAGAACAAAAACAACACACAATTTTCCTACACAGCACCATTGTGTATCATCCACTGAAACCTTTTCTTGACATTGGAAAAAGGGTATATACACTGATAAGACATGAAATCCCTATTTAACCTTGTAGTTCCAGAAAAAGTTGGATATGGGCGCTTTAACCATTCTAATGATATTTTAATGCAGCAGTTTCAAAATAATAATAATAATAATAATAATAATAATAATAATAATAATAATAATAATTATAATTAAAGAAAAAATATGAATTTTGATTTCAGTGTGTACAAAATTTCCATCAGAACCATCTAAAAGTAACTCTATCTAAAAAGAGCACAGCAAACAATATTTATTGTAGCAGTCTGCTTATTCTAAAATCAACTCCAGATAAGGTTTAAAAATGCTTTTCATTTTCACACTGGACCCAGGTTTGGAAGACCAGTTCCAGGAACCACATTAGATGAGTTAATGAATGGCGAGTTTAACGGAGAGTTAACTATACTATGTGATTGTGCATCTCCTTGAAAAAAAAAATTCCAGAACTTGATGATGATTGGGTCAATCCTCCAGCCACCCGAGAAGGTGCCATAGGGGGCACCTCCTTCTTGGTGACTGGAATATATAGCTCCTCAGAGCCAGGCCTGACTGATATTCCAAATATTCTCAAAGCAGTTCACAAGCTCTATGTAACAGGTAGATTGAGCATAAATATTCCCCTGATCTTTTAAACTTCCAAATTTTACTTGAGTTTCCAAACTTCTATCCAATAATACAGCCTTGAAATCCAATGCATCAAAAAATGATACTTTTTACTCAGCTCTGAACAATTGCTGATATGGATCCAAAATTAAAAAAGAGGTTACCAGACATATATATTAGCATAAGGAAAGTATACGCTGAAATAGTGAAACTAATACAAGTTAAACAACCAAATAAACAGCAACCCCATGGTGAAGAAAGTAAACATACACTTTCAAGTTATGGAACAAGCCTAAAATTTGGACGATACAAAAATGTCCTTTGAAGCAAGGGGAATCACAATCTAATAACTACACACAAAAAGCCCTAATTCTTATTAACATTTAGACTAGACATGCTTTTGCACAGAAAAAGCGCATCAGGGGAGATTACAAACATTAGCAGGGTTGAGCAGCCCCCCCAACAAAAAAAAACACACACACACAGCAAAACCCGAAGCTTTCAATTTAAAGATTCAAATTTTCAAAAAAGATAAATAAATGCAACCAAAATTGCAAAAGCAGCACCAAAAAGAAAAAATTACCAATTGAAAAAGTACAGAAACCAGAACACCAATCATCAGATACACACAAACTAAGAATCCCCAAAGCCTACAGTGTAAACCAAACCCCATAAGAATAGCCACTCTGACTTCAGAATCGGGTAAAGAATCTGCAGTTATTCGACGTGTTTTAGTTCCAGACGCAACAACTGGATTTGATGGTATACAATTCTCACTGAAAGCCCCAGGTCCAAGGTCAGAAATTATAATAAAAACAATGAATAATTAAAAAAAAGAATGAAAACTTAGAGTCATCCTCATGAATCTGACTGCAGAAAAACAAAAAGAGGAGAAACCTACAGCCTTCTTCGAAGCTGGAACTGGAGCTTTTCCACCTTGTCAGATGTTACAGCTTCGTCGTTCTTCACAGAATCGAAGAAGCAGGAAGCGAACGGCAGCGCGGAAGGGAGGGCTTCGTCGTTCTTCACGGAAGCGAGGAAGCAGGAAGCGAGCGGCAGTGCGGAAGGGAGGGCTTCGTCGTTCTTCGTTGGAGTGTTGTCGTCGCGGTGAGGGCAGGGGTTAGGGCTTTTGAAGAAGGGTTAAGGCGAGCACAATGAAGAAGGGTTAGCTAGGGCTTTTGAAGGGGGCAGCGGTGAGGCACAACGAAGATTGGTGGTCGCCATTGGGGCTTTCGAAGGAGGAGTCAGGGCAGGGCACAAAAAAGGAGTTAGCTAGGGCTTTTTTTCTCTAAGTCTTTGAATCACGAAGGGGTTAGGGCAGGCGTTTTTGTTTTATTCGAGCTTCTTTAATTTTTTTTTTCTGAGGGAACCTTTTGGCCACGCTTTTGAAGCGTGCCAAAAGGCTTGTAGGAAACGGCCATGCTTCTGAAACGCCACAATAATAAATTTTTGTTGCTACGCTTTAAAAGCGTGCCGAAATCTCTCTATGGCTACGCTTTATAAGCGTGGCAGAAAAAAACATGGCTAAATCTCGCATCAACTGCCACCCTCATAAAAGCGTGGCCATTGACCCTTTTTGCCACACCTTTAAAGCGTAGCAAAAAAAAGCGTGGCCAAATCTCTATTCAAACGCCACCCTCACATAAGCGTGGCCATAGACCAATTTTGGCCACGCTTTTAAAGCGTAGCAAAAAAAAGCGTGGCCATAGGCCTTTTTTCTTGTAGTGAAGGTGAAGTAGAGAAAATTCAGATCGGAGACACCTCGGATAAGACAACTAATATTGGCACGATCCTGAAAAGAGACGCAAAGGAATCACTCATACAGTTCCTACGTGATAATGTTGATCTCTTAGAATGGAAAGCTGCCGACATGCCAGGCATAGATCCCGAACTGATGAGCCACAAGTTGGCAGTCTATCCGGGATCCCAACCGGTACAACAAAGACGAAGAAAACTCGAGCCAAAACGGTCTCAGGTTGTAGCAGAACAGGTGCAAGCACTACTAGAGGCAAGGTTCATAAGAGAATTTAAGTACCCACTACGGCTAGCAAACGTCGTCTTGGTGAGAAAGTCAAATGGGAAGTGGCGAATATGCACCGACTACACCGACCTCAACAAAGCCTGACCAAAAGACCCTTATCCACTACCAAGCATCGACGCTCTAGTAGATGCCTCATCGGGGTACAACCAGATCCCAATGTATCCACCGGATCAAGAAAAAACCTCATTTTTAACACCCAAAGCAAACTATTGTTACATCGTAATGCCTTTCGGCCTTAAGAACGCGGGAGCTACTTATCAGAGGCTAATGAATAAGTTCTTCTCAGATCACATCGGAAAAATCATCGAAGTCTACGTGGATGACATGCTGATAAAGACACAAAGTGAAGAAACATTACTGTCCGACTTGGTTCAAGTATTCGACACCATACGGAAGCATGGCATGCGACTTAACCCGGCTAAATACACCTTCACAGTAGAAGCTGGTAAGTTCTTGGGCTTTATGCTCACACAAAGAGGAATCGAGGCAAATCCAGATAAATGCCAGGCCATACTCAACATGAAGAGCCCAACCTGCGCCAAAAAGGTACAACAACTCAATGGGAGACTGGCAGCCTTATCCAGATTCCTAGCAGGGTCAGCAATAAGATCCCTCCCTTTCTACGCTACTTTAAGGAAGGGAAAGAACTTTGAGTGGACAACGGAATGTGAACAAGCCTTCCAAGACTTCAAAGAATTCTTGAGATGGCCACCTATCCTATCTCGACCACGAGAAGGGGAACCACTCATATTGTACCTCGCAGTAGGAAGTCGAGCAATAGCCTCAGCACTAATTAGAGAAGACGAAGGTGGGCAACAACCCGTCTACTTCATTAGTAAAGCACTGCAGGGGTCAGAGCTGAACTACCAGAAAATAGAGAAGTTTGCCTACGCTCTCATACTCACATCCCGATGACTTCGCCCGTACTTCCAAACGCACACCATTAAGGTTCAGACCAACCAGCCCATAAAGGGGATATTGCAGAAAACATATCTAGCAGGAAGAATTCTACAATGGGCAATTGAGTTGTCTGAGTTTGACCTCCATTATGAAGCATTGACAGCCATCAAATCACAATACCTAGCCGACTTCATTGCAGAATTCACAGACGCCCCGGAGATCCCCATAGAGTGGAATATATACGTGGACGGTTCCTCGAACATAGCCGAAAGTGGTGCAGGTGTGATAATCGAAAGCAACCAAGGAACCCAACTCGAGCTTTCCCTCAAATTCGGATTCCCGGCCTCAAACAACCAAGTGGAATACGAAGTGTTATTAGCTGGCTTGAAGCTGGCTAGAGAAGTTGGAGCTCGGAAACTCAACATCTACAGTGACTCACAAATCGTTACGTCACAAATAATAGGGAGCTACCAAGCCAAAGATCCTACTATGAAAAAATATTTGGATAAAACCAAAGAACAGCTCGGACAACTCGGGGAATATAGGATCTGCCACAACCCCGCGAGCAAAACGCCCGAGCTGATGCACTCTCAAAACTAGCCAGCACCAAACCAGGGAGCAACAATAGAAGCCTCATCCACGAAATACTACAAAACCCGTCAATATCGGAAGAAGAAAACGTCCTAGCCATAACACGCCGGGATCAAGGATGGATGACCCCTATAATTAACTACCTCAAAACAAAAGCGCTCCCTACAGATGAAAAGGAGGCAAAGTGGTTAAAAAGGGAGGCACAGTACTACACTATCATAAACAACACCCTATACAAAAGAGGGATCTCAGCACCATTGTTAAAATGCGTACCGACCCCCAATACAAAGGAAGTCTTGGAAGAAGTACACAGCGGCATTTGTGGTAATAATCTTGGAGCGCAAGCTCTCACTAAAAAGGTACTCCGGGCGGGATTATATTGGCCAACTCTACGAAAGGAAGCTGCCGAATTTGTAAAGACATGTCCACCATGCCAGAAGCATGCCAACTTTCACATCGCCCCACTGGAAAAGCTCATCAGCGTGACCTCACCCTGGCCATTTGCAAAGTGGGGACTCGATTTTCTTGGACCCTTTCCCCAGGGATCGGGACAAGTCAAGTTCCTCATAGTGGGGGTAGATTATTTCACAAAATGGATCGAGGCAGAACCCCTAGCCAACGCCACTGCTCAAAGAAGTCGGAAATTCCTATATAGGAACATCATTACAAGGTTCGGGGTCCCATACTCCATCACCACAGATAATGGCACCCAATTCATAGATGCAGGCTTTAGAAAACTAGTGGCCGACTTGAATATAAAACACCAGTTCACCTCCGTCAAACATCCCCAAGCCAATGGACAAGCCGAAGCAGCCAACAAAGTCATATTGGCCGGACTGAAACAGAGACTGCAAGAAGCAAATGGAGCTTAGGCCGAGGAACTTCCACAAGTTCTATGGGCGTATCGAACAACCCCTTATTCTACTACGAACGAATCACCATTTCGATTAGCATATGGAGTGGAGGCATTAATTCCAATAGAAGTAGAGGAAGGGTCTCCCCGAGTAGTCCACTACAATGAACAAACTAACTCTTAACTTCAAAGAGAAGAGCTCGACCTACTTCCAGAAATCCAAGAAAGAGCTCGGATCAGAGAAGAAGCACTAAAGCGGCGAATGGCTTCCAGGTATAATCAAAAGGTAGTGCCAAGAGGTTTTACCGAGAATGATCTCATCTTAATCCGAAATGATATTGGAACAACTCGACCCGGAGAAGGAAAGCTGGCAGCCAACTGGAAAGGACCCTACCGAGTCACTGAAGTACTTGGGAAGGGCTACTACAGACTGTCCGAACTCGAGGGACGAGAACTCCCCAGATCATGGCACGCCTGTAACCTAAGAAGGTACTATAGTTAGGAAAGATAAAGGTCTCATCACAAGATGCACTCTTTTTTCTGAAAAGGTTTTTTAATGAGGCGTCAAGATTGAGATTTAATCCAACTTAAGGGTATGAAAAACTCCCGCCTGTATATATTTGCACTTTCTTTAAATAAAATATATTTCAGATATTCTACAAATTCCCAAGACGCATTAATCTGAAGCATTCATCGTCCGATTATAAAGTAACGGATCGAACAGAAAGTGAAGAACAGATTCATTATACGATCTTGATAGGAATGATCGACCGACAAAGGTGAAAATGCGATTCACCTAAAGGTCGATTAAACTAGGACAGAAACCACCATCTACAAATCGGCAAAGATGAACACAGAATAATGCAAGAAGTTATCGAAAGTGATCCCAAAAAGAACCTGACGAGGTCTTATGGATTGCTATATAATAACTTAAAAAGACTGGCCGACACTAAAAAATCGGACCAAGTCAACCCAAGTTATCAGCAAATCCCTGGAAAGAGGTCTGACCAACCCTATTAAAGAGGAATTGGTATAACTTAGAAGAGATCGACCTAACGAAGTCGGTCTCCTACAAGACAAGTTGTAAAAGTAATCCCTGAAAGAGACCTAACAAAGGTCCAAGAAAGAGGATTACAAAAACAACTTAGAAGAGAATGACCTAACGAAGTCGGTCCCCTACAAAACAAGTTGTAAAAGTAATCCATGAAAGAGACCTAACAAAGGTCCAAGAAAGAGGATTACAAAAACAACTTAGAAGAAATCGACCTAACGAAGTCGGTCCCCTACAAGACAAGTTGAAAAAGTAATCCCTGAAAGAGACCTAACAAAGGTCCAAGAAAGAGGATCACAAAAGCAACTTAGAAGAGATCGACCTAACAAAGTCGGTCTCCTACAAGACAAGTTGTAAAAGTAATCCCTGAAAGAGACCTAACAAAGGTCCAAGAAAGAGGATTACAAAAGCAACTTAGAAGAAATCAACCTAACGAAGTCGGTCTCCTACAAAACAAGATAATCCCTGAAAGAGACCTGAACAAGGTCCAAAAAAGAGGATTATAACTCGACAGAGTCCGGTATGATGAAGTCGGCCCGAAAAAGATAAAGTTACAAAAGGTAAAACCTCAAAAGAGATCTGAACAAGATCTAAGAAAAAAGGATCACCTAGTAACAAAACGGGGACTGACATGAAGAAATCGGACTAAAGCTACAAAAAGTTATAAAAAGTAATCCCAAGGGGCTGCTCGAAAAGATCAATTGAGAAGATCAACCAACAGAGGGGAGATAATTCAACCCAATAGACCTTAACCTCGCCACAAAAGCGATCAAAAGAGGATGGATAAAAAACAACTCTGAAAATTACAGCTAAATGATAAAGAAAGCTGCAAGCAAGCATATCGCAGTTACCATAAAACAAAGACTCAACAGGCCGCTTGAAGCCAACCCCAAGAGCCAGAGAAACCATTTTGTTTTTCAAAATAAAGTTATTGAAAATAGCAACTGGAGTATCAACAGTCAACAAAGCATCATTTACAAAAAAGAGTTTAAAGCCCACAAACCGGGCTATTTACACAAATACTTAAAAAAGGAGTTCAACCAAGATTTGGAGCCTTCCCGGTAGCATCAGTATGGGGAGAAGGAGGGCAAGTCTGAATAGGCACAGCTTCTACAGTTCCATCATCCCGGTTCAGAATCTGGCAATCCGGATCAGACGTAACAGGAGGAACCGAGGAGGTCGACACTTTAAGAGAAGGCACTGGGGGAGGGTCAGCATCATCATCATCCTGGTTATCAGGGACAATCTTACCATCCCTCACAACATTGTCCAGGCTGACGAGAGTCAAGTCGGCATCAGGAGCAACAATCCGGAACTGCTCCATCAGGTTCTCGGAGGCGGCAGTTACGCTGCCCACAAAGTGACCCTGAAGCTCGGCATAATTAACCCGAGCAGTTTCCAAATCATCCCGAAGATGCATTAATTCCCTATAAGCTGAGACATAGCTATCTTTGTGCTTCAGTGCCATGTCCTCAGCCAACTTCAAAGAAGCAGCCAAAGCAATAGAGCTGGCCTTCTCACCCTCTAGCTCCTTCTCTACCTTCGCCAACTTCACCTCCAACTCATCCTTCAGACCCTTGATCCGATCAAATTCTGATTTAGCCTCCTCCATGAAGGATTTTGTGGCATGAATCGGGATCCCCTGAACTGTTCGGAAAATAGCCGCACCCATATGTGCCATTTTCACACTACTTTTGGTGATAAAATCCATATGCTGAAGAAGAGACACGTCGTCCATGGAGAGCCCACCATAGGGGGCAATTTGCTGGTCAACAAACTCGACAGCATCAAAATCCGGGGCATCCAGATTAAAGGGCTCGGATGTTTTTTGCTTTTTTAAAGGAGCAACCCCAGAAGCAGCGGCAGAAGTCTGTGGAGGATCGACCCGACGAAACCGAGGAGTAGGAATTACTTTCCTCGGCCCGGGAGAACTCGGCACAAGAGGCTTCACGGGGCCTGAGAAGATCCCTCTCTGGCCACCTTAGCCGAGATGTTCAGAGCAGCAGTTGCCTTCTTCGCCTTTTTAAAGGCTCTCATAGGGTCATTGTTTTTTGACATCTCTGCAAATACAGAATCATCCACAGCAAAGAGTTACAATCCCAATAAGAGGAAAAAAAATTAAGAAACAAGTATAAGAGACAAGTCAGACAAGTACCCAAAACAGTCTGAACCAAGGACGGGTCATTCAAAATCCTTTTTGTATCAAGATGGGGTGGTTTCCCCCATAGATCCTCAAGAACAACAACAAAGGCACGCTCAACATCATCAAGCATTTCCCAGGTATAGCGAGACACTCTCACATCCCTCTGCCACTCTAGAGGGAAAGAAGGCTCATCATTTTCATCAAGAAAAAAGGGGCGGGCCCCCTCGACATCACGAACCTTAAAGAAGAAATTCTTGAAGTCCTTAAAGGACTCATCATACATAGCAAAGCCTTTGTGGCCCTGGGCGGACCTGAAGGAAACCCAGGAAGCTTTCTTTTTTGAAGAACCGCCAGGCTTGGCGGAAACAAACAAATAAAGGAAAAGAGTATGGGAGGGTGTTACATCTAATTCTCGGTAGAGAAGTTGAAAAATTTTAATAAAACCCCAGGAATTTGGGTGAAGCTGGGATGGGGCAATATTACACGACCACAACAGGTCGGTCTCAAAAGCAGTAAAAGAAAAAGTAACATTCAACTGGCTGAAGAAGTATTCATAGGCATAGAAGAAGGGACGCTCCCTCTCAATGGAAGTCGGAAAACAAACTCTCTCATCAGAATCAGGAGCAACAAGCTCGTAATCCTCCTCACGGGCATTGTTACCACAAATCCTATGGCGCTTCCTCAGCTATGTGCGAAATTCAGCATCCACAACAGAAACACACAACAAAACAAGGGAGTCCAGCCAATCGGACATCCCCTCGGGAACTCTGGAAGACATCTCTACAATATTATTACGAGAAGACATGAGGCCAACTAACCCTACAAGTAAAAAAAGAAGATGGGGTTACTAAAAACATCCCGGACAAAGGAAGAAAACAACTCGGTCAATATGATACAAGCGAAGAAACAAGAAAAGGAAAACCCCAAGACTCAAACCAAAAGTCCTGGGGCATCCTTTGGAGGCAGCAACAAAGCAAGATTTCCAGGCAAGATCTACAGCTCGCACCCCAGCATTTCTCAGAAAGAATTCAAAACAGCAAACCAAGCATCATTATAGTCTACCAAGCAAAAAGCATTCCCAAAAATCAAAGCACGCCAAGTAGAAATCATCAAAGGTGCGAACTTTTTCAGAATCAGACAAAAAGCAATCTCCAAATAAAGCGAAGAATGCAGATTTTCTATCGATATCAGACAGGAAACAACCAGAAGCAACAATAAAATCCTAGAAAGCCTCGACGAAAATGCCAAAAGAATGCATAAATGAAAGATAGGAAAAACATGTTACAGTGACAAGCAAATACAAGACCATGAAAAGATTCAAACTTTCAAACATGCAAAATCAAAGCTTCACCTAAAAACTGAAGACGAAGCTACGAAAGAAGCAAGAAAGCTAGTACCAACCTAAAAGAGCGGCAAGCTTCAAAAGAAATTGAAGATGGAAGACGAAATCTGAAAACGCCCTCTCACAAGCAAAAGAAAGAACGCAAACAAGGGCAATGTCGCAGGGAGAAACGCAAAACTGCAAAACTCCAGGCGAAAACAGAAGCTCCAGAAAAAAAATGCCAAGCGACGCCACAACACGAGAAAATAAAAACGTAAACGAAAAACAGAGAGCGAAGGGAGCGGAGAAAAGAAGTTACGAAAAGGGCGAAGGAGAGAAACCGTTTCTGGGTTTTCAAAATCAAAGTAAAGAGCCAAAGGGAAACGGGGGATTAATGCTAAAATTAATGAAAGCATTAAACCCTCGCACGTTCCCAAAAAGCGCCGATATAAAAGCGTGCGCTTTTAGAGGAGACGTTCCACATTCAAAAACTACTACAAAGGAATCGACAAGATGCTTGAGTTCGGCTTCACCAAAAGGACCGAAGTCAAGGACTCGACCTCAAAAAAGAAGACCGAGCTCAAACAGGGGCACTGTTCATACCTTGGGTCGAGCTGTCCGACCCGGGATGTTCGACAGACAAAGCGACCGACCTCTTCAGGTCAGGACAACCCGATCTCTTTCCAAAGAGCTCGGCCAAGTCATCAGAAAAGCCCAAAGAATGGCCCAAATAGAGGAACACGCCCCAAAACCTAAGGCATCCCAAGCCTATAGAGGGAAGGGCAGTTCCCATAAAAGATAAGCTGACCTCACATAGAAGATAAGATAAGATAAGATAACTAACTTATCTTATCTAAAAAGGTCACCCCACACCATTATAAATACACTGGAGCACCCAAGTATAACTCATACTCTGATTCTACTCAATACCTGTTTAATACCCTTGCTAACTTAAGCATCGGAGTCCCTTGCAGGTACCCCCCACCCTTCGGTGACAAGGGATCAGCAGTGCAGTCAGTCCAACAATTCGGACACGACAACTCTGGCCGTCTTCCACCAGCTGGACACGTTAGCACCGACCAGTACAGAAGATCTCGTTCGAGATCGACCTCCAGTTTCAGGTAACCCTCGGAACAGTTCTACACCAACCATTTCTATTCAACTTCGAGCATGCAACCATCATGAACTTAGAGTGACGTGTCCAACCACTACACAACTCTCTCCCACTCTTAACTTCACAAAGAGTTCTAAGTTTACCATCATTTTCAATCAAACCATATTCAAGTAAGAAAGTAAAGATTAGAGATAAGAATTTTACCCACTTGAATGTTGTGTAGGATGGTGACTTAGGAAGGGGGACCTCCCCACACTTAGACAATGCGAGGTCTACTCCCTTGTGCTCTTTCTTGACTACCTCCATCTCTTGGTAAGCTTCTTCAACTTCAACATCTTCCTCTTGACAACGTTATTCACATTCAACTACCTCTTCACCAACTTCTTCTACCTCTTCCCCACTCTTCATGTCACAACATGGAGGTAATGTGGAATTTATCTCAATATTTACCTCAATATCAATAGGAGAAGATTCCTTAAATATCAAAGGATCATGTGTTGGTGTGGGCTCATCTCCAAGAGGAAAATTTGTTATTTGCTCACCTTCTTCCAATTCTTCATCATTCATTATATGCTTAGGAGGTTGCGCATTATCCTCCTCAACATCAAATTCAAGCTCATTGGAAGAAGGTTCAACAACTTCCACAAAATTATCAACAATGTCACTTGGTGTGGAAGTGTTCTTAAGCTTGGAATCTACCTCTTGTTCAACCACTTCTTCTTCATTAACAATCTCTTCACTCTCCACTTGTTGCAAGATATACCCCATCTCCTTGTCCTCATGTTGATATTCTAAAATCTCCTTCATGCTCCTTTCTTCTGTTGATTTCTCACATTCATTCATGGAGATGCTTTACTTGTTGCATGAGTCCCATGAGTCCAAGTTGGTTTTAATTTTGGCAAGGTTAGCCTCGATAACTTCATAATTCTTTTGGGCTTTCTCTTGCTCCTTTTGACGGATTATTGCTTGAAGCTGATCCATTGCTTCCTTGAAGCGATCTATTGACTCTTGGATGGATGGATATGGGTGTTCTTCCATGGAGGGTTGTGGTGGAAAGGGAAATTCATTATGTGGTTGAAAGTTGTCATACAAGGGAGGTGATTCATCTTGGTAATAGTATGGAGGTGGTGGTTCTTGAGGGTATTGGTGGTGGAATTGGAGTGGTTTTTCATATGGTTCATATGGTTCACAAGGTGGTTAGTATGGTGGATAGGGGTTGGGGTCGTATAGAGGTGTTTGGTGAAAAGGGGCTTGTGAGTAAGGTGGTTCAAAATCATGTTGAGGGGGTGGTTCATAGGCATGTGGTGGTGGTTGTTGACAATCACAATAAGGGTCACCACATCCATTAGATTGATATGCATTAGGATGAGAGTTATACCCATAGGAAACCAGAGGTTGTTGTTGCCAAGAAGGGTGATCAATCCTTTGAGGCTCCTCCCATCTTTGATTCCCAAATCCTTGATGCATGTTACCATTGTAGTTCCCATTCCCTACAACATAGTTTGAGCCAAACTCATAGCCAAAGTGAGGATGAGAATTCATAAGAGCAAATAAAAATAAAAGCTAACAAAAATAAGCAACAAGTCCTAAGCCTAACAAAAACTAACAAACAAGCAAAAGACAAACATATTCACATATTCACAATAGCCAATAATGTAACACCATTGCAACTTCCCGGCAACGGCGCCATTAATTTGATACAAGGATTTATACCGGTTCGGAATTCCACAAAATAATTCCGTTGTTAGTATAGTCCAAACCAATAGTCAATCCTCAAATCAAATTAAATTTGATTTGTCACACGTACAAACCCCAATGAAAATTAACCGAAGTATTTAGACTCCGGGTCGTCTCACAAGGAATTGCAATGAAGTGCTCAATTATTGGCCATGAAGTATGTTTTGGGGTTTTTGGAATAATAGACATGAAAAGTAAATGGGAAGAAAATTCAAATAACAAAAAGGCCTTGGCAAGGGTTGGTGGTCAAGGATCTCTATCCTTATCACTAACCACAACATGAGAATTGGCAAGGATCAACCCCATTAAGTCATCCTCTAACTAATA
This sequence comes from Arachis hypogaea, assembly GCF_003086295.3. Classification (NCBI taxonomy): domain Eukaryota; kingdom Viridiplantae; phylum Streptophyta; class Magnoliopsida; order Fabales; family Fabaceae; genus Arachis; species Arachis hypogaea. The sequence goes on along the minus strand of NC_092036.1, from coordinate 89,913,904 downwards.
AAGGAAAGTCAAATGAGCTATGTCAATCCAAGTCCATAAGTCCTAGTTCTCCACCAATTCAATTAGTGGGATCTAAGGTTAATGGCTCCCAATCATCAATCACTTGACATTAGCAACTCAAGAGTTCCTAAGTCACCTTCCCAAGCCAAGAGCATAAAATTCTACTCTAAAATCCAACCAAGCATTTTGTCAAACACTTGGAAGGCATAAAAGGAAAGCATAATAAATGATAAGAAATAGTAAAATCTACCAACTACAAATTGCAAGGAAAGTAAGATCACAACTCAAATCAACATTAAAAGAACATCAAACATTAATTTGCATTAAAGAAAAGATTCAAATCCAACAAGAGTTCATCATCACAAAAGATAGCAAAAAGGGGAATTAACATGAAAACTAAGAGGAATCAAGAATAGAAAAATAAAATTGTAGAGAAAACAAGATGAAAACAATAATCAAAACCTAAATCTAAGATGGAATTAAGCTAACCTAACCTAATTCTAGAGAGAAGAGGGAGCTTCTCTCTCTAGAAACTAACCTACATGATGCTATACTACCAAATAATTGCTCTCCCTTGCCCAAACTTGAATTATGCATGAAATAGCATTAGAAATGAGTTGGGTTGGGCCCAAAGTGCTTCAGAAATCGCTGGGGGTGATTTCACTTTAGTGGGCCACGGGCAGCATCGGCGCGCACGCGTACATGGCGCGTGCGCGCCCCTAAACGCGAAGCAACTAATGGAAAATTTTATATCATTTCAAATATCCGGATGTTAGCTTTCTAACACAACTAGAACCGCCTCATTTGGACCTCTGTAGCTCAAGTTATGGTCGTTTGAGTGCAAAGAGGTCAGACTTGACAGCTTTACGGTTCCTTCATTTCTTCATGAGTTCTCCCACTTGCATGCTTTTCTCCTCACTTCTACCATCCAATACTTGCCTTATGAATCTGAAATTACTCAAAAAACATATCAAGGCATCGAATGGAACTAAAGTGAATTAAATTTAGCTATTTTAGGGCCTAAAAAGCATGTTTTCACATTTAAGCACAAATCAAGAGAAATTACAAAACCATGCTATTTCATTGAATAAATGTGAGAAAAGGTGATAAAATCCCCCAAATTAAGCACAAGATAAATCACGAAATTGGGGTTTATCACTCATGCCGTAGAAGATACAAATTTAGATTTAAAATGTCATGAGGTACAAAATGAATCTCTAAAAGTAGTTTTTATACTAGACTAGTAACCTAGGTTTACATAGAATGAGTAACTAGATGTAGAGAGTGTAGAAATCTACTTTTGGGGCCCACTTGGTGAGTGTTTGGGCTGAGCTTCCTAGCTTTCACGTCCTCGTGCTATTCTTGGAGTTAAACGCCAGCTCTGGTGCCAATTTGGGCGTTTAACTCCAGCTTTTATGCTAGTTCTGGCGTTTAACGCCAGAAAAGGCTAGAAAGTTGGCGTTAAAATGCTAGTTTGCACTATCAAATCTCGGGTAAAGTATGGACCATTAAATATTGCTGGAAAGCCCAAGATGTTTACTTTCCAGTGCAATTGAGAGCGCGCCAATTGGGCTTCTGTAGCTCCCGAAATCCATTTCACCTGTAGGAGGGTTAGAATCCAACAGCTTTTGCAGTCCTTTTTCAACCTCTGAATCAAATTTTTGCTCAGGTCCCTCAATTTCAGCCAGAAAATACATGAAATCACAGAAAAACACACAAACTCATAGTAAAGTCCATAAATGTGATTTTTGCATAAAAACTAATAAAAATATACTAAAAAATAACTAAAGCACACTAAAAACTACATGAAAATACCCCCAAAAATCGTATAAAATATCCGCTCATCACAACACCAAACTTAAACTGTTGCTTGTCCCCAAGCAACTAGATAAATAAAATAGGATAGAAAGAAAATCAAGAGGTAATACATCTCAGAGTTTTAAGTGAAGCTCAAATTCTAATTAGATGAGCGGGGCTAGTAGCTTTTTGCTCCTGAACAGTTTTAGCATCTCAATTTATCCTTTGAAGCTCAGAATGATTGGCATCTATAGGGACTCAGAATTCAGATAGTGTTATTGATTCTCCTAGTTTAATATGTTAATTCTTGAACACAGCTACTTTATGAGTATTGGCTGTGACCCCAAGCATTTTGTTTTCCCAATAATACTACAGGATACATAAATGCCACAAATGCATAACTGGGTGAACCTTTCAGATTGTGACTCAGCTTTCTAGAGTCCCTAGTTAGAGGTGCCCAGAGTTCTTAGGTACACTCTTTTGCTTTGGATCACGACTTTAACCGCTCAGTCTCAAGCGTTTCACTTGGACCTTCATGACACAAGTACATGGTTAGGGACAGCTTGATTTAGCCACTTAGGCCAGAATTTTACTTCTTTGGGCCCTCCTATCCATTAATGCTCAAAGCATTGGATCCTTTTTTATCCTTACCTTTTGGTTTAAAGGGCTATTGGCTTTTTCTTTAATTTTTTTCGTTTTTTTTAGCTTTGTATTTTTCAATGCTTTTTCTTACTTCAAGAATCAATTTTCTAATTTTTCAGATTATCAATAACATTTCTCTTTCTTTTCATCATTCTTTCAAGAGTCAACATTTTTAACATTCATAAACTTCACTATCAAAAAATATGCATTGTTCAAGTATTGATTCAGAAGACAAAAAGTGTTGCCACCACATAAAAATAATTAGAATTTTTCTTATTGAAAACTTAAAACAATTGCCTCCTTATTCTAAAGAAAATCTACTATTTTATTCATATTTAGTGATGATGAGAGGAATAAATTATAGCTTACTTGGAGATAATGAAAAATAAAAATAAAAATAAAGATCCTAATTTCTAATACTCATGTAATTCTTAAAACAGGTTTCTAAAAAGTTATCACAGGTTTAGGATTAGGACTCAATAACCTTTATCTTGGGAGATGGATGCTCCTTCAATCTGTGGGATGTTTGGTCCCTCAAGGGAGATCTTTGGCGCTTCAGCTCCTGTAGCTCACGCCCTTGCTTTTCTTGTTCCTTAAGTAGCTTGCAGAGCATGCTATTTTGATTTTGCTGTTCTTCCTTAACTTGATCCATAGCTTCTTGCAGCTTGGTGACAGATGCTTCTAGGCAGGTCCAGTAGTCAATTTGAGGGATTTTTGGGAGAAACTTCTGTGCCCTCCTCTTGATGGAGTTGTCGTGTACTTGTTGTCCCTCCATTGACTTTTTAGTGATTGGATGCTTGACTGAGATGAACTCATCCACTCCCATCTTTACCCCAGCATAAGAAATCAGATGATGAATCTCCACTTCATTTCCCAGCATAATGCAATGAATCATCACTGCTCTTTTAACATTGACCTCAGAGCGGTTGCTAGTGGGCAATATAGAATGTCCAATGAAGTCCAACCAGCCCCTAGTGACTGGTTTGAGATCTCCTCTCTTGAGTTGGTTTGGGACACCTTTTGAGTTGGTTATCCACTTAGTTCTAGGGAGGCATATGTCCTCTAGAACTTGGTCCAAACGCTTATCTACTCTCACCATTCTCCTATTAAAGAATTCTGGATCATCTTGTAGTTGAGGCAACTTGAAGACCTCTCTTATTTTGTCAAGGTGGAAGTAAATAGTCTTCCCTCTGACCATAGGTCGAAAGGTATGGAAGGTAGTTCCCGTCATTCTTTGCTTATCTGTTAACCATAGATTTGAGTAGAATTCTTGGACCATGTTTCTTTCCACCTTTGTCTCAGGATTAGCTAGGATTTTCCATCCTCTGTTTCGAATCTGTTCTTGGATCTCCGGATATTTGTCTTCTTTCAGATCGAACATAACTTCCGGGATGACTGACCTCAAACCCATTATTTTGTAGTAATGGTCTGCATGTTTTTGGTTAAGAACCTCTCTTGATTCCAAAGTGGTTTTGGATTATTCTCTTTCTTGCCTCTTAGAGTGGTTTGTTTTCCTTTAGGAGCCATGATCTTGGTGAGTTTTTGCTCAGTGATCATGGAAAAATACACCAAACTTAGAGGTTTGCTTGTCCTCAAGTAAAAGAAAGAAATGAGAGGAATAGAGGGGGAGACAGATTCGAATGGTGGATTGAGGGCGATGGTCGAACGTGTATTTAAAAGGGAGGGGTCGGTTTCAAAAATTTTGAAAAAGATATGATAGAAAGATATGATTTGGAAAAGATGAATCATGATATGAAAAAGATGAGATTTTTAAAATTCAAAAGATATGGAAAAGATATAAAGAAGTTAAATCTGAATTTTTGTTGATGCATCTAAGAATTAAAAGATGATATGATGAGTTGGAAAAGATTTGGAAAGAAATTGAAAAGATAAATGAGTTTTTGAAAAAGATTTGAAAGGGATTTTGAAAGAAAATTTAAAAAAGAATCTAGAAGATTATTAAATTTTTGAAAATTGAATTTTGAGAGATGAAAATTTGTGACAAGTTTATGCAGAAAATTATGAATTAAAACATGAAAATTTGAAAAACAATTGAAGTGGAAACAAAATCACCTCCCCCTGGCCTTTTTGGCGTTAAACGCCCAGAATGGTATCCATTCTGGCATTTAACGCCCAATTGTTGGCCATTTTGGGCGTTTAACGCCCAGCCAGGTACCCTGGCTGGCGTTAAACACCAGAAATCTTTTATCACTGGGCGTTTTTCTAAATGCCCAGGATGCTGCAATTCTAGCGTTAAACGCCCAGAATGATGCCCATTCTGGCGTTTAATTCCCAGAATGGTATCTTTACTGGCGTTAAATGCCCAGAATGATACCCATTTTGGCGTTTAATGCCCAAAATACCTCTTACTGGCATTTTCGAGCCAGCGAGCTCTTTTTTTCTGCTTTGTGCTCTGAATCTTTCTGTAACTCTGTGAACTTCTGCATTTAGACAATCAACCTTAAAGATAATTTATATTAAACTCCTATAATTATTATTTAAATAACAAGAACCTTTGCTAATGACTGAGTTGCCTCCCAGCAAGCGCTTCTTTATTGTCTTTAGCTGGACTTTTACTGAGCTTCAGTTTAGTCTCAATTTTGAGCATTCTTGCTCAACATTGCTTTCTATATAATGTTTGACTCTCTGTCCATTAACAATGAACTTTTTATCAGAGTCAACATCCTGAAGCTCTACATATCCATATGGTGATCACAAGTCACATATGGTCCCCTCCACCGGGATTTTAATTTCCCGGGGAACAATCTGAGCCTAGAGTTAAACAGCAGAACCTTCTGCCCTGGCTCAAAGACTCTGGATGAAAGTTTCTTGTCATGCCACCTTTTTGCTTTCTCTTTGTAAATTTTTGCATTTTCAAAAGCATTGAGTCTGAATTCCTCTAGCTCATTCAACTGGAGCAATCTTTTCTCTCCAGCTAACTTGGCATCAAGGTTTAGGAATCTGGTTGCCTAGTAGGCTTTGTGTTCCAGTTCCACTGGCAGGTGACAGGATTTTCCATACACAAACTGGTATGGAGAGGTCCCTATAGGAGTTTTGAATGCAGTTCTGTATGCCCATAGAGCATCATCCAGACTCCTTGCCCAATCCTTTCTACGGGTGCTTACCGTCCGTTCCAGGATTCATTTTAGTTTTCTATTTGAGACTTCAGCCTGCCCATTTGTCTGTGGATGATATGGAGTTGCCACTTTGTGGTTAATTCCATATCGATCAGAGCAGAGTCAAGTTGTTTATTGCAGAAATGAGTTCCTCCATCACTAATTAGTATTCTGGGAACACCAAATCTAATGAAGATATGCTTCTGGAGGAACTTCAGCACTGTCTTAGTATCATTAGTGCGTGTGGCAATTGCTTCTAACCATTTAGATACATAATCTACTGCCACCAGAATGTAAGTGTTTGAGTATAATGGTGGAAAAGGCCCCATGAAGTCAATATCCCATACATCAAACAACTCAATCTCTAAGATCCCTTGCTGAGGCATGGCATAATCATGAGGCAGATTACTAGCTCTTTGACAACTGTCACAGCTACATACAAACTCTCGAGAGTCACTATAGAGAGTAGGCCAGTAGAAACCACATTGGAGGACTCTTGTGGCTGTCCGCTCATTTCCGAAATGTCCTCCATATTGTGATCCATGGCAATGCCATAGGATCTTCTGTGCCTCTTCTCTGGGCACACACCTACGGATCATTATTTCTGCACATCTCTTAAAGAGATATGGTTCATCCCACAAGTAGTACTTAGCATCAGTAACTAATTTTTTTGTTTGCTGCCTGCTGTACTCTTTGGGTATGAATCTTACTGCTTTATAGTTTGCAATGTCTGCGAACCACGGTACTTCCTGAATGGTAAAGAGTTGCTCATCCGGAAAGGTTTCAGAGATCTCAGTAGAGGGGTGGGACGCCTCTTCTACTGGTTCTATTCGGGACAGGTGATCTGCTACTTGGTTCTCTGTCCCTTTTCTGCCTCTTATTTCTATATCAAACTCTTACAGAAGCAACACCCATCTTATGAGCCTGGGTTTTGAATCCTGCTTTGTGAGTAGATATTTAAGAGCAGCATGGTCAGTATAGACAATCACTTTTGATCCTACTAAATAGGATCTAAACTTGTCAATGGCATAAACCACTACAAGCAGCTCTTTTTCTGTGGTTGTGTAATTCTTCTGTGCGTCATTCAAAACACGGCTGGCATAGTAAATGACGTGCAGAAGCTTGTTATGTGGTTGTCCTAATACTGCACCAATAGCATGGTCACTGGCATCACACATTAATTTGAATGGTAATGTCCAGTCTGGTGTAGAAATGACAGGTGCTGTGACCAACTTAGCCTTCAGAGTCTCAAAGGCCTGCAAACACTCTGTGTCAAAGACAAATGGTGTATCAGCAGCTAGCAGATTACTCAAAGGTTTTGCGATTTTTGAAAAATCCTTTATAAACCTCCTGTAAAATCCTGCATGTCCCAGAAATCTTCTGATTGCCTTAACATTGGCAGGTGGTGGTAATTTTTCAATTACCTCCACTTTAGCCTGATCCACTTCTATCCCCTTGTTCAAAATTTTGTGCCCAAGGACAATTCCTTCAGTCACCATAAAGTGACATTTCTCCCAATTTAAAACCAGGTTAGTTTCTTGGCACCTTTTCAGAACAAGTACTAGATGGTCAAGGCAGGAGCTGAATGAGTCTCCAAATACTGAAAAGTCATCCATGAAGACTCCCAAAAATTTCTCTACCATATCAGAGAAGATAGAGAGCATGCACCTCTGAAAGGTTGTAAGTGCATTACACATACCAAAAGGTATCCTTCTGTAGGCAAATACTCCAGATGGACATGTGAATGCTATTTTCTCTTGGTTTTGTGGATCTACTGCAATTTGGTTATAACCTAAATAGCCATCCAAAAAGCAGTAGTAATCATAACCAGCTAGTCTCTCTAGCATTTGGTCCATGAATGGTAAAGGAAATGATCCTTTCTGGTGGCTGTATTGAGCCTTCTATAGTCAATAGACATGCGCCACCCTGTAACTATTCTTGTAGGAACCAGTTCATTCTTTTCATTATGAACCACTGTCATGCCTCCCTTCTTGGGGACAACTTGGACAGGGCTCACCCAGGGGCTATCAGAAATGGGATAAATGATCCCAGCCTCTAGTAATTTAGTGACCTCTTTCTGCACCAACTCTTTCATGGCTGGATTCAGCCGCCGCTGTGGTTGAACCACTGGCTTGGCATCATCCTCTAATAGGATCTTGTGCATGCATCTGGCTGGGGTAATGCCCTTAAGATCACTTATGGACCACCCAAGAGCTGTCTTGTGTGTCCGTAGCACCTGAATCAGTGCTTCCTCTTCCTGTGGATCTAAAGCAGAGCTTATGATCACTGAAAAAGTGTCATCTTCTCCCAAAAATGCATATTTCAGGGATGCTGGTAGTGGTTTGAGCTCGGGCTTAGGAGGTTATGAGGAGTTATCAGAGGTTCTTCTGTTTTCTCTGATTCTTCCAGATTGAGCTTAACATCTTTAAATATGTCCTCTAGCTCTTTTTCGAGACTCTCAGTCATATTGACTTCTTCCACCAGGGAGTCAATAATATCAACCCTCATGCAATCTTTTGATGTGTCTGGATGCTGCATAGCTCTGACAGCATTCAACTTAAACTCATCCTCATTGACTCTCAGGGTCACCTCCCCTTTTTGGACATCAATGAGGGTTCGTCTAGTTGCTAGAAAAGGTCTTCCTAGAATGAGAGTTGTACTCTTGTGCTCCTCCATTTCCAGCAGTACAAAGTCAGTGAGAAAGACGAATGGCCCAACCTTGACAATCATGTCCTCAATCATGCCTGATGGCATTTTAATAGAGCTATCAGCAAGTTGGAGACATATCCATGTTGGTTTGACTTCTTCAGTCAAACCAAGCTTTCTGATAGTGGATGCAGGTATCAGGTTGATACTTGTCCCTAGATCACATAGAGCTGTCTTAGTACAAGCACCCTCTAATGTGCATGGTATCATAAAGCTTTCGGGGTCTTTAAGCTTTTCTGGTAAGCTTTTCAAAATGACTACACTGTATTCTTCAGTGAGGAGAACTTTTTCATTTATCTCCAATCCTTCTTATGACTTAAGATCTCTTTCATGAACTTAGCATAAGAGGGTATTTGCTCAAGTTCCTCTGCAAACGGGATCTTTTTTTCAAGAGTCCTGAGATAGTCTGCAAAGTGGGCAAATTATTTATCCTGTTCTGCTTGGCAATGTTTCTGAGGATAAGGCATCTTGGCTTTGTATTCTTCAACCTTAGTTGCTGCAGGTTTATTTCCTACAGAGATGGTTGGAGAAGCCTTTTTAGGGGGGTTACTATCAGCACTTGCAGGTGTCTGATCCCTCATTGGCATTTGAATGCCATGATTAGGGGTTGGGCATTCAACGCTAGTTTTTCACCCTTTAAACGCCAGGAATGGGCATCCACTGGGCGTTTAACGCCAATTTTTCACCCTTTTCTAGTGTTTGAACGCCAGAATTATTCCCTCTCAGGGCTTTTACTGTCCTCAGAGGGATTTTGGGCAGTGGTTTGCTCATCCTTTGTTGGTTGTTCATCCGTTGACTTTATGTTCCCTTGAATTGAGACATTTAATGTCTTCCCACTCCTTAATTGAACAGCTTGGTATTCTTCTGTTATTTGTCTGGATAACTGCTGCTTTGTTTGATTTAATTGTTTCTCCAAACTTTGGTTAGCATCCTTGGTTTCTTGTAGCATTGCCTTAAATTCTGCTCGCTGTTCTGTTAGATAACATAATTGCTTATTGAAATCAGCAACTTGTTCTAGAGGACTAAGTTTAGTGGATACTGCCTTAGCTTTTTCTTTCATGGAGGACTCACTACTTAAGTACAGATGCTGATTTCTAGCAACTGTATCTATAAGCTCTTGAGCTTCTTCAATTGTTTTGCTCATGTGTATAGATCCACCAGCTGAGTGGTCTAGAGATATCTGGGCTTTTTCTGTAAGCCCATAGTAGAAGATGTCTAACTACACCCACTCTGAAAATATTTCAGAGGGGTATTTCCTTAGAATCTCTCTATACCTCTCTCAGACATTATAAAGAGATTCATGATCCTTTTGGTTAAAGCCTTGGATGTCCAGCCTTAGCTGTGTCATCCTTTTGGAGGGAAATATTGATTTAGGAATTTGTCTGATAACGGTTTCCATGTTCTTATGCTGGCTTTGGGTTGGTTATTTAACCACCTCTTAGCTTGGTCTTTTACAGAAAATAAAAATAGCAATAATCTGTAGACATCCTGATCCACTTCCTTATCACGTACTGTGTCAGCAATTTGTAAGAATTATTCCAGAAACTCAATAGGCTCTTCCTGTGGAAGACCAGAATACTGGCAGTTTTTCTGCACCATGATAATGAGCTGAGGATTTAGCTCAAAAGTGTTAGCTCTTATGGGGAGTATACAGATACTACTCCTATATGAAGCAGTAGTGGGGTTAGCATATGACCCCAGAGTCCTTCTGGACTATTCATTTCCACTTAGGTCCATGATGGAGAAAGGGAGATGATATGGATTGTAAAAAAAATTTTATTTATTTATTATCTTTTTTTAAATACCGAAATAATAAAAAAATAAAATAAAAGGAAATTGAAAACTAAAATAATTAATTAATTAAAAAGATTTTGAAAAATTTTGTCGAATATTTTTGAAAAATAGAGAGAGAGAAAGTAGTTAGGAAATTTTGAAAAAGATATGATTTTAAAAATTTTGACCAAGTTAACCCAAGAGATTCGAAATTTTAAGAGGAATTAAAGGAAAAGAATTTTTTATTTTTGAATTTAAAGCGGAGAGAGAAAAACAACAAAGTGACACCAAACTTGAAATTTTTAGATTAAAACAATGGGAACAAACAAGACTACTCTGAATGTCAAGCTGAACACCAAGAAGAAATTTTGAAAAATTTTTAAGAAAATAAGATCACAAAGGACACCAAACTTAAAAAATTTTATAATTGGAACACTAATAATTCGAAAATGTATAAGATAATAAGCAACAAAAGACACCCAACTTAGAATTTTTAGAAAAGCAAACACAATTTTTTTCAAAAATTAAAAGGAAAAACACAAAAAGGACACCAAACTTAAAACATGAAACTAAACTCAAACAAAAGACTCAAATTTAGTGACTCTAAACCAATAAAAATAAATTATTCCTAATCTAAGCAACAAGATGAACCGTCAGTTGTCCAAACTTGAAAAATCTCCGGCAACGGCGCCAAAAACTTGGTGCACAGAATTATGATTCACACTTTTCACAACTCCGGTGCCACTAACCAGCAAGTGCACTAGGTCATCCAAGTAATACCTTACGTGAGTAAGGGTCGATCCCACGGAGATTGTCGGCTTGAAGCAATCTATGGTTATCTTGTAAACCTTAGTCAGGAGATTAATAATGAAAAGAGTTTTGTTTGTAAAAAGTAAAAGAACATGAAATGAATAATACTTGTTATGCAGTAATGGAGAACAGATTGAGGTTTTGGAGATGCTCTGTCTTCTGAATCTCTGCTTTTCTACTGTTGTCTTCTTCATGCACGCAAGGCTCCTTCCATGGCAAGCTGTATGTTAGTGGATCACTGTTGTCAATGGCTACCATCTGTCCTCTTAGTGAAAATGGTCCAACTACGGGTTCCGTAGGGCTAATCATCTGTCGGTTCTCACTCGTACTGGAATAGGATCCATTGATCCTTTTGCACACTGTCACTGCGCCCAACATTCGTGAGTTTGAAGCTCGTCACAGTCACCCGTTCCCAGATCCTACTCGAAATACCACAGACAATGTTTAGACTTTTCATATCTCAAGAGTGCTGCCAATTGATTCTAGCTTATACCACAAAGACTCTGGTTTCACAGATTTGAACACTCTGTTGTCAAGAAAGGCAATCAAACTCGTGAACCAGGAACCCAAGAGATACACCCTCAATCTAAGGTAGAACAGAAGTGGTTGTCAGGAATGCGTTCATAAGTTGAGAATGGTGATGAGTGTCACGGATCATCACATTCATCATGTGGAAGTGCGAATGAATATCTTAGAATAGAAATAAGCATGATTGAATAGAAAACAGAAATAATTGCATTAATCCATTGAGACATAGCAGAGCTCCTCACCCCCAACCATGGGGTTTAGAGACTCATGCTGTAGAAGATAAAAATTCAGATGTAAAATGTCATGAAGTACAAAATGAATCTCTAAAGTAGTTTTTATACTAGACCAGTAACCTAGGTTTACAAAGAATGAGTAACTAGATACAGAGAGTAGTGCAGAAATCCACTTCCGGGGCCTACTTGGTGAGTGTTTGGCTGAGCTTCCTAGCTTTCACGTGCTTGTGCTATTCTTGGAGTTAAACGCCAGCTTTGGTGCCAGTTTGGGCGTTTAACTCCAACTCAGCTTTTATGCCAGTTCTGGCGTTTAACGCCAGAAAAGGGTAGAAAGTTGGCATTAAAACGCCACTTTGCGCTATCAAATCTCAAGAAAAGTATGGACCATTATACATTGCTGGAAATCCCAAGATGTCTACTTTCCAACGCAATTAAGAGCGTGCCAATTGGGCTTTTGTAGCTCTAGAAAATTCATTTCGCGTGCAGGAGGGTCAGAATCCAACAGCATCTGTAGTCCTTTTTCAGCCTCTGAATCAGATTTTTGCTCAGGTCCCTCAATTTCAGCCAGAAGATACCTGAAATCATAGAAAAATACACAAACTCATAGTAAAGTCCAGAAATGTGATTTTTGCATAAAAACAAATAAAAATATACTAAAAATAACTAAAGCACACTAAAAATTACATGAAAATACCCCCAAAAAGCGTATAAAATATCCGCTCATCAATTATGAAATGAATAAAAGGTGACGAGAGGGTAACGAAAAGTAAATAGTTTTGGTGCCAATGTGAAAATGTTAAGTCGTAGACTTTATATGTGAATGGTTGTGCGGGAACGCCCGTATATGTGGAATGGTTTCCAGGAGAAAGGGTCACATGCTTCAGCTGGAGAATCAGTGCCTGCAAGAGTTTGGAACCTTGCAGAGGTTATGCCGCTGGAATGCCTTATCTGACTTGCGAGTCAGATTGCGTCGGGTGTGGGTCGAAACCGACAAATGAGCTCATTACCTGCGAGAGGACTAGATATGCATCATCTTTGTTTGTGCATTTGCATTTGATTGTGTTTGCTTATCTTATTTCTCTGTGATTGTGCTGTTTGTCTTATTGCAATTTGTTTGTGTGTTGATATGCTTCTTGTGTTATTAGTTTGTGTATTGAGGTGACTAAGAACTCGGGTTGTGATTGAGATTTTGTTTCAAGTTCAGAAATCTGAAGAAGGTAATTAATTATATAAAGTAAAAGAAAAAAATATTTCCAAAGGTTTAACAAAATGGTTTTATTGAGTAAGTTAATTATTTGCATCATATTCATTACTTTTACGGCATTCCCATTCCCTAATGAGGACGTTTGGTTTGTTCTCACCTCAAAATCTTCTACCCTTTTAGTGACACAGGTTCGAAGACTCAGTATGAAGCTGTGGACGATTAGTAGATGTACTTATGATTCTTGTCACTTTTATAGAGTTCCCTTGCTCTTGTTGCTTTAGTTTATATTTTATCGAGATGGATAAGTATTGTATTCGAGTTTTATATTAAATTTATTTGTATAGCACTTATTATTTATGTGATTATTATTATTTGAAGATCTTTGATATGTGATTTTAATTATTAAAAACAAAATTTTCTGGAATTTTCTTAAAAACTAAAACGCAATATCGACGTAAAAGCTCAATATTAAATAGATAATAAAGGAAAATATGTTAGTAACGCGTTACTTTTGGTACGATCATGACATACTGGAAGTTAGGTCGTTATACTATATATCCCAGAGCAAAGAGATAAGTTGAGGATGAAGGATTCCCTCGTTTGTTATGAACAGACAAGTTGAGGATAAAGGATTCCCTTTCTTACTGCGATGAGAATAATTAATCTTATATTTAATGTGATTATATAGAGTTGTGGATTTGATTATGATCTTGATTATGCTTGATTATGATTATGATTGTGATATACCACTGAATTCACAAGGACGTGGGTTTGTCCTACTTGCGTGTTGATGTGGCACTGCATCCAAGGGAAGGTGGTAAGGCACTCTCCCTCGAAATGTTATCCCATGAGTATACCTCAAGGAGAAGGTGATAGGGCACTTGATAAACCTCAATTTTGTGGTTTATCTGGTGCTTAATTTAGGGGACTTTATCAAATTATCTCACATTTATTCAATGAAATAGCATGGTTTTGTAATTATCCCTAAATTTGTATTTAAGAGTGAAAACATACTTTTTAGACCTTTAAATTGCTAATTTTAATTCACTTTAACTCCATTCGATACCTTGATATATTTGTTGAGTGATTTCGGATTCATAAGGCAAGTATCTGATAGAAGAGGTGAAGAGGAAAGCATGTAAAGTGGAGAATTCATGAAGAAATGAGCATTTGGAGAATCGAAGGCCACGCGCACGCGTCACCCACGCGTACGTGTGAGAAGGATATGCATTGCCACACGCACGCATCACCCACATGTATGCGTGAGGAGGAAATTCGCCAGCAACGTGCACGCGTCGTCCACGCGCACGCGTGATGAGCGGCACGTGACTCACTTAAAGGCAAAACGCTGGGGGCAATTTCTGAGCCAACCAGGTCCAAATCCAACTCATTTCTGAAGCTATTAGAGGCTAAATTCAAGATGGGTCAAGGGGGAGCAATTAGATTAGGTTAGGAGTCATGTAGGTTAGTTTTCTAGAGAGAAAAGCTCCCTCTTCTCTCTAGAATTAGGGTTCTTAGGTTAATTTTTCTCTTAGATCTAGGTTTAATTTCTTGTTTTCATCTAGTTTTCTTTATAATTTTTTGTTTCTACATCTTCATTCTCTTAGTTTGTAGTGTTAATCTCCCCTTTATGCATCTTTAGTTTTATGAACACCATTGTTGGATTTGGATTTCATTTAATGCATTTTAATATTTGCTGTTCTTTTATTGTTGATTTGAGTTGTCATTATTATTTTCTTGTAATTGGTAGTTGGTAGATTTATTATCCTTGCAATTTTATGATGCTTTCTTTTTATTCCTTCCAAGTGTTTGACAAAATGCTTGGTTGGATGTTAGAGTAGCTTTTTGAGCATTCTTGGCTTGGAAAAAAAATTAGGCAATCTTGAGTCATGAATACCTAACTTATGTTGGTGATCTAGAGTTGTTAGTTAATATTGTTTCCATTGACGCTAATCTTTTGCTAATTCAATTACTAAGTTGATTAGGACTTTTGGATTGAGAGTAACTAGTCTTATTTGACTTTCTCTCATGTGAAGATAACATTGTACCTTCTTCTAATATTGGAGATGACTAAATAGGAGTAGCTCTTGTTAATTATTGTATGATAATTAATGACTAGGATAGAAAGCCTAGGTTCTCAATCCTTGCCATGAATGTCTCTCTTTATTACTTGCTTTATTTAGTTGTTTGCTTTATTTTCTTGCCATTTATTTTCTTGCACTTTTATCAACCCACCCCTTGGATACCATAACCAATAATATGCATACCTCGCTGCAATTCCTTGAGAAGACGACCCGGGACTAATACTCTCGGTTATTTTTATTGGGTTGGACTTGTGACAACCAAATTCTAAACTTTGATTGAGCATTACTTGTCGGTTTGGAACTATACTTGTAACGAAGTTATTTCCTCTTAACCGAGAAGAAAATCCTTACCGACGGTTTTTTCTCTTTCAGCACTCTCCCTCAGAATTATTCCTCCTGAGGATACGTTTGCAGTACGGATATGAGGAAGGTGGTAAGACACTCTCCCTCAATATTTTCTCCCACGTCTCGCTCTAGTTGCAAGGTGAGATGACACTCTCTGTTGAGTGAGACGTATTCTCTATTGTTTTTAGCACGGTTTTGGGAAGGTGGTAAGGCATTCTCCCTCAAAATGTTACTCCTGAGTATACCTCCAGGAGAAGGTAGTATGGCATTCTCCCTCAGAATTTATTCCTCCCGGGGATGCACAATAGAGAGACTAGTTCGGAAGTTGCCAACCGAATTTATGTTGGGTCTGGTGGTATAACCGACACGTGAGCTCACGGTCAATAGGATAGGTATGCATCATACTGCATTTATTTGAAATTGTTTGGGTCTCCATAATTACTTGGTTTGCCTAATTGATATTCTATTAACTGCTATTACTTGTCGTAATTGTTGTCTTTGTGTAATTGTTTGGTTGTTTGTTTGATTACTTGTGATTGTGACTTGTTGGTTCGGATTAAGGTGGATCAAGGTGGCTTGTAAAAGATCTCCGTATGATGGTTTGAATGTGATTGATTATACTTTGGGCCGGAGGCCGTGATTGATTATATTTTGGGCCGGGGGCTGTGACTGATTATATTTTAGGTTGGAGGCCGTGATTGGATGAATTATTGGTAAGTTCGGTTAGCTTGTTTCTTTGGTATATAGGGAAGTGTTAAGGAATATTATCGAGATTAAAATTCTTATAACTGAGATATAACTTTGGATTTTGGATGACTAATTGCTGTTGTTCGAAAAGATTCATAAGACGAGCTATAATTACTGGAATTGAAACCAATTCTCTTTTTATATATCCTCTTATGACAATTCTAAAACTCATCTGGTAAGACCGTGTGGTTAGGTTTTCACTTCCTACAGCCTTATATTTTTCAAGAAATGGACGAGAAGCCTATAAAGATTTTTCTGCACATTTGGTTGTACTTTAATGATTTTATTATCATAGATGTCTTTTCCCTCGCTTTTGTTATCGATATTCATATTTTTTTGTAAAGAGAGATAGGAATTGTAATGATATATGTATGTATTATTGGCATGTTATGTGTATAAGTTTTCTTGTGAATATATATATTAGTATTGATGATTTGTATGTATGGGTGTTTGATCTAAAGAAAGAAAAAAAAAGTATTTCTCGTTTTTCAAAGAAAGTCAATGTGATTTTCAGTTAAAGGCTCCTATGATATAAAGATAATGTTAAAAATTATCGTAATATTCTCGCTATCAGAATGACGCAGCTGAAAGCGTGACATTCTAATAGTAAGGGCGTTACGGTTACTAACAAAAAAAATAATAATCCATGATAAAATCAAGAGAGTCATCGACCAAATTATCATCAGAAAAATGAGTAGAGAAATAAAGACGATGGAACATATAGTGCCTTTAATGATAGTGAAGAATTCGAAGAATAACGGCATAATGAGTACTACAATAAAAATTGGCTAATAACATGAATATGATAGGACAAGTAGCAATTAGTGACCCATGAGCTTGCAATAACAGCAAAGCATGTTAGAACAGTTGGAGGTAATATGTTCTTTTTGTTTGCGATTCCAGCATTAACCGAATCTAGAAGATGACTAGAACACTTATAAATTAACAAAACATTGCCCTTTTTGTTGGTAATCACAAAAAGGCTCATACTTGGATCGAATCATCCCTAGATGTGTTTCTTCAAATTAAAGACGAGAGAAAGCATCTTCAAAGTTAGGTAAGGAACAAAAAAACTTTGACTTGATCATAATTCATAACTATTAGTAAATGTCATGAAGAACTAAATAAGACGAATCCTATTGTGAAAATTCTCGTATGCTTTGGCATTAGTCACGTACTAGTATTTTTACCTGTAATAGTATTATAGGAATATAATTTTTTTAAAACTATGGTTTACTTTGTTCTGATAGTATAAATTATGTATGGCACAAAAAATTTATAAAATCAAACTATTTTTACAAAAAAAAAGTCGTAGATTGACAAAAGTCTTTGACTAAGAAGACTATAATTTCTGTAGATAAAAAATCAAATAATAAAATTTTTAGTTATTATTTTTATATGAAAAAATCTAATCTTTTATTTGAATTATATTATTTTACTAATTTTGTTTTTTGTAGAACAAAAAAGTAGAAAAAATAGAAAATAAGAGAAAGATAAAGATGAAGAATGAGAGTGAGAGTGAGAGTGAGAGTTTGTTAATTTTGGAAGAAAAATTTTTATTTTAATTGTAATAAAAAAAATATCGGATGACATATTTTAATTTGTCAAATTATTAATATAAAATATAAATTATATATAGAGTGAAAATGGTAGAGAGAAACAGAAAAATGGAGAGACAGATGAGAGAATTTAGGAAAAGAGTTTATTAACTTTGGAGAAAAATATTCTCTCAATTTTAATAAGAGAGTGTCATGTGACACATTTGATTATTAAATTAGATAGTAATATATGATACATAATACAGGTATATTTCAATTTCAATTTTAATTTTAATGCAATTAAAGAATGTCATGTTGCACATTTTAATTGTCAAATTAGTAATTAGTCATTGATATTGATAATTGATAATGATATCTAAAATAGATAGAGTGGTTGAATGAACGAGAGAGATAGAGAAAGAAAGAAAGAGGATGGGAGAACTCTTTAATTTTGGAGGAAAAGATTTGATTTCAATTGTAATGAGAGAGTGATATGTGGCACATTTTGGTTGTAAAATTAGTGTGGAGGAGGGAAGAATTCTCCTTAATTTTGGAGGGAAAGATTTAATTACAATTACAATGAGAAAGTGATATGTGGCACATTTTGGTTGTAAAATTAGTAAGTAGCAGAGGAAAATTCTTTACAATAAAAAAGTGACATGTGACATATTTTGGTTGTAAAATTAGAAATATATAATAGAAAATATATAATTGATATATAATAGATATGAGAACGAATTTCTAAGAGATTAATTTATCTCAAATAAATTTTATCTGGACAAAAAAAAATCACAAATATCTTGCCCGCTATTTTGCTTAAGGTGATGAATTTCCTTCAGTAGTTAGTATTGATGTGAGGATCAGAATTTGAGTAATATTTTGCCATATGATCTCAAATTTCTTTAGTAAACACAATATCACCGGTCATACAAGGTTACAATTCGCAACTTGAGAAACCCTCTTGCATGAGTTTATGACTATAGTTGGAGCCATCAGAAATGACAAAAATTAGTTGAAAATATTTGATTTCTCTATAAATATACTAACTATTTCAAGAAGGGTTGACCAAAAAAGAAAAAAGGTAATTCATCAAGAAGAGTTAATTGTGGGGAAGGACAAATATTTTACCGAAAAATACAGCTAAACTTTTTATACCATATTAGAAATCAATAGAAAAAACTAAGGAAAGTGTTTTATGTGTATTAAAGGTGTAAAATATGAGATGAACTAATATTTTATTTATAGGTGAGAAATAAATAAAAAAATTACAAAAATAATCAAATAATTAAATGTCTAATATAATATCTTTAATAAAAGTATCAATCAATATCAATCTAATTAATATATAAATGACCTAATTTATTCTAATACTTCTTAATATTATTACAATTATGCTAAGTTTATACAAAAAGTTAGTTATTAAATTAGTTATTAGTATAAAATATATATTAAAATATAAAATATATATTAAAAATAAACTAAACAATATATATTTATAAACATATAATAATTAATTTTATAATTAATTTTTAACATATATATATATATATATAATATTTTTCATTTATTATATATTTCTATTATCTATTTTTCTTCCAATTAACTGCATTTAGATAAATTAGTATATTCATTACACCTACTTTGGTCAAAACCAATTAACCACAACACATGTATCCACTCCTTTTTCTGACCTACGTACCCACCTTTAAACTAGGTCGTCCAGATATTATTGTTACTTGCATTAACTAACTACTCTCTTACTTAGTGGCGCTATTAGCCTGAAGCTAAGCTTATCCTTAAAAATCTTCAATTAATATTTTATTGTGTACCAAATGGGATCTTCGATCTATATAGTCAATATTATTATACAAACTACAAACACAACTACACAATACAGAATTTGTTTAAACTCAAATGAAAATGATCCAAGTCTAAAGGATCAGATTATATGTTCAGTAGTACGCTAGAACGGTCAATGAAATGAAAGTGATGATGATGAACTTTGGATACTTATCTGATAATAGGGCCACCCGCATATGAAATTACAAAGCAACCTTGTCGGTATTATTTAACTTGAATGTGAATATTTGGGTCTTTGCATTGAACAATCACCTATGCTCAGTTTGCCTAGGACACTAGGAATGTGCCTGCCTTTTGTGTATAAAAAAATATTGAAAAATTACAAGAGACCAACACTTAAATTAGCCAAATTTAAACAATTCTATATAACAATTAATTTTAAACTTTTTAAAATTTAAAATTTGAAAAATTAGAAGCTAATGAAGTTAACTAGCTCTAATCTATTTTTACTTTTCACTCTTATCGTCTCTGGTTAAAAAAAATTACAGAAACTATTTTTTTTCTCTCCACTCTTATAGCCGCACATAGAAATCCCTTCCCTTCTCTTCCACTCCCATAGCCGTACCATTCACAGTCCCCTCTAGTTAGTGCAGCCGTCGCGATATCCAGCATCGCGCCGTTCAGCAATACCAAAGACGAATTTAGAAATTTGGTAGAAGAGGGGATAAAAATTAAAATATTATATAATATAATATAATATTATATATTCATTAATATATAATCATAATTAAATTTTTTTATTAAAAAATACTAATAAGTACTTGTTATATAAAAAATTTATCTTAGTTCTTATAATTTTTTTATTTTGATTCGATAAGATATAAAATTTATCTATTTTTTATTAGTTTACTTTGTTCAGTATTATTGTGACAGCAAGTTATATTTTTATACTTCATATCATAAAAAAAATACTATAAAATAATATAAATAAGTTATTCTAATAATTTTGTTATATGCATTTAAAACATATTTATGAATAAAATATATAAAATATAATTATTTTAATGAATTTACTTAATATGTTATTAATTTAATATCATGAAAAAATAAATAAATTTAAAAATAATTTACTTTCATGTATGTACTATAATATATAAAAAAATTTAGTTATTATAAATATTAAAGTGTTTTTATACGATAATAGGTGTGAAAATTAAGAGAAAAATTTTAAATGTTTAAAGATTTAGAAATTTATTTAATCAAAAAATGATTGGAAATAATATTTTTCTGAATGTAAGGATTGTTACTTCTTTTTGAGTTTAATAATTTAATTATTTATCTAAGATAATTACATACTCTATTTTTCAAATAAAATTATATAATAACTTTATATACTAAAAATTGTTAACTTTGTTCAAAAAAATTTGGGGGAGGGGGAAAGCCTATGATTGCCTCCCTTGGATCCGTCTTTGGGTGACACGTCACTGCCGCCTCTCTTCCACCTCTCTTCTACAGCATTGTTCCCTCCTCTTTGCTTCATATTCGCACGCCCCCCATCGCCATTCCATACCATTACAGCTTCTATTCACGCTGCATGCCTCGCCACATAAGTCAACATGCCACAGCGCCGCTGGTTCATCATCGCATAGCCGCTTCGCTGTCCAGGGATCACACTCCCCTCCTCGGTCATGAAACTAGTAGCCGCCGCTCCCACCGCCATTCACGAACACATGCTCGCCACGCTGCTGTCCATCGGCGTCTTCCTTACTTGCCACCCTACTCCCCCGATGCATACCTAACAAGCATTGCCTATTAGGGGTGGAGATTTGATTTTGCGGCAGTTCCAATGAACCGCGTTGCAAAACCGCTGCTAATTGGTAAATGGATTTTTAAAAAAATGCAGCAGTTTTAAAACCGTCGCAAATTTGTGTGAGTCTTTTTAAAAAAAATGCGACGGTTTTGAACCGCCGCAATTTTATACATGAGCTTTTTAAAAGAAAGACATTTATAAACTCATACCAAAGTAGTAGTTCAAATGGAAACAAGTACCAAATCATTTAACACTTTATAGTAGTTATAATAAATAACTCAACACTTTATATTTACCACAAAACCGCCTCTAATGTAAAGGACAAGTGAAAAATACTATTGAGAAAAAATTTTTCTATTGTAAACCTTTTTAAGGGGAAATACTACTCAATATTAGAAAAAAATAATATATAAATCAAATTAAAACTTAACAAGCAATGCACTACTTAATAATGTAAGAATAAAACATGGTTCAATTGATCAAAAAGTACAAAAAATTTAATTGATATATAAATGACCAATTAGATAAACTTTACCGCATATGTACTTTTTTCCGAACATCTACATCCATATCTACATGATAATAATTGGCTTCCCCTTTCCTGTAACTCCTTTGCAACTTAAAATTGTCTTGCCAACAAAAGGGATAAGTATCTACTTTACCTCACAAATAGCATATGACATAGGATCTGAAGTATACTACATGTAGCTTTATGCAGAAAAATAAAGAGAAAATGTGACTAGAAAAATACCAGACTGAACAAAATAGGTCAAGATCTTACCGTACAAAAACGGATGTAAATAATCTGAAAGAGAAAAAAGAATCACAAATGTAAAATTAACTCACTATATATCGATATAGATATTCATTCCAAGAGCAAAGAAGACAGAAGAAATTTTATGTACCTATAGTGTAGCTTCGAATTTGCTTCCAAAATCTTAGGATAATGAGTTTTATATTATATATCGTATAGCTTAACGAAATCCTAAATGATAAATAATAACAATAAAATCTATAAGAGAGGTAAGTTACCACAGTGGCGGGATCCGTATGGATAAGAACAGAGAACGTTTTGAGAGGTGTGGTCTAAGTAGCAAGCTCCCGGTCCACAGTGATGCTCATGGCAAATAGCATGCAACAATGAGGGCTCAAATCCATAATAAGTGCCTTATGAACATCACTGTATTCTATTGAATCATCAACATCCTTTTCTATTTGACGGTTCCTTCCATCCAGTTTAATAATAAGATATAATATACTTAGGAAAATATATAATATACTTAGAAAATTAGGAAAGTATATAATATATTTGAAAATAAATGAAAAACATTGCAACTAGTTTAATAAGAAGAAAATAAGGTAATTGTCAATGCAATTACTTACCCTTCCATCCATATCCATTTTGGACAAGTCATCTTCATCATCATTATCCACTATTTCATGGTTATATTCTTGATATCCTAGATAACATTCACAATAACTCTTAGAAATGAAATTGGGGTCTTTTTCTCGGGCATCTTTCTCCCTCAATTGTTGAAGTCTCTGATCATATCACCTAAACATTGAGCCCAAACATCGATCTTTCTCTTCTTGTGTATAATTAAAAAATATGAGTTAACTATTTGTAAAAGCTCAGCAGAATGAATGACCAAATCTGACACTTTCTGCCACACATTAAAAACAGAAACACTAATCAGTTAAGGAAGACAAGGAGGTACCTTCAAACCCTGTCTAGTTCAAGATTTATAGTTGAAAAACCTTGGCAGCAATGCCAAAAATTAATTTACCAACAGAACAAAAAAAATGAACTTCAGACTATTGTAAAACTGTACCACTTGACAGGTAATATAATCTAAAGTGTCGAACAAGTTAGATTTAACATGTTTCAACATTAAACTATTGTATGTGGAACCTGTAGATAATAAATAAAACTTACAAAAATGCAACTTTCTGTGTTCATGCAATTAAAAATCCAGGAATTCATTTCATCTCAGTTTAAATTAAATTCCAATAGTTACTCACTTCATAAGTCTACTTTGACAAGTAAAAAATTAGTGCAAACTTCAGTGAAATGGTGTTTACAAATGCTTGAGTACTGAGAAATTGATTGGTAATAGAAGAAATTCATTTTTCTACAAATACATACACAAGGATCAAATACATTATTGACTAATTTTTATTAATTTTAGCACCAGGGAAACAATAAAGTGTTGGAGCTCTAATCTTGTTAGGTAGTGTGCAATAAATTACCAACCAAACAGCTTGTACGGAATAATTCTCAACCTTGAAATGGAAAAAATAATTAAATTTTAGCTTTACACAGTGAAAGACCATCTAGTACAAATGTATCACTTCGTAGAGGCATTTCATCAAACAACATAAGGGCATGAGCCACAATGGGGCTCCCTATGTCACAATTCACAAACGCAAGAAGACAGAAGAAAGAAAACAGAAATTATATACGAACTTAATGTTCCGATTCCATCAGACCTACCCAAACACACAATAGTGGTACCTTCAAATCCTTTAACTCTATACAACAACAATTAACCTGAATTAATAGAAGATATAAACAAAATCTAATTCAAATTAACCTGAAAGCATAATCTGAACCAAGAAGATATAGAAAATTTTGATGAAAATAGGGAACAAATTTGGATGGAAGAATGAACAAGGAGATAGGAAGAAGAAAAAATAAGAAAGCTAACAAAGAAAGGCAGAACCAGTGATGGATGTTGACGGTGAAAGGCAGGCTGCGACATAGACTGGAGGCGACGACAGAAGCAGGATGCTCATGCATCAACAAAAGATTCGAACAACGCACACGTAGAACGAGATGGCGAGCAGATCTGGAGGAAGAGACAAAACAGAGGAGCTCGACATAGACAGAAGCAGCACCGATAAACGTTCAGGACGAAGGTCAGAGTAGATAACGACTAACAACGACGGCGAGAGAATTCGCGGAATGAGCAGATACAAGGATAGTGAAAATTAGAATGAAATAGAAAGAGAGCAAGTCGAGACCGAAACCTTGATGAATTAAAAGAGTCAAGTTAGCGGCGGGTTGTAAAAATCACTGCAAAATCACTTTATACTGTTGCTCTTCTCAAAATCGCAGCCAAAATCGCTGATAAATTGGCAGATAGTGGCAACTATCAAAACAGACACTAATAATCTGCCGCTATTCTCCGCTTATGTTGTAGTGTACTAACACAGTAAAGAGGTCCCTATAGTATTGTTTCAGTTCTTTGTTTTTTTTTCTTTAATTTTTCAGATTTGAAGGAAGATATTTTGGTTGTTTTGTGATTTTTTGATGTTTTTGTGTTTTTTCCATAAAATTGGAGAAATTTTTTTTCTTTTTTCCGAAATTGGATGTTTTATAGAGATGATATTATATTTTTCTATTTTTTTTAACTAGAATTGGATGTTTTTCATTTATTTATTGGAGATTTTTTTTAAGTACATAGATCTTTTTCTATAAATAAGTTCCACTTTTTTTGATGTTATTTTTGTTTAGTGGATATTTTTTTTTTCTAGGTTAGATGTTTCTTTTTAATGTTTTAGATATTTTTTATATTCTGAATGTTTCTATTTCTTAAGTATCAAATATTTCTATTTTTGTGTTTTGCATGTTTCTTGTTAAAGATTTTTTACGCTGGGACGTCGTTTGCCTCACCAATCTTGGCGAAGTTAACAACCCACTATGGTAAAAGTAGCCAAGAATCCACCTTGGTTGGCCAAGCCAAGGATGTATCCCTCTACTCTCAAAAGAGTCTAGAGGAGATAAGCACAAAGCTTATAATATAAAAAAGTGTTTATTCATCAAGTTGCACGATAAAAAGAATACATGGACTTATTTATAGTAGTAAGGGAAGGGGAGGCCTTTGAGTATTAGGGAATGTGGGACTAATTCATATGCATACTATACTAACATAACTAAGCTTTACTACTTCAACTAATATTTCTAATAACATAATAGATGCTCCTACATCATTCTTCCTAGGTTGGAAGAGGCTTGGTCTTATCTTCTATTGATTTCGCATCTTCTTCATAGTAAGGTGACAGATCCGTGATGTTAAAGGTGGCAGATACTCCATAGTCTCCTGGAAGCTCAGTCTTGAAAGCATTGTTGTTAATGCGCTCCAAGACTCTGAATGGTCCATCCACTTGAGGAGATAATTTTCCACGAGACTTAGAAAATCGTTCCTTCCTTAGATAAATCCATACCAAATCTCCTACATTGAAAATATTTGGTCTCCTATGCTTGTTGGCTTGGGCCTCACACCGAGCAGTCTGACGCAGTATCTTCTGTTGTACCTCCTCGTGGAGTTTCATGATTTGTTCAGCACGTTCATCAGCATTTGCACTATACTCTCGAGGAGTTGGTAATGGCTGAATGTCTAAAGGATTTAGGGGTCGCTTGCCATATACCACCTCAAATGGACACCTCCTTGTTGTCTGACTAATAGAATTGTTGTAGGAGAACTCGGCTTGCGGCAACACAAGATCTCACTGGCAAGGGTATTTGTCCACAAAACTTCGTAGCAAATTTTACAGCCTTTTGTTGACCACTTCTATTTGACCATCTATTTGCAGACGACTAACAGAACTAAACTGTAGGTGAGTTCCCATTTTTCTCCATAAAGTCCTCTAGAAGTGACTCATGAACTTTACGTCTCGATCTGAAGTGATTGTTTGAGGAATACTATGCAAGCGCACAACATTTTTAAAGTACAAATCTGATATGTAGGAAGCATCATCTGTCTTATGACAATGTACAAAATGAAACATCTTCGAGAATCTGTCAACAACCACCATAACAGAATCCTTTTGCCTCTGTGCCCTAGGTAATCCCAAGACGAAGTCCATGCTAACATCTTCCCATGGGGCCTTCGAAACAGGCAACGGCTTGTACAAACTAGTGTTTTGATTCCCACTTTTAGCAATGTGACACATATGACATCTCTGAATGTGTCGAATGACATCCCACTCATGTTTTGGCCAATAGAATTTCTCTTTTATGAGAGCCAACGTTTTTTTCCTTCCAAAGTGTCCTGCTAATCCTCCATTATGGGTCTCCCAAATGATTGATTGGCGTAATGAACAACGGGGAATGCACAACTGATTGCCTTTGAAAAGATAACCTTCTTAAATGAAGAATTGTCGATAGGGTTGTTGCAAGCAGCACGTCCATATTTCTCCGAAATCTTGATCTTCCTCATATAACTCCTTTACAACCTCAAAGCCAACAACATTAATTTGTAGAGTGGAAAGGAGAGTGTGTCGTCGGCTTAAGGCATCAGTAACCTTATTTTGAGTCCCAAATTTATGCTTAAGGATAAATGGGAAAGATGTAGAAACTCACTCCAAGTTGCATGGCGTTGATTCAACTTTTGTTAGGAGTTAATATGTTTAAGAGTCTCGTGATCAGTATACAAGATGAACTCCTTAGGTAACAGATAATAGCTCCAGTGGCTTAATGCTCGCACGATTGTATAAAACTCCTTGTCATAAGTGGAATACTTCATTTTAGCATCATTAAGCTTTTCACTGAAGAAAGCAATTGGTCGGCCTTCTTGAGAAATTACAGCACCAATACCAACATTTGAAGCATCACAATCGACCTCAAACATGGAATCAAAGTTTGGAAGTGCAAGTACAAGAGCCGTAGAAATCCTTTTCTTCAATGCCTCAAAACTCTGTTGCGCCTTGGCACTCCATGCAAAGGCATCATGCTTAAGATATTCAGTAAGTGGAGCAGCAATAGAGCTGAAATTCTTGATGAAATGCTGATAGAACAAGGCTAATCCATGGACGATCTTTATATCATGCAACATCTTTGGAGTAGGCCAATTAACAATAACATCAATTTCGCTATGATCCACCTCAATGCCTTGACTTGTCACAACATATCCCAGAAATATGACTCTATTCGTCAAGAAATCACACTTCTTGAGATTAGCATATAGTTTTTGCTCTCAAAGTACTGTAAATACTTGATGTAGATGGACTAGATGTTCATCATGATCCTTACTATATATTAAGATGTCATCAAAGTAAACAACAACAAACTTCCCAATGAAGGATAAAAAATACCTGATTCATCAAGCGCATAAAGGTGCTTGGTGCATTAGAGAGGCCAAATGGCATGACCGTCCATTCGTACAACCTATCTCGTGTCTTGAAAGTTGTCTTCCATTCATCACCAGGCCTCATAAGAATTTGATGATAGCCACTCCTTAAGTCGATCTTAGAGATGATAATAGCACAATGTAATTGATCTAGTATATCATCAAGTTGGGGAATAGAGAACCTGTACTTGATGGTGATCTTATTCAAAGCACGACTATCAATGCACATATGCCACGAACCATCTTTCTTTGGAACTAGCAGAGCAGGAACGGCGTAAGGACTAGCACTTTCTCTGACTAGGCCTTTGTCTAGGAGATGTTTTACTTGGCGTTGCAACTCAACATGCTCCTTAAGACTCATATGATATGCTGGCTTGTTTGGGATCACCGAACCAAGGACAAAATCAATGGCATGTTGAATATCTCGCATTGGTGGTAACCCGTTAGGGATCTCCTCAGTGACCGCATCAAAAAATTCTTCAATCAAAGGCTTGACATCCTCATGCATGGACAAGGTTTCCTTGTTCTCCACAATAATCAATAAAAAACACATGAAGTTAAACTTTTGATGAGTTTTGTTAAGGTCTGACCTTGTTAAGGACGGCTCAACTTACTTCTTGTACTCATCATGTCTTAATGGAGTCAACACATTCTTCACTCCATCCTTGAAGAAGGAATATGTATTCTTGAATCCATCATGGATAGCACAATGATCATATTGCCAAGGGAGTCCTAGCAACAAGTGACAATGCATCAATTGGGATTACATCACACCATACTTCATCTTTATATTTACTCCCAACTGAGAATTGAACGCAACATCTCCTTGTCACTTTGACTTCATTCCCTTTTCTCAGCCACTACAACTTATAAGGGTGACGATGTTCCTCAGTCAGAATCTTCAGTTTCTCCACCATATAGGTCGCAAAAACATTCTCACAACTTTAGGAGTCAATGATGACCTTGCACACCTTTCCTTGAGTTGCGCACCTTGTGTGAAAAATATTATGGTGGAGCCAACCTTCGTCTTCAGTTAGTATGGTAGTGTTCAAAATACTGAGAACCACCAAAGCTTCACCACAATTTGTTGAAACCTCCTCTTCAACATCATACTTAATATTATTCTCCTTCTCGAACTCTTTACTCAGCTCTTCATGGTTTTCTTCTTCAATTAGAGTGATAACTCTTCGATTTGGGCTATCAATAGCAATATGCTCAAATCCTTGACACTTGAAACACCTTCTTTTGGATTCACTAGAGCGAGAAGAGTTATGCTCTTTATTGGTTGGTGAACTTTTTAAAGGACATAGCTAGAAGTATTGTTGGGGAGTCCACTTCCGCTTTGGAAAATTAACCACCCCCTCTCTTTTGAGAAGCGATTGTTCTTCTTCTATGTTATTTGCTCTTCAACCTTCAATGCTAGTCTTGTAACATTATCCAACGTCCAAAATGGTTGTAGTTGAATAATGTTTGCAATGTTTTCATTAAGCCCTCCATGGTAGCGAGCAACAGTTTGTTCTTTAGACTCTTAAATGTCATACTTCATTAAAAAGCTCTTCAAACTCCATAGTGTATTTCTCCACAGTTAATAATTTTGTTTCAAATTGTAAAATTTAATGAAGACTTCTTGCCTGTAGTGCTCTGGAAGGAACTTTCTCCTTAGTTCACGGTGTATTTTATCCCATGTCTTGATTTTGCTCCGTCCTTCTCTTTCTCGCTGACATTTGATATTCTCCACCATACTGACGCGTGCTTCTTTAACTTGATTGCTACAAGCTTCACACGCTTGTCATTCGAAATGTCGTTTAGCTCAAACACACTTTTCATTGTGTAAAGCCAATCGATGAAACCATTTAGTTGGAGTCTTCTTTCAAACTCAGGAATATCAATTTTGAGTCCTAAATTTTTAGCTTTTATGTTGTTGTGTCGTACTCTTCATGTGGATAAATCTTCAGACGAAGAGGAATAATAAAATGGATTTTCATTATCTTCTTTGCTAGAAGAACTGTCATCACTCTGGTTGCCATGATTATTTTGAGCAGTTTCATATTTTACAAGTTGCTCTTGCAACTCCTTAACTTGATGGTGTAACTCTTCCATTTCAATCTCTTGAGTAGTTCTACGCTTTGGAGCCATCTTTCAATGAGGTTGATGATTAGGTGTCAATGTTATGATGATGATTATGCACAATGATGATCAGAATGCCCCAATGATGGGAATGCACTAAGATAATCACCAACAGAAAAGTCACCAAAAAAAGAGAAAAGAATGATATTACTCGGAACTTCACAAAAGACAATATGCACTGATGACTGACTCGTACCAACAGCAAGAGTACCACACTAAAGACCCGTACCCATGAACGAAATAAAATTTTACTAGAGCAAGTCGAGGATCGACCTTGCTCTGATACCAAGCTGATGCTGGGACATCATTTGGCTCACCAGTCTTGGCGAGGTTAACAACTCCACTATGGTGAAAATAGCCAAAAACCCACATTGATTGGCCAAGCCAAGGATGTACCCCTTTACTTTGAAAAGGGCCTAGAGGAGATAAGCACAAAGCTTATAATATAAAAAGTGTTTATTCCTCAAGTTGCGTGATAAAAAGAATACATGGACTTATTTATAGTAGTAAGGGGGAGGCTTTTGAGTATTAGGTGATATGGGACTAATTCATATGCATACTATACTAACATAACTAAACTTTACTACTTCAACTAATATTTCTAATAACTTAATAGATTCTCCTGCATCTGTTTTGGATATTTCTTTGTTATTGTACATTTACAAAGGAAGAAGCATACAAGAAGAGGAAGAAGATATCCCAAAATAGCTTTTGGATGAGTTTCTGATGAGCTATAATTTGTGCTTATGATGTACAGTTGAGGGTTTTAAGGTTTGATTCTTACTCTTGAGGATTTGTTAGATTGTTATTTTGGATGTTTAGTATGTAAAATTTCATTTATCGTTAAAAGGACAAGTACGTTATACACGTTATGATGCCACAAAAAAAGGGACATTATATATCTAACTAATTTATTTTGGTACTTCTTTTCATGGAGTTTCGATTTTTTTTCGTATTCTTGGGTATTTTTATAGTTTATAAAGCATTCTTATCAAAGGATGTATGTATTCCTAATGGAAAAAATACGAAAGATTAACAATAATTAGAATAACATGTTTTATACTTTAAAAGTGTTTTATGAAAAAATAAAAAAAATAACTTGTATACGTCTTAATTACATTAAACTAAAAGTTTTCAAAAGAAGTTAGCAAAGACAAGAATCCACTACGTTATTGCGATTCATCTATTCCGCGACTTGTAATAAAGGATCGAGCAATCAAAATATCTTGTGAATTGTTGTTTTTTTCAATATTTGTTGCTCTCTTCAAACAAAAATTTCTAGCTATAAAGAATATCCATAAGTACATATAAAAAGAACATCAAAAATTATAAAAAAAATTATCCAAAACAAATAATTCAGTTAACCTGCTAATATTAGATTTTAAAGAAAATGAGGATTTCAATTATAGTCATGGCAGTAACTTTTCTTAAACAAAATAAGTAACTTTCCATACAGTATAATACATAATAAACAAGTACTTTTAAAAGCTCTAAAAGGTTGTTGGAAGTTGGAACAAAATCAAACACTTGCAGAACTCATGTTCCTAAAACTCAACCACATGCTAAATAACACTTAGTAAAGCATCTTCAGCGTTCTTTAGCTCATTGTCGGAAACCTTCTGCAGGCATAGATTGGCGTTATGAAGATATTGACAATACTAAGCAAAACCCTCTGAAAACTAATCTACATATAGTCAAATTCTTCTTGATGCCAACAAGAAATCATAATAATGAAATAAAAGAAACCAATAAAATCAAACACAATAAACCATCTCATATCCTGGAAGAACAATGAGTGTTAATGTTGATCTATGGCCAACAACAAAGCTCAATAACACACAAAAAATCATCCCACCACTTTCACCCAAACTAACCCTAGGTGCTTTTCACATTCACACGTAGTAAAAATTAGGATTCACAGCACACGATTCTCCTTGCACTCTCAATGATGCTGCCATCAAAGTCCACTCAGTCTCAAAACACCAAACCATCCAATGTAAAAAGACGGTTTTTAGTGCTGGTTATTCAGTTACAGAAGCGACCCCATAGGCTTTCTCTATCACGTCTCTCTAAAATTGCAGTCATTGTAAAATCTTGATTTTTTTAATTATCATGGACACTCAAGCACACGAATTCTCTGTAACTAGATAATTTAGGGCTTGTTATTTAATAGCATAACACGAGGCATACATTGGTGTCAACCAAGAAGATACCATTCTAATACTCTATCCGAGAGTTATCAATATTTATCAAATATGTTCCTATCTAACGGAACGCTATCATCTCCCAACTAGTTCCGACGACTGATGAGAGAACTTTTGCGTGGTCTAGAAAATTGCGGATAAATCCTCGTTGCAAGTATAGTTTCTAAACCTTCAAAAGTCCTTTCATACAAACGTTTTGGTTGTCACAAGTAACAAACCCCTTTAAAATTGATAACCGAGTATTTAAACCTCGGGTCGTCTTCTCAAGGAATTGCAGGGAGGTATGTTCTTATTATTGGTTATGAGTTGTAAATTGGGGTTTTGGAAGTAAGGTGCGAATATATTATATGATAAGTAAAATAAAATAATACTAATAAAATCTCTTGGCAAGGTATAAGAACTAGAGGTCCTATCCCAGTTATCCTTATCAATTATGATGAGAATTGGATTTTAATCCCACCTTGTTAACCTCTAACTATGAAGGTAAGTTAAGTGGATGAATTAATTCCAATTTTCAATCAACAATGAGTTTGATAAATCAAGAGTTACCAATTATTTAACCAAAGCCAAAAGGGGAAAAAGTAAAATTACTAGAGTGAAAATATCCTCAGATGGGAAGCAACAATAACATAAATCAAAGAGAGCAATAGTAAACTGAAATACCTCAAATATCATTAAATAAAAATGTCAATTCTAACACGGAAAATATCAACAGCCAATTGGGCAACATCAATTAAACATAATAAAAGCTTCAGAGTAATCAAAATATAAAAGAGAGATTTAAATAGAAAAAGGAATATTGAACCTGGATCGAAAGTCACTCTAGAAAGCTAAGAGAAGTCCTAAATCCTAGTTTCTAAAAATCCTAATTTCTAATCCTAAGAGAGAGAGGAGTGACCCTCTCTCAAAACTAAATCTAAATCATGAAAAGTGAATTATGAAAAGCCTCATCTGAATGGATGCAATCCCTCTACTTTATAGCCTCTAATCTGTGTTTTCTGGGTCGAGAACTGGGTCAGAAACAGCCCAGAATTCGCTGGTTGCGAATTCAAATTCGCTGATTTTCGTCACTTGCGACGCGGCCGCATGGGGCACGCGGTCGCGTCACCTAGCGTCAGGGCCACTATGGCATATTATATATCAAATCGAAGCCCCGGACGTTAGCTTTCCAACGCAACTAGAACCGCGTCATTTGGACCTCTGTAGATAAAGTTATAGCCATTTGAGTGCAGAGAGGTCAGGCTGGACAGCTTAGCAATTTCTCCAACTTCTTGCATTCCTTCCTCTTTTGCATGCTTTCTTCCCATCCTCTGAGCCATTCATGCCTTATAATCTCTGAAAACACTTAACACACATATCAAGGCATCTAATGGTAATAAGAGAGGATTAATAATAAGCAAATATAAGACCAAAGAAGCATGTTTTCAATCAAAACACATAATTAGGAAGGAAATATAAAACCATGCAAATAGTATGAATAAGTGGGTAAAGAGTTAATAAAAACCACTCAATTGAGTACAAGATAAACCATAAAATAGTGGTTTATCAACGACACCACCTTGCATCGAGAAGCCGCATTTCAACTGAAGAGTGCCAACAACCCTAGCCCACACGAAGCCAGTTTCGTGCACCGTCCCTACCACGCCCACACCCCCTGCACTATCAATGTCATAGCCCAACCAGACCTCCTGCGTCGTCACTACCTTAGCCCAACCAGACCCATTGCGTTGTCATTACCTCTACCTAACCAGACCCATTGCACTGTCGCTGACCCGTCCCCTCATTCCCTCGCTGACCCGGTGCCGAACGACCTCTCCATGAAGCACAAAAAATCACCACCAGGTAACTCCGCTTGTGCCTAGTTGTTGGGTTTTTTATTTTCTTTTGTTTAAACTGTGAGTATCATGTCACTGTCAGTTTATGATAGGTTGAATTTTTCACTGTTGAAGCAGTCAACCACTAGGTTTGTGTTGGCTGACAAGAGCATAATTTTAGTTGTGGGCATTGCTGAAGATGTGTTGGTGAGTATTAAGGACTTAATTTTTTAGTAGACTTCTATATCTTAGAAATGCCGCTGAATAACTTCGGAAGACCATTTTCCATCTTGCTCGGTTGGTCATTCTTGAAGACCTCAAGGTTCAAGTTTGATGCATTTTCTAGCACTTACTCTTTTGAAATTGATGGACGGATAGGGAAGTTTAATTTAGAATAAGCTATAAGACACCCACCTGAAGAGCATTCCATCTTCAGGTGTGATATAATTGATGAGGTTATAGCCGAGGTCTAACATAAAACTTATGAAGGGATAACCTTTAATAAAGGCTTAAGCATTGGAGAATATACTAAAGATGATGAGGATTCCCCACCACTTCCAAAATATCAAGAAGACAAGGTACCACGTCAAGAGTCAAGTGGAGAGTTGAAATCTCTCCTTCCTCACCTAAAACCAAATTCTAGTGTCTGGCCAACTCTTTCTGCTCAGTGTCATTGAGCTACCAATTTAATTTGCTAATAATACATAATAATATTTAATATTATAAAATATGAAAGACTAAATATTATGCTTGAATAAAAATAATTTACTTTTTAATAATTTAATTAAATATGGTCAAGTTAAGAGGTTTAAAATGCAAATTAGATTCAAATTGAGGGTTTAAATCCACAAATAAGAATAAAGTAGAGCATAAATCTTATCATGTCCTACCAATTATCACCACTAAATAGGTGTTCATAGCTTTGCCCCAAAATAAAATACTAGAAGAATAACTATTCTGTAAACACATAACATCTATTACTTTTCGAATGATATCATGATCAATTTACACCTAGAATAATAATTTGAACAATTGACTTTTGTTATGTTATCTAATATCTATAACAATCAACAATCCACCATGTGAATAAGTTAGCACATAAAAAGAAAGGAACAAAATGATTGAAATAAAATGTGATACTTCATAAACTCTAATTGAAATATGTACTGCAGCTACAAGAATGAGTTAACTTCATATTCCAAACTTCCATTCACATGCAAAATGGTGCACGAAATTGTGATCTTCAATGGCGCCAACAACTTGGTACGCACAATTATAATCTCAACTCTTTTTTATTTTACAACTTCGCACAACTAACCAGCAAGTGCACTAGGTCGTCCAAGTAATAAACCTTACGTGAGTAAGGGTCAATCCCACGGAAATTGTCGGCTTGAAGCAAGCTATGGTCATCTTGTAAATCTCAGTCAGGCGGATTCAATTGGTTATGGAGTTTTGATAATTAAAAGATAAATAAACATAAAATAAAGATAGAGATACTTATGTAATTCATTGGTAGGAATTTCAGATAAGTGTATGGAGATGCCTTATTCCTTTTGAATCTCTACTTTTCTACTGCCTTCTTCCAATCCTTCATACTCCTTTCTATGACAAGCTATATGTTGGGTGTCACCGTTGTCAATGGCTACTTCCCGTCCTCTCAGTGAAAATGGTCCTCTACGGTTTCCCGCATGGCTAATCAGCTGTTGGTTCTTGATCATGTAGGAATAGGATTTACTATCCTTTTGCGTCTGTCACTACGCCCTACAGTCACGAGTTTGAAGCTCGTCACATTCATCCCATCCCAAATCCTACTCGGAATACCACAGACAAGGTTTAGACTTTCCGGATCTCAAGAATGCTGCCAATTGATTCTAGCTTATACCACGAAGACTCTGATCTCACGGAATGGAAGGCTCTGTTGTCAAGAAAGGCAACCATACGTCGTGGACTAGGAATCCAAGAGATACACACTCTAGCTTTCGCAAGTAGAATGGAAGTGTTTGTCAGGCACGCGTTCATAAGTGAGATTGGTGATGAGTGTCACGGGTCATCACATTCATCAGGTTGAAGTGCGAATGAATATCTTAGAATAAGAATAAGCATGAATTAAATAGAAAACAGTAGTACTTTGCATTAATACTCGAGGAACAGCAGAGCTCCACACCTTAATCTATGGTGTGTAGAAACTCCACCGTTGAAAATACATAAGAATAAGGTCTAGGCATGGCCAAATGGCCAGCCTCCCCAAATGGCACGTGAATTCGAAAATAGGGAAAAAGACCCCTAGTACAATAGTAAAAAGTTTTATTTATACTAAACTAGTTACTAGGGTTACAGAAATAAGTAAATGATGCAGAAATCTACTTCCGGGCCCACTTGGTGTGTGCTTGAGCTGAGCATTGAAACTTTCACGTGTAGAGGCCTTTTTTGGAATTAAATGCCAGTTTGTAACTTGTTTCTGGCGTTTGACTCTAGCTTGCAACTTGTTTCTGGCGTTTAACGCCAGAATAGGGCAAAAAGTTGGCGTTGAACGCTAGTTTGCATTGTCTAAACTCGGGCAAAGTATGGACTATTATATTTCTGGAAAGCCCTGGATGTCTACTTTCCAACGCAATTAAGAGCATGCTATTTGGGTTTCTGTAGCTCCATAAATTCCATTTCGAGTACAGGGTGGTCAAAATCCAACAGCATCTGCAGTCCTTTCTTCAGCCTCTGAATCAGATTTTTGCTCAGGTCCCTCAATTTCAGCCAGAAAATACCTGAAATCAAAGAAAAACACACAAACTCATAGTAAAGTCCAGAAATTTTAATTTTGCTTAAAAACTAATAAAAATATACTAAAATGTAGCTAGATCTTACTAAAAACTATATAAAAATAATGCCAAAAAGCGTATAAATTATCTGCTCATCACAACACCAAACTTAAATTGTTGCTTGTCCCTAAGCAACTGAAAACAAAATAGGATAAAAAGAAGAGAATATACAATGAATCTCACAATATCAATGAAACTTAGTTTCAATTAGATGAGCGGGGCAAGTAACTTTTTGCTTCTGAACAGTTTTGGCATCTCACTTTATCCTTTGAAATTAAGAATGATTGGCATCTATAGGAACTCGGAATTTTAGATAGTATTATTGACTCTCCTAGTTTAGTATGTTGATTCTTGAACATAGCTACTTTATGAGTCTTGGCCGTGGCCCTAAGCACTTTGTTTTCCAGTATTACCACCGGATACATAAATGCCACTGACACATAACTGGGTGAACCTTTTCAAATTGTGACTTAGCTTTGCTAAAGTCCCCAATTAGAGGTGTCCAGAGTTCTTAAGCACACTCTTTTTTCTTTGGATCACGACTTTAACCACTCAGTCTCAAGCTTTTCACTTGGACCTTCATGACACAAGCACATGGTTAGGGACAGCTTGATTTAGCCGCTTAAGCCTGGATTTTATTTCCTTGGGCCCTCCTATCCATTAATGCTCAAAGCCTTGGATCCTTTTTACCCTTGCCTTTTGGTTTTAAGGGCTATTGGCTTTTTCTGCTTGCTTTTTCTTTTTTTTTCTTTTTTTCGATACTTTTTTTTCTTTTTCACAGCTTTTTCTTGCTTCAAGAATCAATTTCATGATTTTTTAGATTATCAATAACATTTGTCTTTGTTCATCATTCTTTCAAGAGCTAATAATTTTAACATTCATAAACAACAAGATAAAAAATATGCATTGTTCAAGCATTCATTTAGAAAAGAAAAAGTATTGCCACCACATCAAAATAATTAAACTAATTTCAAGATAAAATTTGAAATCCAAGTACTTCTTGTTCTTTTGTAATAAAGCACATTTTTCATTTAAGAGAGGTGAAGGATTCATGGAGTTATTCATAGCTTTAAGACATAGACACTAGACACTAATGATCATGTAATAAAGACACAAAACATAGCCACACATAAAGCTCAAAACCGAAAACAAAAAAATAAATAGACAAGGAGATTAAGGAATGAGTCCACCTTAGTGAGGGTGGCATCTTCCTCTTGAAGAACCAATGGTGCTCTTGAGCTCCTCTATGTCTCTTCCTTGCCTTTGTTGCTCCTCCCTCATAGCTCTTTGATCTTCTATAATCTCATGGAGAATGATGGAGTGCTCTTGGTGCTCCACCCTTAGTTGGTCCATATTGTAACTCAAGCCTTCCAAAGAGGTGTTGAGTTGCTCCCAATAGTTGTGTGGAGGAAATTGCATCCCTTGAGGCATCTCAGGGATTTCTTGATGAGGATCTTTCTCATGCTCTTGTTGAGGTCCATGAGTGGGCTCTCTTGTTTGCTCCATCCTTTTCTTAGTGATGGGCTTGTCCTCTTCAATGAGGATGTCTCCTTCTATGTCAATCCCAGCTAAATTGCATAGATGACACCTTTTTCTTGGCCACAACTTCATAGAAGTGGTCTTGATGGTCCTTTGAGATGAATCTTTCTATCTCCCATGACTCGGAGGTGGAAGGTTTTGCCTTCCCTTTCCTCTTTCTAGATGTTTCTCCAACCTTAGGTGCTATAAATGGTTATGGAAAAACAAAAAGTAATGCTTTTACCACACCAAACTTAAAAGGTTTGCTCGTCCTCGAACAAAAGAAGAAAGAAAAAAGGGGGAAGAAGAAGAAAATGGAGGAGATGGAGGGAGATAAAGAGATAGGTGGGGTAGGTGGGGATCCTATGGGGTCTACAGATCCTAAGGGGTCAAGGATTTCTCATCCCTGCTCCAT
The DNA here is from genome assembly GCF_003086295.3 of Arachis hypogaea. Lineage (NCBI taxonomy): Eukaryota > Viridiplantae > Streptophyta > Magnoliopsida > Fabales > Fabaceae > Arachis > Arachis hypogaea. The sequence goes on along the minus strand of NC_092036.1, from coordinate 89,875,749 downwards.
TTAGGCGTGTAAATGCCCTTAGTGTGCAATCCTGGCATTTAACACTAGACTGCTGCTGGTTTCTATGGTGCAGGGAATTAAGAATTTACCAGGATCCTGTTTCTTTTGAGGTAATGTCTGCCTAACCAAGTTATTCAGTTCATTAGTGAGCAAGGGGGGTTCATCCACCCAAGTCTCATTACCAAATAACTTGGCATTCAGCTTCATGATTGCTCCAAGATCCTTAGCAACTTGCTCTTCAGTAATACCTTTATCATCTTCAGAGGAGGAATAGTCATCAGAGCTCATGAATGGCAGAAGTAGGTTCAATGGAATCTCTATGGTCTCTAGATGAACCTTAGATTCCTTAGGTTTCTCAGATGGGAACTCTTTTTTGTCCAGAGGACGTCCCATGAGGTCTTCCTCACTGGGATTCACGTCCTCCCCCTCCTCTCTAGGTTCGGCCACACCAAGTAAGGTTATGGCCTTGCACTCTCTTTTTGGATTCTCTTCTGTATTGCTTGGGAGAGTACTAGGAGGAGTTTCAATGGCTCTTTTACTTAGCTGGCCCACTTGTGCCTCCAAATTTCTAATGGAAGACCTTGTTTCATTCATGAAATTTAGAGTGGCCTTAGATAGATCAGAGACTATGTTTGCTAAGCTAGAAGGCCTCTGCTCAGAATTCTCTGACTGTTGCTGAGAGGATGATGGAGAAGGCTTGCTATTGCTAAACCTGTTTCTTCCACCATTATTAAAGCCTTGTTGTGACTTTTGTTGATCCTTCCATGAGAAATTTGGATGATTTTTCCATGAGGGATTATAGGTGTTTCCATAGGCTTCACCCATGTAATTCATCTTTGCCATTGCAGGGTTCTCAGGATCATAGGCTTCTTCTTCAGAAGATGCCTCTTTAGTACTATTGGATGCATTTTGCAATCCATTCAGACTCTGAGAAATCATATTGACTTACTGAGTCAACATTTTGTTCTGAGCCAATATGGTATTCAGAGCATCAATTTCAAGAACTCCCTTCCTTTGAGGTGTCTCATTACTCACAGGATTCCTTTCAGAAGTGTACATGAACTGGTTATTTGCAACCATGTCAATGAGTTCCTGAGCTTCTGCGGGCATTTTTTTTCAGGTGAATAGATCTACCTACAGAATGGTCCAATGACATCTTAGACAATTCAGACAGACCATCATAGAATATATCCAGGATGGTCCATTCTGAAAGCATGTCAAAAGGACACTTTTTGGTCAATTGCTTGTATCTCTCCCAAACTTCATAGAGGGATTCACCTTCTTTCTGCCTGAAGGTTTGAACATCCACTCTAAGTTTGCTAACCTTTTGAGGAGGAAAGAACTTGGCTAAGAAAGCCGTGACCAACTTATCCCAAAAGTTCAGGCTATCTTTAGGTTGAGAGTCCAACCATACTCTATCTCTGTCTCTTATAGCAAAAGGGAAAAGCATAAGCTTATAGACCTCGGGATCAACTCCATTGGTCTTAACAGTATCACAGATCTGTAAAAATTCAGTTAAGAACTCAAAAGGATCTTCTGATGGAAGTCCATGAAACTTGCAATTTTGTTGCATCAGAGAAACTAATTGAGACTTAAGCTCAAAATTGTTTGCTCCAATGGCAGGGATTGAGATGCTTCTTCTATGGAAGTTGGAATTTGGTGCAGTGAAGTCACCAAGCATCTTTCTTGCATTGTTGTTGTTTGGTTCGGCTGCTATATCCTTTTCCTGTTCAAAAATTTCAGTTAGGTCCTCTTTAGAGTACTGTGCTTTAGCTGCTATTAGCTTCCTCTTCAAGGTCCTTTCAGGTTCAGGATCAGCTTCAACAAGAATGCCTTTTTCCTTGTTCCTGCTCATATGAGAGAGAAAAAAACAAAGAAAGTATGGAATCCTCTATGTCACAGTATAGAGATTCCTTTATGTAAGTAGAAGAGAAGAAGAGTAAGAATGAGAAAAAGAGAAAAATTCGAACACAGAGGAGAAGAGAGGGTTCAAATTTTAAGATGAAGAGAAGTGTTAGTAAATGAATAAATAAATAGAAAGAGATGAGAGAGAGACAGAAGAAAATTTGAATTTTAATTAAAAGGAAAAGGAAAATATTTTTGTTTTTATTTTAAAATTTAGTTAGAATTCGAAAATTAAGAGAAGAAATAAAATTAAAATTAAAATTCGAAACAATTAGTTAATTAAAAGAATTTTGAAAAAGAGGAAGGTGATTTTCGAAAATTAGAGAGAGAAAAGTAGTTAGGTGGTTTTGAAAAAGATAAGAATTAGTAAAACAAACAAAAAGTCAATTAGTTAGTTGAAAAAGATTTGAAAATCAATTTTGAAAAGATAAGAAGTTAGAAAAGATTTTTGAAATCAAAATTTAAAAAAAGAGATATGATTGAAAAAGATATGATTAAAATTTATTTTGAAAAAGATTTGAAAAATAAATTTAGAAAGATTTGATTTTGAAAATTAAAGTTAATGACTTGATCAACAAGAAATCAAAAGATATGATTCTAAAATTTAAAGTTTGAATCTTTCTTAAGAAAGTAACAAATTTGAAATTTTTGAATCAAAACATTAATTGTTAGTATTAATTTCGAAAATTATGAAATAAAGATAAGAAAAAGATTTTGAAAAACATGAAAAAATGAAAAAGATTTGATTTTTGAAAAGATAAACTTTTGAAATTGAAATCTTGACTTGACTAACAAGAAACAACTTATTTAAAAAATTTTTGACCAAGTCAACCCAAAGATTTCGAAATTTATGAGTAAAATAAGGAAAAGATATTTTTTATTTTTGAATTTTTAATGATGAGAGAGAAAAACACAAAAATGACTCGAAACATGAAAAATTTGGATCAAAACAAATGATGCATGCAAGAACACTATGAATGTCAAAATAAACACCAAGAACACTTTGAAGATCAAGATGAACATCAAGACTTATTTTTGAAAAATTTTCAAGAAAAGAAAAATATGCGATACACCAAACTTAGAAATTTTTAATGTTTAGACTCTAATAATTCAAAAATGCATATGAAAAACAACAAAAGACAGAAAACAAGAAAATATTAAGATCAAACAAGAAGATTTACCAAGAACAACTTGAAGATCATAAAGAACACCATGCATACGTTTTTTTTTTCGAAAATTTTTAGAAAATTAAAAAGATGCAATTGACACCAAACTTAAAACTTGACTCTAGACTCAAACAAGAAACACAAAAATATTTTTGATTTTATGATTTTACTAATTTTTTTTGGATTTTTCGAAAATTATTTTGGGAAAACGAAAAAGAAGAAAAATTTTGAAAGATTTTGAAAACTTTTTGAAAATAAAATAAAGATTGAAACAAAAAGAAAATTACCTAATCTAAGCAACAAGATGAATCATTAGTTGTCCAAACTTGAACAATCCCCGGCAACGGCGCCAAAAACTTGGTGCACGAAATTGTGATCTTCAATGGCGCCAACAACTTGGTACGCACAATTGTAATCTCAACTCTTTTTTTCACAACTTCGCACAACTAACCAGCAAGTGCACTGGGTCGTCCAAGTAATAAACCTTGCGTGAGTAAGGGTCGATCCCACGGAGATTGTCGGCTTGAAGCAAGCTATGGTCATCTTGTAAATCTCAGTCAGGCGGATTCAATTGGTTATGGAGTTTTGATAATTAAAAGATAAATAAACATAAAATAAAGATAGAGATACTTATGTAATTCATTGGTGGGAATTTCAAATAAGTGTATGGAGATGCCTCATTCCTTTTGAACCTCTACTTTCCTACTGCCTTCTTCCAATCCTTCATACTCCTTTCTATGGCAAGCTGTATGTTGGGTGTCACCATTGTCAATGGCTACTTCCCGTCCTCTCCGTGAAAATGGTCCTCTATAGTTTCCCGCATGGCTAATCAGCTGTTGGTTCTCGATCGTGTCGGAATAGGATTTATTATCCTTTTGCGTCTGTCACTATGCCCTACAGTCGCGAGTTTGAAGCTCGTCACAGTCATCCCATCCCAGATCCTACTCGAAAAATCACAGACAAGATTTAGACTTTTCGGAACTCAAGAATGCTGCCAATTGATTCTAGCTTATACCACGAAGAATCTGATCTCACGGAATGGAAGGCTCTGTTGTCAGGAAAGGCAACCATGCGTCGTGGACCAAGAATCCAAGAGATACACACTCTAGCTTTCGCAGGTAGAACGGAAGTGTTTGTCAGGCACGCATTCATAAGTGAGAATGGTGATGAGTGTCACGGATCATCACATTCGTCAGGTTGAAGTGCGAATGAATATCTTAGAATAAGAATAAGCATGAATTGAATAGAAAATAGTAGTACTTTGCATTAATACTCAAGGAGCAGCAGAGCTCCACACCTTAATCTATGGTGTGTAGAAACTCCACAGTTGAAAATACATAAGAACAAGGTCTAAGCATGGCCGAATGGCCAGCCTCCCTAAATGGCATGTGAATTCGAAAATAGGGAAAAAGACCACTAGTACAATAGTAAAAAGTTCTATTTATACTAAACTAGTTACTAGGGTTACAGAAATAAGTAAATGATGCAGAAATCCACTTCCGGACCCACTTGGTGTGTACTTGGGATGAGCATTGAAGTTTTCACGTGTAGAGGCCTTCTTTGGAGTTAAACGCCAGTTTGTAACTTATTTCTGGCGTTTGACTCTAGCTTGTAACTTGTTTCTGCCGTTTAACGCCAGAATAGGGCAGAAAGCTGGCGTTGAACGCCAGTTTGTATCATCTAAACTCGGGCAAAGTATGGACTATTATATATTGCTGCAAAGCCCTGGATGTCTACTTTCCAACGAAATTCAGAGCGCGCCATTTGGGTTTTTTTAGCTCCAAAAATTCCATTTCGAGTGTGGGGGTGTCAGAATCCAACAGCATCTGCAGTACTTCTTCAGCCTCTGAATCAGAATTTCGCTCAGGTCCCTCAATTTCAGGCAGAAAATACCTGAAATCACAGAAAAATACACAAACTCATAGTAAAGTCCAGAAATTTGAATTTTGCTTAAAAACTAATAAAAATATACTAAAAAGTAGCTAGATCCTACTAAAAACTATATAAAAACAATGCCAAAAAGCGTATAAATTATCCGCTCATCACAAAATCAACCAGGATCTGGTTTGTCAAGAAAAAGGGGGGAACTCTATTTTTTGCGTCTAAGTTGGGTCGAAAATTGAAAGACTTGTCAGAGAAAGTCTATGGTTCCTACCTTATAGAGGTTGCTAAGCACAGAAGAGCAACTTGGGATGCCTTGGATCTGGTTTACGAGGCCATATTATCCTGAGTTTGAAGTGCTTGCAATTGAGTCTCAACCAGTGGCTCTGGTTCGTATCCAAAATCAGGTTTAGAGGCCTCTTCTGATTCAAGTTTTGATTTTGAAACTAAACCTTGATCTTGCTCTTGTTCCTGCTGACCATTTGGTTGTTGCTTTTACTGCAAACTTTGATTATCGTCCTCAATTGGATTACCTAAGTTAACCAGACCTTCTATGCTGAGGCTTCTACCTCTACCTCTACCCCTACCCTTACCTCGAGAAATCTATTGATCTTGATCATCTTTCTGTAACTGCTTATCTTGATCATCCGTTTGCAGTTGCTGCTAAGAATGGTTTGCATCTTGATCTATTTTACGAGGTCTTCCCCGACCATGACCTCTACCTCTGCCTCTGCCTCTGCCTTTGCCATGACTATACTCCCTTAGGTTGTTTGCATCAGTCACTTACTTACAGGGCCTTCCTCTGGGATGCTTAGCTGGACGATGCTCAACATTCCTAGACACTGGATTCTCATATCCTTGATTTCCATGCAGCGGCCGGTCATTATGCAACTTAAACTTAAACTTGTGCCTTCCTTGACCTGCAACTTAAACTTGAGGAAATGACTGCCTCTGCTTCTCAATAATATTTACCTTGGGCTTTTGTGCATGAAGAATAAGGTTATGTAATGGTAAAAAAGACTCCTCTTGATCATCTGCAACTGGCTTAGATTTCAGGTGCATCCCTTTACGTTGACACTTTGGAGAATGCTTTTCAAGATCACTAGATATCGAGTTCCCATTTTGCTTTTGTCCAGGAACATCCGAAGAAGACATGTGTTGTTTCAATTGTTCTTCTGACAGTACACATTCTAAACCCGGAAGATCAAGTGGCTTCTGGTAATCAATAACATTCAGCACAATTGGGAGGGATGAACAAATTGTTTCTACATGCACTATGGAGACTGTTGGCAACAAATTTTAAAAGTATATTATCATGCCCGATAACAGATTTTAAAAGCATATCATCATGCTCATAGTTACATGGAACAAAAAATAAGCATAAGATTACATTTCTCTGAATAATTTAAGAAAAAAATTACCTTTAAATGTGTAGAAATTAAATCTTTTTATATTGAACTATTAAAGGAAAGGTAATGATAACATTAAAGCTAAGCATATGATAAATTAGTTTTTTTTGTCATGTTGAACAAACTAAAGTTTCTTTCTAATATTGATAAGGAAAGCACAAGGGTTGTCACCAAATGACCTATAGAAGGGTTAAATTAGCCTCTCGCAAATATGCAGGGTAAAGCTTCTTAATACAGATCTACATAGTAGATCCAACCCTTCTAAGAACATCTGGGCAGAGTAAAAAGTTTATAGGACTAAGCTTTCCTTTATTGAAAACAGAAAGAAAGGCACAAATATATATCTAAGAAAATGCCAATTATTCTAGATAAACCATAATTTTATGGTTTATCTTGTATTGAATTTGGTGGATTTTATCAACTTTTTCCATATTTATTCAATGAAATAGCATGATTTTGTGAATCTCTCTTAATTTGTGCTTAAGAATGAAAACAAACTTTTTAGGCCATAAAATTGCTAAATTTTATTCACTTCAATTCCATTTGATGCCTTGATATGTTTGTTGAGTGATTTCAGGCTTAGGAGGTAAGGATTGGATTGAAGAAGTAAAGAAAAAGTATGTAAAGTGGATAATTAATGAAGAAATTAAGTTTTGAAAATCTGCCATGCGAGGCATACACGTGACCTGAAAAATCGCAATATGACGCGTGTGCGTGACCCACGCGTACGCGTGACAAGCAGAATGTGACCAACTTAAAGGTAACACGCTGAGGGCGATTTCTAGGCTGCAGAAGCCCAATCCAACTCATTTTTGAAGCTATTTGAGGCCAAATTCAAGAGGGAACAAGGGGAGAGCAATTAGGAGTAGTTTTAGAAACATGCTTTAGGTCATATTTTAGAGAGAGAAGCTCTCTCTTCTCTCTAGAATTAGGTTAGATTTAGGATATATTCCTCTTAGATTTAGGTTTAATTGTTGTTTTGATTTACTTTTTTTGCAATTTATTGTTCTTACATCTTTGCTCTTCTAGTTTTACTTGTCATTTTCTTTATTTTGTTGCCTTTATGTTTATGACATTTTGTTGGTTTTAATTTCAATTAATTCAATTTATGTTTTATGTTTGTTAATGTTTAATTGAATTGTTATTGTTATTTTCTTGCATTGGGTAGTTGTAGAATTTATATTTCTTGCCAATTTACTATGCTTTTCTTTTATGCCTTCCAAGTGTTTGATAAAATGCTTGGTTGGATTTTAGAGTAGATTCTCAACCCTTGCTAGGACCTTTCTTAGTTGTTAGTTTTATTTTCATGTTCATCAAACCCAAAACACAAAAAATATACACCCCATAACCAATAATATGCACACTTTCCTGCAATTCCTTGAGAGACGACCCGAGGTTTAAATACTCTTGATTTTTATTGGGTTTGCACCTGTGACAAACAAATTAAACTTTGATTGATGGTTATCTATCGGCTTGGATCTATACTTCAACGAGATTATTTTTGTAAAAATTGCTACCGATGATTTCCCCACATCAGTTCCCCAATACTGTCATGTATAAAAAAGCTTCAAATGTCATCAAATTAACTCCAAGTACACATTATTTAATAATTTGACTTTTCTAGATTAAATGAAAGCATAGCAAATCCCAACATTGTAGTAGGTGACACTTATTTTATAAAAAGCTTTCTTAAAATTCTCTAATCAAGAAAATTCTTAGATATAACTAGTAAACGAGCTCTTATAAAAAGGCACTAACAACTCCACCACATGAATGATAACTATCAAGTACCAACAACAGATGTAAAAAATGATAGAAACACTATAATACCTGATCCTATAACTCTTGTGCTAGAGGCTCTGCTTCAACATATTGTTCTACAACTCCAACCCCTTGTGATTTATTTTGCTCTCCAACCCTTTTAGCTGATTAGTCAAGTGCTTCTCCCCCCTTTTCTTCCATCCATTTCACCACACTAATTGGCTCATCAGTCCTAACATCGCCTAAATCATCAACTTGATGTTGTGCCTCATCTCTTCCCTCATTAGGCTTATCACTCTTCTCAACCACTTCACAGATTTTTACTCTTTTTTGCTTTCGCACTCCACGTCCATCCATGCTATGCTAACTTCTCTTCTTTCCACTCTTATTCCTCGTACTCTTACATTCCTGTCTCCCATTCCGATCACCATCAATTCCATCACATTAGCCTGTAGAAGTTATCTGCCACCCTCATTACACACAATCTCCTCATCCTGGCAAAGCTTCTCTAATTGAATACCCAAAATCTTCTTATGTGGCCATGGCAAATCCTTATACTCCTTTACAATGAAATTAGAACTTTCTTCTTCAGTAGACCCTTTATTCTCATTTAGATTTGATATTGCCCTATGTATCATGTAAAAAAAGCATAAAAGGGGGCAAAAAAGTAAAATCAAAAGAAGAAGAACATATTCATTATGATCATTTGAATTCCAAAGAAAATAAGACATTCAATAAACAAAATAAAAAAGATTGAAAATTTGGAGAAAAGTAAGGGAAATGAGCTACCAATGCATAAGGAGGGTGCGTAGGGTGTGGAAAGAAGGAAACATCTTCTTGAGACACTGCTGAATAAGAGAGGAAACATGGCGAGTTTCGAGGGAGAGGGGGGGTTGGATTCGGCGAGCTGAGACAAGAGAGAGTCTTTGAGGTTAGCAATGATGCGGTTTCTTCTAAAATGTTCGTCATCGTTAGGAAGAAGTTGAGGAGGAGAGTGAGGTTTCTCTTCTTCGTCCATAATTGGTGCCAGCCGTCAAGGGACTTTGATTATTTGTGTGTGTAAAGTGCCACAGAAGTGGCGAGTAGGGGCGAATAGAGGCTGAAGTGTGAATAGAGTCAGCAAACTAGATGGAAAGACCGAAGGCGATGGCAAGGAGTGACTGAGTGAAGGGGTGGAGGCTGGTATTGGTGTTGGCGTTGTGATGAGGGAGTGTAGCAGTGAACTGCTTAAAGAGTGAGACTGAGACTGAGAGTGACAAGTGTTAAAGGTATACATAGTTCTAAAAATCGGATCGAACTGGCCAGTCGAACTGGGAGCCAACGATAAAAACGATCCAATCCCATGTGTAAAACCGCTAGTCAAAAAACCGCCCAAAAATTGCTGAACCAGCTGGGAACCGGCCAGTTGGGCCAGACCGAAAACCTATCGGTTCTTACTAAACCACACCATCTTGCTTGCTTTTTAAAACAAAAAAACGGACCACACGCGTGAGTCACGCCCAGTTTCCCCTAAACCCCCTCCTTCGTGCGTTTCAGGCTTTCAGCAAAGAAAGCGAATCCAAAACCAAAACCCTTCTTCAAAGTTCAAAGTACCCAAAACAAAACCCTACCCCCCACCGTCCGTGGTTATTGGCGCCTCCACGACTTCCCTCTTCCCTCTGCGGTTGTCTATTCTAGTTCGGCACCGCATTCATCCTCCTGCGGCTTCTCTATTCGAGCTGCTCGTCATGGTCTTGTTGTCGTCCTGTTCTCCGTCATGCTACCCCCTCGTTGAAGGTTAGTGGCACTGTTCTGAGTTTTGAATATTTGATCGGAGTGATTTGCATGGCTCTAAAAACCGGACCGAACCAGTCGTCGGACTGATCTAACCGCAAATTGGCAACAATAACGATCTGGTCAGGTATGTAAAACTGCTGATAAAAAACCGGTAAAAAGTGTTGAACTGGCCAAGAAACGGCCGATTGGAACGGACCAAAAACCTGCGGGTTGGATTGAAACGACGCCGTTTTAGGCTTATTGAGAGGTTGAATCACTCTTTGACAAACACGTTGGAGATGATAAACGTGCGTTTAAGTGCTTTGAACGATGTTCTTTGATGTTTGACAACTTTTCTTCTCTGCAGACGTGATTTTACATCCCATAAACCCGTTCACTTGAAGCAAGAAATTATAGCTTCCTATGTTTATGTTTGTTGCTTGTCATTATTGATTTTTTCCATAATTTTTTCTAAATAAAAGAATACTTAGAGTATTAAAATAATTATTCTAATTTTTGTGCATTGTTTATTATTTTAATTTTTTATAATATGCATTATTATTCTTATTAGAAATGATAAATTAAATAAAAAATAATTATAAATAATAATAAAAATATAACTAATAAAAAATTAGAACCTAAAATAATAATAAAAATAAAATCATTAAGAGTATTTAAAAAATACTAAAATATGTTATTTTATATATTATTTTTAATTTAATAAATAAATATTAATTTTTATTATAAAAAATACTTATAAAATTTTTTTATTTTTATATGTTATTTTTAATTTTATAAATAAATATTAATTTTTATTATAATAATAAAAAATTATAATATATTTAAATAAAATATTATAAAAAATACTATATAAAAAAATATTAAAAAATATAAAAATTTAAATATATTTAAAAAATGATATTATAATTTAATATTATATTTTTTTAATAATTAATTAATTATTTATCTAAAAATAATTTTATTTAATGTTATCCAAAGAACCTTTATTTTATCAAAAATTAATTTTAATAAAAATTGCTAAACAATATTTTTAATTTAGCCAAGGTGAATCCAAACACACACTGAGCCTCTCTTCGAGCCACTTCGCCGCCCATCCGTCGAGCCACGCCGCCGTCCGTCCGTGTAGCCACTGCCCCCAAGTCTCCAACCCCTGTTCTCTTCTTCCGCGAGCTCGGTCCATCCGTCGACTTCGTCTTCTCCTCGCCGTCGTCTGCATCTTCTCGCCGTAAGAGAAACCCACTAGCAGAACTGCCCCAAGCCCCTTCTCCTCTCTTTCCCTCACTCAACCTCAACCAAAGAGAAACCCTAGTCTCCACCACCGCCGCAAGGAGTTCGCTACCGCCGTAAGAAGAGGTGACACAAGCCCTAGCCACTAGCCAGCCTTTATCGCCGCCGCCATTCAGCTCACCACCGCCATCTCACCGTCGTTCGGTTGTCCTTCACCGTCCAGTCTGCCGTAGCCTCCAACCACTCTGCTCTTTCGGAAGCTTTTTCGCGTCTCATCGCAGCTCCAATTCGGTGGTCGCCCGTCCTCCGTCCGTCTGCTGCTCGTGATCGGCGTTCTTGCTCCTTCTCCCTCAATCGCTGCTCTGAAATCCTGAATCTCTGTTTGTTCATTATTTTTTTATGAGTAATTTCTTGCGTATCTCTGTTTTGAGTCTTCTTAGGTTTTTTGAATCAATATATTTTAGTTTGTTCGTTCATGATCAATGATTTAATTGCAGAATGAGTTTTATTACTAATGATGAGCAATGAACATTATTGAACTGTTCTTGTTATGAGTAATGATTATCTTAGGTTTCTCTGTTATGAGTAATTTAGATTATTTTGTTTTTCAGTAATTGTGGAACTGTTCTTGTGGTTCAAATGTTGTATTTTTTTATTTAATTATTCAGTGTTGTGTTTATTGTCGTTGTTGATTGTTGCTGTTTGTTCTTGATGGTTCTGAACTTCTGATTGTTGATGTTTGTTCACTGCTGTGTTTGTTTACTGTTCTTGTTGTTCAAATGTTGTATTTTTTTTATTTAATTATTCAGTGTTGTGTTTACTGTTGTTGCTGATTGCTGCTGTTTGTTTTTTATGGTTCTGAACTTCTGATTGTTGATGTTTGTTCACTGCTGTGTTTGTTCTTATTGTTCTTGATTGTTGCTATTTTTTTTATAGTGCTGTTTGTTTTTGCTGTGCTGCTACTTTTCATACTGCTACTTTTCATGTTTGTTTGCAGACTGATTTTTATTGCCGATGATGAGTAATGAACATTATTGAGCCGTTCTTGTTATGAGTAATGATTTTCTTAGATTTCTCTGTCATGAAATAATTTAGATTATTTTGTTTTACAGTAATTATTGAACTGTTCTTGTTGTTCAGATGTATTTTTTTATCTAATTGTTCAGTGTTGTGTTTATTGTCCGTCTTTGTTTGTTCATCGATTTAGGATTCTGCTGCTGCTAGTGTTGTTGTTCAGATTGAATTGTTCAGTGATTACTTGGTTAGCTCTGCTCATTGCTACTGTGTTGTGTTGGACTCTGTTTTGTTGCTTTTTTTTTGTGCTGTGCTGAAAATTGAAAATAATTTAGCTGAAATTATGCTTATTGCTACTCCTCATTGTTAATCTTTGAAAGTTTATTAATCCTTGTTAAAATTATGCTGAAATTATGCTCATTGCTACTGCGCAAGTGTTCATTGTTAATCTTTAGAAAAGTTTACTAATTTTTGTTGAAATTATGCTGAAATTATGCTCATTGCTACTGCCCAAGTGTTCATTGTTAATCTTTGAAAAAAGTTTATTAATCTTTGTTGAAATTATTCTGAAATTATGCTCATTGCTACTGCTAATTGTTAGTTTTTGAAATTATGCTGAAATTATTTAGTGCTTTAAATTTAGAAGACGTTTAAGATTTATCTTAAATTAGACTATAATTATGTTTTAGAGTGTTTGTTTATAATTTACTTGTTATCTTATTGTAAAATGGTTTGTCTGGTTGGACTACGGTTGAACCAGTTGGACCAGTAAACCAGTAGTTAGAGTGGTTCGATGACGGGTCCGGTTCTCAGGACCTTGGTGATTTGTGAATGTGAAATGATTGATTTTGTGTTGGTATGCTGCTGCTGCTGCTGTTTTTTAGTTTTTGTTGCTGATTGTTCTTGATTTCTGAATGTGAAATCATTGATTTTGTGTTGTTATGCTGCTGCTGCTATTTTTTAATTTTTGTTGCTGATTGTTCTTGATTTCTGAATGTGAAATCATTTGATTTTGTGTTGTTACGCTGCTGTTGCTGTTTTTTACGGTGATTGTTTGTTGCTGCTTTTTAATTTTTGTTGCTGATTTATGAAATTATTGATGAAAATGGCTGTTATGATTTCTGATTTCTGATTTCAATATCATTGTTGAAAACTTGAAATTATTGATGAAAATGACTTTGTTATGATTTATGATGTCTGATGTCTGATTTCTGATTCCTGATTTCAAAATCATTGTTGAAATTATTGATGAATGGCTTTGTTATGCTGCTGCTGTTTTTTAATTTCTGAGTCTGCTGTTTTTGAATTTTTGTTGATCGATTTTTTGATTATTTGTTGCTGTTTTTTAATGTCATCAAATTAAATGAATTAATACCCAGGGAAGAAAAAGCAACCTTGACAAGCCATTGCAAGAAACACCTTGACAACCCTGAACCCTCATCACTCTCAGTCTCAGTCTCACTCTCTAAGGAGTTCACTGCTACACTCACTCATCACAACGCCAACGCCAACACCAGCCTCCACCCCTCCACTCAGTCACTCCTCGCCGTGGCCTCCGGTCATTCGGTAGTTTGCCGCCTCTGTTCGCTCTTCGGCCTCTATTCGCCCCTGCTTGCCACTTCTGTGGCACTTTACACACAAATATTCAAAGTCCCTTGACGGTTGGCACCAATCATGGACGAAGAAGAGAAACCTCATTCTCCTCCTCAACCTCTTCCCAACGATGACGAACATTCTAGAAGAAACCGCATCATTGCTAAACTCAAAGACTCTCTCTTGTCTCAGCTCGCCGAATCCAACCCCTCCCTCTCCCTCGAAACACGCCATGTTTCCTCCCTCATTCAGCAGCGTCTCAAGAAGATGTTTCCTTCTTTCCACACCCCCACGCACCCTCCTTATGCATTGGTAGCGCCTTTCCCCTACTTTTCTCCAAATTTTCAATCTTTTTTATTTTGCTTATTGAGTGTCTTATTTTCTTTGGAATTCAAATGATCATAATGAATATATTGTTCTTCTTTCGATTTTAATTTTGCGCCCCCTTATGTGCCTATTTTAGATGATACATAGGGCAATATCGGAGCTAAATGAGAATAAAGGGTCCACTGAAGAAGAAATTTCTAATTTCATTGTAAAGGAGTATGAGGATTTGCCATGGGCACATAAGAAGATTTTGGGTATTCAATTGGAGAAGCTTTGCCAGGATGAGGAGATTGTGTGTAATGAGGGTGGTAGATATGTTCTACAGGCTGATGGTGATGGAATAGATGGTGATCGGAAGGGGAGACAGGAATGTAAGAGTAAGAGGAAGAAAAGAGGAAAGAAGAGAAGTCAGCATAGCATGGACGGAGGTGGAGAGCGAAAGCAGAAAAGAGTAAAAATCTGTGAAGAGGTTGAGAAGAGTGATAAGCCTAAAGAGGGAAGAGATGAGGCACTACATCAGGTTTATGATTTAGGTGATGTTAGGACTGATGAGCCAATTAGTGTGGTGAAATGGACAGAAGAGAAGGGGGAAGAAGCACTTGACCAGTCAGCTGAAAGGGTTGGAGAGCAGATTAAACCACAAGGGGATGGAGTTGTAGAACAATATGTTGAAGCAGGGCCTCTAGCACAGGAGTTACAGGATCAGGTATTATGGTGTTTATATAATTTTTGGCATCTGCTGTTGGTACTTGATAGTTATCATTCATGTGGTGGAGCTGTTAGTTGTTAGTGCCCTTTTATTAGAGAGTTTTAGGAAAGCTTTTTATAAAATAAGTGTCATATCTTACCCTGCTACAATATTGGGATTTGCTATGCTTCCATTTAATCTAGAAAAGTCAAATGATTTAATAATGTGTACTTGGAGTTAATTTGATGACATTTGAAGCTTTCCTATACAGGATAGTATTGGGGAACAATTGGCATTTTCTTTCGTATATATTTGTGCCTTTCTTTCTGTTTTCAATAAAGGGAAGCTTAGTGCTATAAACTTTCCACTCTGCCAGAGTTCTTGGAAGGGTTGGATCCACTATGTAGATCTGTATTAGGAAGCTTTACCTTGCATATTCGCGAGAGGCTAATTTAACCCTACCCTGGGTCATTTGGTGACAACCCTTGTCCTTTCCTTATCAATATTAGAAAGAAACTATCAGTTTGTTCACCATGACAAAAAAAAAAACTAATTTATCATATGCCTAGCACTCATGTTATCATTACCTTTCCTTTAATAGTTCAATATAAAAGATTTAATTTCTACACATTTAAAAGTCCTCTGAAACATGTTTCTTCATTGATTCCTTATTTCTTTTCAAAGTTTCATGATAGGAATTTGTTGTATTCTAATTTTTTTGCCTTACTGACCATCATCCTTTGTTCCTTAAATTATTCAGAGAAATATAATCTTATGCTTATTTTTTGTTCCATGTAACTATGAGCATGATGATATGCTTTTAAAATTTGTTGCCGGGCATGATGATATGCTTTTAAAATTTGTTGCCAACAGTACTCCATAGTGCACCCGGAAACAATTTGTTCATCCCTCCCAACTGTGCTGAATGTTATTGATTACCAGAAGCCACTTGATCTTTCGGGTTCAGAATGTGTACTGTCAGAGGGACAATTGAAACAACAGATGTCTTCTTTGGATGTTCCTGAACAAAAGCAAGATGGGAATTCAGTATCTGGTGATCCTGAGAAGCATTCTCCAAAGCGCCAATGCAGAGGGAGGCACCTGAAACCTAAGCCAGTTGCAGACGATCAGGAGGAGTCCTTTTTACCGTTACGTGACCTTATTCTTGATGGACAAACGCCCAAGGTAAATATTATTGAGAAGCAGTGGCAGTCATCTCCTCAAGTTCAAGTTGCAGGTCAAGGAAGGCACAAGGAACCAACAATGTTTAAAAACAAAGCTATGTTAGCTCCTGAGAATGTTCATAATGATCAGCTGCTGCATGGAAATCAAGGATATGAGAATCCGATGTCTGGGAATGCTGAGGATCGTCTAGCTAAGCGTCCCAGAGGAAGGCCCCGTAAGTTAGAGACTGATGCAAACAACCCAAGGGAGTATAGTCGTGGCAGAGGCAGAGGTAATGGTCTAGGTCGAGGTCGAGGTCGAGGTCGAGGTCGAGGTCGTGGTCGTGGTCGTGGTCGTGGTCGTGGTCCGGGAAGGCCTTGTAAAATAGATCAAGATGCAAACCATTCTGAGCAGCAACTGCAAACGGATGATCAAGATAAGCAGTTACAGAAAGATGATCAAGATCAGCAGAACTCTATGGGTAGGAATAGGGGTAGGGGTAGGGGTAGAGGTAGAGGCATCAGCGGAGGCGGAGGTGATGGTGCAGGTCGAGGTAGAGGCAAGGGGAGTGGTAGGGGGAGAGGGAGGCCTCGGAAAATAAGGCTAGACACAAACACAAACCAATGTGAGGAGCAGTTACAATCACAAGATCATGCTGAAGGTCTGGTTAACTTAGATAATCCAATTGAGGACGATAATCAAAGTTTGCAGCAGAAGCAACAACCAGATGGTCAGCAGCAACAAGAGCGAGATCAAGATTTGGTTTCAGAATCAAAACCTGAAACAGAAGAGGCCTCTAAACCTGATTTCGGATTAGAACCAGAGCCACCGGTTGAGACTCAATTACAAGCACTTCAACCTCAGGATAATATGGCCTCTTAAACCAGATCCAAGGCAGCCCTAGCTGCTCTTCTATGCTTAGCAACCTCTATGAGGTTGGAACCCTGGACTTTCTCTGACAAGTCTTTCACTTTTCGACCCAAGTTAGGCGCATGGAACAGAGTCTTTGCCTTTTTCTCGACAAACCAGATCCTGATTGATTTTGCATGTGAATTGAAGTTTGGAATATGAAGTTAACTCAGAAGCAATTTTCTTGTGGGATCTGGAGTTTGTCATTCTTGTAGCTTGCAGTAGATATTTCAATCAAAGTTTATGGAGTATCACCGTTTATTTCAATCATTTTGTTCCTTTTTTTTTTTTTTGTCGGTAACACAGTTATGTACTTGCAGAATAGTTATTCTTCTAGTATTTCATTTTAGGACAAAGCTACTAACATCTATTTAGGAGTGATAATTGATAGGATAGGATAAGATTTAAGCTCCACTTTATTTTTATTTGTGGATTTAAACCTTCAATTTGAATTTAATTTGCATCTTAATCCCCTTAACTTGACCATATTTAGTTAAATTTATAAAAGGTAAATTATTTTTATTCAAAAATAATATTTAGTCTTTCATATTTTATAATATTAAATATTATTATGTATTATTAGCAAATTGAATTGGTAGCTCAATGGCATTGAGCAGGAAGAGTTGGCCAGACACTAAAATCTGTCCTTACATGCTGTTGACTGGTTACCAACTTGTTAGTCTTTATAGTTTTACCAAATTTTTAATTAAATTTTTATATATTTTTTCCAATTGAATCTCTACACTACTTTTAACTTTGTAATTAGATTCTTTTTATGTCAAAAATAATAAAATTAACGAAATATTTTTTCTAAAAATCATGTGATCAAAGATCTAATTAAATTTTTTATTGTAATACTAGATACCTTTAATTTGCAGAAAACTATTTAGTTAACTCTTAATTCACTTATTATACTGACCTAATTATAAAATAAACACAATATAAAATCCTAATTGAAAATATACATATATATATAGACTTAATTATAAATTTGATAAAGACTATAAAAACCAACCGAGTTCAATTAACCTTCTAAACACACTTTAATTTTACTAACAAACTCAGACAATCATAAGTTACTAACCTACCACAATCAGATGAAGTAAAATATTATCATCAATACAATCCATCTCGACAAAATCAGCCATTTTAGCAATAACTAATTTAGCCAAATCCCATGACTTAATAATCTCCATCAAGTTTTTTATCTCAATTTTTCTCTCAATATTATATCCTGTGTATCTTTTGTCATCCCATTTAAGAATTTTCATTAGAGAGTAATAGAGACGAAACAAATACAATAAATAAGATTCGTTAGAGACACTGAAATCTAAATATAAGACTTCGGATAAATTCATTATTGATCCAAACTAAACTCGATTGTTTTGTTTATAAAAATGCTCAATAAATACCAAAAACCAATCCCTCTATCATTCGCCATGTATATTTATATATGCTGATTCATACATTTTCTAACAAAATAACTAACTACCGGATTAATCAAACGTTTTACAATAGAATAATAAATTTCTTTTACAGCATCAGAATCGAATGTCTTACACTAACACCAAATATCTATTCCTATACAGTGGCTGAATTTTTATATCCATGTAGTATGGTTAATAATTTATTTGCATAATTCTACATAGGTTTGATTGTTTTTTCGGGTTCCAAGACTTGGATATATAAAACTATAAACAAACTTTTAGGCGTTCACCTGCTACACATACAAGAGAATATGAAACCTGGAACATCTCATGTGAAATTACAAATACATACAACTAATGGTTGACAGGATATGTCAACAATTAGGACATATCAACAGTGAAGAGTGTTTTTCAATGAAGAAGGAAGATTGTTCTTTTTACAATATAGAGAAATACTAAAAAATAAAAACATGTGCAATGCATATTCTAAAAAATATAGTTACAATCTTCATTCTTCAACCAACTTCACTCTTCACCAGAGAAATTCCCAAACAATTAAATGATAAAAGAATCTATGATTGTTGTACCTCAATCAATTCTGTTGACAGAATTCCCATAGTCATCTTCAAGCACATAAAGAAGCTTCCTGTAAGCATGCCCGTCAAGAAGGTCCTTATCCTGAAACTTGCGCAATAAGCTCATTGCCTCCTGAACACTTCCTCGTCGGCAAATCTCATCGAGCACGGTCCTATAAGTAATAAAATCCGCAGACCTCTGTTTTTCGGTCATCTCCCATAGATAACTTACTGCCTCCTCAATTTCTCCACCAAGCGCCAAAGCATTGACAAGTGAATTGTAAGATTTGCTACTTGGGATGAAACCCTTGATCTTCATCTCATGACATAATTCTTCTGCATTTTTCGTCCGGCCTTGAGCACACAACCCATGAATCAAGTAATCATAGGTAAAGGAGTTTGGCTGGCAATTGTAAACCACACCCATCTGATGGAATATCCTCAACGCATCGTTAACATGGAGAGAAAGGACATAACCTTTTAGCATAGCATTTAACGAAAATATGTCTGGCTCTACACCGTCATTCACCATTTGCTTGAACAAACTTCTAATCGTCTCCATATACACATAATTTATATAGGTGTTGCTACCCCTACCCAAAAGTGCAGCAAATAGAATATTATAAGTCCTAATTGAAGGCCTACAATTTGAATTCCTACTGTTCTTCATTTGCTTAAATATATTCACAGCTCTACTCAGCTTCCTGGCCTCAGTGAAATAATATATAACGGTGTTGTACAGTGCCTCTGAACCGATCAAAGGATCTGCAAGCAGTTGGTTCACAATATCATCCATTTCTTGATACATCTTTGCAGCACCAAGCTTCTTTATGGTGACATGAAAAGTGGAAACATCGTGCCGGAACCTTGGCTGCTGAGATGCCCAATGAAACAGCTCTAAACAAACCAAAGGGTCACTTCGAAGAGTCATCACATTGCACAGTTCTTCAGGGGTGAACCTTGGTGGAATTTGGGACAGTGCCAAGTGAAATTTTGTTTGATCTAAAGTAGGCTTTAGGGATTTCAACAACCTCTTGCGAACCCTTTTTCTATAAGACCTTGAGGGAGCCCTGGTTGAATAGCAATGATAATTGACGCAAATAGGTGCAAATATTATAGGAAATTTATCGTGGCCAGCAGTAATTTGAAACAAAAGGGGTTCAAATTTCTGGGTATCATGAAAAAGACACATCTTTTGTGGTCTCTGACAGATGAGGCCCTTGAACATGAGCTCAGGGAACTTCTGAAGAAATGAGCTTGGGAAAGAGAATAAATTTTGGATCGAGTTGTTCCTACTGAAGTAGTTATGATATCTCAAGCAATTTCCACCAAAAGATTGCATTTTTACTGAGCTTGGTGAATAACTAAGTGGGAGGTTAAATAATACTTAACAGACGGCCCCAGTATGTGTTGAAGCATCTATTTCTTGCTCCCATTTTCAAGTTTCTGCATTCAGAATATAATAATACTAATTCGTCTTTATTCTAATGCACAAGCTCTCTCCATTGAATAAGTTAATGGCCTCAATATTAATTCTCCACCTACTTCTCCGCACAGTAGCAATCGACAAGGAAAGCTTCAGCATCACTGTTAAGGAAGTAAAACTAGATGACTAACAAGTTTCTACAATGATTTCCCACTAACACTTATATGTATGCCATTTGTTCAGTTCAAGCATATATATATATATATATATATATATATATATATATATATATATATATATATATATATATATATATATATATATATATAATCATGGAATATCAATTAGACCACTATGACTAGACCAGCTCCACGTTGATTCATTGAATATCCCAACTGTCACAATTAACAACATTATACATAAATTGGCTGAGGCCTGGATTAACCAGCCCCACAACAAAAAGATTTCACTTTATACAACTTCTAACGTCTAGAACTTAGTCCAGATGAAAATGTGTGCAATCAAATTAAGTTCCACAAATCCAAAACCAAATCAAGAATGAAAAGTAACCATAGTGGAAAACCAACGAAACAAAAACATTAATTTTCTTTTTTCTTTTAAATTATGTTCTTGAACAGAAATTGTAATAACTAACAAGTCGAAAAGAATCAAGCTTTGCTAGGAAAGAACATAACCAACCACCCATAAACTATAAGCAAAAGGATGTAATATCTTCTTGCACAAGGAAAAGAAAGGGTAGGTAACTAAATAAAATAAAATAACTAGAGAGAGAATCCCAATTAAGTACGAGAATGATTGAGGTTTGTTGAGTAGGAGAATAATTGAATCAGATAGTATGAAGTGAAGATCCAATAATTAAACTGAACGATGAATCCCATGACGATAATTCTAGTGTCTCAACAAGAAGATGCAAAAGCCCGCAAGAAGAAAACAGAGAGAAAGGAAACCTGGTTGGGAGATAACAAGAAGTGTTGAAAGATATTAGGCAGAGATATAAAACAGCCTTGATCCTTACAGCCTATGAGTCTATATATAACCACATTTTACTACACTGGAAAAAAATCTAAGGAATTAATAATCAGAAGTCTAAGTGCTTGAGGAATCTCACTATGAACAACATATTATCTGTTATCTCACTACTGTTTGTCTTCAGGCATATGTTTCATGCTGTCCTAGTGTTTTACCATTGTATTGTTATTGCCAATCCCTTTAAGGTTAGACCTAACTAATGTATCAAGCTTTTCTTTCTGATAGTTTGTATAAGAAAATATGCTGCCATGTTCTCTGTACCTAGCCACACATCTCTGCAACTCACAACCTTAGAAACTTGATCTGTATACTTAAGCTACTTCGTTACAAACTTCTGATAAGTACCAAGTACAATACTGAGTACAAGTCAGATTTTGAATAATGTTTACTGAGAAAATTGAGCTCTGATGTCAGCTACTTCCAAACTGAAAATTCAGCATACTAAGGAATTGATAAAAAACTTGCATTATCACAATCTTCAATTTACCATAATTATCGGCGGAGAAGCTTCATAGACGCGGTGACAGCGAGAATTCGAAGTCAGCGAGGACGTGAAGAGACGACGGCGAAGAAGACGCGAAGCGAGGATGGCAGAGAAGACGCGAGGTGAAGGAGGCAGTGGACGCGTGATGCGCCAGTAGCGGAGCACACGAGGAGCGAGGGCGGTGCTTCAGCGGCGGAGGATGCGACGGCGGGAGGCTGGAGGTCGGAGGGCAGAGGAGGATGATTCAGTGGGAGTGATAGGGTTTAGGGTTTCATATTAAAAAAAATCGAGAGGAATGAATACCTGTTGGTGTGGGTGGTGCTGGGAACCCTAGCCTTATGTGAAACATTCTCCCTTAGGCCTTAACAGATGAAATTGGAGGTGCAGCCTGTGGGGTGGAGATTTTTTTTTTTTTATTTGGCAAAATGATGATTTTTATTTTTTACTTCAATTTCTCCCTTTTCTACGTTAACATAGGTTACTTTTAAACTTGAAAAATATTAATGTGTTAAGGTTAACTTAACTTTTATATTGTTACATGTTTATTGTATGTTGCTTATTGATAATTTGTTTTGAGAAAGAATATTAGGCTAAACATCACCAACAGATAAAGCAGGTTGAAAGACATAAAACAAAAATCATTTTACATAATTGCATCTGATTCTGACACATAAGTAGATAATCTAGGAGCAGATGCAGATCCATCTCTAAAAAAGTCAAACAAATAGCCTCACACTTATCTTTCTGCACAGTTGTAGAGTCAAGAGCACAAAGCAAATGTAGTTAACTACCCCCTTCTACTCCTTAGTCTCACACTCAGCTTCTTCAAATCCAAACAATCCAATTTCAAAAGCAGCTCTTCCTACTAAGTACCACATCTTTCTCTGCTATCTTCTATGCTTTCTATGAAGCTCATAACTCAACTTTACCTCTCTCCCAAATCCCACTTCTCATTTTGCTCCAAGGTGGCCCCGGATGCTCCTCCATGATTAGCAACTTCTATGAGCTTAGACCATGGACTCTCACTGATGAATCACCCCTTACACTTCACCCTATGGCCTCCTATTTCTTGATAACCCCATTGGTTCTGGATTTAGCGTAGCAGCAACACCACAAGAAATCCCAACTGATCAAAATGGTGTTGCAAAGCATCTCTTTGCTGCTATAACAAGGTTTGTTGAGCATGATCCTGTTTTCAAGAACCGTCCTATTTATATTACCGGTGAAAGTTATGCTGGAAAGTATGTTCCTGATATTGGATACTATATATTGAAGGAAAATTTGCATCTGCGCGGTTCTAAGAGAGTGAATTTGACTGGTTTGGCTATTGGAGATGGGTTACTGACGCTGTTATACAAGTGGTTACACATGCTGTTAATGCTTATTATATTGGTTTGATCAATGAGAGGCAGAGGAATGAGTTGGAGAAGGATCAATTGGAAACGGTTAGGTTAGTGCAGGTTGGGAATTGGAGCACTGCAACCGATGCAAGGAATGTGGTTTTGCGAAAATTGAGGAATGTAACAGGGTTGGCTACTGATGCGGTATTTTACAACCCACAAACTAACCGCCAAGTGCACCGAGTCGTACCAAATAATACCTTACGTGAGTAAGGGTCGATCCCATGAGGATTGATGGATTAAGCAACAATAGTGTCTGATAGGCTTAGTTAGACAAATAGAAAATAGTGTTTGGAAGTTCAAAAGCATTAACAATAAATTTAGAATATTAAAGATAGGCAGATAAATAAGTTGGGAATAAAATATTGAGAAGGCAGTTAAGGCTTCAGAGTTATCTATTTTTCCGGATTTACTTTTTTTACTAACTATTTTAATTATGTTGGATTTAATTTATGGCAAACTGTATGTGACTAGACCCTAATTCCTTAGACCTTCCTAGTCTCCTCTAATATTCATTAACTGCCAATTCCTTGGTCAATTAATTCCAATTAGAGGGTGATAATCAATTTCTAGTTTATATGCCACAAAAACTCTAATTACCCAAGAAATAAAAGGATTATATGTCACGTATCCTGTTAAATTCAGATAATTAAAATTTAGGAGAATTTATTTTCAAGCTGTTGTTCAAGTATAGAGCTTTTCCAAGTTATTACAAGAACTCAATTAGAAAGAGGGTCATACTTCTGTTCCACCCAAATTCATAAAATAAAGAGCAAAAACAATTCTTAAATTATAAATCCATGCATAAATTAAAATAGAAAAAGTAATAAAATCAATTCATACAAATAGACAGAGCTCCTAACCTTAACAGTGGAGGATTAGTTGCTCATGGAATGCGGAATGTAAATTTGTATAGAATTCCCTAATAGAATTCCCCTAATGGAATCTACCTAATAGAAGAGAAGTCTCCCCTTTTTATAACTAATCCTAATTAATTTAAAAATCTAATATTTAAAATTAAGATAATATCTTTTCCTATTTTAAAATTAAATTTGAATTTAAAGCAGAATTAACTAACTACTCCGCGTCTTGTAACGTGGGGACCACTTGACTTCACTGGATCCGCACCTAACTTGGGTGCTAAAATGGGGCCCAGAAATCACCCCTACCATTTTCTGCGTTTGCTGCACGTGGCGCTGATAAACCCCATTTTTAGGGTTTATCTTGTATTGAATTTAGAGTATTTTGATAACCTTTTGTCACATTTAGCCTATGAATTAGCATGGTTTTGTTATCTCTCCCATATTTATGCTTAAGTGTAAAAACATGCTTTTTAAGCCTTATTTTGATGAATTCTAATTTCTCCTTGATTCCATAAGATGCCTTGATGTGTTTGCTAGTAATTTCAGGATTGAAATAGGCTAGGCATGGATCAAAGGAAGCAAGGAAGGAAGCATACAAGTGGAGAGAAGCATAAAAAGTCAAAGAAGCAAAGTCAGCCATACACGCGCACGCGCACAAGGCGCCCGCGCGCACATTGCAGAATCGACCAGGGACGCGCACGCGTACCGTGCGCGCACGCGTCGATGACCGCACATGACCTCATTAAAGCAACACGTGCCTGGCGATTTGAGAGGGTTTCTGAACCCATTTTGGCGCCAAATGCTGATAGGAAGGAATAAAAAGATCAAGGATTGAGGGGAAGGAAGGAATCAATCTAGCATATAGCATAATTAGGATTAGTTTAGAGTTAGTTTTAGAGAGAGAAGCTCTCACTTCTCTCTAGAATTAGGATTAGGTTTAGGTTAATCTCTCTCTCAGATCTAGGTTTAATTCATGCTTTGATTCACTTTTCCTTTACCAATTCTTAATCTTCTCCTCCTCCTCTTTCTAGTTATGTGCTTTAATAATTGTAATTCTTCATTTTGTTTTGGATAGATTGTTGTTCTTTTATTTCCTCTTTCAATAATGCAATTTGAGGTAATTCATGATAATTGTGATTTTCTTGATTGTTGTTGTTAATTCTTTGCAATAATTGTTGTTAGATTCTATTCTTGTTCTCAAATTACTATGCTTTTCTTTTGTGCCTTCCAAGTGTTTGATGAAATGCTTGGT
The DNA here is from genome assembly GCF_003086295.3 of Arachis hypogaea. Taxonomy (NCBI): domain Eukaryota; kingdom Viridiplantae; phylum Streptophyta; class Magnoliopsida; order Fabales; family Fabaceae; genus Arachis; species Arachis hypogaea. Next base: position 89,850,452 of record NC_092036.1, on the reverse strand, counting down.
TGGATTTTAGTGTAGGTTTTGTTCCTCTTGGCCTAGGTAGAGTAATTAGTGACACTTGAGTTATCTAATTCCTTTGTTGATTGGTAATTGGAGAGATTGCTAATTGGTTTGGAGTGCACTAAAGCTAGTCTTTTCTTGGGAGTTGGCTAGGACTTGTAGCTCAAGTCAATTCATCCACTTGACTTTCCTTTATTTAGTAAGGGTTAACTAAGTGGTAGCAATGAACAATTCTCATCACAATTGAGAAGGATAACTAGGATAGGACTTCTAATTTTCATACCTTGCCAAGAGCCTTTTATAGTTGTTAGTTTATTTTCTTTGCCATTTATATTTCTTGTCTAAAATTTTAAAAACCCCAAATATAACTCACAACCAATAACAAGACACTTCATTACAATTCCTAGGGAGAACGACCCGAGGTCCAATACTTCGGTTTATAAATTTTAGGGGTTTGTACTAGTGACAAACAACTTTTTATATGAAAGGATTATTGTTTGGTTTAGAAACTATACTTTACAACGAGATTTCATTAGTGAAATTCTAAACCGTCAAAAATCCAATCATCAAAATGGCGCCGTTGCCGGGGATTTGCAATGGTGTTATGTTATTGCTTATTGTACATATGTGAATAGTGTGAATATGATTGTCTTTTGCTTGTTTTCTAGTTTTTGTTAGTTTTATTTTTGTTTTTCCATTATGAATTCTCACTTTGGCTATGAGTTTGGTTCTAACTATGTTGTAGGAAATGAGAACTTCAATGAGAATGTGTATCAAGGATGGGACAATCAAAGGTGGGAGAAGCCATATGCATATGATCAATCCTCATGGCAACAACCTCCACCAATGCACTATGAAAAAGAGCCATTCTATGATGCATATTACTCCAATGGCTATGGTGAATCACCTTGTGACTTTCAAGAACCGCCACCATATGCTTATGAACCATATCCTCAACATAAACCTCAACCATACTCACAAGCCTCTCCACATCAAGCACCTTCCTATGACCCTTATCCATCATATAACCAATCACCCATACCACATCCTTGTGATCATTATGAGCAAGAACCTATAGAACCACCATAACCCTATCAAGATTACTCCCAAGAATCACCTCAATACACACAATCTCCATACCCTTACCAAGAAGAACCACCTTCCTACCATGAACCCTCTCTCCAAAATAATGAACCTTCTTACTCACCCCAAACCCCAATAGACGATCCTCTCACTTTGTTACTTCAAGGACAAGAAGCCATGAAGCGGGATACACTTAAGTTTGTGACTAACTTGACCAAGGTAGTGCATACTTTAGCCTACAAATGTTTGAACACTCAAGATGCTTCCATAGCCACATATGGAGAATCAATTGAAGAGCTTAGCATGAAGGAGAGATTGGAAACTCCGGTGGGGGATGAGGGATGCCATTTTGTATTGGAGAACTAGAGAAAGCCATGATTATCGAAGAAAAGGAAGAAGTGGTCGAAGATTTAGGAGATGTTAAAAGTCCATGGGAATGTAGCATCATGGAGAACCCTTCCAAGAAGCTTGATATTGATGTTGAAGAGGGTGCGCAACCTCCGAGGCATGTCATAGTTGAAGACTTGGAAGAGGTTTATCAAGAGATGGATTCAATCATGGATGAATTTCTCTCTACAATGGAATCCTCTCCCATTGGACATGAAGTTGAAATTATAAAAGAATATGCACGACCTCCCGTACCCTTGGTGAGCAATGAGAAAGAGAGTAAATCGAAAGAGAGCTACCAAGAGGAAAAAGTTGGCATGGTGTATATCGAAATTGAAGATTATGAAGAGGTTGATCAAGAGATGGATTTGTCCATTGATGAGCGGATAATTTATACGCTTTTTGGCATTGTTTTTAGATAGTTTTTAGTAAGTTTGAGCTACTTTTAGGGATGTTTTCATTAGTTTTTATGTTAAATTTACATTTCTGGACTTTACTATGAGTTTGTGTGTTTTTCTGTGATTTCAGGTAAATTCTGGCTGAAATTGAGGGACTTGAGCAAAACTCTGAAGAAGGCTGACAAAAGGACTGCTGATTCTGTTGGAATCTGATCTCCCTGCACTCAAAATGGATTTTCTGGAGCTACAGAATTCCAATTGGCGCGCTCTCAACGGCGTTGGAAAGTAGACATCCAGAGCTTTCCAGCAATATATAATAGTCCATGCTTTATTCGAAGAAAGACGACGTAACTTGGCGTTGAACGCCAAGTTCATGCTGCTGTCTGGAGTTAAACGCCAGAAAAACGTCATGATCCGGAGTTGAACGCCCAAAACACGTCATAACTCAGAGTTCAACTCCAAGAGAAGCCTCAGCTCGTGAATTGATCAAGCTCAGCCCAAACATACACCAAGTGGGCCCCGGAAGTGGATTTATGCATCAATTATTTACTCATGTAAACCCTAGGAGCTAGTTTATTATAAATAGAACATTTAACTATTGTAAAAAAAATCTTTTGATCACTTTAGATCTTAGGATCAGATCTTTGAACGCATAGTTCTTAGACCATGGGGGCTGGCCATTCGGCCATGCCTGAACCTTTTACTCATGTGTTTTCAACGGTGGAGTTTCTGCACACCATAGATTAAGGGTGTGGAGCTCTGCTGTACCTCAAGTATTAATGCAATTCTATTTTCTTTTATTCAAATCTCTCTTATTCTTATTCCAAGATATTCATTCGTACCCAAGAACATGATGAATGTGATGATAAGTAACCCTCATTATCATTCTCACTTATGAACGCACGTGATTGACAACCACTTCCGTTCTACATGCAACAGAGCTTGAATGTGTATCTCTTAGATTCCCCAACAGAATCTTCGTGGTATAAGCTAGATAGATGGCGGCATTTATGAGGATCCGGAAAGTCTCACCTTGTCTGTGGTATTCCGAGTAGGATCCTGGGAATCCGGAAAGTCTAACCTTGTCTGTGGTATTCCGAGTAGGATTCCGGTAATGAATGACTGTGACGTGCTTCAGACTCGCAAGTGCTGGGCGTTAGTGACAGACGCAAAAGAATCAAGGGATTCTATTCCAGCAGGAGCGGGAACCAACCAGTGATTAGTCGTGCTGTGACAGAGCGCGTGAGCATAGTTTTCACTGCGAGGATGGGATGTAGCCATCAACCATGGGTGATGCCTCCAGACGATTAGCCATGCGAGTGACAGCCGCAGATGATCATTTTCCTGAGAGGATTGAAAGTAGCCACCGCTGATGGTGAACCCCTATACACAGCTTGCCATGGAAAGGAGTAAGAAGGACTGAGTTGAAGCGGGAGAATAGCAGGCGTCCTTGAGCATACAGTATCTCCATTCGCTTATCTGAAATTCCCACCAATGAATCTGCATAAGTACTCTATCCCTTTTATTATTTATTTTCTTATTTCTATTTTCGAAAACCCATAAACAAATTTAATCTGCTTAACTGAGATTTACAAGGTGACCATAGCTTGCTTCATACCAACAATCTCTGTGGGATCGACCCTTACTCGCGTAAGGTTTATTACTTGGACGACCCAGTACACTTGCTGGTTAGTTGAACGGAATTGTGAATTCAACTGGTGCCACAATAATAATTTCATACAAGAACAAAAGAATATGGATCACAATTTCGTCCACCAAGTTTTTGGCGCCATTGCCGGGGAACAATCAATTTCGAACAACAATTCAAACAATTGTTTCCAACCCACAATGGTGCCAAGTCTTTAATCCGGCAACAACACCAAGTTTTTGGCGCCGTTGCCGGGGATTGTTCGAGTATGGACAACTGACGGTTCATCTTGTTGCTCAGATTAGGTAATTTTCTTTTCAAAAAACTTTTTCAAAAATTTTTCTTTTCTTTTTCGTTTTTCCAAAAATGTTTTTCGAAAAAAATCAATAAAAATACAAAAAAATTAGAAAATCATAAAAATCAAAAATATTTTGTGTTTCTTGTTTGAGTCTTGTGTTAATTTCAAGTTTGGTGTCAATTGCATGCTTTAAAATTTTTTTCTTGCATTTTTTTTCGAAAATCTCATGCATTCATAGTGTTCTTCATGATCTTCAAGTTGTTCTTGACAAGTCTTCTTGTTTGATCTTGATGATTTCTTGTTTTGTGTCTTTTCTTGTTTTTCATGTGCACCTTTGCATTCATATTTTTTAAGCATTAAAAATTTCTAAGTTTGGTGTCTTGCATGTTTTCTTTGCATCAAAAATTTTCAAAATTATGTTCTTGATGTTCATCATGATCTTCAAAGCGTTCTTGGTGTTCATCTTGACATTCATAGCATTCTTGCATGCATTCATTGTTTTGATCTAAAAATTTCATGCATTGAGTATTTTTGTTGTTTTTCTCTCTCATAATTAAAAATTTCAAAAATCAAAAAAATATCTTTTCCTTATTTCCCTCCAAATTTTCGAAATTTTGGGATTGACTTAGTCAAAAATTTTTAAAATTAGTTGTTTCTTACAAGTCAAGTCAAAATTTCAATTTTAAAAATCTTATCTTTTTAAAATCTTTTTCAAAAATCATATCCTTTTCATTTTTTTTATCATTTTCGAAAATTTCAAAATTATTTTTCAAAATATTTTCAAAAATCTTTTTCTTATCTTTATATCAAATTTTCGAAAATTAGCTAACAATTAATGTGATTGGTTCAAAAATTTGAAGTTTGTTACTTTCTTGTTAAGAAAGGTTCAATCTTTAAGTTCTAGAATCCTATCTTGTAGTTTCTTTTTAGTTAAGTAATTTTAAAAATTAAATCTTTTTCAAAATATCTTTTTCTTAAAAATCTTATCTTTTTATCTTATCTTTTTCAAAAATTTTATCTTTTTCAAAATTTGATTTCAAAATATCTTATCTAACTTCTTATCTTCTTATCTTTTTCAAAATTTGATTTCAAATCTTTTTCAATCAACTAACTAACTTTTTGTTTGTTTCTTATCTTTTTCAAAACCACCTAACTACTTCTCCCTCTCTAATTTTCGAAAATATCTCATCCCTTTTTCAAAATTTCTTTTTAATTAATTAATTGTTTCAAATTTTCATTTCAATTACATTTATCTTTAATTTTCGAAAATCACTAACTCTTTTTCAAAAAATTATTTTCGAAATTTCTCTTCCCTTCTCTTATTCTATTTAATTAATTAATTACTAACACTTCTCTTCACCTCTCTTCATCCAAAAATCCGAATCCACCCTTCTTCATTCTTTTCCCCCTTTCTTCTTCTACTAACATAAAGGAATCTCTATACTGTGACATAGAGGATTCCTCTTTCTTTTCTTGTTTTCTTCTCTTTCATATGAGCAGGAACAGGGAAAAAGGCACTCTTGTTGAAATTGATCCAGAACCTGAAAGGACTCTGAAGAGAAAATTAAGAGAAGCTAAATTACAACAATCCAGAAATAACCTTTCAGAAATTTTCGAACAGGAGAAGGAGATGGCAGCCGAAAATAATAATAATAATAATGCAAGGAGAATGCTTGGTGACTTCACAAAGCCAACATCCAAGTTTGATGGAAGAAGCATCTCCATTCCTGCCATTGGAGCCAATAACTTTGAGCTTAAGCCTCAACTAGTTGCCTTAATGCAACAAAACTGCAAGTTTTATGGACTTCCATCTGAAGATCCTTATCAGTTCTTAACTGAGTTCTTGCAGATCTGTGAGACTGTAAAGACGAATGGAGTTGATCCTGAAGTCTACAGACTCATGCTTTTCCCTTTTGCTGTAAGAGACAGAGCTAGAATATGGTTGGAATCACAACCTAAGGATAGCCTGGACTCCTGGGATAAGCTGGTCACTGCCTTCTTAGATAAATTCTTTCCTCCTCAAAAGCTGAGCAAGCTGAGAGTGGATGTTCAAACCTTCAAACAAAAAGATGGTGAATCCCTCTATGAAGCTTGGGAAAGATACAAGCAGTTGACCAAAAGATGTCCATCTGACATGTTTTCAGAATGGACCCTATTAGATATATTCTATTATGGTCTCTCTGAATTTTCGAAAATGTCATTGGACCATTCTGCAGGTGGATCTATTCACCTGAAGAAAACGCCTGAAGAGGCTCAAGAACTCATTGACATGGTTGCAAACAACCAATTCATGTATACCTCTGAGAGGAATTCCGTGAATAATGGGATACTCAGAAGAAAGGAGTTCTTGAAATTGATGCTCTGAATGCCATATTGGCTCAGAACAAAATGTTGACTCAACAGGTCAACATAATCTCACAAAATCTGAACGGATTGCAACATGCATCCAATAGTACTAGAGAGGTAGCTTCTGAAGAAGCTTATGATCCTGAGAACCCTGCCATGGCAGAGGTTAATTATATGGGTGAACCATATGGAAACACCTATAATCCATCATGGAGAAATCATCCAAATTTCTCCTGGAAGGATCAACAAAAGCTTCAACAAGGCTTTAACAATGGTGGACGCAATAGGTTGGGCAACAGCAAGCCATATCCATCATCTTCTCAGCAACAGACAGAGAACTCTGAACAAAACACTTCTAATTTAGCCAATATTGTCTCTGATCTGTCAAAGGCCACTTTCAGTTTCATGAATGAAACAAGATCCTCCATCAGAAATTTGGAGGCACAAGTGGGCCAGCTGAGTAAGAAAGTCATTGAAACTCCTCCCAGTATTCTCCCAAGCAATACAGAAGAAAATCCAAAAGGAGAGTGCAAGGCCATTGATTCAGTCAATATGGCCGAATGCACAAGGGAGGAGGAGGACGAAAATCCTAGTGAGGAAGACCTCCTGGGACGTCCCTCAAGCAAGAAGGAGTTTCCTATTAAGGATCCAAAAGAATCTGAGGCTCATATAGAGACCATAGAGATTCCATTAAACCTCCTTCTGCCATTCATGAGCTCTGAAGACTATTCTTCCTCTGAAGAGGAGGAGGATGTGACTGGAGAGCAAATTGCTCAATACTTAGGAGCTATCATGAAGCTGAATGCCAAGTTGTTTGGTAATGAGACTTGGGAAAGTGAACCTCCCTTGCTCATTAGTGAACTGGATACTTGGATTCAGAGAACTCTACCTCAAAAGAAACAAGATCCTGGCAAGTTCTCAATACCTTGTACCATTGGCACCGTGAGCTTTGAAAAAGCTCTATGTGATCTAGGGTCAGGGATAAATCTTATGCCACTCTCTGTAATGGAGAAGCTAGGGATTCTTGAGGTACAACCTGCCTTGTTCTCATTACAATTGGCAGACAAGTCAATGAGACAAGCTTATGGAATAGTAGAGGACGTGTTAGTAAAGGTTGAAGGCCTTTACATCCCTGCTGATTTCATAATCTTAGACACTAGGAAGGAAGAGGATGATTGCATCATCCTTGGAAGACCTTTCCTAGCCACAGCAGAAGCTGTGATAGATGTCAACAGAGGTGAGTTAGTCCTTCAATTGAATGGGGACTACCTTGTGTTTCAGGCACAGGGCCATCCCTCTGTGACAAAAGAGAGTAAGCATGAAGAGCTTCTCTCAGTTCAGAGTCAAGAAGAGCCCACACAGTCAAACTCTAAGTTTGGTGTTGTGAGGCCACAACCAAACTCTAAGTTTGGTGTTAAGATCCCATATCCAAACTCTAAATTTGGTGTTGGGACTACACACTAACATTGACCTGATCACCTTGTGGCTTCATGAGAGCCACTGTCAAGCTATTGACATTAAAGAAGCACTTGTTGGGAGGCAACCCAATTTTATTTATCTAATTTTTATTTTATTTTGTTTTATTGTTATTTTGTGTTTTATTAGGTACATGATCATGAGGAGTCACGAAAAAATCAAAAAAATTAAAAACAGAGTCAAAAACAGAAGAAAAAAATTTTTCACCCTGGAGGACGCACAGGCTGGCGTTCAACGCCAGTAAGATGCATCTGGCTGGCGTTCAACGCCAGAACAGAGCACCATTCTGGCGCTGAACGCCAGAAACAAGCAACATCCTGGCGCTGAACGCCAGGAATGTGCCTAGAGGAGACAAGCTGGCGCTGAACGCCAGCAACAAGCATGAAACTGGCGTTCAACGCCAGAAACATGCATTACATGGGCGTTGAACGCCCAGAACGTGCACCAATGGGCGTTTGAACGCCAGAATGATGCACGAAGGCATTTTACATGCCTATTTGGTGAAGGAATGGTATTTCTTTTCACCTCAGGATCTGTGGACCCCACAGGATCACCTCAGGATCTGTGGACCCCACAGGATCCCCACCTACCATATTCCCACCTTTCTTTTAATCCTAATCACACTCTCTTAATCCTAATCTCATTTCACTCTTTCCCATGTCACACTTCCCAAAAACCTTCACCAATCACCTCAATTCCTCTTCCCAATTACCCCATTCACCATTCACATCAACCCACTCTTCCCCATAAACCACACCTACCTTCATAAAATTCAAATTCAATTTCCCACCCATTCCCACCCAAAAGCGCCGAACACCCACCCTCCCTCTCCCTATAAATTCCCTTCCATTCTACTTCATTTCCACACAACACAACCCCTCCTTCTCCCACATAGCCGAACCTACTTCTTTCCCTTTCTACCATCTTCTCTTCTTCTTCTTCTACTCTTCTTTTCTTTCTTGCTCGAGGGCGAGCAAAATTTTAAGTTTGGTGTGGTAAAAGCATAAGCTCTTTGTTTTTCCATTACCATCAATGGCACCTAAGGCCGGAGTATCCTCTAAAAAAGGGAAAGGGAAGACAAAAGCTTCCACCTCCGAGTCATGGGAGAAGGAAAGATTCATCTCCAAGAGCCATCAAGACCACTTCTATGATGTTGTGGCAAAGAAGAAGGTGATCCCCGAGGTCCCTTTCAAGCTTAAAAAGAATGAGTATCCGGAAATCCGACATGAAATCCAAAGAAGAGGTTGGGAAGTCTTAACCAACCCCATGCAACAAGTCGGAATATTGATGGTTCAAGAGTTCTATGCCAATGCATGGATCACTAGGAACCATGATCAAAGTATGAACCCAAATCCAAAGAACTATCTCACAATGGTTCGGGGGAAATACTTAGATTTTAGTCCGGAAAATGTAAGGTTGGCGTTTCACTTGCCCATGATGCAAGGAGATGAACGCCCCTACACTAGAAGGGTCAACTTTAATCAAAGGTTGGACCAAGTCCTTATGGACATATGTGTGGAAGGAGCTCAGTGGAGAATAGACTCCAAAGGCAAGCCAGTTCAACTAAGAAGACTGGATCTCAAGCCTGTGGCTAGAGGATGGTTGGAGTTCATCCAAAGATCCATCATTCCTACTAGCAACCGATCTGAAGTTACTGTGGATCGGGCCATCATGATCCATAGCATCATGATTGGAGAGGAAGTAGAAGTTCATGAGGTCATCTCCAATGAACTCTACAAAATAGCCGACAAGCCTTCACCCATGGCACGGATAGCCTTCCCTCACCTTATTTGCCATCTATGTTACTCAGCGGAGTTATCATAGAAAGAGATGTCTCCATTGAAGAAGACAAGCCCATCACCAAGAAAAGGATGGAGCAAGCAAGAGAAGCTCCTCACGGCCCTCAAGAAGTGCATGAGGAAGCTCATCATCAACAAATTCCTGAGATGCCTCAAGGAATGCACTTTCCTCCCAACAACTATTGGGAGCAACTCAATACCTCCTTAGAAGATTTGAGCCATAATGTTGAACAATTAAGGGTGGAACATCATGAGCACTCCATCATTCTCCAAGAAATAAGGGAAGATCAAAGAGCAATGAGGGAGGAGCAACAAAGGCAAGGAAGGGACATAGAAGAGCTTAAGGACATTGTTGGACCTTCAAGAAGAAGACGCCACTAAAGGTGGATTCATTCCTTGTTCTTTATTTCTTTCTGTTTTCGGTTTTTAGTATTGTGTTTATCTATGTTTTGTGTCTTTATTTCATGATCATTAGTGTGTAACCATGCCTTAAAGCTATGAATAAAATCCATTAATCCTTCACCTCTCTTAAATGAAAAATGTTTTAATTCAAAAGAACAAGAAATACATGAATTTCAAATTTATCCTTGAATTTAATTTAATTATATTGATGTGGTGACAATACTTTTTGTTTTCTGAATGAATGCTTGAACAGTGCATATTTTTGATCTTGTTGTTTATGAGTGTTAAAATTGTTGGCTCTTGAAAGAATGATGAACAAAGAGAAATGTTATTGATGATTTGAAAAAAATCATGAAATTGATTCTTGAAGCAAGAGAAAGCAGTGAAAAAGGAAGCTTGCGAAAAAAAATGGCGAAAAAAATATAGAAAGAAAAAGAAGGAGCAGTAGAAAAAGCCAATAGCCCTTAAAACCAAAAGGCAAGGGTAAAAAGGATCCAAGGCTTTGAGCATCAATGGATAGGAGGGCCCAAGGAAATAAAATCCAGGCCTAAGCGGCTAAATCAAGCTGTCCCTAACCATGTGCTTGTGTCATGAAGGTCCAAGTGAAAAGCTTGAGACTGAGTGGTTAAAGTCGTGATCCAAAGCAAAAGAGTGTGCTTAAGAGCTCTGGACACCACTAACTGGGGACTCTAGCAAAGCTGAGTCACAATCTGAAAAGGTTCACCCAGTTATGTGTCTGTGGCATTTATGTATCCGGTGGTAATACTGGAAAACAAAGTGCTTAGGGCCACAGCCAAGACTCATAAGTAGCTGTGTTCAAGAATCAACATGCTTAACTAGGAAAGTCAATAACACTATCCCAAATTCTAAGTTCCCAGAGACGCCAATCACTCTAAACTACAAAGGAAAAAGTGAGATGCCAAAACTGTTCAGAAGCAAAAAGCTACAAGTCCCGCTCATCTAAATTAGAATTAATATTCATTGATATTCTGGAATTTATAGTATATTCTCTTCTTTTATCCTATTTGATTTTCAGTTGCTTGGGGACAAGCAACAATTTAAGTTTGGTGTTGTGATGAGCGGATAATTTATACGCTTTTTGGCATTGTTTTTAGATAGTTTTTAGTAAGTTTGAGCTACTTTTAGGGATGTTTTCATTAGTTTTTATGTTAAATTCACATTTCTGGACTTTACTATGAGTTTGTGTGTTTTTCTGTGATTTCAGGTAAATTCTGGCTGAAATTGAGGGACTTGAGCAAAACTCTGAAGAAGGCTGACAAAAGGACTGCTGATGCTGTTGGAATCTGACCTCCCTGCACTCAAAATGGATTTCTGGAGCTACAGAATTTCAATTGGCGCGCTCTCAACGGCGTTGGAAATTAGACATCCAGAGCTTTCCAGCAATATATAATAGTCCATGCTTTATTCGAAGAAAGACGACGTAACTTGGCGTTGAACGCCAAGTTCATGCTGCTGTCTGGAGTTAAACGCCAGAAAAACGTCATGATCCGGAGTTGAACGCCCAAAACACATCATAACTCAGAGTTCAACTCCAAGAGAAGCCTCAGCTCGTGAATTGATCAAGCTCAGCCCAAACATACACCAAGTGGGCCCCGGAAGTGGATTTATGCATCAATTACTTACTCATGTAAACCCTAGAAGCTAGTTTATTATAAATAGAACATTTAACTATTGTAAAAAAAATCTTTTGATCACTTTAGATCTTAGGATCAGATCTTTGAACGCATAGTTCTTAGACCATGGGGGCTGGCCATTCGGCCATGCCTGAACCTTTTACTCATGTGTTTTCAACGGTGGAGTTTCTGCACACCATAGATTAAGGGTGTGGAGCTCTGCTGTACCTCAAGTATTAATGCAATTCTATTTTCTTTTATTCAAATCTCTCTTATTCTTATTCCAAGATATTCATTCGTACCCAAGAACATGATGAATGTGATGATAAGTAACCCTCATTATCATTCTCACTTATGAACGCACGTGATTGACAACCACTTCCGTTCTACATGCAACAGAGCTTGAATGTGTATCTCTTAGATTCCCCAACAGAATCTTCGTGGTATAAGCTAGATAGATGGCGGCATTTATGAGGATCCGAAAAGTCTCACCTTGTCTGTGGTATTCCGAGTAGGATCCTGGGAATCCGGAAAGTCTAACCTTGTCTGTGGTATTCCGAGTAGGATTCCGGTAATGAATGACTGTGACGTGCTTCAGACTCGCAAGTGCTGGGCGTTAGTGACAGACGCAAAAGAATCAAGGGATTCTATTCCAGCAGGAGCGGGAACCAACCAGTGATTAGCCGTGCTGTGACAGAGCGCGTGAGCATAGTTTTCACTGCGAGGATGGGATGTAGCCATCAACCATGGGTGATGCCTCCAGACGATTAGCCATGCGAGTGACAGCCGCAGAGGATCATTTTCCCGAGAGGATTGAAAGTAGCCACCGCTGATGGTGAACCCCTATACACTGCTTGCCATGGAAAGGAGTAAGAAGGACTGAGTTGAAGCAGGAGAATAGTAGGCGTCCTTGAGCATACAGTATCTCCATTCGCTTATCTGAAATTCCCACCAATGAATCTGCATAAGTACTCTATCCCTTTTATTATTTATTTTCTTATTTCTATTTTCGAAAACCCATAAACAAATTTAATATGCTTAACTGAGATTTACAAGGTGACCATAGCTTGCTTCATACCAACAATCTCTGTGGGATCGACCCTTACTCGCGTAAGGTTTATTACTTGGACGACCCAGTACACTTGCTGGTTAGTTGAACGGAATTGTGAATTCAACTGGTGCCACAATAATAATTTCATACAAGAACAAAAGAATATGGATCACAATTTCGTCCACCATCCATCAACGAATTCCTATCCAATTTTGAATCACCTCTCATCGGGCAAGAAACTGAAGCTCTTGAAGACAACACCAAGCCAAGTGAAAAAGGGGAAAATGTTGAAATTGAAGAAGCTTGTGAAGAGGTGGAAACAACTAAAGAAGAGCCTAAAAAAGTAGACCTTGCATTGTCTAAGTGTGGGGAGGTCTCCCTTCCCAAGTCACCATCCAACACAACATTCAAGTGGGTAAAACTCTCATCCCTAAGCTTCACTTTCTCACTTGAATATGGTTTAATTGAAAATGATGGTCAACTTAGAGCTCTTTGTGGAGTTAGGAATAGGAGAGAGTTGTGTAGTGGTTGGAAATTCGGTATAAAAATCATAAAGGCCAAGACTCGAAGGTATAGGAATGAGGATGGAACGGAAATCACCGTATATGGATCTAGAAGGAAGCATTGGTGGAATAAAGAGAATTCTATGTGTCAATCACCCTTATGTCTACCACCCGTACGGAAAAATCATGAAACTCAACTAACAGATGGGTGTGAAGATAAGATATGGGATCCTGGTTCACTATGTGAAGACCAACTATGGGGACTCATATCTTGGGTAGAACTTTGCCTAAGCTTGATGAAGATGGTTGGAAATTCTGTCAACCAATTGAGAAGCAAAGATCCTTGGAGATTCAAGGATGAGTACAAACATAAGCCACCATGACAATAAGCACCTCAACATGTCCAACTTAAGGACTTAAACTAAAAGTGCTAGGTGGGAGACACCCCACCATGGTAAACTCTTTCCACTCTCTTTTAAATTTGCTTAATAAGTGATTTGAGTTACCATTGTAGGTAGATGTTTCACATAAATTTGTTTGTACAACTTAATTGTTAGCTTAGTCACATGTATGTTGTGTTTAGTAGTAGATGAATAATATCATATTGCATTTTTGTGAATTGCACTTTTGTGTTTTGTAGTAGATGCATAAGGAGTTGTGAACAGTATGGGGAGTACTTGAGCGTAATTTTTTTCTGATAAAAAAAGGGTGGACGCGCGCGCACAATGTACGTGCACGCGTCCCTGTGCGGATACACCACCACCCACATTCCAGAGAGTTGGGCTTCTCTTGGGCAACCACTATGCCATGAGCCCAACCTGACACACGCTGACGCGCACTACGTGCGTGTGCGCAGATTATGAGAACATGAAAGTTCACGCGGATGCGCACCTGCCGCGCCCGCGTCGATCTGCTGCTGCAATTTTTTTGAGCCAAGCCCCAGAGAGTTGAGCCGGATCTGGGCCAACTTTAAGCCCCAGCCCAACTCGATTTGCGCGGACGCGCACCTGCCGCGTGCGCACCCATATGCCCAGGGAGGAACAGACGCGAGCGCATGCATCGCGCTAGCGTGCCTTATCACAAATTACCGACGTACGCGGACGCGCACTTTCCGCGCGCGCGTCCCTTACATGCTGCCGCCACTCTAGGCTTTTGCCCCGAGAGTTGGGCGCGCGTCAAGCCCACTCTAAGCCTCAGACCCAATCCCATGTACACGTGCACGCGCTGTACGCGCACGCGCCGTTGCATAGTCTGCCAATCCACGCTTGAGCGCACTGCACGCTCACGCATGGGTCCCAAGTTTTCTCAATGTACGCGGACGCGCAGGGTGCACATTCGCATCGATTCAAAACAGGGGATAACCCTAATACGCGAAGAGCGTTGCGCAGTCACGCACTCTCTTCTCTCACTCTCATCTCCCCCTTCCTTCAACTCCATCAACCACCATCATCGCCACCGGTCGCAGCCCCTTCACCGCCGGCCACCACCGCCGCACGGCCAACCCCAACCTCCTTCTCTCACCATCAACCCTACTCGCTCTCTCTCTCTCCTCCACTCACTCTCTGTCGGTCAAACACCCAACCACTGCAGCCGCCATCTTCACCGCCACCGTCCACGGCGGTGCGGACTTCTGCCTCGGCGTTCACAGTTCTTCCCCCGTGCATTTTCAGTTAATCCCAATTTTCCTTACCATTCTCAGTTCTTCCCGCTCCCAGGTTCCTGTTCATACTCTGTTTGTTTTTCATTATTACATTTTGTTAGCTTCTGTAATTTTCTTTTAGTTAGTTTGAATTCAAATGTTGCATGTTAGGATTAGTTAGAAATAATTGTGGTTAGGTAGCTAGGACTGGATAGAGGATTCTAGGTCTGATAAGTGCTCCATTTGTGTTCATATTCTGTTTGCTGACTTGTCTGATAAGTGCCAATTTTGAGTTGCTCTGTGTGCCATCTGTGTTGCCTGGATGCTATATTATCGCTGCTGTGATTAATTGATATTGTAATCATGTTGTTTGTGCCATTTTGCTACCCGGGAACGTCCAATTTTAAGCCGGAATGCTGCCCAATTTTTAAGAAATCTGTTTTCATCTTAATCTCTATTGTAATTTGGGCTAATTTCCGTTTCCTTTTGACTTCCCGGATCTGCACCAATCATGGTGAACATGAACCAGAACTTCTCTTTTATTTGAGCCTAAATATCATCATACCACTAATCCACCTTTCTACCTTACTAATTTCTTTCACCATCTAACTTCTACTCACCTTTAACCCTCTTTAACCATTCTTTCAAAAGTATGATGATATTATTGCTTATTGAGTAAGAGTTGTTGACTTTAGTGAACATTGCATTCTTGTTTCCTTGTTCACTTATGCTTACTTGTTTACCAACTCTTTTCAAATTCAGTTCACATCATGATTGTTTATTAGTCAATTGATATTCTGAACATGCTTTCTCTGTTACATGCTAAGTGTGTCATTGCTTATATTCTATCATATTTTTCAGGATGTCGGATAAAGAAAAAGCCATAGCCACTGCTTCCAAGGAAAGAAAACACTCTACACCCTCTATTCCCTCCATCTATAAGAATTATGCTAAGAATCCTCTAAATGACGAAGAAAAAGAAAATCAGCTGTTACCTTCTACTGACCCGACTAAGTTCCCCAATCTCTACTGTGAGCTTCGACTTTCCAAGTATAGGACAACAAAACTGAATACCGAAAAGAAGCTTGTTCTCCCCAATGATGTCCGACGGTCCATAACCAGTCGAATCCTTGAGTTGGGTATAGATTTTGTTGACAGGGATTTGGGGGATATTAACATCTCTTGGGTGAAAGAATTTTATTGCAACTTCTTCCGTCCCACTTTGGATTCGGTTCAGTTGAGGGGTAGAGAGATCATGATTACTGAGACTGCCATTGAGGAGGCTTTGCAGTGCCGACATATTCCTGATGGCACTTGCGCCCATCAGCAGGCCGAGTTGGCCATACACAGCATGACCTTTGATTATGAGGCGCTTAGGCGCGTGATTGGGTTACCGGATGCTACATGGGTCATGGATGCGACCAACACCAAGCCTAAGGGGATGCTGTTTGCTCAGCTGACCAGGGAGGCCAAGACTTGGCAGATGATCTTTGCCCACTATGTCTTGCCTACCACTCACTTCTCTGAGATCCCTATGGAGATGCTTCTGCTGATTGGGTGTGTCATGGAGGGGAAGGATGTCTATTTTCCTCGACTTATCCGACAGTGCATGTGGCGGGCGCATATTCGTGGCCTACTTCCATTTCCTACTTTGGTCACGAGTATGGCGGCCCTAGCTGAGGTCCCCTGGCTAGATGATGATGTGATACCACCACCCCCTGATGCAGATGACAGGGAGGTTACTATTCCTTGGGGTGGTTGGGTGCACGAGAAGCCCCCAGCTAGACGCCGTTCCAGGGCTAAAGCAGTAGTGGGGACAGCTGGACCATCAGTCCCTACAGCAGCCCCATCTCCCTCTACAGCAGCAGCTCCCTCTTCATCGACAGTTCCTCCTACAGCACCTGAGCCCACCTACTTACTGGTCCAGCGTCTATTTCGGTTTTTAGAGCGCGAGAGACTCCATGTCAGACGCCGACTGGATCGGATGGACCAGGTACTCATTTCTCTGGGTGCTGAGTTACCTCCGTTTCTCGACTCTCCGGCCTCCGATGAGCAGGATCATCAGGAGGAGGATGCGGAGGCACCGACTCAGCAAGATGCCCCTGCAGATGCCCTAGACATCACAGAGACACATCAGACCCATGAGGAGCCAGTCCCATAGCCATAGCCAGAGCCAGAGCCTACCGTTGTACCTTCCACTGATCCTCCGGTTTAGCATCGAGGACGATGCTTGATCTTAAGTGTGGGGAGGTCACCGGTAGCATCATTAGAGGACCGGTGAACATTTTGGCCACTTTCCTAGTTATCTTATTTTGCATACCTTTTTGTATATATTTGATGCATTTTGAGCTCATTTTAGATACTCTTGCTATTTTGGTTCGTTTTGGATACCTTTACTGCTTATTTTGGATTTTAGATATTTTGATGCTTATGGATATCTTTAGATGTTTTAGGTGATAGCTTTCATACTTTTAGTTGGATTTTTCTTTATACATTTTTGCATATCTTTCTTTTTAGTTTGTGGTTGTGATTAGAAATCATACTTTGAATTGCAAACACTTAGTCACCTTTTTTGCATAAGAAATTGGTTTTAAGCGGAAAAGAAAAGGGTAAACTAAGGAAATTTTTGCATTTTTCAATCACAACAATGCTTAGTCAAATATTGAGATTTTTCAAGAAATTTAAATATAGGGCATTAACCCAATTGATTGAAAGAAAATTTTTTGTGAAACTTGCTTGAATTCATACGTTGTGAAGCATGTATTGAATTAAGAACACAAGCTTGTGAGACTTGAGCCTATTGATGTGGTTACATTTTATAACCACTTATTTTCCATTCTTGTGTGAAATTGTTCTCTATCTATGATTGTGATCCTTGATTTGTTTGGTTCTATATGTCCATTTATTTATTGTATTCATGCATTTGTATGATTGAGGCCATTATTTCATTAGCCTACTTACCCAAATAGCCTACCTTTTACTCCCCATTGTTAGCCAATTTTGAGCCTATGCTTAACCAACTTATTCTCATTTTAGCACATTACAAGCCCAAGACGGAGAACCAATGAAAAGTCCTTGTTTGGATCTTTGATTAGCCTAGGCTAGTGAGATTGTTTATTATTCAACGTTGGTAAGGCTTGGGAACATTGGTTGGGATAAAAGGGTGTTTGTGTTTTGTATTTTTATATTGGGGAATTGGTACATACTCATGTATTGATTAAATGTATAGACCTTATGCATTGATGTTCTTGTGTATAGTTTGAAAGAAAAAGAAAAATGAAAAGAAAAAGAAATAAAAGTGAAAATGAGAAAAACAAAAAGAATAGAAAAGAAAAAAAAAAGAAAGAAAGAAAGAAAAAGGAAGAAAAATAATAAAAAGGGGACAAAATGCCCCAAGGTAAAGCTCAACAAAAAGGAATCAATGCATAAGTGTTATGAATTAAAGAATAGAATGCATGAATATGTAAGAAGAAAAAAAAAGTGAAGAATGGGTAGTTAGAATAGTTTGAACTTGTATAGGTCATTATATAGTTAGGTGGGGAAGTCTATGCTAATTAAAGATTCAAATCCTAGTCCACTTAACCATAAATGATCCTACCTTGACCCTAACCCCATTACAACCTAAATGAAAGACCTCATGATGAATGTATGCATGCATTGAATAAGTGTTGATTGTTAGAAGAAAATCAAATTTTGGAAAGCATGATTAGAAGAGAATTGAGCGAATTAACCCTTAAACACTTGAGTGAATAGAGCGGATACACATCCGGTGAGGGTTCAAAAGTTCAATTACATGGGTTCACTCATATTATTTATATTCTTGCAAGTTTGAACTCTTTTTAATAATTCAATACAATTGTGGTTTGGATTTAATTCCTATTGCCCTAACTATTGTGCTTACACATGTTCTCTTGAGAATTGATTTGTTTGAACTAAGCATTTGTATTTACTTTAGATAGTTGCATTTAGATAGGACTCATATAGTTTAGTTGCATTCAATAAATGTCACACCCCTTAGTTCCTTCTTATTTTAGCATGAGGACATGCTAAGGTTTAAGTGTGGGAAGGTTGATAAACCCCATTTTTAGGGTTTATCTTGTATTGAATTTAGAGTATTTTGATAACCTTTTGTCACATTTAGCCTATGAATTAGCATGGTTTTGTTATCTCTCCCATATTTATGCTTAAGTGTAAAAACATGCTTTTTAAGCCTTATTTTGATGAATTCTAATTTCTCCTTGATTCCATAAGATGCCTTGATGTGTTTGCTAGTAATTCTAGGATTGAAATAGGCTAGGCATGGATCAAAGGAAGCAAGAAAGGAAGCATACAAGTGGAGAGAAGCATAAAAAGTCAAAGAAGCAAAGTCAGCCATACACGCGCACGCGCACAAGGCACCCGCGCGCACATTGCAGAATCGACCAGGGACGCGCACGCGTACCGTGCGCGCACGCGTCGATGACCGCACATGACCTCATTAAAGCAACACGTGCCTGGCGATTTGAGAGGGTTTCTGAACCCATTTTGGCGCCAAATGCTGATAGGAAGGAATAAAAAGATCAAGGATTGAGGGGAAGGAAGGAATCAATCTAGCATATAGCATAATTAGGATTAGTTTAGAGTTAGTTTTAGAGAGAGAAGCTCTCACTTCTCTCTAGAATTAGGATTAGGTTTAGGTTAATCTCTCTCTCAGATCTAGGTTTAATTCATGCTTTGATTCACTTTTCCTTTACCAATTCTTAATCTTCTCCTCCTCCTCTTTCTAGTTATGTGCTTTAATAATTGTAATTCTTCATTTTGTTTCGGATAGATTGTTGTTCTTTTATTTCCTCTTTCAATAATGCAATTTGAGGTAATTCATGATAATTGTGATTTCCTTGATTGTTGTTGTTAATTCTTTGCAATAATTGTTGTTAGATTCTATTCTTGTTCTCAAATTACTATGCTTTTCTTTTGTGCCTTCCAAGTGTTTGATGAAATGCTTGGTTGGATTTTAGTGTAGGTTTTGTTCCTCTTGGCCTAGGTAGAGTAATTAGTGACACTTGAGTTATCTAATTCCTTTGTTGATTGGTAATTGGAGAGATTGCTAATTGGTTTGGAGTGCACTAAAGCTAGTCTTTTCTTGGGAGTTGGCTAGGACTTGTGGCTGAAGTCAATTCATCCACTTGACTTTCCTTTATTTAGTAAGGGTTAACTAAGTGGTAGCAATGAACAATTCTCATCACAATTGAGAATGATAACTAGGATAGGACTTCTAATTTTCATACCTTGCCAAGAGCCTTTTATAGTTGTTAGTTTATTTTCTTTGCCATTTATATTTCTTGTCTAAAATTTTAAAAACCCCAAATATAACTCACAACCAATAACATTGCAAAAGATTCAAAGTAGCATCCATATTGGCTAAAAGATAATTAATTCTTTATTAAACTCAACAAATTAGATGCAAATTCACTAGGAAAAGATAGGAAAGATGCTCACGCATCACAACACCAAACTTAAACTGTTGCTTGTCCTCAAGCAACCAAAACTAATATAAGCTTAGGATGTGAATTTGCATGAGAATGAGAGTTCGATTAACCCCATGTCTCTTCTTATAGTGGGGTTTACAACTGCAATCCTGAATAGTTTTGGCATTTCACTTTATCCTTTGAAGTTCAGAATGATTGGCATCCATAAGAACTCAGAATTCAGATAGTGTTATTGATTCTCCTAGTTTAGTATGTTGATTCTTGAACACAGCTACTTTATGAGTCTTGGCCGTGACCCTAAGCATTTTGTTTTCTAGTATTACCACCGGATACATAAATGCCACAGACACATAACTAGGTGAACCTTTGAAGATTGTGACTCGGCTTTGCTAGAGTCCCCAGTTAGAGGTGCCCAGAGTTCTTAAGCACACTCTTTTTGATTTGGATCACAACTTTAACCGCTCAGTCTCAAGCTTTCCACTTGACACCTTCACGCCACAAGCACATGGTTAAGGACAACTTAATTTAGCTGCTTAGGCCAGGATTTTATTCCTTTGGGCCCTCTTATCCATTAATGCTCAAAGCATTGGATCTTTTTTACCCTTTGCCTTTTAATTTAAAGGGTTATTGGTTTTTTCTGCTTGTTTTTTTCTTTTCTTTTTTTTATTTAATTTTTTTCGCAAGCTTTGTGTTTTTCACTACTATTTCTTGCTTCAAGAATCAATTTTATGATTTTTCAGACTATTAATAATATTTCTCTTCTTTCATCATTCTTTCAAGAGCTAACAATTTTAACATTCATAAACTTCACTATAAAAAATATGCATTGTTCATGTCATGCATTCAGAATTATAGAAAATACCATCACATTTAAGTAAATAAGACTACTTTTAAAATTAACTCAATTTCTCATGCAATACATCACTTCTGTATTTTTTATTTGAATTCAAGCTCAGTGAGTAATACATGAGACATCTTTTCAGAATTAAAGCAATTAAGGGAAAACTAAACTAGACCTAGGATTCTCACTAATAAAGGATCATGCAACAAACAACGCAAAATAGCAGAAAACTGGAACATAACATAGAAAGAGGGGAGGAATAAAAAATATGAAAGGAACTCAACCACCTTAGTTATCCTAGCGGTCACTTTATTCTTCAGGTTGTGCTCCTCCGTGAAGATGATTCGCCTCTCTTTTAGTGCCATAGGAATAAACAGAAAACCTTTAAGCGAAGCGTCAACACCAAACTTAATGGTTTGCTTGTCCTCAAGCAAAGAAGAACTGAAAATAGAAAGAGACAAATATTATGATGAAAGAAAAAGAAAAGGATAAAAGAACAAGAGAGAATTAGGATTGGGAGAGGGAAAAGAAAATTGAATCTTGGGCGGCAAACTAGTGGAGTTGTACGGCGCAGGCGACGCGTACGCCTGTAGCACGCGTACGCGTGGGTCACGGAATTTTCTTAATGATGCGTAAGCGTTAGGCACGCGTCCGTGTGCCCTGGGTTTTGCGCGATTCACGCGAAGGCAGCCGCGCGTACGCACAACTCTCTGTTCGCGTGGCTAGGGAACCAATATTGGCATACGACGCGTTCGCGTCATGCACGCGCACACGTGGATGGCCGTTTCGTCAAATAACGCGTAGGCATCAGGGACGCGTATGCGTGGTCAATTTTGTACGTCTAGCACACTTTCAGCCCCAAACAAGCACAACTCTCTGTCCAAACACTTATTTACGTCAATTTTTAAGGTCACGCATACGCGTCACTAACGCATACGCGTGGAGTGCCAAAATCATGAATGACGCGCACGCGTAGGGTACGCGTACGCGTGGGCTTGTTTGTGCGAAAGGAGTCATTCCTGCGCCACTCCCACGCATCTCTCTGTCAAATTTTATTTTTCACGCACATGCATATGACGTGTACGCGTCAGCGATGCTTGCGCGTCGGGTGCTCTTCTTCTTCTTGATGCAGAAAACTTGATGCGGTATTTTACAACCCACAAACTAACCGGCAAGTGCACCGGGTCGTACCAAGTAATACCTTACGTGAGTAAGGGTCGATCCCACGAGGATTGATGGATTAAGCAACAATAGTGTTTGATAGGCTTAGTTAGACAAACAGAAAATAGTGTTTGGAAGTTCAAAAGCATTAACAATAAATTTAGAATATTAAAGATAGGCAGATAAATAAGTTGGGAATAAAATATTGAGAAGGCAGTTAAGGCTTCAGAGTTATCTATTTTTCCGGATTTACTTTTCTTACTAACTATTTTAATTATGTAGGATTTAATTTATGGCAAACTGTATGTGACTAGACCCTAATTCCTTATACCTTCCTAGTCTCCTCTAAAATTCATTAACTGCCAATTCCTTGGTCAATTAATTCCAATTAGAGGGTGATAATCAATTTCTAGTTTATATGCCACAAAAACTCTAATTACCTAAGAAATAAAAGGACTATATGTCATGTATCCTATTAAATTCAGATAATTAAAATTTAAGAAAATTTGTTTTCAAGCCGTTGTTCAAGTATAGAGCTTTTCCATGTTATACAAGAACTTAATTAGAAAGAGGGTCATACTTCTGTTCCACCCAAATTCATAAAATAAAGAGCGAAAACAATTCTTAAATTATAAATCCATGCATAAATTAAAATAGAAAAAGCAATAAAATCAATCCATACAAATGGACATAGCTCCTAACCTTAACAGTGGAGGATTAGTTGCTCATGGAATGCGGAATGTAAATTTGTATAGAATTCCCTAATAGAATCCCCCTAATGGAATCTACCTAATAGAAGAGAAGTCTCCCCTTTTTATAACTAATCCTAATTAATTTAAAAATCTAATATTTAAAATTAAGATAATATCTTTTCCTATTTTAAAATCAAATTTGAATTTAAATCAGAATTAACTAACTACTCCGCGTCTTGTAACGTGGGGATCACTTGGTTTCACTAGATCTGTACCTAACTTGGGTGCTAAAATGGGGCCCAAAAATCACCCCAGCATTTTCTGCGTTTTCTGCACGTGGCGCATGTCACGCGTACGCGTCAGTCACGCGTACGCGTCGATGGTCTTTTCTGCGAGTCATGCGGACGCGTCGGTCACGCGTACACGTCGCTGAGCAAATCTTCAAATCACGCGTACGCGTCAGTCACGCGCACGCGTTGCCATGGATATCTCCAAATCAGGCGCACGCGTCAGGCACGCGTACGCGTCGCTCCTCGCTACCATCTCCTTTTGTTCTTGTGCTGTAGAAACTCCATCATATCCAATCGAATGCTACCTAAAATAAATAAAATTGCAAAACTCAAAGTAGCATCCATCTTTGGCTAAAGGATAATTAATTCTTTATTAAACTCAACGAATTGGATGCAAATTCACTAGGAAAAGATAGGAAAGATGCTCACGCATCAGCTACTCTGTTTGATTACACAAGGAAAAAGCCATATGGCGATGATGTAGTTGATAAATTCTTGAACAATGTGGAAGCTAAGAAGGCCTTAGGGGTGAAGAATGAGTCACTTGTGTTTGAAGGATGCAGCGATGTGGTTGGCGTGTGTTACATGCTGATGTGATGAAGAGTGTGAGGTACATGGTAGAGGTTTTGGTGAGGAACACTAGGGTGTTGTTATATCAAGGTCAGCATGATATTCAGGATGGAGTGGTTCAGGTCGAGGCGTGGGTGAAGACGATGAAGTGGGAAGAGATTGAGGATTGTTTGAATGCAGAGAGGAAGATATGGAAGGTGAACGGAGAGCTTGTTGGCTATGTCCAACAATGGAAGTCACTCACTAATGTTGTGGTGTTAGGGGCAGGGCTTCTTTTACCTTCTGATCAACCTGTGACGTCTCAAGCAATGATTGAAGATTGGGTCCTTGAAAAATGTTTGTTTCAAAGTCTGCAACATCATGAAAATGAGTCAAGAAATTCATTGTGATTGAAGTATTGAATCATAAGTGTTGTAATTTCGTTAGCAGGAACTGAACAACTCTTGGTTTAGGGACAACTTCCACTTCTTTATGTACCAATAAAAAAGTTAACTTTGTGATTTAAATTACGTATTGGAAGTGAATTTCTTGTTGGCTTAGTTATTATTTATGCTTCTATAGTAGTCATTTTGCTGAAACAAATCACATTTTCATCCTTAACAACATCTGTAGAAACTGCATGAATATAATTATAAATGTGTGCAACTTATTGCAGCAAAGTTAATGCTCCATATTCTTTGATCGCTTTGGATTGTAACCGTTTATGTAGTAGCGCTATATATATTCAATTCATTTATCGTTTCATACAAAATTACAAACTTCCCAAGTACTGAATTGGGTTCACTACTTCCTGCAACATTTCTCAGAGATCTTTAGACACGCAATTTCATATTTTGTTCAGTGCTAAATTGAAAATATCAAAATTATTCTGCTTGATTGAACTTGTATAAAAGGAAAGTTAATAAACTAGTTAATGTTGTGACATGGATAGATAAGGATGATGGATGCCCATTTATGAGAAGCACATTTTCTCTATGCTGAAGGAAATAAATTCTTAGAATGAAGAAGTTTGAAACGTAAACTTTATGTGCCTATAAATACATGTACTAAGGCAAAGAGAAGATACACAGCAATACTAAAATCCTCTCTCTTCCTTTTTATTACTAAAAACATATTTCTCTCTCTTTATTCTCTATGAATAGTTTCTCTCTCTCTTTCTTTTGTTCTTAATTATAAATATATGAATAATTTCTATTAAGCTAATTATATTAATATTAGAGTCTTCTATTTACACATCTTATATTTAGTATACCTTTAATTTATTTTACAACACGTTATCAGCACGAAACTCTAAAGAAATTTTAGGAAGACTTCAGGTAACAAATTTTTATTATGCGAATCTCTTTCATCTTGAATATAATGCTTTTGATATATCTGAAAATAATTATTTATCATGGATACTAGATGTTAAAATCCATCTTGATTCAATGGATCTTGGAGATACCATTAAGGCTGAAAATAATACATCCCAGAAGGATATAGCCAAAGCCATAATTTTCTTTCGTCGTCATCTTGACGTATGATTGAAAAATGAATATCCCACATTAAAAGATCCTGCAGATCTGTGGAAAGACCTTGAAGAAAGGTACAATCATCAAAAGAGGTGATACCTCCTCAAGCTCAATATGTTAGAGAAAACTTTATCGACCTTCCATACACGTTCCGAGGTGTGAAGTGGGCGAGAAGGGATTTCATAATTGGGGTTTTGAATAAGACGACCTCCTGCAATAGCAATCGAGAAAAAGGATTTAAAAGTTTTGTTTGAGCTAATTTCTTGCTTTCTTGTTGCTGAACGCAACAATGAGTTACTCTTAAGAAATCAGGA
The DNA here is from genome assembly GCF_003086295.3 of Arachis hypogaea. Taxonomy (NCBI): domain Eukaryota; kingdom Viridiplantae; phylum Streptophyta; class Magnoliopsida; order Fabales; family Fabaceae; genus Arachis; species Arachis hypogaea. Next base: position 89,824,944 of record NC_092036.1, on the reverse strand, counting down.
AGGGGCGCCCAGCTGGCGCCGCCCCATTTTCTGAAGTAAATGCGGCAAATTATAACCCCAAAACAGATAAATGGCAAGATTTTGATAACAAGAAAAGTTATGGAAGGAAAAGAAATTATGTTCATAAGAAAGGATCTCACCAGAAGTGGGATAAAGAAATAAACAATGGGCAAAGTAAATCAATTGAGGATAAATGCTTCCGTTGTAGTGGAAAGGGCCATTGGTCACGTACCTGTTGTACCCCAAGGCACCTAGTTGATCTTTATCAAGTATCCTTGAAAAAGGATGACAAAGGAAAGGAAACAAATTTTGTTTCAAATTATGAAAATTCCACCATTCATTATGATGTATCTAATTTCTTTGAGGATCCTGAAGGAAATATTGGCTATTTGATCAATGATGGAATAGTTTGATATATGTATGTGTTTGTTAAGTATTCATATGAATAATTTTACTGTGCATGTACTTCTACTCATTTTATTATTATTATTATCATTTGTTTTTGAAGAAAAATGGCAAGGACATATTCTAAAGATATTTGCCTTGCAAATAGTGCGAGTTCACACACTATTCTTAAAATTAATATATATTTTACCCATCTTGTGCCAAAAGATGAATATGTTAATACTATTATTGGCTCGGGCAATGTGATAGAAGGCTCCGGAAGAGCTATAATTTTGTTTCCTGGAGAAATAAAATTTATAATAAATAATGCACTATTATCTACCAAGTTCCTGAGGAACTTGTTGAGTTTCAAAGATATTCGCCGAAATAGATATCATGTTGAGACAATGAATGAGTGAAATCATGAGTATTTATGTATCACAACTCATGATTCAAATAAGAAGGTTATATTAGAAAAGTTACCCTCAATTTCATCTGGATTGTATTATACCAATATTAGTGCAATTAAATCACATGCCATTGTAAACCAGAAGTTTACTAGCCCAAATAAATTCATAACTTGGCATGATAGATTGGGTCATTCGGGAACAATCATGATAAAGAGAATTATTGAAAACTCTCATGGACATTCACTAAAGAACCAGAAGATTCTTAAATCTAGTGAATTTTGTTGTGCTGCATGTTCTCAAGAAAAGTTAATTTTAAGGCCATCACCAGTAAAGATTGAATTTGAGTCCCCTGGATTGCTAGAAAGGATTCAAGGTGATATATGTGGACCTATTCATTCACTATGTGGATCTTTTAGATATTTTATGGTCCTGATAGACGCATCTTCGAGATGGTCACATGTGTGCTTATTATCTTCTCGCAACCTGGCGTTTGCGAGATTACTGGCTCAAATTATTCGATTAAAAGCACAATTTCCAGAAAATCCAATCAAAGCAATTCGTCTTGATAATGCTGGTGAATTTACTTCCCAAACTTTTGATGCTTATTGTATGGCTAATGGAATAAGTGTTGAACATCCAGTAGCTTATGTTTACACACAAAATGGGTTAGTAGAATCACTTATTAAATGCCTCTAATTAATTGCTAGACCCTTACTTATGAGAACAAATCTCCCAACCTTGGTTTGGGAGCATGCTATTTTACATGCCGCAGCACTTATTCGTTTGAGGCCAACGAGTTATTATCAGTTCTCTCCTATGCAATTAGCTTTTGGCCAGCAGCCAAATGTTTCCCATTTAAGAATATTTGGGTGTGCGATATATGTTCCCATTGTACCACCTAACGCACCAAAATGGGACCGCAAAGAAAATTGGGGATATATGTTGGATATGATTCTCCCTCTATAGTGAAGTATCTTGAGATACAAACTGTAGATGTATTTAAAGCCCGGTTTGTGGATTGTCATTTTGATGAATCAAAATTTTCAACATTAGGGGGAGAGAATAAGCTTCCTGAAAAGGAACTTAATTAGAATGCATCATCGTTGATGCATTTAGATCCTCGATCAGGGCAATGTGAACTAGAAGTTCAAAAGATTATACATTTGCAAAGAATAACAAATGAATTGCCTGATGCATTTTTCGATATAAAGAGGATAACCAAATCTTATATACTAGCGAAAAATACCCCAATTTGAATTGATGTCCCAATAGGACAAGTAGCCACTGAAGCAAATTCACGCCAGAAGCGTGGCGGACCTGTTGGTTCCAAAGACAAAAATCCTCGGAAAAGAAAAGAGGTAAATACGATTCCTGTTGAAAAAGACATAGTAGAGACACTTACAGTTGTCCAAAATTCTGATATAATGTTAACGCCAGAAGACGTTCAGGTACCTGAAAATTGTGAAAATGACGAGATCTCGATAAATTATGTCTTTACAGGAGAGAAATGGGACCGAAATAAGACAATTGTCAATGAAATATTTGCATATAATGTGGCATTAAATATCATGCATGAAAGTAATGATCTTGAGCCAAGATCAGTCGAAGAATGTCGATAAAAGAATGATTGACCAAAATGGAAAGAAGCCATGAAGGCTGAATTAGACTCACTTGCAAAACGTGAAGTCTTCGGACTTATAGTCCGTACACCAGAAGATGTAAAACCTGTTGGATACAGGTAGGTATTTGTGAGAAAACGAAATGAGAAAAATGAAGTTTTGTGCTACAAAGCCCGACTTGTGGCACAAGGTTTCTCACAAAGGCCCGGTATAGATTATGAAGAAACGTATTCCCATGTAGTGGATACGATAACATTGCATTATTTGGTCAGTTTATCTGCATATCATAAACTGCATATGCATTTAATGGATGTGGTAACAGCCTATTTATATGGCTCATTAGATCGGGATATCTATATGAAAGTCCTTGAAGGACTAAAGATATCTAAACCATCCAATGAATATTCGCAAGGGTTATACTCAGTCAAATTGCAAAGATCTTTATATGATCTAAATCAATCTAGACGAATGTGGTATAATCGTCTTACTGAATATTTGGCCAAAAACGAATTCAAGAATGATGATATATGTCCGTGTGTTTTCATAAAGAAAACTGCATCTGGATTCATTATAATTGCTGTGTATGTTGATGATTTAAATATCATTGGGACTCTTGAAGAGATTCCAACAATTATAAAAACTCTAAAAGAAGAGTTTGAGATGAAAGATCTTGGAAGGACTAAATTTTGTCTTGGCCTGTAGATCGAGTATATAAAAAATGGGATCTTTATTCATTAAACAACATACACAGAGAAAATTTTGAAAAGATTTTATATGGATAAGTCACATCCATTAAGTACCCCAATGATCATAAGATCTTTGGATGTGGAAAAGGATCAATTTCGTCCTAAAGAAGAAAATGAAGATATCCTTGGTTCTGAAGTACCATATCTTAGTACAATTGGAGCGCTAATGTATCTTGCTACTAATACGCGACCTGACATATCATTCGCGGTGAATTTACTAGCAATATATAATTCCTTTCCAACCAGAAGTCATTGGAGTGGAATCAAACAAATTTTTTGATATCTTCATGGAACGGTTGATATGAGATTGTTTTATCCCTATGGATCCAAGTCACAATTAGTTGGTTATGCAGATGTTGGATACTTGTCTGATCCACATAAAGGGAGATCTCAAACAGGATATCTGTTCACATATGGTGGAACGGTTATATCTTGGAGGTCCACAAAACAGACGATTGCTGCAACATCTTCTCATCATGCCGAAATACTAGCGATTCATGAAGTAAGTCGCGAGTGTTTTTGGCTCAGGAGTTTGATCCAATATATTCTGTCATCATATGGACTGATTGATCATAAGATAGCTCCAACTGTCCTGTTTGAAGATAATACAGCGTGCATTGCTCAACTTAAAGGTGGATACATCAAAGGCGATAGAACAAAGCATATTTCTCCCAAATTCTTCTTCACTCATGATCTTCAAAATCAAGGGACAATTGATGTCCAACAGATCCGTTCAAGTGACAATCTAGCAGATTTATTAACAAAGTCACTCCCAAAATTCCTTTGAAAGATTGGTACATGAGATTGGGATGCGCCGATTTCGAGACATCAAATGATGTCGACAAGAGGGGAAGACTGTACTCTTTTTCCTTTAGTCAGGTTTTTTTCCCATTGGATTTTTCTTGACAAGGTTTTTAATAAGGCAGTCCCCATCACTAAAGGATATTGTACTCTTTTTCCTTCACTAAAGTTTTTTCCCACTGGGTTTTTCTTTATTAAGGTTTTAACGAGGCAATAATCCTAAATGGTCATCCAAGGGGGAGTGTTGTGACATGGATAGATAAGGATGATGGATGCCCATGCACATTTTCCCTATGCTGAAGGAAATAAATTCTTAGAATGAAGAAGTTTGAAACGTAAATTTTATGTGCCTATAAATACATGTACTAAGGCAAAGGGAAGATACACAGCAATAATAAAATCCTCTCTCTTCCTTTATATTACTAAAAACATCTTTCTCTCTCTTTATTCTGTATGAATAGTTTCTCTCTCTCTTTCTTTTGTTACTAATTATAAATATATGAATAATTTTTATTAAGCTAATTATATTAATATTAGAGTCTTCTATTTATACATCTTATATTTAGTATACCTTTAATTTATTTTACAACAGTTAATTTACATTATTTAATTTTTTAAGGTGTATTTGGTACTATATAAGTATATATAAATTGAAAATAAAGGGATACTTTAGCATAAAAATATATTTAGACACAAAGATATGTACAAATAAAAAACAATTTAGGACAAATTACTAATTAGCATTAAAATGACTCAATTTTTTGTATCATGGGATCTTAGAGAACCTACAACTGTAGAAAAATAGATTTTCTGTTTTAACACAAGTGTAATTTTTTTTTTGAAATGTAACACAAGTGTAATTGAAAATTGCTTTATGCATTGGAAGAACAATACTTTTAGTGGTTGCTCACGGGATATGAGAATTCTTCTGAAGAGGGGCATAGAATGTCTAATAAATTGATGCCAAGTGTCATTAAGCATTTGAAAAAATATTAAAATAATTTAGAATTAAAAGTAAACGTTGCGACAGATACTTTCATTCTTTCAGTAATGATAAAGTTCATGGAGCTTTCTAGGATGGTGAAAGTATATTTGGGTGCTTAAAGGACCAAGGTAAATAATAGAATTGGAGATAATGTTGGGGTTCTCTAAAAAATACAGGTTTTTGAGCTTTTTATAATTTTATCTTATGAATCCAAATTTTTGGTGACGTGCACAACATTACAGCTTTACACGCACATTTTTGTGTGCTCAAATCAATGATGATTTTTATTTGTATGTGTTATTGAGTCTCAACAATTTTTATCACTTTTTTAAAGAAAGTCTTATTATAGTCTAATATTTTTTCAATAATTCAATTAAAAAATATAAGTATGCAAATTAATTACAGAGATATTTTATTCTTTTTAAAAGTTAAATTACAATCTTTAATATAACTAAATTTAAAATAAATTCTAATAAAATTATTTTAATCTTTTAACAGTTAATTTTTTTCATTTCTAATATAATCAAACAATTTTAATTAATTCTATAAGAATAATTTAATTTTGTTCATATTAAAAGATATTTTAGTACTCTAAATATAAACTACAAAAGTATTTTAGTTTTTTTAATTATATTTAAATTTTCAAATTCTAATACAATCAAATAGTATAGATTAATAATCTTACGATGATATTTTAATATTTTTTTCAAATTAATCTTCAAAGATTGTTTTATTCTCTTAAACATTAATCATATGAGTATTTTAGTTTTTTTAAAAATTTAAATTTATAATTCTTAGTATATATTAAACAAATTTCATTATAAAAGCGTATTTTAGCCATTTAATAAGATTAATCCTAAAAAAGTTAATTTAATCTTTTAAAAGTTTAGTATAAGATTATTTGAGTCTTTTTTATATATATAAAATTTATAATTTCTAATACAATTATACAATATAAATGAATAATTTCGTTAATTTAGTCTTTTTAAAATTAATGTTAAAAAGTTTTTTAGTCTTTTAAAATAAATTCTACAAAAATTTTAGTTTTTATAATGAAATTCAAATACTAATTTTCAAATACAATTAAACATCCTTAGACTTGAAGGGTTAGTATTTTTCAAAATTAATACTAAAAATTTATTTTTGTTTAAGTTTTAAAGATGATATCTTAATCATTTAAATTAAACTAAAAAAGTATTTTAGTCTTGTAAAAATTAAAATCGAATTTTTCATTTCTAACCAAATAGTGTAAGACCCGATTATCAAGTGTAAGACCTACGTAAAAATTAAAATTGAATTTTTCATTTCTAACAACATTTGTGTAATTTTCAACCCCAAATAAACCCAATTATCTAAAATAACAAATATAATAATACTAATATCTTTTTACTTATTAGTTTTAAAAAAATATATGAATAATATAAGTTGATATTTTTTTGGAAGGAAAACAATAATAAAAATTATTAATCAAGTTAATTGCATAATAAAAAAATACGGATAATTTTTTAACTAATAAAAAATAAAGTTACTATCTTTTCATGCTACAGTTTTTAAAAAAATAATAATAAATAAACTTTTAGTAAATTACACATCAAATATTATTATTTACATACTAAAAAAATATATATCATCAATTATTTTAAAATAAATTAATTTATATTCATATTAAATAATATTTATTTACAATTATAATTTAAATTCTTGTGCAAAGTACGGAAAATGAAACTAGTTTTATATTAAGAATATATATTTGGCTAATATATTTTTTATTAATTTTAAAAGGAGTAAAATTAAATTATGATCGATATATAGGTAACCTATTTAATAAATTAATTTTACTAAATATATGTTAATCTCAAAAAATCCACATTTTTCTTTCACTAAATTTATTACGCCTTAAAATTATTAGTATAATTGGGCCATTTTTTAATTTATTCATTATAATTTTACTAAGTTAGAAGTCATTCATGCAATATAAAAAAATAGTGTAAGAAATCATCACAACCACAAAAATAGCATATTCTCTTTAGACCTTAAAGAGCCACTTTATACTTCCCCATGATAGACAAATCCAAAGTTCATTATTACTCTGTAAATACTATTTACACTCAGCTTCAATTTACACAAGTTCTTTTAAAATTCTCTAATATTTTTCCAAAACAATAATTACTCATATTTTGGCTGCCACTCAAATAAAAAATTCAAATTCAAAATCAATTGAACCCCTTTTTTTAGTTACCTGAAATTTTTCTTAAAATTCAAAATACCCAACAGACTCAACTTTCAAATTTTAAAAATCCAAATCAAAATTTTTCAATATCAAATACATTTCAAAATTCAAACATACAAGTTTTTTGTAATTTTAGTTTTCAAATTTTTTTTATTATATAGTCAATTACTTATTTTCCGACCACAATCAAAATTTACAAACACTTCATTATTCATTTCCAATTATGTTTAACTTTATGATAAAAAATATAACCCCAACGTCTCTACTTAACCATGTTAAACACATATGTCAATTTTATAATAGATGTTGTCAAAATATTTAACTTTATTTTTCTTTATATTAAATAATATTGCTAATTAATTAAGACTCGGATTATATATTGTTGTTATTAATTATGAATTTAAATTTATTTTTCTTGTATATGACTAATGTTTCATAGTAATTTATTTTTAAGTCTGTAAATTTTAATAATATTTCTACAAATATAGCTGTCATTTTTATCCAAACTAAATTTCGAATAACATATTATAACACATTATAAAAAAAATTAGCAACTAAATTAATATATCTTTATTTCAATTAATTAAATATGGCAAGACTATAATAAAATTGGTCTGTAATACAAAGAAGCACAATAAAAATTAAAGTTCGTCCTTTCTATTAGAGAAGAAAGGAAAATCTTTAGTGCCTATTCTCTTTTATGATGCAAAAGCTTATATAATTTTTTTATATGATACATGAGCTATAAATGGAAATTTAAAAAGTTCCTCACTTGGTGTGTTCTTAGATAAGAGACTAATAACTTTTTTCTTCCAAAGTTAATTCATATAGTATTCTCATAAATACAATTTTATCCTCAAAAATTTGGATGACTAGACCGATATTAGATTCATGGACATGGACTCTATGTGACGTGCATATTTGGCTGACCAGTGTGCATAGCATTTATCTTTGGTTGATCGGTGCACCTGTTAACAAGGACTATTGAATTTTTTTTGTTTTTTTTATCCAACAATAGAGATTACTTGTTACTTGTCTTTTTTAATTGATTAGTGAATATCTTTTGTAGGTTTTGTGTCAGAAGAGTCACTTTAAAAAAATTAATTTTTTGGTGGTTATTATTGTTAGATCTAAAATCTATCTGGGTTAATATAGTAAAAATTTATGAATTTGTAAGCTAAAATTAGAGTTAAGTATTATGTTTTATGTTAAACTAAATGATGATGAAGTTGGACTGGAAAGGAGATGCGTTTTGGACATCGTTTGTCGCCTAGAATAAACGCTTTGATGTTTCCGTTTTTGTCACTGACCATCATTCAAGTTGCAGGAAGTTTTCTTCCACGGAATCACGATGCAAAGTTGCCGACTCTGTGAATGGCGCATTTGTCACGATTCATTCATTCGGAGGATGACGCGACATTAGTGTCATCACCGGAACGGGATTCGATCCCCAATGGATGACAAGGAGTGTTGTTTCGGGTAGATGTTTGGCTTTGTTGGAGATGATCAACAATGAAGGATCGAAGCGGCATGGAGATGGTGGGTGAGAGACTGACGAAGGAGAGGCTGAAGATATTTCGGGTAAGACGGGTCATGTTGGCACAAGTTGGGTTGGACTTAGTTGATCCAATACCTATCTGAAAAAAATAATAGACCTGCATAGTATCTTTTTTTTTTATATGGAGATGTATATTTTTTCTGAAATGAATATTGGGCTCATGGGTTGGGTTATTAATAATGTTATTAAAACTAGACTAATCCTTTAGCATGGTCCTATTTACTATACCAAAAAAAAAAACTCACATGCTTGAACAAAGAAGAGAAAAACCAAAACAGTTATTGCATGTATAATTATTAGTTGAACAATTTAACAACAGTATTAAATTACTATAGGATATGATAATTAAAATATTCTGTAAAATCAACTTAGTTGATTAATGTAAGATTCAATGATGTGTGCACTAAAAATTGATGATGGTTTATAACACGAATAAAAAATTTGAATAATGAACATGCATATATGTATCAATTAAATATGGGATTGTATTCATACAATATAATTGGTTTAGAGGTTCTTTAGTTGTCCTTTAAAATTCAGCCATTGGAGAGGATTTTTAAGGATTTATTATTATTTAATTGCACTAATTGGTTTATTATAGGATTTAGATTCTCTAAATTTTGAATTTAACTTTAGAAGGTAAAGTGTTATCTCTCACTATTTATTTTATGGGTAGGACCAAGAAAAAATATAAGAGAGAAACCAGTCAAGGGTGAGAGATCACACTTTACCCTCTAAAGTAGAAATTCAAAATTTAGAGGATCCAAATTCTTTATTATAACCTCAGAGAGAAGTACTTTGAAATTTGTTTAAACCAGTCCCTTCGTATTCTTTGTTGATCCAAGAAATTTAAATGGAAAGATGTTTCTCTTTTATAATTTGACATAATATTAGAATATGCTAAAAATGATAATACGATGACATTCTTTTGTTTGATTATCTAGCGTAAAATGACGGTATGTTAAAAAATATATAATTTTTGTTGGGAGAAACCCGTAAATATTCTTACAATCAAACGCGTTGCTTGTGCTAATGTAAGACACGACACAATGTTAACAGTTAACCGCATATGGATTAAACAATGTGAAACGAATATATGCTTACTACTTAGAATAGAATATTAATCTTCCAAATCAAAATGAAAATAACTCAAAAAGTTTCTTCTTTCTTGTTGTGGTATAATACTACTTACTTTACCCATAAAGGAACGTAAATTGTTGCCGATATGTTCCGGAGTCATGATTTGGGAATGGTAATTGACACGAGCGCAACATAAATCCCTAATTATGCGTCAACCGCTCACATAACTTTAGACGTGTGTTTTATATTGGCTGATTTATAAATAGAGGTCTGAGTTATGAGTAATTTAAAACAATTCAAGACAAACAGACTTTAAGAACGAACCGATGAAAGTAGATATAATTATCGTGACCGAGTTTTAAGTAGTACTCCTGAAAATCAAAAGGGTGACTAAACAAACTAAGCAAATAAATTGTTCATACAGGCCTCGACGGAAAACAACATAACATAAACATATCAAACATATGCACCAAGTCAAATACCTCCAACATCGTCTTGATTCTTCCCGGCGGGCTCCTGATTGTTGCAGCTATGTGCCGTCTACTCTGCTTGAACACCATCCCCACCGAGCAAGACTCTATGCTTGTCTTCCAAGGCATCAACCCTGTGTTCCAGTTCACGCCACTTTGCCACCTCATGATGTTCCCGTTGATGAAGCTCGGTGATCTGCGTCATCAATTCATTTGCTTTGTCATCCATTTGGTTAACTGTCATTTCATTCTTGTGCCACGCCATGCGCAACATCATTTCTAGCCGTCGCAGTGCCTTCTTCCCTTCCTCCACTTGCATCTCCTTTGCTTTCAACTTGACGTTGGCGGTCAACTGCGCCACCTTCGCCACCCTGAGTTGTTCTGTGGTTGTTTGAAGTTTAGCCTTCAAATTCTTCTCCCTTTTGACTAATGCAGCCTCAACCAGGTCACAATCTGCGCATTTTTCATCTCTATGGATGATGTCGATCATATTGGAAATCGACAGCTCCGCAAGCACTACTAGAAATAGGGCTTTTTCGGACGAATTTTGAGACGAAATTGAAATAAATTTCGAACAAATTATAGACAAATTTTTTCTTTCAAACAAATTTGGAACGAATTTTTTTGTCCCAAAAAGCCTTGTTGCTAATTTAAATTTTGTCTGAAATTTCGTCCGAAATTTTTTTCAGACGATTTTGTGACAGATTTCGAATAGGAATTTATCTGCTAGATTTCTAACTATTATGATGTATTTTAGACGAATTTCAAACAGATTAGCTAACATAAAAACAACGTATTTTAAACAAATTTCAAACAAAAAATATAATTTATTTCAAACAAATTTCTAACGAATTTAGTCAAATATAACAAATTTTTTTCAAATAAATTTTAGACAAATCAAATATTTTTCTTCAATTAAATTTCAGACAAATTTAATTTAAAAGAATTTACGTATTTGAAACAAATTTCATACAAAACCAAAAATTATTTTCGCACAAATTTTCTACAAATTTAATATAATATTTTAAATAATTTTCATACAAAATAATTTGCTATTTAATAGATAAATATTTTAGAAAATAAATTATATTCGATTTGCTTTCTATATTAAGACCATCATAATCATTTTTTTCATATTACATAATCGAAATTATAAACACATAATCAAATAATGAAAAAGTTAATTACCATAAAAGAGTTAAAAAAATATTTATTATTAAAATACTTTTGTCCATAAATGTAATCAAACTAAAATCAGAAAAAAATACTTAAACTAAAATAAAGAAAGCCTTTAAAAAGGTCAAATATCATGAATAAAATAAAACGTACTAACTAATTCACCTAAAAATTTCTTAATCTAAATCAGAAGAAACATATACTCCAAATATCAATCACTCATGTTATCATCACTAGAGCATGTCCCAAGCTCATCTTCCGTAGGATCAGACAAGGTTGAAGGAAGTGGGAGATTCAACTTTTTATACAAAGCATGAATTGTCTTTTCAGTAGAACCAATTCTTTTCTGTTAAACTTTTAGTTGGCGTCCTTGATCTTTTAACTTGTGCTCAGCATCTTTCAACTTAACCTTTTGCTCTTCATTGATCATTTCTTGCTCCTTTGCTTTTTCTTTCCACATGTAAAGTTCTTGCTCAATATTTAGATTGTCTTTAGATGTCTCTGAACAATTTCTGGAATCCAACTTTGAAGAGAGATCTAAACCAAAAGAACCTAAGCCAAAAGCAGCTTTCTTTTTTCCCTTTGTCACAACTTCATTCCAAACAGTATAATCATCTGGTATATCTAGGCTTTCCTTAGATGCCTCAACATCTTCCTTAATATCCAAGGATAAAGCTACTTGAGAAAGTTCTGTCTTTCGCTTTTTGAATTCACCCTACAAAATCAATTCATGTTAATCGCAACTAAATATGTCATGAACAAATACTAACATATAGTGAAAATTAGTAGTTTAAAAAAACAAAAAGAAGAACAAATTAGCATCACATACAATGACTTTCTCAGATCTTTCATCAATCCAACTTTTGTCTTTTTTGGTGTGGCATTTAGTATAAACCTCCTCTAGAGAAGGTTTTACTCCCGTAGCTTTCTCTTATAATATAACAGTTTTAATCGATAGGAAAGAAAAATGAATAAGAAAACATTGCAAAATAATAAGAATAAGACTATAAATAAACTATTTTTTATCTTACCATTCTGTGTGCATGTTCACCCATAGATACGGAACCACCAGTATGCATGAAACTTCCAGCATTTGATGCTCGATTCACAGTATTTGCTGCTGACCAGTTCTTAAATTTCGAATCTGTAGCAAAATAATGTAATAGTTGACGCCAAACGAGTTCAGGAATATATTTTGGTACATGGTTAGGGTCTTTTGAATAATTGTGTCTCTCCTGATTCATCAATGATCTTAATCGATCACTCCCTTTAATCTAAAAAATTTGACAAATTCTTGCATTGTGTTGAGGTTCCCACATACAATTTTTCTATAAAAGAAAACAAACATATACATTAAATTATCCACTATGTAGAATATCAAAATAACAAAAAAAATGATAATAAATACTTACTTTAAATTTAGTAAACCACAAATCTCGCATTTGCTCACTAGCATGTCTCTAAGAAGGGCAGAATTCTGAAAATTTGCTCTTAATGGCATTTGTTACATGACGAACAGCAGTACATGGATTAAACCTATAAGAAGTTCAAATAATTAGTAATTCCACATGTATTCACAATAAAAACAATATAGAGAGAACGTTAAAACAGAAAACTGATTGTTGTACTTACTCATTGCCAAAATGCTCTATTTTCAAGAGCCCTTCTTGAGTGACAAGTTCACCTTCTTGAGCAAGAGATTCATCGTGACGATTTTCATCCGATGAGTGAGCATGATGTAAATTTCATTCATTATTAGGAGCATTATCAAATGACTGAGGTTGGATAGGTGAACAGTATGGTGATTGATGAGTGGATAATTTATACGCTTTTTGGCATTGTTTTTAGGTAGTTTTTAGTAAGTTCAAGCTACTTTTAGGGATGTTTTCACTAGTTTTTATGTTAAATTCACATTTCTGGACTTTACTATGAGTTTGTGTGTTTTTCTGTGATTTCAGGTAATTTCTGGCTGAAATTGAGGGACTTGAGCAAAACTCTGAAAAAGGCTGACAAAAGGACTGCTGATGCTGTTGGAATCTGACCTCCCTGCACTCAAAATGGATTTTCTGGAGCTACAGCACTCCAAATGTCGCGCTCTCAACGGCGTTAGAAAGTAGACATCCAGAGCTTTCTAGTAATATATAATAGTTCATACTTTATTCGGGAATTGACGACGTAAAGTGGCGCTCAACGCCAAGTATATGCTGCTGTCTGGAGTCAAACGCCAGAAATACGTCACAACCCGGAGTTGAACGCCAGAAACACGCTATAACTTGGCGTTCAACTCCAATAAAAGCCTCAGCTCGTGGATAGATCAAGCTCAGCCCAAGCATACACCAATTGGGCCCTGGAAGTGGATTTATGCATCAATTACTTACTCATGTAAACCCTAGTAGCTAGTATAGTATAAATAAGACTTTTTACTAGTGTATTAGGAGTCTTTTGACCATTCGGTCTTTTGATCACCTTCAAGGGGGCTGGCCATTCAGCCGTGCCTGCACCTTTCACTTATGTATTTTCAACGGTGGAGTTTCTACACACCATAGATTAAGGGTGTGGAGCTCTGCTGTACCTCAAATTTCAATACAATTACTATTATTTTCCATTCAATTCTCTTTTATTCTTATTCCAAGATATACGTTGCACAACAACTTGATGAATGTGATGATCCGTGACACTCATCATCATTCTCACCTATGAACGCATGTGACTGACAACCACTTCCGTTCTACCTTAGGCCGGGCGCATATCTCTTAGATTCCCCAACAGAATCTTCGTGGTATAAGCTAGATAGATGGCAGCATTCATGGGAATCCGGAAAGTCTAACCTTGTCTGTGGTATTCCGAATAAGATTCTGGTTTTGAATGACTGTGACGAGCTTCAAACTCCTGAAGGCTGGGCGTTAGTGACAGACGCAAAAGAATCAAGGGATTCTATTCCAACCTGATTGAGAACCGACAGATGATTAGCCATGCTGTGACAGAGCATAGGACCATTTTCACTGAGAGGATGGGATGTAGCCATCGACAAGGGTGATGCCTCCAGACGATTAGCCATGCAGTGACAGCGCATAGGACCATTTTCCAGAGAGGATGAAAAATAGCCATTGACGACGGTGACGCCCTACATACAGCTTGCCATGGAAAAGAGTAAGAAGAATTGGATGAATGTAATAAGAAAGTAGAGATTCAAGAGGAGCACAACATATCCATACGCCTATATGAAATTCCCACTATTGATTTACATAAGTATTTCTATCTTATTTTATTTTCTGTTTATTATTTATTTTCGAACTTATCGTAAACCATTTAATCTGCCTAATTGAGATTTACAAGGTGACCATAGCTTGCTTCATACCAACAATCTCTGTGGAATCGACCCTTACTCACGTAAGGTATTACTTGGATGACCCAGTACACTTGCTGGTTAAGTTGAACGGAGTTGTGTCCACATATAGTCAATAGCCATTAAATAAATCTCATGCAAATACAAAGAGGATCACAATTTCGTCCACCAAGTTTTTGGCGCCGTTGTCGGGGATTATTCGAGTATGGACAACTGACGGTTCATCTTGTTGCTCAGATTAGGTAATTTTCTCTTCAAAAATCTTTTTCAAAATTTTTCTTTTCTTTTTCGTTTTTCCAAACTTTATTTTCGAAAAATATAATAAAAATCCAAAAAAATTTATAAAATCATAAAAATAAAAAATATTTTATGTTTCTTGTTTGAGTCTTGAGTCAATTTTTAAGTTTGGTGTCAATTGCATGTTTTAAAAATTTTACTTGCATTTTTCGAAAAATTTCATGCATTCATAGTGTTCTTCATGATCTTCAAGATATTCTTGGTAAATCCTCTTGTTTGATCTTGATGATTTCTTGTTTTGTGTTGTTTGTTGTTTTTCATATGCATTTTTCGTTTGTTAGAGTCCATGCATTAAAGATTTCTAAGTTTGGTGTCTTGCATGTTTTCTTTGCATCAAAAATTTTTCAAAATTATGTTCTTGATGTTCATCATGATCTTCAAAGTGTTCTTGATGTTCATCTTGACATTCATAGTGTTCTTGCATGCATCATGAGTTTTGATCCAAAATTTTTAAGTTTTGGGTCATAATTATATTTTTCTCCCTCATCATTAAAAATTTAAAAATAAAAAAAATATCTTTTCCTTATTTTTCTCATAATTTTCGAAAATTTGAGTTGACTTAGTCAAAAAATTTTTAAAATTAGTTGTGTCTTACAAGTCAAGTCAAAATTTCAATTTTAAAAATCTTATCTTTTTAAATTCTTTTTCAAATTATTTTCAAAATCTTTTTCTTATCTTTATATCAAATTTTCGAAAACTCACTAACAATTAATGTGATTGATTCAAAAATTTGAAGTTTGTTACTTTCTTGTTAAAGAAGGTTCAATCTTTAAGTTCTAGAATCTTATCTTGTAGTTTCTTGTTAGTGAAGTAAGTAATTTTAAATTTAAAAATTAAATCTTTTTCAAACATATCTTATCATATCTTTTTCAAAATTTTATCTTTTTCAAAAATTTAATTTCAAAATATCTTATCTAACTTCTTATCTTCTTATCTTTTCAAAATTGATTTTAATATCTTTTTCAACTAACTCTTTGACATTTTGTTTGTTTCATATCTTTTTCAAAACCACCTAACTACTTTTCCCTCTTCAATTTTCAAAAATACCTCTCTCTTTTTCAAAAATTCTTTTTAATTGTTTTAAATTTAAATTTTAATCTTATCTTATCTTTAATTTTCAAAAATACTAACCTCTTTTTCAAAATTATTTTCGAAATTCTCCCTCTCTTTTCTTATTTTATTTAATTATTTATTTACTAACACTTCTCTTCACCTCCCTTCATCTAAAAATCCGAACCTATTCTTCTTCACTCTTCTCCCCTTTCTTTTTCTACTAGCATAAAGGAATCTCTATACTGTGACATAGAGGATTCCTCTTTCTTTTCTTGTTTTCTTCTCTTTCATATGAGCAGGAACAAGGACAAAAGCACTCTTGTTGAAGCTGACCCTGAACCTGAAAGGACTTTGAAGAGGAAACTAAGAGAAGCTAAATTACAACAATCCAGAAGTAACCTTTCAGAAATTTTTGAACAAGAGAAGGAGATGGCAGCCGAACCCAATAATGATAATACAAGAAGGATGCTTGGTGACTTTACCAAACCAACTTCCAAATTTGATGGAAGAAGCATCTCCATTCCTGCCATTGGAGCCAATAATTTTGAGCTTAAGCCTCAACTAGTTGCTTTAATGCAACAGAACTGCAAGTTTTATGGACTTCCATCTGAAGATCCTTATCAGTTTTTAACTGAGTTCTTGCAGATTTGTGAGACTGTTAAGACGAATGGAGTAGATCCTGAAGTCTACAGGCTCATGCTTTTCCCTTTTGCTGTAAGAGACAGAGCTAGAATATGGTTGGATTCACAACCTAAGGATAGCCTGGACTCCTGGGAGAAGCTGGTCACAGCCTTCTTGGATAAATTCTTTCTTCCTCAAAAGCTGAGCAAGCTGAGAGTGGATGTTTAAACCTTCAAACAAAAAGATGGTGAATCCCTCTATGAAGCTTGGGAAAGATACAAGCAGCTGACCAAAAGGTGTCCATCTGACATGTTTTCAGAATGGACCATATTAGATATATTCTATTATGGTCTATCTGAATTTTTGAAAATGTCATTGGACCATTCCGCAGGTGGATCCATTCACCTAAAGAAAACACCTGTAGAAGCTCAAGAGCTTATTGACATGGTTGCAAATAACCAATTCATGTACACTTCTGAGAGAAATTCCATTAATAATGGGACGCCTCAAAGGAAGGGAGTTCTTGAGATTGATGCTCTGAATGCCATATTGGCTCAGAACAAAGTGTTGACTCAGCAAGTCAACATGATCTCTCAAAGTCTGAATGGATGGCAAAATGCATCCAACAGTACTAAAGAGGCAGCTTCTGAAGAAGCTTATGATCCTGAGAACCCTGCAATGGCAGAGGTTAATTATATGGGTGAACCTTATGGAAACACCTATAATTCATCATGGAGAAATCATCCAAATTTCTCATGGAAGGATCAACAAAAGCCTCAACAAGGCTTTAACAATGGTGGACACAATAGGCTGAGCAATAACAAGCCTTTTCCATCATTTTCTCAGCAACAGACAGAGAATTCTGAACAAAACACTTCTAATTTAGCCAATCTAGTCTCTGATCTGTCAAAGGCCACTTTCAGTTTCATGAGTGAAACAAGATCCTCCATCAGAAATCTGGAGACACAAGTGGGCCAGCTGAGTAAGAAAGTCATTGAAACTCCTCCCAGTATTCTCCCAAGCAATACAGAAGAGAATCCAAAAGGAGAGTGCAAGGCCATTGATGTGATCAAAATGGCCGAATGCACAAGGGAGGAGAAGGACAAAAATCCTAGTGAGGAAGATCTCCTGGGACGTCTCTCAAGCAAGAAGGAGTTTTCTATTAAGGATCCAAAGGAATCTGAGGCTCATATAGAGACCATAGAGATTCCATTAAATCTCCTTCTGCCATTAATGAGCTCTGAAGACTATTCTTCCTCTGAAGAGGATGAAGATGTGACTGGAGAGCAAGTTGCTCAATATTTAAGAGCTATCATGAAGCTGAATGCCAAGTTGTTTGGTAATGAGACTTGGGAAAATGAACCTCCCTTGCTCATTGGTGAACTAGACACCTAGATTCAGAAAATTTTACCTCAAAAGAGACAAGATCCTGACAAGTTCTTAATACCTTGTAACATAGGCACCATGACCTTTGAAAAAGCTCTATGTGATCTGGGGTCAGGGATAAATCTTATGCCACTCTCTGTAATGGAGAAGCTGAGGATCATTGAGGTACAACCTACCTTATTCTCATTACAATTGGCAGACAAGTCATTAAGACAAGCTTATGGAGTAGTAGAGGACGTGTTAGTAAAGGTTGAAGGCTTTTACATCCCTGCTGATTTCATAATATTAGACACTGGAAAGGAAGAGGATGAATGCATCATCCTTGGAAGACCTTTCCTAGCTACAGCAGGAGCTGTGATAGATGTCAACAGAGGTGAATTAGTCCTTCAATTGAATGGGGACTACCTTGTGTTTAAGGCACATGGCCATCCCTCTGTGACAAAAGAGAGTGAGCACAAAGAGCTTCTCTCAGTTCAGAGTCAAGAAGAGCCCCCACAGTCAAACTCTAAGTTTGGTGTTGGGAGGCCACAACCAAACACTAAGTCTGGTGTTAAGACCCCATATCCAAACTCTAAGTTTGGTGTTGGGACTATACAACATTGACCTGATCACCTGTGAGGCTCCAAGAGAGCCCACTGTCAAGCTAATGACATTAAAAGAGCGCTTGTTGGGAGGCAACCCAATTTTATTTATCTAATTTTTATTTTATTGTTATTTTATGTTTTATTAGGTACATGATCATGTGGAGTCACGAAAAAAATGTAAAAATTAAAAACAGAATCAAAAACAGCAGAAGAAAAATCACACCCTGGAGGAAGGACAGACTGGCGTTCAACGCTAGTAAGAAGCATCTGGCTGGCGTTCAACGCCAGAACAGAGCATGAATCTGGCGCTGAACGCCAGAAACAAACAACATTCTGGCGTTTGAACGCCAGGAATGTGCCTTAAGGAAAGCTGGCGCTGAACGCCAGTAACAAGCATGAAACTGGCGTTCAACGCCAGAAACATGCTACATATGGGCGTTGAACGCCCAGAACATGCTTCACATGGGCGTTGAACGCCCAGAACGTGCATCACCTCGGCGTTTAAACGCCAGAATGGTATGCAAAGGCATTCTACATGCCTAATTGGTGCAGGGATGCAATTCCTTGACACCTCAGGATCTGTGGACCCCCAAGATCACCTCAGGATCTGTGGACCCCACAGGATCTTCTCAGGATCTGTGGATCCCACAGGATCTGTGGATCCCACAGGATCCCCACCTAACATATTCTCACCTTACCTCCTAATCCTATAACACTCTTCCCCATGTCACACTTCCCAACAACTTCAATCTCTCTTCCCAATTACCCCCTTCACCATTCACATCCATCCACTCTTCCCCATAAACCCCACCTACCTTCAAAATTCAAAAACACTTTCCCACCCAAACCCACCCTACATGACCGAAACTTTACCCTCTCCCCTCTCCCTATATATACCTTCCATTCTACTTCATTTTCACACAACACTACCCCCTCTTCTATACCTTGGCCGAAACCTACACTCCCCCTTCTCCTCCATATTTTCTTCTTCTTCTTCTTCTCTTCTTTCTTCTATTGCTCGAGGATGAGCAATATTTTAAGTTTGGTGTGGTCAAAGCATAATCTTTTTTGTTTTCCATTACCATCAATGGCACCTAAGGCCGGAGAATCCTCTAGAAAAGGAAAAGGGAAGACAAAAGCTTCCACCTCCGAGTCATGGGAGATGGAAAGATTCATCTTCAAAAGCCATCAAGACAACTTCTATGATGTTGTGGAAAAGAAGAAAGTGATCCCTGAGGTCCCTTTCAAGCTCAAGAAAAATGAGTATCCGGAGATCCGACATGAAATCCGAAGAAGAGGTTGGGAAGTCATAACCAACCTCAAGCAACAAGTCGGAATCTTAATGGTTCAAGAGTTCTATGCCAATGCATGGATCACTAGGAACCATGATCAAAGTATGAACCCGAGTCCAAAGAATTATCTCACAATGGTTCGAGGGAAATACTTAGATTTTAGTCCGGAAAATGTGAGGTTGGCGTTCCACTTGCCCATGATGCAAGGAGATGTACGCCCCTACACTAGAAGGGTCAACTTTAATCAAAGGTTGGACCAAGTCCTAATGGACATATGTGTGGAAGGAGCTCAATGGAAAAGAGACTCCAAAGGCAAGCCAGTTCAACTAAGAAGACTGGACCTCAAGCCTGTGGCTAGAGGATGGTTGGAGTTCATTCAACGCTCCATCATTCCCACTAGCAACCGATCTGAAGTTACTATGGATCGGGCCATCATGATTCATAGCATCATGATTGGAGAGGAAGTAGAAGTTCATGAAGTCATCTCCAATGAAATCTACAAAATAGCCGAAAAGCCCTCCACCATGGCAAGGCTAGCTTTTCCTCAACTTATTTGCCATCTATGTTACTCAGCTGGAGTTATCATAGAAGGAGACATCTCCATTGAGGAGGATAAGCCCATCACCAGGAAGAGGATGGAGCAAGCAAGAGAGACCCTTCACGGATCTCAAGAGATGCATGAGGAAGCTCATCATCAAAAAATCCCTGAGATGCCTCAAGGGATGCACTTTCCTCCCAACAACTATTGGGAACAACTCAACACTTCCTTAGAAGATTTGAGCTACAATGTGGAACAATTAAGGGTGGAACATCATGAGCATTCCATCATTCTCCATGAAATAAGAGAAGATCAAAGAGCAATGAGGGAGGAGCAACAAAGGCAAGGAATGGACATAGAAGAGCTTAAGGACATTGTTGGTCCTTCAAGAAGAAGATGCCACTAAGGTGGATTCATTCCTTGTTCTTACTTTTCTGCTGTTCGGTTTTTATATTATATGTTTATCTATGTTTTGTGTCTCTACTTCATGATCATTAGTGTTTAGTAACTATGCCTTAAAGTTATGAATAATTCTATTAATCTTTCACCTTTCTTAAATGAAAAATGTTTTTAATTCAAAAGAACAAGAAGTACATGAATTTCGAATTTATCCTTGAATTTAGTTCAATTATATTGATGTGGTGACAATACTTTTTGTTTTCTAAATGAATGCTTGAACAGTGCATATTTTTTATCTTGTTGTTTATGAATGTTAAAACTGTTGGCTCTTGAAAGAATGATGAACAAAGAGAAATGTTATTGACAATCTGAAAAATCATGAAAATTGATTCTTGAAGCAAGAAAAAGCAGTGAAAAGTAAAAAGCTTGCGAAAAAAAATGGCAAAAAAAATAGAAAGAAGAAAAATATAGCAGAAAAAGCCAATGGCCCTTAAAATCAAAAGACAAGGGTAAAAAGGATCCAAGGCTTTGAGCATCAATGGATAGCAGGGCCCAAGGAAATAAAATCCAGGCCTAAGCAGCTAAATCAAGTTGTCCCTAACCATGTGCTTGTGTCATGAAGGTCCAAGTGAAAAGCTTGAGACTGAGTGGTTAAAGTCATGATCCAAAGCAAAAAAAGTGTGCTTAAGAGCTCTGGACACCTCTAACTGGGGACTCTAGCAAAGGTGAGTCACAATCTGAAAAGGTTCACCCAGTCATGTGTCTGTGGCATTTATGTATCCAGTGGTAATACTGGAAAACAAAGTGCTTAGGGCCACGGCCAAGACTCATAAGTAGCTGTGTTCAAGAATCAACATACTTAACTAGGAAAGTCAATAACACTATCCGAAATTCTAAGTTCCTAGAGAAGCCAATCATTCTAAACTTCAAGGGAAAAAGTAAAATGCCAAAACTGTTCAGAAGCAAAAAGCTACAAGTCCCGCTCATCTAATTAGAATTAATATTCATTGATATTTTGGAATTTATAGTATATTCTCTTCTTTTTATTCTCTTTGATTTTCAGTTGCTTGGGGACAAGCAACAATTTAAGTTTGGTGTTGTGATGAGCGGATAATTTATACGCTTTTTGGCATTGTTTTTAGGTAGTTTTTAGTAAGTTCAAGCTACTTTTAGGGATGTTTTCACTAGTTTTTATGTTAAATTCACATTTCTGGACTTTACTATGAGTTTGTGTGTTTTTCTGTGATTTCAGGTAATTTCTGGCTGAAATTGAGGGACTTGAGCAAAACTCTGAAAAAGGCTGACAAAAGGACTGCTGATGCTGTTGGAATCTGACCTCCCTGCACTCAAAATGGATTTTCTGGAGCTACAGCACTCCAAATGGCGCGCTCTCAACGGCGTTGGAAAGTAGACATCTAGAGCTTTCTAGTAATATATAATAGTTCATACTTTATTCGGGAATTGACGACGTAAAGTGGCGCTCAACGCCAAGTATATGCTGTTGTCTGGAGTCAAACGCCAGAAATACGTCACAACCCGGAGTTGAACGCCAGAAACACGCTATAACTTGGCGTTCAACTCCAATAAAAGCCTCAGCTCATGGATAGATCAAGCTCAGCCCAAGCATACACCAAGTGGGCCCCGGAAGTGGATTTATGCATCAATTACTTACTCATGTAAACCCTAGTAGCTAGTATAGTATAAATAAGACTTTTTACTAGTGTATTAGGAGTCTTTTGACCATTCGGTCTTTTGATCACCTTCAAGGGGGCTGGCCATTCGGCCATTCCTAAACCTTTCACTTATGTATTTTCAACGGTGGAGTTTCTACACACCATAGATTAAGGGTGTGGAGCTCTGCTGTACCTCAAGTTTCAATACAATTACTATTATTTTCCATTCAATTCTCTTTTATTCTTATTCCAAGATACATGTTGCACAACAACTTGATGAATGTGATGATCCGTGACACTCATCATCATTCTCACCTATGAACGCACGTGACTGACAACCACTTCCGTTCTACCTTAGGCCGGGCGCATATCTCTTAGATTCCCCAACAGAATCTTCGTTGTATAAGCTAGATAGATGGCGACATTCATGGGAATCCGAAAAGTCTAACCTTGTCTGTGGTATTCCGAGTAAGATTCCGGTATTGAATGACTGTGACGAGCTTCAAACTCCTGAAGGCTGGGCGTTAGTGACAGATGCAAAAGAATCAAGGGATTCTATTCCAACCTGATTGAGAACTGACAGATGATTAGCCGTGCTGTGACAGAGCATAGGACCATTTTCACTGAGAGGATGGGATGTAGCCATCGACAAGGGTAATGCCTCCAGACGATTAGCCATGCAGTGATAGCGCATAGGACCATTTTCCAGAGAGGATGAAAAGTAGCCATTGACGACGGTGACGCCCTACATACAGGTTGCCATGGAAAGGAGTAAGAAGGATTGGATGAATGTAATAAGAAAGTAGAGATTCAAGAGGAGCACAGCATATCCATACGCCTATCTGAAATTCCCACTATTGATTTACATAAGTATTTCTATCTTATTTTATTTTCTATTTATTATTTATTTTCGAACTTATCATAAACCATTTAATCTGCCTAACTGAGATTTACAAGGTGACCATAGCTTGCTTCATACCAACAATCTCTGTGGGATCGACCCTTACTCACGTAAGGTATTACTTGGATGACCCAGTACACTTGTTGGTTAAGTTGAACGGAGTTTTGTCCACATATAGTCAATAGCTATTAAATAAATCTCATGCAAATACAAAGAGGATCACAATTTCGTCCACCAGTGATTCAGCTGGTGATGGTGATGGTGTATGATCGGCATGGGAAGATAGTAAATTTCTCTTGAATTTTTGTGGTGGCTGGGAAGAAGAGGGTGGTAATGCTGAAGGCTTTTTAGATACATGTGAAGGAACTGGAACTCGTGATTTTGTAGGCTTAAGGTGTGAAAACTTAGTTTTGTGTGCACTAATCACCTTCTTATTACCAGTCTTTTGTACTTTAATTGACAAGTGTTTTTTATTTTTTTTAGAACCTGACATCTAAAACAACAAAGATTTATAAGATTAGTAAGACATTGCAGTTAAATTTTAGTAACATGTACATCATCAAAAGAATTAAAAAAATAACAACGTAAAATAATACTTAACTGCCAAAATAATCAACTAGGAGGTAAGATAAAGTGCTACTATGCTTTAGTACTAAACTACTAATATATATGTACACATGAGCATTTTAAAAAATTCATAGCAAGGATAATATTATATGTGTGAAAGGGGCAGATTGTGTGAAAGGTGAAAACAGAAAATACTAGTAATTACATTATAGTTAGTGGTAGATCCTACACAAACCTGAACACGTGCTGGAACATCACTACTGTTATCCATGGCTACAGTGGATGATTCTATTCAATCTACAAGAAGGAAAATTTATACTTATGGAGAAGCCTTATATAATCTGTTTATAATATCTACTATCTACTGTATAATAATGAGCCATCGCCACATGTAATATCTGTAAATTGAATTCTTTAACAATCCTGAGACCATGTGCAACTCATATAACTCTCATCATCCCAGAAAATAAAAAAGAAGAAATAGCATGGCTTTTGATTAATAGAAAACATTGAAAATGCTAAAAAAAGGTAATAAATTGATAATAATTATAAACATTTTGATTGGACTATATACTAAGTATTTCTTAATCAATAATAGCTGAAGGCACGGAACCTATATATATAAAATAAGAGTAATTAATTAGTATATAGAGAATTGGTAGCATCTGCATATTGTCAGTGGAATCTAAGCGCCATAATGGTGATATACACATATATGAAAAATATGCATTTTTCCTTTAAGATAATAACAATCAATAAGAATAAACAAAATTTATGTCGGCATACATATACATATACACATATATTATATGCAGAAAAGGGGACAGACCAAGCCAAGTTACCAGCAATTCCATATAGTGCCATTTAATTAAAAAGTAAAAAATCAAATATCAGTTGTGTTTGGCGTGCAACAGAGTGAAAGCAAAACAGATTAACTAATGAAGAAAAAGCTTACTCTACAACTCACTGCGTGCAAGGTTCCCCAAGAAGCATATGGAAGTGGGAGAAATATGATTCTACATTCTAGCTAGGATAAACTAGAATCTTAATCTATTCTTGATACTATGTTGGTGGACATCATTTGACCATAATGAATAAAAGTGAGTCTAAAATTTCAATTTGAATAGTTGTGTTATTTATTATAAATAGAGATAATATAATAATATAATTGGTAAGTATGAAATTAATAATTTAAATTATCTCTCTTTTTATTTTTCTCTTATCTAATAATTTTTTTAGTTCTTTCGTATCCTATTAATTCTTTCTTATTCAATTTCTTTCTTTTTATAGGAGCATTTTCTTAATTCAATTTTTTTCTTCATTTAGTAACATTTTGAATATTATGCTAATAGTACAAAATGTCATCAAATTACATTCATAGCACATCTGAACCTCGGTGGCTTCAAGTTACAATATCAAACTAAATTATATATAAATTAATTATGACTTATTTATAAGTTTTTTAGTTTTTTACCATTATGGATACTAGACTAGTAATTACAACTTATTTTCAAAATGAAAGAAATTAGACCTCTGGTTCAGCCACCAACCTACTTGACATTCTAAATTCAATAAAGTATTGAGTATTGATTATTGTAAGTCAAATTAGGAATACAAAAATAATATACAGTTAGAATGCTAACAATTTAAAATCATTTATCATATCATCATATCTATTTTTAGAGAAATCTGATCACACACAAACACTTCATCATCATTCACACTCTTTCATTTACTTAAACACTACCATTACCACACACAAATACTTCATTGTCATTATATATCAAAACAATCTACATGAGGTAGGCTAAAAAATATATCCTTATATATCAAAACTATAGTAAATCTCATAAAACATCATGGAAACTATGTTTGAAAACTAGACCACAGGCACTACTTCTACAATTTCTATTAATTATTTGTTATTTTTTGCCTATAAACACTTCTACAAGTAAAAAACACACTAAATCATAAAACAACAACAAATTAAAGAATCAGATTCCAAAATGAAAGAACATATAATAATATTTTATTGTTTGAAACAAGATAAATGGTATGAATATCAGTTTCCTATACTCCACGAACATGCATATTCTCAAAACTGCCAAAAACTTCTTTTCTATTTGTATGCTTTTTGGCTTACTCAAAATAAAACCACATCCTGGGTACTATCAATTCCACCCCATGACTGGAAAGGTAAATTTTTTTTCTATTCTATTCACATACATAAATGTATATCAAGAGCTGATTGATCATATTCTTCAAGCATAATTTTATAGATTTTAATTTTAGTCCATGTTTTTATATTTGCAGTATTGTTGCATGATTTTGAGAATCAATGTTGACTGCAATGCTTGTTGTCAAAAATTAAGGAGAATTATTCTAAGGATGAAAGGTAAAAGGATTGTACTAATTAAAGGAAAAATTGACATTAACAACAGGAAAAACATGCATAAATAAAGGAAAAAAAATCCAACTCAAGCTGTGGGATGCACAAAAATTAGCCATGAAGAAAGGAAATTAACAATAAATAATGAAGAAAGGAAATTAACAATGAAGAAAGGAAATTTTTGATAAACAAAGCTGAGTAACAATCACTACTCACAAAAATTAGAACTTGGCAGTGGCAGAGCACGCAAAGAGAGAAGAAGAAAACAAGGCCAATCCAGCGAAGCTAGAGGGTGGAGGTCGCCTCAGGTGCGGTGTATGAGGCTGGCGGGGGTTCGGGTTCTGAGACCGGCGGAGGTGCCCACATGCAGGAGGCAGAGCAGTTGTTCGCGATTGAAAGCTGTTACCTGAAGCGTGAGTCACGATGGTGGAGGTGGTATAAGGTGCGGGATTGGAGGCTGGAATGGTGGATGTCTGAGACCTGAGGTTCGAAGGCCTGAGAGTGTGAGGGTTGTAGCGGCGAGTGCGAAGCACCAGCGGCGACCACAGAGGGGAGGCAGAGCACGCAGAAGGAGCGGGGGAGCACGGAGTAGGAGGGAAGAGATCAAGAACGTAATTGACCTTGAAGCAAAAATTGAGGGTTCTGATAAAGAAAGTTGGATTTTTGACAAGGTAACCTAGATGTGATACATGGGAGAAGGCACTCAAAAACTAAAATCCCCTGAAACTAAAAGGCGGTTCTGAGTAAAGTTTTATTTTTTTGGCACAAAGTAAATTAGTGACTTTGAATAAGTATATATAACAAATTTTAAAATTAAAATTATATCTAATTTTCACTAACAAATTAAACATGAATAAGATTACGACGAAAATATATTCAATAAGTTATGAAATATTGTTATCTAAAAGATAGATATTTAAAAAAATTATATTTAATATTAATTTTAAAATGTTTTTAAATTAAATTATATTTTTTAATTTTTGTTATATAATAACCTTTAAAGATAAATATTTAACAAAATCAAATTTTGAAATTAAATATCCCTTTTACAGTAATAGATAAGATAGATAAGATAAGATAACTGTCTCGAATTATATAAAGGAAAACCAGAGATTCTTCAGTTACGTTCTTCATTCCACACACATATACTTTATAAATCCATTCTTACTTGAGCATCGGAGTGTCCTTTTCAAGTACCCACCCCGTCATTCCAGTCAGACAATCCAACACTCATAAGTCTCTAATCCATCTTACAGCGCATACCAGAGACTCTTAAATAAGTAATTTTTCTCTAATTTCTTTATAGTGTTTATATAATTCTTGTATGCGTGACACAATTTATTTTTTCATATTTTTTAAAATGTTAACGGATAGAACATTTTTTAAATTTTAATAAAAAATTGAAAAAAAACTTTTAAGTGGTCAACATTTTTTTAATGTTTTAATCTTATATTTATAAAATAATACTATTTACTATCTAATTTTTGTATTTTCTATATTAAACAGAAATTTTAATTCCCTAACATTCTCCATTAAATTAATGTCAAATATAAATTTGTGTCTAAACAAAATTTTATCCCGATGATGAATTGATTCATATATACATAACGTATTAGTTATATCGTTTTCTTCTTCTCAGCATCACTTTATAGGTGCTTTATGTTTGTATTTGAAAATCTATATGTGATAAACATTATCTCAAAAACTTCATGATTAATTTAACCAGTAAATTTTTAGATTAAATTTAAAGGTTCATGGAAAATCCCTACTTATTAAAACGAGTTAATTATATGCATCTCGATGTTACGGTGATGCTAGTTATATTATTGTCATACAAAAAACGTTACTAAGATATATATTTTGCAAACAAAGAGAAACATATATGAAAGTTTTCATAGATCAAAATTATTATATGCTTTGGTTATAAATGCTACAAGAAATCAAAATTCAATTTTTTTGTGTATATATATACTAGCGGCTCAACAGGCACTACACTGTCTCTTCAGCCGCTTTTCTATTAAGTTAAAACAATATTTTTTATTTTTGTTTTTACGTATTAGTATTCACTTTTGAGTGTAATAATTATGAACTAATATATGATGGTAACTAACTGCGATTGAAGAGAAGATAGAAAGAGAATAAAAAACGGAGGAAAAAAGAGAATAAAAAATAACTAACTAGTATTATTTTAAAATAATATTTAATTTTATGTCATTATGTATGAGACATGCAATGGGTTTCAAACCCATGTCTTCTTGAAAGGCAAGGATAAGGAATGCCACCATACTAGTATATTCATTTGGAAATCTATGTGCTAATTATTCTATATATTATATATAAACACAACTGAATTATTTTATATTTATTTAATTTAATTTAGTTTTATACTCAATTTTTTTTAATTCTTTAGAATTTATAGAATTTTAGTTTTATACTCAATTATTGATTATGAAAATTATTATATACTTTATATGTAGATATGGAAATTCTAGATCATCGAAAGTGGATGTACAATAGAAATTTGCCTAACCGAGGAGGATTACGACAGGAATTTATCAATGGTGTTCGACAATTTATTGATACAGTTACAAAACAACCTCAATTTGTACTTGAAGGCAGTCTACTTAGATGTCCTTGCAACAAACATAAAAATAAAATTTTCTCAACTCCGGATGAAGTTTTACTAGATTTATATAAATATGGTTTCATGCCAAGATACTGGTGTTGGGATTCACATGGAGAGAGTCCATTGCATTTGAATGTAGATCATGATAACCAAGAAGGCACATGTTCTTCTCCGCATGTTAGTGTGCCAACAAGAAATTCATATGAATCTATGGTGGTTGATGCTGCTGGACCAGAATTAATGAGTCAGTTTGAAGAACACATGGAGGAGCCTCCGAATGCAGAAACTAAAAATTTTATGATTTATTACAGTCTGCTCAGCGCCCATTATTTGAGGGATGTGTTAGTCATTCAGAATTATCAATGGCAGTTAAAATGTTGAGTATAAAAGCTAAAGGGAATATATCTCAACAAATATTTGATAATTTCATGAAAGTTATGAAAGAAGTGATTCCTAAGGATAACTTGTCTCCAATTTTTATGAAGCAAAGAAGCTAGTATCGAAATTTGGCATGAAAAGCAATAAAATTGATTGTTGCATTAATGGTTGTATGCTGTATTACAAGGAGGATGATATACCAAGAAAGGAATGTAAATTTTGTCATTCTCCAAGGTACAAGATAGGTAAAAGGGTAAACAAGTGCCTTTGAAACGAATGCACTATTTACCGCTTATACCTCGTTTAAGAAGACTTTATGCTTCAATGAACACAGCATCTCACATGCGATGGCATTTTGATCACGAGTTTAAAGGAGTTCTTGAGCATCCATCGGATTCAAAAGCATGAAAGTATTTTGATAGAAAACATCCACAATTTTCTCAAGAACCACGCAATGTCAGACTAGGATTATGTGCTGATGGATTCACCTCTTTTGGTCAATCTGGTAAACAATATTCATGTTGGCCAATAATTGTCACTCCGTATAACCTGCCTCCTTCTATGTGCATGAAAACTCCTTACATGTTTTTATCCATGATTATCCCTGGTCCTCGTATTCCCAAAACCAGGATTGATGTATACTTGCAGCCCTTGATTGATGAGCTAAAACTACTATGGGAAGATGGCGTTTTAACTTATGATATTCATTCCAAGTCAAATTTTGTAATGCGAGCTGCATTGTTGTGGACTATTAGTGATTTTCCTGCATATGGAATGTTGTCTGGATGGATGACAGCAGGCAGGCTAGCATGTCCATACTGTATGGAACGAACCAAGGCATTCCAATTAAAAATGAAGAAAGCCATCATGGTTTGACTGCCACAGACAATTCTTGCCAAATAATCACATGTTTAGAAGAAACAAGGATGCATTCTATAAGAATAGAATTGAGAGATCAAAACCTCCGCCAAGATTGACTGGAGAGCAAATATGGTATATAGTTCAGAATTATGATAAGATAAGTGATGTTGAGCAACTTGAGATAGAAGGATATGGAAGTATGCAGAATTGGACCAAAAGAAGCATATTTTGGGATTTGCCTTATTGGTGTCATAATTTAATCTGTCATAACCTTGATATAATACATATTGAGAAGAATGTATTTGATAATATATTCAATGCTGTCATGGACATCAAAGAGAAGACTAAAGATAATGCAAAGGCTAGAATGGATCTATCATTATACTGCAAGCGAAAAAATTTAGAACTGCCAGAACAAAGTGGAGGTAAAATTATAAAACCTAAAGCAAACTACACATTTACCCTCCAGCAAAAGAGGGCAATATGTGAATGGGTGAAAGAGTTAAGGATGCCTGATGGGTATGTTTCAAATTTAGGGAGATGTGTTGACATGAAAGAGGACAAGTTATATGGAATGAAAAGTCATGATTGTCATATATTTATGGAACGTTTACTGTCAATTGCTTTAGTTCATTGCCAGAGCAGATCTGGAAGCCAATAACAGAGTTAAGTCAATTCTTTCGAGATTTGTGCTCAACATCATTACGAGATGATGTTCTAAATAAGTTAAATGAAAATATTCCAATTGTGCTATGTAAGCTAGAACGTATTTTTCCTCCTGAATTTTTTTGACTCAATGGAACATCTACCTATTCATTTGCCATTTGAAGCATTGCTTGGTGGTCCTGTGCAATATAGATGGATGTATCCTTTTGAGAGGTACCTTATTCACACCTCTATATTTACTCTCAAATTTCTTTTTACTGTTTTATTAAGTCAACTATTTGTTATTTGATTTTGTTATAAATTTTTTCATGATAGATTTCTCCATCATCTTAAGAAAAAGGTCAAGAATAAAGCACATGTTGAAGGATCTATCGTTGAATCATACCTAATTGAGGAGATTTCTTATTTTTGTGAGTACTATTTTAACCAAACTAGCATCGACGCAAAGCAAAATGATGAAGGTGATGATTCAATTGAGCAAAATTTATCTATTTTTAATTTGCCTGGTTGTTTGGCTGGTGAATGCAAAACTCGTTATTTAGATGACAAAGAATTCAGTGCAGCCATGAATCATATACTAATAAACTGTGATGAAATTAAGCCATATATTGAGTGAGTATTTATCTTCCTATATATATTCTTACTATTAATAATATTTTCTTATATTAATAATTTTAATTTATTTGAAATTCATGTACTATAGGATCTTTGTGGATTTCATACGCCAAGATCATATTACTTTAAGTGATGAACAAGTTAATCAATTTATTGAAGCGAATTTTGCAAAATGGTTTAAAAATTATGTAAGTCAACATGATATGATAGTCTTATTGTAAACACAATTTTTGGTAGATGACATATTATATTCTAACTTATTGGTTCTTATTTAATATAGGTTCATGATCCTTTAAATAATGTGACAGATTCGAATATTCATTCCTTGGCATGGGGTCCTTTGAGAATTGTTAAATGTTGGCCTATCTACAAAGTCAATGGCTTCAAGTTTCACACAAGATCTCACTCAAGTGGAAAGTCAACTCAGAATTATGGAATATATGTCAAAGGCACAGGTTATGGTGAATATGAAAATGATTTCTATGGCCAGCTTAATGAAATTATCCAAGTTGAGTATACTGGGCTACCACTAAAAAGAGTTGTACTATTTAAATGCGAATGGTTTGATCCCACGATTGGCAAAGGAACAAAGGTAAACAAAGAGTATGGAATCATACAGATTCGAAAGAATCAACGATATGGTAAATATGATCCGTTTTATCATTGCACATAAAGCAATTCAAGTATATTTTGCACCTCGTCCAATGAGCAACACCAAGGAAAAAGCAGAATGGTGGTTTGTATTCAAGACTAAAGCAAGAGGTGAGATTGAGATTGAAACAACGGAGGATTTTGCATATCAATAAGATGGTACAAATCAATCTAACAATCATATCTCAAATGATATTGATATTGTTGTTGATTTACTGGATACCAATAGTACAAGATATGAAGAAGAAGAAGAAGAAGAAGAAGATGATGATGATGAGCCACTTGGGATGAAGACGAAGATATGGATGAGGATGAGAACGAGGATGACGACGAGAACAATAAGGATGAAGATCAAAATGAATAGTATGAAAAAGTCCACTAAGAAATGTATTTATTTGTATTTTTTTAAATTTTTAATATACTACAATCTTATGAAAAAGTATATGACTTTTTTATTTTACGTGATTTTTTATTATATTTTATTTTTACTATTTTTTTAGAAGATTGGATATAATTTATTGAGAAAGTCTAAGAGCCAGCACTTTTATTAAAATTTGGCCAGCATTTAATCATTAGAGGAAAAATGAGTAATTGTCCACTATTAGATGTAATCTCACACCATTAAAAACACTACTGATGGCTAATTGATGACTACAAATCACAAAATCTACTGACCCCTAGCACTCTTCTAATTTATTTTTAAGAATTTTACATATGTAATTCTTTGATACACTTTATCTTAAATTTGTTAAAAAATTAAAATGTGAATTATTATAACGTAAATAATTAAAAGAATAAATTAAAAATAATATGAGGTAACTAAAAAAATCAAAATTAAATATAAGATGGTATATAAAATTTGTATGAGAAATTTAATATTAAATATAATAAAAATAAAAGAATAAAAAAAAGAAGATAGAGTATATAAAAAAAATAAAAAGATAGAGTCTCCCAAGTTTAACTAAAAAAAAGTCAAACATAATATACAATGATAGAAAAAAACTAATATAGTCAATTTAGTTCTAAAATTTAGGATTAAATAAGTATATTTGTTAAATTTTTTTATTTAGTATTGAGTACGTACTACCTGAATTAAAAGAGTTATGGTGAATAATAGATTAATTTACTAGTCTTATATTTTAATGGTTGATCTATAATGATTCAATTAATTATTTTAAGATTGTAATTTATTTCATATTTGATATTATATAAAAATAAATTATTAACTTAATAAAAAATTAAATGATTTTTTTATTTTTAAAATATTTAAAAATATATTTTAAAAATAAACCAACTAAATTCATGGTAACCCCATCAAAAGTACCCATTTCGTTGGCGCTAGGCACAAAATGGCTTCCCCACTAGAAGTTCCAATTCGTGTGCGCCTCTCCTGAGATGATGACACTAAATCCATTTCGTGGGTGCTTTGCGAACAATGGCCTGCGCATTTTGTAAAGCTTTCTCTTCATGCGTATTATGAGAATGAATTTTTTTATTTACTTATTTATATAAAAAAAAGCCTGCATAAATAAGCGCTAACGTACCTATTAATTCAATTTTAAAAAATATGTATAATAATGAATAAGATGTTAATTGGTATGATGATTATTTCATATTTTGATCAAGAAGTTTTGGAGTTGAAAGGTGCAAACAAAAACTGTACCTTTTTATAAGTTATATATAATTAAGGTTATTTAGGAAAAAAACTTTATTTTAGAATAGTAAAAATATTTGGGACAAATCATAGACTAATTTAAAATATAAATAATATTTTTATACTAAATTTTAAAAGTTTTTGATAAATATTTGAAATCTGTTTGAAAATTGATGAATTTTCAAACGGAATTTACAAATGATGCTATTTTTGTCTCAAATTTGTGGGAAAAAATTTTGTCTACTTCGAAGGTTAGTTATAGTAAAAACATTTAAGACTAATTATAGATAAATTTGGGATAAAATTAACATTTTCAAAATGCGTCCCAAATCCGTCTGAAATTATTGCGCATATTCAGATGAAATACGGACGAATTATAGTTTTTGTCCAAAATATGTTGCTAATCTGTATGAAAATTTTGGCGCCAAAATTTGGGACAAAATTTAGACAAATTTAGGACAGAATATATTATTTCAATATCTCCACTAAAAATTATTCAACATTTGTCTCAAATTTGTTCGAAATGAAAAAGTCATTCAGACGGAATAAATTTCGTTTGAAATTTTTGTCCGAAAAAGCTCTATTTCTAGTAGTGAAGGTTGTCAGCACTAATGTTGTGGTCCGTGATAGATTCCTGCAATATTCTCTCAGAAGAAGATGGCGACACGAGGTTGACGACGACGATGCTTCAAGCAACGATTATGCTTTTGGCAACAATGGTTCTCCTCGGGGTGGGTCGGTGTCAGGCTCGCGACGTCGATTCTACCTTGTGAGGTGACGTTGAGAGTGAGAAGTGAAAACTGCGAGAGGAGATGAATGTGGCAGTCTGGTAGACGACGATGAGATAAGATAAGGGTGGTAGAGAGAAGGAGAGTTAGAGAGTTGAGAAAAGGAGTGACAGCAAAAAAGAACTGAAGAAGAGTTAGAAGAGATGAGGTTTGTCCATAACGTGTATATATATATATATATATTATATATATATATGTATGTATGTATGTATATATAAAGGATTTTTTACATTTCTTATGTATTTGCTGTGCATTATAGTGGAAAGTGAAAAGTTGTTTTGTATTTTTTGTAATTAGCATGTTTTAATTTTTTAATCTAACATTTAAGTTTTCAAAATATAAAATAATCTCTTTTAACATGTGTAAATAATTTTTGTCTTTTATTTTTGGAGAAATAATAGATTAATTTAAACTAGGTAAGTGAACAATAAAAAAGCAAAACATAACTGTTATTTTATGAGTAATTAAAATAAACAATTAAATTATAAACAATAGAACATTAAAGTCGATTAAGCCATTCAGTAGATGAACAATCGAACAGAAGCATTAAATTATTGCTTTGTAAAACCAAAGTAGTTAAATAGGATAGAACAAAAGTATTATATGTGTTCATGGAAGCAGCTAAATATGATAGATATGACACAATTTTAATTAATATAATATATACTATTGCGATAAGTTTAAATTATAATAATATAATATTCTATACTTTTATTAATATCTGGTTTAACCTGGAAGCATCGGTAAAAGGAAGAAAACGTTTAGGGAGATGTGTACCCCTAATGCCAGTATATTAAAAGGAAAATGCTAGGAGTGTCCTTTAAAAATTTTAAAAATATATAATAGGAACAAACAGAATGCATCTTTGGTGGTCGTCTCTCCCCTTGATATTTTCCAATAATACCCCCACCAAGTTCTTGCTAATGACCGGAACTTTCAAGAGGAACAGAAAAAAAAAGGAAATGTATTCGTCCAATACGAATGTCCGCTGCATCTTTTCCTTGTGACATATGGTTGAAGATTGTCACGACGGTTGCATCGAATTTGATTCAGGATCTGTTCAACATGTATGCGACTTGTGGTGCACGAAAATTACAATCACATTTTGTAATTCCGCACAACTAACCAGCAAGTGCACTGGGTCATCCAAATAATACTTATGTGAATAAGGGTCGATCCCACGGAGATTGCCGGCTTGAAGCAAGTTATGATTATCTTATTATTCTTAGTTAGGATATCAATAGGGTTCTTAATTTTAATTGTGAAAAGTGAAAGAGCATGAAATGAATACTTGTTACGTAGTAATGGAGAATGGGTTGGAGTTTTGGAGATGCTCTGTCCTTTGAATTTCTGCTTTCCTACTATCTTCTTCTTCACGCACGCAGGTCTCCTTCCATGGCAAGCTGTATGTTGGTGGATCACCGTTGTCAATGGCTACCAGCTGTCCTCTCAGTGAAAAGGGTCCATGTACATGGCTATTCATCTGTTGGTTCTCACTTGTGTTGGAATAGGATCAGTGATCCTTTTGCGTCTGTCACTACGCCCAACGTTCGTGAGTTTGAAGCTCGTCACAGACATCCTCTCCCAGATCCTACTCAAAATACCACAGACAAGGTTTAGACTTTTCGGATCTCAGGAATGCTGCCAATTGGTTCTAGCTTATACCACGAAGACTCTGGACTCACGGATTGAACGCTCTGCTGTCAGGAGAGGCAGTCAAACTCATGAACCAGAAATCCAAGAGATATACATTCAATCTAAGGTAGAACGGAAGTGGTTGTCAGGCACGTGTTCATAGGTTGAGAATGGTGATGATTGTCACGGATCATCACATTCATCATGTTGAAGTGCGAACGAATATCTTAGAATAGAGACAAGCGAGATTGAATAGAAAACAAAATACTTGCATTAATTCATTGAGACGCTGTAGAGTCCTCACCCCAAACCATGGGTTTAGAGACTCATGCGTCAAAGGTACAATTTCAGATGTAAAATGTCATGAGGTACGAAATAATCTCTAAAAGTATTTTTATACTCAACTAGTAACTAGGTTACAGAAAATGAGTAAACTAAGATAGATAGTGCAGAAATCACTCCTGGGGCCCACTTGGTGTGTGCTAGGGCTGAGCATTGAAGCTTCACGTCATAGGCTATTCTTGGAGTTAAACGCCAGTTTATAACCTGTTTTTGCGTTTAACTCTGGTTTGTAACTTGTTTCTGGCGTATGCACCAGAATAAGGCAGAAAGCTGGCGTTAAACGCTAGTTTACGTCATCTAAACTTGGGAAAAGTATAAACTATTATATATTTCTGGAAAGACCTGGTTGTCTACTTCCAACGCAATTAAGAGTGCGCCATTTGGATTTCTGTAGCTCAAAAAATTTCACTTCGAGTGCAGGGAGGTCAGAATCCAACAGCTCAACAGTCCTTTATCAGCCTCTGAATCAGATTTTTGCTCAGTCCCTCAATTTCAGCCAGAAAATACCTGAAATTACAGAAAAACACACAAACTCATAGTAAATCTAGAAATGTGATTTTTGCATAAAAACTAATAAAAATATACTAAAAAGTAGCTAGATCCTACTAAAAACTATATTAAAGCACCCCTAAAAGCGTATAAAATATCCGCTCATCACAACACAAACTTAAACTGTTGCTGTCCCCAAGCACTAATAAATAAAATAGGATGTACGAGGATCAAGAGGCAATCTTAGAGTTTTTCATGAAGCTCAATTCTAATTAGATGAGCGGGACTAGTAACTTTTTGCTTCTGAACAGTTTTGACATCTCACTTCATCCCTTGAAGTTTAGAATGATGGCATCCATAGGAACTCAGAATTTAGATAGTGTTATTGATTCTCCTAGTTTAGTATGTTGATTATTGAACATAGTTACTTTATGAGTTTTGGCTGTGGCCCTAAGCACTTTGTCTTCCAGTATTACCCACAGATACATAAATGCCACAGACACATAACTGGGTGAAACCTTTTTAGATTGTGACTCAGCTTTGCTAAAGTCCCCAATTATAGGTGTCCAGAATTCTTAAGCACACTCTTTTGGATCACGACTTTAACCACTCAGTCTCAAGCTTTTCACTTGGACCTGCATGCACAATCACATGGTTAGGGACAGCTGGGTTCAGCCGGTTAGGCCAGGATTTTATTTCCTTTAGGCCCTCCTATCCATTGATGCTCAAAGCCTTGGATCTTTTTTATCCTTGCCTTTTGGTTTTAAGGGATATTGGCTTTTTTTTTTCTTTCTTTCTCTCTCTTTTTTTTCACTACTTTTTCTTGCTTTAAGAATCAATTTTATGATTTTCAATTATCAATAACATTTCTCTTTTTCATCATTCTTTCAAGAAGCCAACAGTTTTAACATTCATAAACAACAAGATAAAAAATATTGCAATATTTAAGCATTCATTCAGAAGACAAAAAGTGTTGGCCACCACATATAAATAATTAGAATTTTTCTTATTAAAGAACTCAAAAAAAATTGCCTCCTTATTCTAAAAATATCTGCTATTTTATTCATGTTTAATGATGATGAGAAAAATAAATTATAGCTTACTTGGAATGATAAAAAAAAATAAAAATACTAATCATTAATACTCATATGACTCCTAAGATAGATTCTAATAGCAGAATTATCACAGAATTAAGATTAGGACTCAACAACCTTTATTTGGGAGGTGGATGTCCTTCAATTTGTGGGTTGTCTGGCCTCAAGGGAAAGCTTCTGGCGCTTCAGCTCCTGTAGTTCACGCCCTTGCTTCTCCTGTTCCTTAAGCAGTTGCAGATCATAAAATTTTGATTCTGCTGCTTTTCCTTGAGTTGATCCATAGTTTTTGCAGTTTGGTGACAGATGCTTCTAGGCGGGTCCAGTATCAATCTGAGGGAATTCTGGGAGGAACTCCTGCGCCTCATTTGATAGAGTTTTCTTGTACTGTTGTCCCTCCATTGACTTCTTGGTGATTGGATGTTCGACTGGGATGAACTCATCTACTCCTATCTTCACCCCAGCCTCTTTATATAGCAGAGAAATCAAATTTGGGTAAGCCAATTGGTGTCCTTGGAGTTCTTATTTGCAATTGTGTAGAGCTCACAAGAAATCAGTTGATGAACTTCTACTTTGTTTCCTTGCATAATGCAATGGATCATCACTGCTCTCTTGATAGTGACTTCAGAACGGTTGCTGGTAGGCAGTATGAAACGCCCAACGAAAATCCAGCCAGCCCCTAGCAATTGGTTTGAGATCCCCTCTCTTGAGTTGATTTGGAACACCTTTTGTGCTGGTTGTCCACTTGGTTCCAGGGATGCATATGTTTCTAGAATTTGGTCCAAGCACTTATCATCACACACCATTCTCCTATTAAATGATTCTAGATCATCTTGTATTGAGGCATCTTGAAGACCTCTCTTATTTTGTCAATGTGGAAGTAAATCATCTTCCCTCTGACCATGGTTCGAAAGGTAAGAAAGCGGTTCCAGTCATTCTCTGCCTCTCTGTTTGCCACAGATTTGAGTAGAATTCCTGAACCATGTTTCTACCCACTTTTGTCTCAAGATTAGCTAGAAATTTCCCAGCCTCTGTTCGATTGCTCTTGGATCTCCAGATAATTCATTTTCTTTCAGATCGAATTTTACTTCCGGGATCACTGACCTTAGACCCATTATTTTATGGTAATGGTCAAATGCTCCTTGGTTAAGAACCTCTCTTGATTCCAAAGTGGTCTTGGATTATTCTCTTTCTTGCCTCTTGAAGTGGTTTTTTTCCTTAGGAGCCATGATCTTAGTGAGTCTTAGCTCAGTGATCACGCAAAACACACAAACTTAGAGGTTGCTGTCCTCAAGCAAAAAAAAAAGAAAAGAGAAAAAGAAAGAAGAAAAAAAAGGAGAAAGAAAAAGAAAAAAAAAAGAAGAAAGAGAAAAAAAAAAAAATAATAAACAAAAAAAAAAAAGTAGAGTTATAATTTTTTGAAATTTGAAATTGAAATATGAGGATTTGAAATATGTTTATGCAAGAAATTATGGATGAAAACATAAAAATTAAAAAAAATGGGGTTGAAAAAACAAAATTACCTCCCTCCACATTCCTGGTTAAACGCCCAAACGCTGCTTATTTTGGGCGTTTAATGCCCATTTGCTGCTTGTTTTGGGAGTTTAACGCCCAGCAGGTACCCTGGTTGGCGTTAAACGCAAAAAGTCTTTATCACTGGGCATTTTTCTAAACGCCCAGGATGCTGTAGTTCTGGCGTTAAACGCCAAGAATGGCACCCATTCTGA